>NC_041398.2:240253153-240983153 GCF_900747795.2 Erpetoichthys calabaricus | reverse complement strand
TGCATGCAGCTCCATTTGGTTTCAACATTAGAAATGCAAAGAGTATTAAAAAAAGACATCAGCCATCCAGCAGAGTCACGTTTCACCCTTCATTCAGGACCATTAGCACTCAGGGACAATTTTCATCCTTGTGTTACAAAGCTACTGAAAACGTCATGAGCATATCTGATGCATACTATTATATCTATTGTTTAATTTTATAATGTTGTATTTAATGTATGATGTTAAACTCATGATCTGTTACTTAAATGGTATTGCTGTCACTAGTCTGTAGGAGACATGCAATTAAGAATTTGATTTTATAGTACAGTGTACGGCTGTACAACTAAATATAGGTCACTATGCACTACCTTTATGTCCACATTATCCTCATAAGCTCTTGTAAACCTGCCACAAGAAAATTACACCTGCCATCACAAAGGTTTAATATTAAAGTAACATGACACAATGATGTATTTATATCCATATGAACACAATACTTGTTTTTTGAGCCAGTATTTCCTGTACAACATCATTATAAGAAACTAGCCAACCTGTGGCGTAGCATATGCCGCATAACTATGTATTGATGGGTGAACACTTCCTGAAAGACACAGTTGTCCAAATGGGGTTGGTTTTGAGGATACGACTGTAGGTGAATGAAAAGATGGAACTCTAGAGAGGGCAACATACAATACAGCGTTTTACACGCCGCATACAGCGATTCACATCGAAGCATAGACACTGCTAAGACCATGGGATACCCCTCGCAAACTGTTTTACACGCCGCATACAGCGATTCACATCCGCGACAAATATGATTCTTCTTAGATGGTCCTGTCGCCCTCGCTCTCGAAGCATACACACTGCCTGGTCATGTGCCCGCTCGCAAGAGCAACTAACAGAGACCCACCCACCAACTGTAAGACCATGGGATACTCCTCGCAAACTGTGTTACACGCCGCATACAGCGATTCACATCCGCGACAAACATGCTTCTTCTTATGGGGTGGGTTTGAGGATACGACTGTAAGGGAACTCTGGAGAGAGCAACATACAATTGTCCGTGACTGAAAACTGGAGGACCGCCGCCGCGCCCCCACCTCCCAGAGCAAGGGACAGGGCTGGACGACAGTCACGCGCGGAGGGCGGAACGGGGTGTGAGGGGAAGGACACCCAGTGAGGACGATGTATTGATGGGTGAACAGTCAATCGCCAGTCGGCATTGTTTATGGTCAGAACTACGTCGGTATGTGGTCGTCTTCGATTAATGAAAATATTGTTGGAAAATGCTTTCACTCTCACGCGAATTGTTAGTGGGCGGGTCTCTGATGTGCGTGTGAATTGTTGGTGGGCGGGGCTCTCTGAGTTGGCAAGCATGGCTGTCTTGCATGCGTCTTGCTTGCCATGGACATAGTGAATTATATATACAGATTTTACTTCCACTGAAATCTTAAAAGTATTTTTAGGAATCATTTGGCTGATCAAGTAATTCAGCAGCTCGTAAAATATTAGAACACCAGCCACTGATTTTGACAACATGCTCAATAATTTAAGGGGATAATGGAAGTTTGCTTGTCAAAATGGAAAGTGAACTGAATCTCAATTTCCCAATATTGCAAGTAATTTATTCCTTCTTTTTCTTTATCTCCTGATCTCAGTTTAACAGGAAAGCCTGCTTTCAGTAGGTTTTCTGTATGTTTTCAACATGTTCTTATGATAGACTCCCTACAACTTCAAATACAAGAGAAATTCTACACCTCCTCCACCACCCCAGAACTACAGTGGATATAAAAAGTCTATACACCCCTGCCAAAACAGCTAATTTTGTGTAATAAAAAATGAAACCAAAATCCTGTCAGAACTTATTCCACCTTTACTGCAAAAAGTGCAATCTATACAAAGAAGGTGAAAACAAACCAGAAACTATTCACAAAAAAAGGAAAAAAAAACTACAAAAATCTGTTTGTATTCATGTGTACACCCTTTAATAATCAAGTATGTGGCTGCATTCAAATCAATGAATCACAATATGTCTCATCTCAAACAGCAGTTAGTATACACCTAACATCAATTAAAGCGTCTCTTATTGAACTCAGATAAAGTTTGGCTGTTCTTGTAGGATTATTCTGATATACTCTTGGTTGGAACACACTCCAATAACCATGGTGTGCAAAGAGTTTTAAAAACATGAACAGGATCTCATCATTGAAAGGTATCAGCCAGAACAGGGCTACAAAAAAGTATCCAACACATTAAACATCCCATGGGGCATGGTGAAGACAGTCATCAACAAGTGGAGACTCAACATGACTCAACAGCGACTACTACCAAGATCAGGACATCCCTCCAAGATTGATTAGAAAACAAGGAGAAAACTGGTTCAGGGAAGCCACCAAGTGGCCTACAGCAACATTAAAGGAGCTACAGGATTTCCTGGGAGTAATGGTTTTTCCATACATGTGACAACAATAAGGCATATTCTTCCTATGCCTGAGTTGTGGAGTAGGGTAGCAAGACGAAAATCTTTTCTCAGAAAAAAAAAACCAAAAACATCCAAACCCAGCTAAACTTTGTAAAAAGGTATATCCAGTTTCCCACAACCATGTGGAAAATGTATTATGGTCTGATGACAGCAAGGTTGAACTATTGGGCCATAATTCCAAAAGCTATATTTGGCACAAAAATAGCACACAAGCACATCACCAAAAAGAACACCATGTTCACAGTGAAGCATGGTGGGGGCAGCTTCAAGCTTTCGGCTGCTTTTCTTTAGCTGGAACTAGGGCTTTAGTCAAAGTGGATGGAATCAAGAAGAGCGCCAAGCATTGGCCTATTTTGGCAAAAAACCTTCAAGCATCTGCTTGGAATCTGAAGACATTGCAGCATGACAACGACCTAAAGCATTCATCAAAATCAACAAAGCAATGGCTTCATCAAAGGAGGATGAAATGTTCTGGAATGGCACAGCCGGAGCCCAGACCTGTGGGGTGAACTGAAGAGAGCTGTGCACAGGGGATGCCCTCGTAATCTGACAGATCTGGAGGAATGTGCAAAATTCGCCAAGTCTAGATGTGCCAAACGGATAGACTCTTTCCCAAAAAAACTAAAAATATTAATGTAGGGGGTGTGCACACTAATGAAACCATGAATTATATATTTTTCTTTTTTCACTGAACAGTTTCAGATTTGTTTACACCTTCTTTGTATAGATTGCACTTTTGCAATAAAGGTGGAATACGTTCTGACAGGATTTGTCTGCCGCCATTTTTTTTAGTCACACAGGACCTGCCATTATGGCAGGGGTGTGTAGACTTTTTACATCCACTGACCGACTAATCTGAGTTCAATGGACAGCTCCTTTTTCTTCATTTGCAAGTTTTATCTCTGATGCTGTAAATAATGTAAAACACATGACATTTTGATTGATGTAAAATTGCTGCTGCCCATTTTAACAACCAACGCATTGGTTGTAGGCTACAGAGCCAACCAATGAGAGAGAGAGAGAGAGAGAGAGAGAGAGAGAGAGACAGAGACAGAGACAGAGACAGAGACAGAGACAGAGACAGAGACAGAGACAGAGACAGAGACAGAGACAGAGACAGAGACAGAGACAGAGACAGAGACAGAGACAGAGACAGAGACAGAGATAGAGATAGAGATAGAGATAGAGATAGAGATAGAGATAGAGATAGAGATAGAGACAGAGACAGAGACAGAGACAGAGACAGAGATAGATAGATAGATAGATAGATAGATAGATAGATAATTAATCCCAAAATATCAATGTGGTAAGATTTTCTATAATATAAAAAACACACTAAATAATACAGGTGGATTATACAGTGTTTTTAGAATAAATCAATTCAGAAGAAATACATTTCTAAACCTTTCTGAAAACAATTTCACTTTGTCATTATTGGTTATTATGTGTAGATTAATGGTCAAAAACGGCAAAGTTATCCATTTAAACGTAAATCCTAAATCTACGATATAATAAAGTGAGCAGAAAGTGAAGGTGTCTCAATACTTTATGAATCCTTGTGTTTTGTCTTTCAGTGGTTCAGGTTTCAAGCCAAATCATTACCTCATGAGGCAGGTGTCAGGGAGGGAAGCCACCCTTAACACTCCGTAGAATAGGGGTTCCCAACTCCAGTCCAGTCAATTAAAATTAATTCAAAAGAAGTTAATTAGCAGTAAAACAGTACACTAATTAAGAAAAGGTTTGGAATGAAAACCTGCAGCCATTGGGGACCTTCAGTACCGGAGTTGGGGAGCCCTGCCATAAAAGGTCCATGAGAGATGGAATACAGAGCAGTATTCCCCACATTGAAATTTCTCAAATGCATGGATCAGTAAAACTTGAAAGATTGTGAAAATTTGGGGTTTTTTCAGTCTCTTTATTAAAAGATATGTGCACAGTGAAAGAAAATAATGTTGACTGTTGAAGTACCTATTAAATTACTGCCCTTAAAATGAGTGTATTTTAACTGACAAATGACCATCCACCACTGAAGGAGACAGATCAAGACCCACCTTAACAAAACTTGGAATGTCACAGCAAACAGGCTGTACAAAAAATCCTTGACAGCTCAACCACGTGCACAAATGCAGTAAACTGCAAAGTCACATTTATGAATACGCCTATCTGTCTTCAAGTCAAGTGTAAAAAACACACGCTGCAGTTGTTTGAAACAGAGGTCATTTTGCTATCATAAGATCAAGATGTCATATGAAAATCTTTTCATGTGCATGGCAAATTGCTCTTATGAGTAAGTCTTTTTACCTCTCGATTTAAAAAAGTCTACATAAAAATGTTAAAAGGGTAAGGGAATAAGCATTTGTATTTTTCATCTTAAATTTTGAGGCAGCAGTGCATAAAATATAAAAAAAAAAACCAAGGCAGCCACTGAAAAAGTTTTAGGGAAACCAATGTCTCTGAAATAAAATTATTAATATTCTAACTGCATGGGCAAATTCTTGAATTTTGGGCATGACACATGCCACGGTATTCTATTACTTTCTAATACATACAAAGAGAAAAAGGCGCAATACAGTTGGATTATTTTTGTGAAGGCAGGTATCAAGTAAGATCATGAAGCACTCAAGAGGTGCATCATCTGAAGATCTTTTTCACATTAAGGATCCTATTAGAAAGAAAACACTAAAAGGTAATTGAATTTTGCTCAGTTATCTTCATCTCTGTCAGCTCCTGCTATAATAACTTACTCTCAGGAGCACAGATAACTCAATTCTGTCCAGCAAGCATATGTTATGAATCTCCAAAGCAAAGTTGTCTAAATCATCCTGGTCCTCTATCAAGGTTTCCAGTAGATATGAACTCTGACAGAGAGCAAACATAAATTTATTTTTATCTATTTAGTATTTCATTTCCTAGTGTCTTATAACTCGTTGAAAATATCTACAGTCATACATTATAAGTAAATGTAGTATAAACATATGATCAAAAAAACAATTTTTGGTTATCTGGCAACATTAATATCTGAACAGAAATGATTGTAAGTGTAAACATGTATGCCCTGTGAAGCATCTGAGTTCCGTCCATGGCTGCTTCCTGCCTTGCTGCCACTTCTGTCAGGATAAGATATACAGTTGCTCCTTGGGATACTGGCTAGCTCAAAAAAATGGATGGATAGATGGATTGCCAGACAAATAAAATAGCTAAATCCCGAACACACTTTTACTTAAATATGCCCAAAGGTTATTTACACAGATTATAATTTAAACAGTTTTAATTAAAATAGTAGAGACTGTGTTTATGGACACTTTAAAATGACTAAACATTAACCGATAAATGTAAGAGCCAAACAAAATAAGGACAGAGACACAACTATACAGCTACCAGCAATAATTGCCCAAGCAGCAGTCAGCCACACTGTCATAAGCCATGAACGGGCAGCACAGTGTAGGTGCTAAGGACTTTAAACCCTAAGGTTGACAGTTCAATTCCCACTTCTGACTGTAATGGTACAATACAAGCAAAATATCAAAGTGCCAAAAGTTCAGTTCATCAAACCAAAAAATGAATAATCTTCAGTAAAATGCAGTGCATTTGGAGGTTAAAAAAAACAAGTCAATAAATCTAATGAAACAAGGTTAAAATCCAGAGACAGTTCTTTCTTAGAATATAAGCCCCATTGCTCCCCACTAAAATCTCGTGCCTCCAGACCTTGCAGTAAGAGGAGACACCCGCCAACAGGTGCAGTCATCCTTAAATACCTGACTCGGGTCCCCATTGTCAGGCATTTTACATCAATGGGGTGCCACACTCACATATCTCCTATCACCACATAATGGGCCACTCCTACTCCCCATAATTGTTCAACAGGAATGTCTCTCCTTCAGTCCCAGGCTCCTCTTCCTGAGGCTCAACTCTGACCATTTGCCTCCATTCCCCTTTCACGTGGGCTCTCCTGATCATGCCTCTCGCTCTTGTTATTTCTCTTTCTTCTTTAACCTCCATTCTCTCTTATTCAGCTCTTCTGATCTCTTTTTATTCCTTTATCTTTTTCCGTTCTCCCTACTCTCTGCCCCTGATTGGGTGCAGATGAGACCCTCTGCCCACTCTGAGGTGTGAATGAGGCACTCACATTTGCATGTGAATATGCAATCAGCCAAGCACCACAATCAATCCCGGAGCAGCACCGTCATGTGCCCACCTGCCTACATGCTCTCAGGACTTGATTATTTATTTAAAACCAGCACCATGGACTACTTAACCTCAGCAAGTCACTTAACCTTTATTTGTGAAAAAAATAAATAAATTTTTATATATATTTATATGATTGATGCCTTTATCCATGCCGATTTACAGCATTTGAGATACAATTGGTTCAATTTCTTGGCATGTGAAGTGACTCGCTCAATGCTCAACCTCAATTTTCAAGTCCGAAGCCTTAAACACTATTCCACACGGCCTGCACATGTACTGTTATGTCAACAACTGCACCATATTCTAAACTTACAAGTCACCTTGGATAAATGTATCAGTCAAAGATAAAATAATAATGGAAGACTTCTCTTCATGAATAAGGTGCATGACCTCTAAAGAAGAGTCATAGGAAACCAAAAAAGCTACATTTCCACAGTTAAGCACTAAGGAAACAGGCAGGAGATAACACTAAAAAAGCGGAGACTGTCAAGACTAGATAATACAAGGAACCTTCTTCAGGCGTCACAACAGTAAGAAGCTTGAAGGGGCCAGGTAGTGAAACAGACATTTTAAGCATCAGCCTTTTCCAAGTGTTAAAACAAAATACTCTTGGTGACCCAGACAGGATACTAGAACTTCAAACAGCGAGTGGACAGAGTCTGACAAATGAAAATACAGCAATTGCTCAGAAAAAAAACAGACAGCTGATAAGCGATCAGCCACCAAATGGGATACGTGCAGTTATCCATCCTTGAAGGAGAGTGGAACTAAGACAAAAGACACTTGAAGAGAAATGCTTCTCAGCTCTAGCCTTTCAGACTAAACAGAAAATGATCCATTCCACATGAAGGAGTTACATTAAAAAAAGTAATATTAAAATATACTACACCCATTACTGGATGACAACACAGGATTTACTTAAGTCTAGAAATAACCTGTAAATAGTTTCATTAAAAAACACTTCTAACTTGAGCATAAAGTCACAACTTATGATTAGTTTTCTTGCTCTTTTTGAGTTTAATTCAACAGTACATAAGAAATTTGACAAAAAAAGAACATTCAGTTCACCAAGCATGCTTGTTTAGCTCAGAGCTAAGTTGTCCCAATTTCTCATCCAGATCCTTCTTTTAGGTTGTCAAGGTTTCTGCTTCAATTACATGTCTCTGTTGTTTGTTCCAGAGTCCCAAAACCCTTTGCATAAAGAAGTGCTTCCTGGCTTCAGTTTTAAATGCATTTCCCCTTAATTTCCACTGATGTCCTCAAGTATGTCATTCACCCTTAAGCTGAATGTTGCTGACTCTGCAGTACTTTATCTACTTAATAGTAGTTTTGTTTATGTAGTGTCTTTTCTAAAATCGCTCACTTAACTGTTAACTCTTCTTCAACAGCACAACAGAGTACAAGTGATGGGAACAACAGTAGGAGCAGACCATACCAGCAGGTGCTCAGTTGCCTGATTTTCTTGCAGTAGAAGTTACAGTCAAATGAGCGCCTGTGCCTTAAAACTTCGAAGCACCTGGATCGAATCCTGACCATATGGATGTGCTTCACATGTTCTTGTTAAGTATATAGAGGTTTACTTATGTGTACTCCAGCCGTCCTTAGATTTTTCCAAACACATTATGAGTAAGTGTAGGCTTATGTGTGGGAGTGTCCTTGTTGGCACAAAAGACTCCATCGCCATGTGACATAAAATTTTCAACAAATGGGCTCAATAAATAAACAGAATGAATTAAAAATGGATGATTAAACAAAACTAAACAAAAAACAATGGAGCTGAGATGTTTGGGATTTAGAAATGGATGTTCATTGTATCATCGTTCTACTTCCACAGAGTAAGTGTTACTAATTATAATGTCTTTATTCTTTGGCGATTAAGTTCCTTTAATGTGGCTACTGACAACCTTTAAATGGCTATAACTATGAAATAGCCTGTGTGGTGTGCAGGGTTGGTAACATTACTTAATGAGATGCCCACTGAATCAATAAGTTAATTAAGAAGGCAGGCTTAGTCATGGGATGTACCCACAACCCGCTGGAGGTTGTAGTAGAGAAGAGCGAAAATAAAACTGATGGCAATTATGAACAACTCTACATATCTCCTTCTCTGAGACACCAACATTGAGGACTTTTAGCCAATTAATTATTCAGCAGTTACTGAGGTACCTTCATACAGACAACAATATGCCTTTACAATGCCTTAATGTGATTACACTCTTGTATTTAGCCAGTGTGACCAACAGGGGGTACCAACGAGCCCCAAACACAAGACACAATTAAACAAGTTCAAAAACAAGGAGCTTCATATTCCCTAATATCTTTATTGTCCAATTTCCTACTTGTCAGACAATGTAACACATTCATAAGCTCTTTCTCCTTCTTCCTTATCTCCCACATAGTCTCATTGACATCCTCCCAAATCAGATATCTGAGGTAACAAAACCAGATTCATTAATGGCAGGCCTGAGAGTACATCTGGTGCCACAGCACTGCATGCAGGAAGCACTTCCGGGTCAGGCGGAAGTCCATCAAAGAAGAGATAGTGCTGCCCAGCAACAGCCCTTGGTGGCACCAAAGAACCCCGACAGGGATGTCCCATGGGACTAAAATTAGCATCCTGCTCTGCAAGTATAAATATGGGGGGGTTCGACCACTGGGATACTTCCATGATGTATATTATGACAGACCATGACCCCAGGAAGCAACCACCATCTGTACTTCCAAACAGGCCTCCTTTCCAGAAAAGGTACAAGTACCCATTCCACTCGGGATGCCAGTACATCTTTGTCCTTCCATTCCGGCCTTCCTGCCTAATAAGAAATCTGCATCTGTACCATTCAGAAAACCGGAGCATTGAGCATGGCACTCACACCAGGTAAGAAGTTTTCATCGTCTTAATAATGCTGGTGTGTATTTAAGTGGGGTAGGCATGGGGGGTGGTGGATGCGATTGTTGCTGTTTGTTTTACTTTTCTCAAGCTTCTCTAAAAATCTAAATTACCCATTTTGGACACACAAACAAATAAATCAATTACTTCCATCAGAAGAAACAACGAGAAATTGTTCCTTGTCATGTGTTCCGTTCTTTTCAAGAACACAACTCAAAATATTACGTTGGTCAAGGAATGCCTGGAATTGCAGAAAACTATTTAAAAATTCTACTACTTTTTTTTTTTTTTTTTTTTTATATATAAATCAACTTACACCTCAAGACCTATAAAGAATTGCAGAAACTACCCCACCCTTAACGTTTTACAATACCTTATACTCATTTAATTTTAAACCTTGCTTTATTTACTTTTCTTCACCTTCATAACAAAAAGTGTTTTAAAGAAGAAAATACCATTACAATATTCACATTATGAGTTGCTTACTCGAAAATATTCAAACGTGGGTGTCTCATAATATATGGAAAAAATAATTTGAAAAACAAACTTAAAAACTTTTACTCAGAAAACCAAAAAAGGGTTCATTTAATTACACATATAATGTTTGAAATAATGAACCACATAAGATAACTTAAGGTGACACACTTCTCATGGGTGATCACCTATCATATATCAATTTGTGTACATTGGATTTTGACACCACCAAAGCACACCGATAGTTCTTATTCACATGACAGCTGATGTCCTCCTTCCATCAGTCTAGACCAGGGATCTCAAACTCCAGTCATGGAGGGCCAAAGTGGCTGCAGGTTTTCATTCTAACCCTTTTCTTAATTAGTGACCTGTTTTTGTTGCTAATTAACTTCTTTTGATCAATTGTAATTGACTTGTTAATACTGTACTATTTGTTCCGCGGAATGTCTTCCTCGTTCCTCTAAATTCCTTCATTTCTCTCCTTAAACAGAAATGAAATGTGAAGTGAGTGAACCAACAGAAGACCAACTAAGTCAGGTCCTCAAACTCAATTTCACGCCAACCAGTTACTTAATTAGGGGCCAAATCTTGTTAATTAAAACCGTTCTTCAATTCCATGGCTTTGTTGCTACTCTCATTGTGCAACAGTATACATTTTCAAAAATACTGATTTTTTTTCTTTACTTTTCTAAGAGCATTGTTAAATTTTTTTAGAAACCTGAGGAAATCAACAATCCTGAAACCTCCTCCATTTTAATTTTCAGATATTGTATGACTGTTATGTTTTGATTCATTTTGTATCTCATTACTGTTTGGCTGCTAATTAAGGAAAAAAAAAAACAATTATTGCAACTGAGTCTTCAAGAGCAAATACATTCAAATTAATTGAAAAGAAGTTAATTAGCAGCAAAACAGGTCACTAAGTAGGAAAAGATTTAGAATGGAAAACCTGCAGCCACTGCGGCCCTCCAGCACTGGAGTTGGGGACGACTGGTCGAGATAGATAAAGAGCTATACTGGACTTACTGTGAGGTGTTACACTTTTGCCACTTTTTACACTTTTACCAATTTTGCCAATTAATATCAAGTAGAAATATGATTCTCACTAAAGCAGGCAGCAATGCAATGGTTGTATGAGTGATGGTGAAGCCGACAATGCCAAAATATCCCTCTATGGGTAACAAAATTATTTGACTTTGTGCCTTATCTCTCCTCTTAGATGATCAAAAGCAGAAAACTTGCATTTCAAATAATTCTAACATCACATGATTACAATGTGAAACACAGAGAATTTCTTTCTGCCATGGACAGATAGAGACATTCTTAAATACAATGTATAAATACTCGTGAGATAACCTGAAAAATGAATAGAAGGTGAAAGAAATGTCTTTCTAAAAAACAAAAATTAAGAAGCAAAATTAAACAAGCAAATCCAGACTGTAATTTAGCTGCTCAAACACAAAGTCACTGGTGAAAGCTGCTACTATTTTTAATCTTATTATCTAGAACACAGCGACACAATAATGTTACAAGAAAACAATTAACTATGGAAGAATAAAACAATACAGAAAATTGATTCTTCAACATTATGTCAGACTAGGCACATTCATTTTTCTTTGTGTGTGTGTGTCTGAATGTCACTGTTTACAACAATAAAACCATCTTCGTTGTAGATTTGAAATATGCACATTTAGCCATACACCAAAGAAAAGTCTCAGTAATCAGCAGTGCTATGTCATGCATGAAACTTCTGCATAAATCGAGCACAGAAAATGTCACTCTCATTCACCATCTAATGATTATTGGGCAATGAAGCGAGCAGATTCACATTTCATCGGTGCTCAGCTCCATGACTGAACCCTTCATGTAAAGAACGAGGAAAGCCTGCTGTTCCATTATGACAACATGACATTGTAGACTTGTGACAATATCTCTGTTTTTAAAGAAAAGGTAACTAGTTACAGATGAGGTATGGAAATAGTCCTTAACCGTGACAGGCACATCCCTGGCAGTAGCGGTGCGCTGTTAAACAATAATTTGCTATTGTGGCATTTCTTTCCATCACTTGTTTTGTAAAATATCTTGTAAAGAAATTAAAACTTTGAATCTACTCTTTCCAAATCCACATCTAATTTTACAATAAAGTATCCTATAAAGTGAAAGGTCATCTGTAATACAATCAAAATATTTAATTAAAATAAATGATTCAGTTTTGTGAATAACTCATGCTTTAAAATGTACATTTCCAGGGTAATGTAATTATAATGCTTATAATGCAAAAGAATAGCTAACACAAAATCAAGTACAGACAGTGTAGTAAATCTGCTTCTTAGGTTCAAACAAATAATTTTAGGAAAATGATGAGAGCTTTGGTTAAGCTAAAAAATATTAACACAAAATCACTCAAAGGTATAAAATATATAAACATGTTTATTAAATCAAAGGAAATACTTATAAAGCAGTAAATCAGTCTATCCTCAAAAAAATCTAGAAATTTACTAAATATCTATTAGAATACATTTCTAACAACCCTAAACAAATCACTTCTTATAGGGCTCATGGTTCGATTCCCTGATTTGATTCAGCTTATCCTGTAGGAGGTTGAACTTACGCAATGCCAGTACTTTCTATTTTGGTACTGGTTGAAAGCTTGCGTCTGCCAAAAAAAGCAACGTCCTCCGATGTCAACTGGATGGCCTACATATGTCAGTTTTAAACAGTCTCTCTTCAACACAAATTAGCAAGATAGCTATAAAGGTTTATAGTACATACATGTATGCTGACAGATGTTAAATAATATATTAAGCTAACATTTTAATTTTTTGAATTTAGAGGCAAGCTATTTGTTTGTCTTGCGCAGCACTGAAACTAAACAAAGGGCAAATGAAAGAATGGTTTTGAATTATATACATACATACAAATACACCCACACACAGTTTCACAACATTAAAGCAACCTGGCTAAAATTGTGTAGGTCCCCTTCGTGCCATCAAAACAAGACATCAGCAGCAGATCTTTTAAGTCTTGTGAGTTGTGAGGTGGAGACTCCATGGATTGGACTTTGTTTTTCCAGCACATCTTACAGATACTCAACTGGATTAAGATCTGGGGATGATGAAGGCAAAGTCAACATGCTGAACTGTTTGTCATGTTTCTCAAACCATTCCCTAACCATTCGTGCAGTATGGCAGGGCGCATTATCCTACTGAAGGAGGCCCTCCATTGGAGCGCCATATTCCCATAGTGCATTTTGCTTCCATCTCTTTCCCAGGTAAGTGACACACACAAACCCAGCTATCCATATAATCTTCAAGAAAAAGTGATTCATCAGACTAGCCCACCTTCTTCCACTGTTCAACAGTCCAGGTTCTGACACTCATGTGCCCATTGTATGCACTTCCACTGGGTAGACAGGGGTTAGCAGAGGCACTCTGACCAGTAGCGCAATCTACAATGCACTGTGTGTTCTGATACCTTTCTCTTGTGGCAAGCATTAAGTCTTTCAGCAGTTTGTGCTACAGTAGCTGTTGAGCGATATCGGACCAGGCAGGCTAGCCTTCACTCCCCACATGAATCAATGAGCTTTGGGCACTCATGACCCTGTCATCAGTTAACCAGTTTTTCTTCCTTGGTCCATTTTTGGTAGGTACTAACCACTGCATGCCAGGAAAATCCCAAAAGACCTGACATTTTGGAGATATTCTGACTGTCATCTAGATATCACAATTTGCCCCCCTTGTCAAAGTTGCTTAGATCCTTACAGTTGCCCATTTTTCCTGCGTACATCACATCACCTTCAAGGGCTGACTGTTTACTTAGTGCCTAACATATGCCTCCCTCTGACAGGCGCCATTGTAACGAGATAATTAATAACATTCACTTCACCTTTCAATACTTTTAATGTTTTGGCAGTTACGTAGTCGCTATAATGGTCCATAGTGGTGAAGAAGGAACGGAGTCAGAAGATGAAGCTCTCAACATACTGGTCAATCTACATCTCAAACCTCACTTATACTCATGTGTTTTGGGTAATAACCAACAGAAGAGATCAAGGGTACAAGCTGCCGAAATGAGATTTCTGCAGAGGGTGGCAGGGCTCTCCCTAAGAGTAAGGGTGAGAAGCGCAGACAGAAACTTACAGAAAAACTGATGTGCAGATTCTCTCAGATCCTTATTAATTACATAAAAATATTACATTTTTATTTTTATACTGTATTGAGGATTTGTTCTGTTCTGTGTATTGTGTTGTACTGTACTGTATTGACCCCCTTCTTTTTGACACTCACTGCACGCCCAACCTACCTGGAAAGGGGTCTCTTTTTGAACTGCCTTTCTCAAGGTTTCTTTAATTTTTTCCTTACAAGGGTTTTTTTGGGAGTTTTTCCTTGTCTTCTTAGAAAGTCAAGGCTGGGGGGGCTGTCAAGAGGCAGGGCCTGTTAAAGCCCATTGCGTCCCTTCTTGTGTGATTTTGGGCTTTACAAAAAATAAATTGTATTGTGATGATCTTCACTGCCATGAACAGTTGACTTTTTTTGGACTCGGTGGTTATTCAAGTTCCAATTACTGACCTGTAACTTGTGAGCTTGTTCTCTATTCCTGGTATTTTCTTGACAGTAAAACACTAATCAGACTGCTGAAATAACACATTTTATTATTTTGCCCATCTCTGAGTAAGAGATGATATGGAAGATATTATGTTTGGTGGGTTTAGTAGAGTTAACTACCAAAAAATAGCTCCTGTGTATGTTACACATGTCAATAAAGCAACTACTTAACTGAACAGTAATGTTACATCAAGTGTAAAATGTAGTGTTGATATCTATGCATTCAGCAATGGCACAATTGCACTGTGCAAGTAGTATGGAAAAGTACATAAACTTTGCCCTTCACGCTACATTTAAAGCTATAGCTGTAACTAAGAACAGGTGTTTTTCAATTATAAATATGACAATATGACATAGTAAATGTGGTATGTATAGTAAATATATATAGTACTTAAAACTTAAAAATGGGAAGGAATATTCATTATGAAATAAAATCGTACAAGAAATAACACAATTGTAACAACCCATTGTAAAGTGGTCCTAAGACGGGCAGTCTTAAAAACCTACACCTTCATATTAACAATATTGCTAAATACAGACCTTCAGGTTTTAGCTATGGTGCTGGAACATACCATTGCCTCAAAATTCATTTTTCATATACAAAAACACCCGCTATTTAACATTTCAGTCCTATTTATCTGGTAGCCACAAATCTTTACTTCTTCCAGTTATACTGTAGAAGGTTTTCCACAGTGCTCAGCACTTAGCCCAATCATATTATTTATCTTCTTGCAGTGGTTGAGATTATTAGACAGTGTGGATTGAGACTTCATTTTTAAGGTTTTAACAAAAACATGGGAATATACAACTGCATGCACTGCGGCCTAGTGGAATAGGCTTTGAACTTCAAACCCTGATTTTGTGGGTTAAAATCCTGCTACTGACACTTTGTGAGCATGAGCAAGTCACTTTACTTGCTTGTGCTTTAATTGGAAACACAAAAGGAAATGTAATTGTATCTCAAATGTTTTACGTCACCTTGAATAAGATGTCAGTCAAACAAATAAATAATAACAGCTGCTTCACTTATGCACTTATCCTTGCAGTCGTGGTATTATAATATACATCTTTCTAACATGTTATATTATTAAAAATCATGTCACAATTTGTGGTCTTCCAATAAAGAATTATAAATTGTCAGCATTAAAGTCTCTTGGAGACTAAACTCACAGATCATAAAACTTTCTACTGCATTATATTGGACAGCCTTCCACAATGAATACTTTTAAAACTACCTTAAAGACTTATCTTTCACAATCAGACTTTTATGTGTTAATTGTCTTGTGTTATAAGTTATTTCCTTATTTTTCTCTGTTTTATGTACTTATGTATTTTCTTTCTTTTTAAATTTTCTTCCTTTTTAGAAATTCTAGTGTGTTCAGACCCTAATGTGTGTGTGTGTGTGTTTATTTATCTATTTATGTACTTATTTATTTATTTAAAGAGCTTCTGTAACAAGCCAAATGTCCCCCTGAGAAAAAACAAAAGTTTTATCTATCTATCTCTCCATCCATCCATCAATAATGTCCTTGAGTGACACGTAAGGTGTTTTCAAATAAAATTTACTTTTGCTAGTATAAAGAAAAATTGTAATTTTTTTCAACTAAAGCTTTCTTCCATAAATTAGTTTTATGTATCCACAACATTCTTCAATGTACTTGGGTCTATCTGTAGGGGCACTGCAAGTTTTGTGGTTTCTGCTTAGTCTTTCTTACATATCTCCTTCATTTCTGCTAAAGATAAATTGATATCTTCAAAGATTTTTCACAGCTTATATAGTATTTAAGTGAGATTCCACTTTAAGTAGCTTAAAGGCATCCAGCCTATAGCCCATAAGACACTCCAGTCTTGCAGATGCTACATACTTGATTTTCTCTTCCTGTTGGACTTTCAGTGCATTAAAGGTATTCTGCAGATCCCTTCTCCTTCATCTGTTACACATAATTTGTCTAAATTCAGTATTCCTGATTGAAGTAGGCTCAGTATATAAACAATTTTTTCCATCTTTTCAAATAAGTGTCTCAGAATCTTGGCAATGCTTCTGTAAAATGATTCTATTACCAAGAAGCAATTTTTCTGGCAATCATACTTCCATGTGAAACTATTATCACATGGCCGCTGCACCCAGCTATATGCTTCCACCCAAATGCCATACATACTGTCCATACCAGCATTTCAAATGGCTTTATTAAGGGACATATTTACCTAACTGTGAATGCTGCACAGCCTGTTGTCTACCAGACAGGTTTTCACATCCCTGGACTTCTGGCACTATATTCTTTTCATTTTAGTCACAGCCGAACAAGCAATTTATGCTAGATTTGTAGCTTGTCAAGACGGCTTTCTTCACAGGAACAAAAAAGGTTCATTATCCCTACATTTTCTAATGAGGAACTGTCCTGTGTTCACATCCAAATCAATTTTTTGTTTCCTTCTACCCAGATCAGTGGCTCCCTGCTATTACCAAAAGGGTGTGGCATTATCATTGGCCTTCACTGCTTTATATTCTGACTGATCCATCAAATACGCGACTTAACATGCCCAGGTGGATTACTTCTGTAATCCTTGCCCATTAAAAGACGTGAACAGAATGCCATCACATGAAAACAAATAACTAGAACATGTACCTAAACAATAATTGCATGATTTTATATATGCCTATGGTACACATTGAGCATTTTAACTAAAAGGCAACCAGAGTCTTTATTCTGTACTTACATTTCTGAATGAAATTATTTAATACTGTATACTACAGTAGAGAAGACAGGAGAAGATTCCAAACAACACTTAATCACAAATACAAACAACAGCTGGCCAACTGCTTTATTTTATTACTTCTATATTCATGTAGTTCAAGTTTAACTATTTGTTGACTTGATGACAGACAAGACAGATAATGTGAGGCCCACATGAACTGATATTTACTAGTTTAAAAATTTTAGTATTTAGAAATGTTTATTAGTGTTTCAATGTCATATGGCTTTGTAACAAAAAAATAACTAGTTGCATTTTATCAGTGAAGTGTATCTTCATTATAGGTACAGTGGATATGGCTAGGCAAAAACCATATGGTGAGACAGGCAGAAGTCGTTAAAGTACCACTTCTAAATTATATGTTTACTTTTTATATGCAACAGAGAAGGCAAATTTCTTGAAAAGCTTTACGCCATATTAAATTTACAACACATTATCAAGTATGCAGTTATTTTCAAATTAGTATTATAGTCCATTACATTAATAACTGGTCATCAACATTCTTCAAATCAACTAAACAGAATTTAAAACACCAAAATCAAAATGATATTCTTAAAAATATAAGTTAGGAGGTCTGCAAATCATTTGGTGGAATTATATATCAGTCTCAATTACGGCTGTGTCAATACAAAAATTTCAAATTTTGATACGATACTAATAATAATTGAAAGTCAACACCATTTTCGATACCCAATACAGTATATAATGTAACTCAATAAATATGTATTTAAATAAATTTCAATTCTGTATGCATTAAAATCTTTACATTGTTGGAAGCAAATTATGGAAATTTTAATCATTAAATGGAAAATTTCAAGTAGTGCAATCTTTTTTAAAATGTAAGAGTAAAGTCCTGTAAACAATAGAAAGTAAAAACATTTCAATCTTGTCAAGAGTTTTTTTGCAATCTTTTGTAAACAGTATATATAAAAGTATTAAAAGATTAAATGTTCAACTAAAAAAGAATATTAATATGATCTTTTCTAAACAATTGTTCTGAATAGTAACAAACAGACCACTAACACACTTAAAGGCTGTACATGAACAGTAACAGTGCACATTGCATTATGGAGTAAACTAACTGGGATGTCTTTGTAACATCCCAGTGTTTTTGCAAGAAAGACTAGCATGTGAATGGTCTCTTCTGTGAGGCAGCTGCATCAATTGGTTGGGCCTGGATGTACTAAATTCACTCTCTAAAGCACAGCTGGAAGTTTATGAGCGCACCGAAAAGTCGAAGCACTGTTTATGAAGTTGAGCACTGAAGCATTATAGTGCCTTACATTATACAGCAAATGTGACGAAATATAATTTTAAAATTGCTTATAATGAAATAAAAGAAAGCAACATGCTACAACAGCACATTCTGTGGCGAGAGGTTAAAAATCGAGGGAGCGACAAAGCAATGGTGCTAAAGCACGCAAGAATGCCTAAGAATGCAAACCCCTATCTTGAACTGACTACAAATAAAAGTTTTGACATGTAGAAAAACTAAACTTTTGATTTCACAAGCACTAGTTTAAAGATTTATACTTATTAATGTTTCCTTAATTTAGAAATAAGATACCCCTAGAAATTCTTTGTATTGTCTCTCGTGTCAGTCCTCTAAATTGGTTGTGTTAGCCCTTTTAGCTGGTATTGTGTGGTAGCAAATCTTGCATACAGGCTTGTATGTGTCTTGTGGTTTTCCATCACAATTTGCTATATCCCCAAAGTATTTCCGGACACCACTCCAGCTGCCATCTTTGTCAATTACACATACTGCTGACGGCTGCAACGGCGCTGAAGTTGCCACCTTATTAACACCCTTAAATGGATGGAAACATGGCTGCTTGCTCGTGCCATGCTAATTGCTAGCCTACGTGGCTCAACTGGCAAAACCATTGAACCAGAAGCACATTTGTAATTTATGCTGTAGAATCAATATAATGGAAAATGTGTACTGAACTCATTTTAAAATGTTAAAATTGATGTTAATCGATATTTCTATACTTTTAACAATCCTAGTCTGCATAGTCATATCAAGTGAAAGTTTGGCATGCAGAAGACTATTTTAGCAATATACTGAGAATTAAGAGTTCTAAACCAGGATCAGAGTAGTTGACAGGCATTTTGGATAATATTTTCTGACTTTAAAGAAAGCCCCCCGCTGTTCAATTAGTGGACTTTGATTCAGGTCACAAAAGTTTTTGAACCCAATAGCCAATACTCCAAAGATTAATTCGACCGACTTGAGGAAATTACACAGAGCACACGTTTGTAAGTTATGAAACAAATATCAAAAGTGCTTACCTCGAACTCAGCATGTTTGTGAATATCTTCTGCCCTCTGTCTGCTGAGTATGAACTCCGCCTCATTTGCAACTCTTACCAGGTGATCCTTCATGGTATGGCTTAACAACCTTAAAAGAGAAGAAGCACATAAAAGATTAACAATGAAACAACCATAATCAAATTCAGAAAATGTGAAACTTCCAAGAAATACATAATTACTGCTGCAATGCAATTTTTTTCACAAAACAAAAAACAGTATTTAAAATTCATTTACTTTCTAAAAACTACTTATTACAAAATATGATTGCGGACCCATTCCCCAGGAACATGAGAAAAGACAATTCACAGTTGCCAATTAAACTAACATGGACATCCTTGGGCAGTGGAAGGAAGCCTGAGTATATCGATGTTAAGAATACAGCTATCAAGCCAGGATTCCAGAGACGTGATGTTATTTACATCAAATTCTTGAGAAAAAGTATCACAGCAATGAGGGGTTACGTAATCGTATAAAGATTTAGAACTAGTTACTACTACACAGTTAAGTCTACAGATTTCATGAAAAATCTCATTCAATATGAAATGTGTATTGCTGTTTTCAACTGTAACAAAATATACTTGTGTTTACTTAGTTTATAGTCACAATAGTGTAGTATCCAGTCATTCCGGTGTGGATGTGCTTTAAAGGATAGGCTTCATATACTTGATGTGAAGGTGATTTTTATTATTAATGGGGTGCTGTCATTTCCTTTAAATGCTTACGATGAACATTAGATAGATTCAGAAATATGGGTTCAAAACACATTTCCTTTAGAGACTTAGAAAGAAGGATAATGGAGCACCAGTCCAAAAATGAAGTGAAGGCTTTACAAATATGTCTTATCATAAAAGGGTAAATGTTTCTGGCAATTAAAAACACATCTTGAAACCACAAAAATGTTGAATAAGACACTGACCAAAGCATTTTGAAAAAATATATGCTTCTATGACCAATCAATACCAAAAAGAACCATGCTACTCATGTCACATAATCAAAATTCAAAATTGTACAGTCACATGTTCACAACGTCCTAAAATTTTTTTTTTTTTTAATTAAAACATTGTTAAATAAACTAATACTGGAAAATGTGCTCGTGAGCAAAATAGGAATGCGCTCAGAAGTGAACAAGCATTTAAATTATAGACCTGTCACCTGTTGCTAAATTTAGGGCGGAGTGGTGACTCTGAGGCTAAGGATCTGGGCTGGTATCTAGAAGGTTGCCGGTTCGAATCCCTGCCACTGCCAAAAGAGGTCCTACTCTGCTGGGCCCTTGAGCAAGACCCTTAACCTGTAATTGTTCCAGGGGCGCTGTACAATGGCCACCCTGCGCTCTGACCCCAAGGGGTATGCGAAAACTAACAAATTCCAAATACAAGAAATTGTATAAGGCGAAATAAAGAACAAAAGAAAAAAAATTCAATTCATATCCACAACAGAGTGAGTTGGAGAAGTAACACTTTAATTCAAATGTTCAGGCAAATTTGAGCAATTTCAATACTCGTTCAAAAGAGTGTTTTTGGGAAATGGGTTAAGTAACAATAATTTTATAAAACAAAGTGTTTGGGCCACTGTGAGCATACAACTGGATGTCTATCCCAGCAGCACTGGGCGTAAGGAAAGAGAGCATCATGGACACCCCACCAGTCCACTGCAGGACATACTCACATACACAACAACATTAAGATTGGGATAACTGAGATAAAACCTAACCTGCATGTGTTTTGCAATGTGGAATAAAAACCCATGTGGAGACAGGGAAATGTGCAAACTCCACATGGACAATTACTGGATACAGGATGGGAATTTAGAAAGTTAAATCTGCATAGCAGAAGCATCAGGAATGTACATCAAAGTTTAAATCTTGTAGAATTAAAAAATGTCTAAAACTCTTATTCAGAGTTCTGCAATGATTAAACAACAAAAATGCTCTTAAAAGGTTATAGGTTTATTCCCATTTAAAATCCTCATGCGTTAGCTTGAATTCCATACATTATTGTTTAAGACAGAAAGATCCAGAGGTACTAGTACTGAATTACAATTCCAAAAAGCAAATCACATGCATCATTCCTTTTCCACGTTTGCACTACTGCTGCTCTATAGCTGTGTGTGGCTTAAATACTTTGACATAAAAAATGTCACAAGGATACTCTGAACCTCAAAGGCATCTTATCAACTATAAAACATAGCAAGAGTTTGATAATTCATTTATCATTCATTTAAACTGACTTTGTCCAGCAACAATATCAGCAACTGAGGTGGGCAAGTCTGACATACCCCAACAACTCAAAGTCTCAAAATGTGCTATCGGCTTTAGCTGATTCACAACCATTTTCTGACTTTGCTCTTTTTCCTATCCTTGGAGCAAAAAAAGTGAATTCAGATTTTAAATGTTAACTGAGAATTGAGAGGGGGGGGGGGGATGGGGGGGTTAAAATGACACTTTTACCTGAAACAAATGCTTTGTACATTAACCTTCTACCTAAATTATGAACCAACATAATCTTAATCAAAACACTTTTAACTACACTGAAATTGCTTTAATAAATATTACCACAGGCTATTCATTTCAAAACAACTGAAAAGGTTGTGAAAAGACCTAACTGATCTCCTCATACTGAGGCAAGCTTCTCTCATATGTCAAAGGGAAGCACTATAATCATGCCTCTCAGCTTAGATTCTGCAATTGAAAATCAACACACTCTGTATCAACCTTGAGACAGTAATGTATGATGAAGTATGGTTTGATTTTGCCATTGGGGGAAGGAGCCCATAAAGCTTAGTTTCTGCAAAACAACGATAGCTCATTATTTTTGGAGAAAACCATAGCTCAAGAGAAATAAACCATAGTAACAGTGCTAATGCCAGAAATGTGAAGGTATTGGCAGTTGAGGTCCAGAGAGGTGCATGTTTATGCACCTGGGGCAAGGGTTAGCGCTGTTAGTCAATCATTTAAATAAAACTCTTCTTTAGAGAGCAAGAATGGGAAGAGATCAATATATGCATTCACCTCTGAAGTATAATTTTATTTATAGGTACATTTACTAGTTTTACTGTTATAGAGGAACTCTATTTCACTAATCAAGGGGAATATTTAAACGAGTAAAATTCCACTGATTTTTTTGACCAGAAATATTTTTTCCTTTACCACATCCCCAGAAGACTTCTGAAATCAATGAGAAACATAAATGCTGATCAAAACATGCAATTAGCTGCTATTTTTTCCTTTATTTATTACTTGAAAGCACCTTAAAAATGCATATTTAGGAATATTATTAGGAAGCTGGTCATGGATATTGTTCAAACGATATTAGTTACTTTAACCAAAATTAACTCATTTGTTAATGATATACATCTGACCCAGAATGACCTTACCAATTCCATACGATGTGCAAGCTGGCCGTTGTGTTATCTAAGGTAATAAAACTTTAATAAAGGCTGAATGCACAACAACTATTATCCAAACAGGGTCAACTAAGGTCAGGATCATGTAAAAAAAAAAAAAAAAAAAAAAAACACAAGAGGCCAAGCTTTTGCATTGTAACTTAACACTGTTGTTACTTTCAGCTTGCTCAAGGGAGCAAAAGCATTGGCAGCAGTCACCCCAAGTTCCTGAACAATGACCCTGACATATCAGCTCCTGTTTAGCTAACAAAAACTTTGCCAAACTTTTAATTTAGGTGGGGGCGTACAAATGTACATCAGGACATTTTTAAAGATGTGTGTTTTTTTTTTTTTTACTTTAATATTGAATGTGACACCAAGACATTTAATTATAAAACAGTAAAAAAAAAAAAAAAAAAAAAAAAAAAAAAAAAAAAAACTGGACATCAGACCTAATTAGTGTAAGTTTAAGATTAAATTTAAACTGAGCTGAGTTCAATAAATAATTCTGACAAATTATGCCAATTTTTCCCCAAATAAAATACGGCTACTGTACTGATACATAATGAAATAAATATAATCAGTGCTAGTATTAAGAATTTACATGTTTTCTGGATGCAAATGGAGGCTTCTCAAACATTTTTCCCTTTTTTTAAACTATTAAAATATACAAGTTTAAAAAATCTTCATGGAGGCCATATGTCTTAAAAATACACTGCATTGCAAACACAGATTTGCATTCTGTTTGATTTATTTTGAAAAACGATTGCTTAAGTTGAAGCTGTAAAATCTATCTCAAACTCACACAGAATATTGTACCCTTTCTTGTTCAATCATTTATGACATGTGATCAAGACAGTGGTTCACGCTGGTGCCTCAGAAGCCTGTTATGCTGTGATGGAGACTACTGGCCAGTTAGGGGTTGGCAACATAAGCAAAATTATATATATATATATATATATATATATATATATATATATATATATATATATATATATGTATGTACTGAAAATATATATTTCACACCTAAAAGTCTACAAATGCCTAAAATTAAGTTCCTTTGACTTAATTTACCTTAAAATGATTTCCGGAGTCTTTTACAAACTTGAGATCAAGTAAGATTTATTTTTATTTTATTTGAACAGTCATGTAAACTACAATTAGACAAATCAAACTCACAACAGATTTACCAAATAATAAATGCTGCTTCAGAATGAAATTAGAATCTTTTAAAAACACGTAATGTTTTCATACAACATGGAATACAAAGTATGCAGACAGCATCAAAGTGTGCCAAATGTTGAGAGAAACAAAGCTATCAATATATAAGGTACACAGTCAGTCAGTCAGTCAGTCAGTCATTCTCCAACCTGCTATATCCTAACACAGGGGTCTGCTGGAGCCAATCCCAGCCAACACAGGGCGCAAGGCAGGAGCAAATCCCCGGGCAGGGCACCAGCCCACCGCAGATGAGGTACACAGCCAACACCAATTTGATGTGGGCAAAAGAAAATATACAAGATCGCATATTGTGGGTGGACCAAGCTGTATAGGCAGAGTACAGCACATGTCAAACTGACACTGGCTGTGTACTTTGTATTCCAAGGTGTGTGAAAATATTACATTGCACAGACAGCCTACACAACATTCTAAGCAAAAGCAAGAATAAACAGTTAACTTTCTTTGCTTGTGTAAACATCTGCCGTAAACTGCTTGTGTGTATACGTATTTGTATGTTATTCAATACCTTCGGCAGCAATTCAGTATAGCTGTCCTCAAATCATATCTTTTTTCCTAAAAGGCAATTAATTAACGGCTATGTTCTGTCAGTCCTTTCATGTCCACGAAGCAAGCCCACTGTTTGTTCTTACATTTGCCAACATTTTTGAGTCTGTGGAAGCCTTATATTTTTTTTACTTGTAGCTCGCTTCATTCACAATGTGCAAACTCACGTTTTCCCTTTCGTACAAGTCACATTGTGCTGGCAGTATACTTTGCATTCCAAATGTTTAAAAACATTACAATTACATTTCGGGCAAGTTTACATACTTTTTTAAGTGAAATAACTTTAGCAATTATCGATTTCGGATAAACATATGATTTGTTTTATTACATTAACAGAACAATTATACAGGACTGTAAGTGATATTTTGTGTGTGATTGTTATACAATTGTCTGGAAGAGTGTGAAACTGCAAATCACATTTGGGTATCAACATATAATGTATACAATGTATGTATATGTGATTCAGTACATGCACCAGAATTTCAGTATAGCTGTACTCAAGTATCATGTACCATTGGTCCTTCCATTTTTACAAAGAAAGCCTACTCTTCATTCTTTGTCTTCTTTTCGTATCTCTGCAGTTGTAGCAGTACATGCCACAATGTGTTTATATACATAAGGTAATGGACTGCCTACTCCTCACTACTTTACTACAACGTGTACAAACATTTGCAACACCAAATGCAGCTTTCTGATGTGCTAAACTGCAGTAAAGAATAATGTGTGAAAATTCCTCCCAGTTGACAATTTTGACTGGTTTCTCATATCTATTGGTGAACTGTGCACCACTTCTGGTCATTGTCCATATTGAGTTTGTCTGTTTTCCTCATGTCTGGTGTTTTTCCTGGCTAGACTGCATCTCGCGTAACATGTTCTAAAGATTTGCATGTTAGCTTAATTGGCAGTTCCACACAAGTGTGGGTGTGATTAACTGGCCAATGTGAAGAACTGGCATCCTGTCCGGGGTTGTTTAATGCCTTGTATGTTCTCTTTCTTAGGCTCAGTGACATCAGCAGTGACGCCCTTGCTTTCCTTCCTCATTTGACTCCATCACTGTTTCACCTCCAAAAATTGCTCTCCTCTTTTTTAGTTAAAGACTGTACAAGTAAAATTTCATGGTTATTTCCATCATTAACTGAGGTTTTCTTTTCCCAGTGATTTCAAGAAATCACCAACCCTATCCCTACTTTCTGTTAACAGAATGCATTCACTTATACTTTTGGATACTTTGCATTAGCCAAGAAAAGCAATGAATGATATTTTCAATAAAGTCAAATCAGAAAGCCATAAATAACATGATATATATTTCATACTCCAAAGGAATAATCAATTTGCTTTTATCTCCCAACTGCTTTTTAAAAACAATGATAAATTAATGAAGACTTTGTGAATGTCATCTGAAGCCAATGACCTCAGCTCTTTCACCTGCTACGTCACTCCAAGATGGTCCCCATGGCTTAGACAGGTATTGATGGAGCCTTGAACTCTGTGGCTGGAGTGCAGGATCATCTTTCCAAAAATTATTGATCTACCTTCATTATGGGAGAAACTTTAGGGGCCTTGGGCATTTTATAGATTCAAGCAGCACACTGTAATGAAGAGGTGCCTACAGAGGGTCAAAACTCTAAATTATAATTACCTTCCTTCATTGACGAGTTCAATAAAGGCCAAACCAGCATTCTTCTGGATTGAGTTCTGCCACTCCTGCAAATAATAAATGACAACAATCTTATAAGTAAAGACTTGTTTTTGACCTGGTAAATATTGCCATGGCACACATTTTTTCAAATCTGAAATTTTACTGCAGCTGTGATAAAGAGTAAGAAACCTTCTTAAGTTGTTTTGATAAAATACACAATAATACTGATCAGAATGAATTACATATTTTTTCTTTTGGTTGTTGTAGACAAACATGCTAAGATGCCATTTATCAAATAATATATTCTTAAGGACATACCATCCTCCTATTACAACTGTAGGAGGAAGACTACAATAAACAGGAATAAACAACATTATACATATCGTGTGTATAATTTTTTTCAACAAATACCTATTGCAGTAGGCTGCTCAGACAGAAAGGTGTCCGATATAATTTATGGATTGAAAAGTGAAAAAGAAAAAACTTCCTTAGAAGTTAAAAGAACTCCATTTGTTGAAAAATACACACAAAAGTTATTTAACAATAGTGCTAATAGTATTTTTTCACCAAAGAAAGGTCATTTAGGAGAAGTATCTACTTTATAGACAGATCTTCAAAACTTGTTAAGAAATGGTATAAACCCAATATGACACAGTAGTGTTACAAAAAAATCCAAAAAAACAGTATTCAGAGAGTTGAACTTTGTTTCTATTGCTCGAAATACACAAGTCTAATGTTCTAATAACAAAACAGTTTGGTCCAATGAACACTAAATTACTGCTTCTTTTCTATAAGCATTTATAAAAAATAATTAAAACATTGAAGATAATCAATAATTGCAATAAATGCACTTCTTTACTTTATCTATAAGAGTTATAAAAGATTCCAAGGAAATAAGCATAGTCAATGACTTCTTACCTAAAGTAAATTATGTTTAATTGACTATAATTTCCTATTATCATTAAACCTGCACTGGATCCATGTCAGACGCTTTCTTGTAGGCTTAGATATTTAACACAGATTAGAAAGGAAAAGCAAAGAAAAAAAGAACAAAAATAAACAATTTCAAGCTTTCAAGAGCTCAAGTGGTAAGAAATGTAGCATTCAGTTACAAGCAGTCTGGAAACATTAGCCAAAAGGGAAATGAGACAAACATGTTTAACTCCACGCTTATCATTACTTCAGTTGATCGGAAGTCCCTGTTTATACATACAGGGCTGCTATGATAAACAATAAGAGCCTTAAGGAATACCACAACCCAATTCAGTGGCTAGTATTTTTGAATTTTTAATGTGGACCCCTTTGATGGTAAGCACAGATGGCTTCAAGACCCAAGGCCAATGGCTTATAGCCACAAATGTCCAGTATGACAGTAACTATTTCAGTAGCACAATTCAATTCTTTTTTTCCTTTGCAGTTAATGCAAACTATAATGAATGCCACAAACTGATGCATACTACTGTCCTTGGAAATGCTGAAAACACATTTATACACCACAAGGCACTGGAAAGCCCTTGGGACCATCTTTACATGAGGTTATGAATAAAACCAAAGAATAAACGCAAGAACAGTTAAAAGGGCACGTGCAAAGAGAAAGACAAAGTTCAACATCAATGAAAACAAGTTCAACATCGGAATTTGATTACTATGTTTTTATCATGATCAAGAAAAAAGCACCAAAATGACACAAATTTGAATATTACATTAAACATCTTTCATTACTTTTAATTAAGACTATATACCAGTATTATGATATCTATTTTAACAATATACATTTCTAATATCAGTAAAACTGCATCATTGATTCAATTGTACACTTCAAAGTAAAAGCTAAATTTTAAATAACTGAACTGATTCTCAGTCATGTCAGAAATGATATTCATATCCTTTGATGATATGGATGGGACTAATACAATTAACGTTTGTGTGATAACAAAATATGCAACAATCATCACAGACAAGCTGCATGTGAAGTCACATTTAAGAAAATAACGGACAATCAACTGGCAAACAATTAGTGACAGAAAATAAAAACAGAACAGAATCACTACATTATAGCTGCATACTGTACATACCATTAGAAGCATGCCTACAATGTTAAATTGTTCACATTAATGTAACCTTCCTGAAACATTGGCTCATTACACACTTCTTTGAACCAATTCAGTGCATGGTATTTGAACCATAGAAATGTTGTCATGTAACTGTGGCTTCACTTCTTGGTTAAAATCCAGAGTGGTGGCTCTGAGGCTAAGGATCTGCGCTGGTATCCAGAAGGTTGCTGGTTCGAATCCCCGTCACTGCCAAAAGAGATCCTACTCTGCTGGGCCCTTGAGCAAGACCCTTAACCTGTAATTGCTCCAGGGGCGCTGTACAATGGCTGACCCTGCGCTCTGACCCCAAGGGGTATGCGAAAACTAACAAATTTCTAATACGAGAAATCGTATAAGACGATTTCAAAAAAAAAAAAAAAAAAAGGAACAAAAAAAAATCTATATAAAAACTACTGCACTCATATGACACATACATAGTTTTTAAAACATAGTGAAAAGAATGGAAGAGTAAAAATCGTAATGTTATATTGGCAACTGCTCTCCATCCTTAATTCATCCAGTCTAGCGTTTCATCTTATTAGCTTTTCATTCTAGTATTCCTTGAAGTCTACAATTTGTAGGAAATCTAAAGCTATAATTACTATTTACAAACACTTAGACACTGTCAGATGTCTCATGTATTTTATATAATGATACAATTGAGCAAGGCAAGACATTTTCTGGTATGTCAAAATCAAATTAAACATTCTCATTTTAAGAATATGATACAGTATTAGAAAATTAGGGTTGAAAAAGATGCTTCAATTGCTAATGCTGAATAATGTTTGTATTCCTTATGAAGGCTTCCTAAGGCAGTAATATTAAAAACACACAAGACTACTGTGTATCTTAAAGCAGTTAGTACTTAAAACAAGGTGGGTATTTCCTGCTATGTGCACAAATCTCAGTAAGACGTGTGCAAGGCTTATTCATTTCTTCATTAAACTTCATTATAAACACCCCTGGAGATTTTAAACGGGTTTCAAGAAAGTCCCCCGAGACATAAAATTCAACATTGTGTATTTAATGAATGCTCAGAATTACTTTGTAAACATGTTAAGTGACACATTATTAATGCAACCGCATTGTAATCATACTCCACCTCACACTTTACAGCGCTGTCCGACCTGCTTCACACATGAGTAAAAAAAAAAACTGACAGTGTATACAGGCATATGTGATGTCACTACCCGATCAGCACTCTACCTGGATTTGCACCATGCATGTATTTAAAAAAGGGGTTGCATAAGCCCACCATAATGATAATATTATGAAAACACTTTTTTGTTCGCCACAGATCCATTATACGTTGTGTTGTCACTGCTGGATTAAGCATTGGTTCTTACTATGTAGAGCAGATGTGGTAGACACAGGGAAAGCCCCACCGAGGTATATAATGCTCATCACATCCATCAAAAGATCTGTGGGTGCATGTTAGTCATAGTGAGATGAGCTCAGGTGATGCACAGAGAGATTAAGTAAGCTGAGTATAATATCTCAGGGAGGCATGGTAGTGCTGTGGTTAGCCCTGCTGCCTCACAGCTCAGGTCATGTCTTTTGCTACAATAATCAGTTCAGTACAGTTGGCAGACACTTCCCCAGCCCTGGGGATCAAGTAAAAGATCATTGCATCATTATAATATATTCAAAACTAGATCAGTTTCTCCTTCCCAATTGACTTCAAAGCTTTTCAAAGAGTCAGCCAAAATTCCTGAACATTTCCACATTTCTGCTGAACTCAAGGCAAAGTAAATTCAATTGCAATCTGCTCATCAGTAGTAGCGAGTCATGCAAAGGTGAACATTAAGCTTAAAATTAAAGTTTAATGCTGCTATTATTACATATTTGGCCAACACCTTTACCCATGATGACTTACAAGATCAGGATAGAATACAATTGTCTGCAAACATTGTTGAGAACTGAATCATAGGAGGGATAAGTAACTTGCTCAAGGTCACACACTTAGTCGTTATACTTTCATCCACCTCTCCCTTCTACCTAATGCATATTGTTTTTGACTACAAAATATGATGAGGAAAATTTTATAATGGTAACCTGAAGTAAAATATACCAATTTAATTAAACCAAAATATAAAAATACTAATTACTAAAAGACTTTTCAGGAAGAATTTTGACAGTATTAGCATGTTTAGTTTAATGACAAAGAATAAAGGAGAATATATAGTGGGGGGAAAATAAGTATTTGATCCCCTGCTGAATTTTACGTTTGCTCACTTACAAAGAAATAAACAGTCTCTAATTTGTATGGTAGTTTCATTTTAATGGAGAGACAGAATATTAACCAAAAATCCAGAAAAAAAACACACTACATAAAAGTTATAAATTGATTTGCATGTCACTGAGTGAAATAAGTATTTGATCCCCTACAACCCAGACAGAATTCTGGGTCCCACAGATTGGCTATGTGCCCATGGGGCACACAGATTACAATCAATCAATTAATGAATTACAGATACTCCTGATCTCAACTCGTTATGTGTATAAAGCACACCTGTCCACAGAATCAATTTCTTCCATTCCAACCTCTCCACCACCACCATGGTCAAGACCAAAGAGCTGTCAAAGGACACCAGGGAATAGATTATAGACCTGCACAAGGCTGGAATGGGCAACAAGGCCAAGTTTGGTGAGAAGGTGACAACTGTTGGTGCGATTATTCGGAAATGGAAGAAATATAAAATGACCATCAGTCGCCCTCAGTCTGGAGCTCCATGCAGGACAATATATAGTATAATCAGTACATTTGTCCAGCATAGCAAATAAACTTCAAAAACTAGACATCATAAAAGACTCTAAACAAACTGAAAATATAATTTCTGTATACTATCACTTAAAAAGTCTAGCTTTCAAACAGTTGGCTGTTCAATTAAATTAAAGCATGCTTTATTTCAGGATGTCCTTGTGCACTTCCTCTCAGGAAGGGTCCCATTTCAATGCATAACTCTCATCAGCAGGCAGCCTGAAGAATTAAGTGTCAGTTGATATTAGTTCAGATTTGATTTGCCACACTAGAGAATACTGTTCAAAGAATTTGTTATGAAATCAGCATGATGTTATCCGTAAGAGCAGAAGAGAGAATTGTGAGGTTACGTCTGTGTGCACTCTCTCCTTGTAAAAGGCTTGTGAAAAATAACGACAACATTTCAGCTTGTGTATTTGCTATTTTAACCTGCAGGATCCCACGTCTGGCTGTGCCGAGTCCTAGAAGCTATTCCATACATATTTCACTTCAATCCACAAGCATATCTTTGTCTTTAGTGAAGTCTATTGTTTAAAGCTTTCTTTAACCCATCTTCAAGAGTAAATTTTAACAAATCAGAAAAAGGACTTGATTAATATACTCTAATGGTATCATAAAATTGCAAAAGTTGTTAGTTTTCATTACTAAATTAATGAAAAAAGAAAATAATTCTAAAATATATAATTACAAAATAATAACCATGTTTAAAGCACTTTTTCAGCTAGGAGGCACAAAGTACTTCACATGGAACACGGAAAATACAAAATAGGTATAAAATATAAAAAGTAAAAAAAATTAATTAATAATAATAATTGTAGCTGCATTTGTTTACTTTCCAAAACTTCCACAGCTTCTGCTTATTAGGTTCAGGCAATGAGTGCGACTTATCAACACCTATGGAAATAACTGTACAGTTCAAGTATCTTGGTTTCAAGAGTTTTAGTAAAAATTCAAAGCAAAACACTTTACACAAAAATAAAGAGAAAAATTGATAGTTCTTATATAAAGATGTTTCTGTTCAAGTCTTGCATACCTTATGTTTCTTTAACTTTCTCTTATAAGTTCTCTATAAAACATACGGTCATATGTTCATACGCCATATTTGCAGACGTGATACCTGAATGGTCAGAAAACTGTTGTTGTCATTAACTATGAAAACTGAGCAAATCTAACATATGTTTCTAGCTAACTAAAGACTGACTAAAATTATTTTTCTAATATTCTGTTACTGGAGTTCAGATAAAGTTGAAGTGCTAAGGAAGTTCCATTACAAGTTAGCCTTAGTGGTTAAACACAATTGTCCATTATCTATATACAGTAGTTAAGAGAAATGCACATTCTAAACAAATTAAGCAACCGCTCAAGCACATTTAACATTAACATTCTAAGATGAACTTACTATAATGGCATCATTATTAAATAAAGAAAACATACACAGAATAAAAAATATAATCACCATTGTGTGGAGAGCGCTTGGAGTAGTGAGAAAAGCGCTACATAAATGTAAAGAATTATTGTTATTATTATTATTATTAACTATTTGTATGGAACTTTTCAAGCTGGGCAGCACAAAGTACTTCATATTGAACATGAAAAACAAAAAATAGGTATAAAATATAAAAGTTATGTAATAACAACAACAGTAATAATAATATCTGAAACAAATACATTCCAGCAAAGGAAACATGTAGGAAAAAATAGAAAAAAATTAAATGATAAAATTATATAATAAAAAAATAAAAAAAAATTCACAAAAATGCTTAAGAAGCATGTGCATTAGTGCATTTAAAAATGCAATGTGATAAAAATATATGCTCATAAATGAGATTTAAAAATGTAGAAGATCAAATGCTTGATGGTAGCTATACTAAAGTGTAGGGTTCATTGCAGAAAATGCTTTGTCACCTTCAGTCTAGATTTTGGAAAAGCAAGTACACCTTGCTCCAGCAACCTGAGGGATCTCATTGTTTGAGCAATTCTGTCAGCAATTCCGTAACACATAATCGGCAGCAAAACCATGCAAAGTTACAAGCAACAAATCACAGAGTAAACCCAAATAAGACCATTCGCCTCAGTGGTGGTGTTGAAAAATCAAGGTAACATAAAATAAAACCATTAATTGTTTTATTGCGAACAACTTCTTTAAAAAAAATTGATAAATAAACAACTGGGGTGATCCGAGAATCAAAATGAGCACACTGCCAGCCAAAATGTGCAGCTTTTTGATTAATGTTATTACATCAGAAGTAAAAACTACTACCATGTTTGTGACCTCTGGCACCCAGGATTGCACCGCAGACATTTTTAAGAAATGCTTCATCATATGTCCTCAATGTAATTGATTATAAAAAATTAAAAACCACCACAGAAAAAGAAAAAGCATAAAACCCAGCAGGTCAAGGCAACAGATGTTCTTTATGGAAAAAATATTGAAACTACCGCAGCTTCTCATGACCCATGTGACAATAAACGCAAAGGTTAAGGACCACTGAAAAACCATTGCCTATGTACCTCTGAGAGCAGGAACAGACAATAATTTTGAACAAGGGATTTTTTTTTCTCCTTGTGGCACAGAGTGCTCATCTGTTAGACATAAATAGGCTAAAACAATGCACAAAATTTTTCACTGTCAAATCCACAGTGTTTTAAGGCACAAGTATTGATTTTGAACCCATCTTGACTGCATGATCTCTGTCAGCAGAAGGTTAAATTCTGTGCCCTCGTTGCTCTCTATTTTTGGCCTATAGGTCAAGGGGCCATGAAAAGCCAAGTGCTCTGGGAAGCTACCACTTCTCTTAACCTACGGCAGATAGGTAACCATCTGCTAGACAGGTTAACTCCTGTTTCTGCCATATGCAAATCCTCACACACTTAAAGATAAAGCCCATTTGTCAAAAACTGACAACTAAAACAGTAAAATTATAGTAAATTTGAATAAATTGTTATGAAATCCTCTTAACTGTTAAATTGAAATTTGTAGATGTACAGTATATATCAAGTTGTACATGTATATATTAGGTTGACAAATTCAAGACATTTATGAAAATGTAAGTGAGCCAAAAAAGCAAAACAAATCATAATTTACAAAGGAAGAATAATAACCACTGAAAATATTACATGCTGAACATGATGAACAGATAAGCAATAAACGAGACTGTACATAGGCAATAAGAAAACAATTCAAGTATCAAATAAATGTAAATTTACTACTAATACTGTGCTGGATGGTGCCACTTCAAGCATCTAAAAGTGGATGGTTATCTTTAACCATTACAAAACATACTGCTTGAGCAAATTCATATTAGTTTTGCTTTACAGGTTCTCTTTTCGATTCAGTAAGGAAAACATTTTAATTAGAGCAGTTTTGCTTTTTCACTAATTTACTATTAGAACATAGACTGGATATTTGCTATTAAACAATTAAACATTTAATAACCTTATAAATAGCCACAAATATAGAGAATGTAAATATCACTCTGTGTCTATATGATATGTTTCCCTAAATCTTAAAAATGTGTGTTATGTTAATTTGAAAAAAGAAAATTACCTGTTTGCGTATGTGTGCTCTGTGAAGGACCAGTACCCTAATCCAGGGTTGGCACCTGCCAGCAGAGGCTTCGGCTCAACTAGCATTTTGTAATTAGTCTACATAATTTGTCCATATCCTACTTGTACTTTCTATCAGATAATAATATACACATTGTTCTTCTAAACATTATTTATAGCTTGGCATAAAAGCTATTACATTCTTTACAATGCAAAATTCATCTTTATTTATGTCTTCATATATACATTAAGTACAAAATCATTGAAAACATTGTTCATTGCAGGCACACACAACACACCTTTATGCTAAACATGACAGAGACAGTAGTATGTACATATATTGTAAGCCTGTTGTCAGTGTGCCTACACCGCTCAGGATGAGAGTACGGTGTTCAGCTTAGCATAGAGTCTCGAATGTCACATGACAAATTATACATTCACAAAAATTCAAGTCAAATATGATATTAAATTAATGTGCTCTACAAAACTTAAAATAAAATTCACAATGCAGATGATTTCAAATCAGATAATGCATTATTGTTGGCAAATTATTGAAAGAAAACAAAAAAAGATTAAATATCTTTAAAAAGTTGACCAGTTATGTGGTGAGTGTGACATACAACTACATAGCATTGGGATACAATAAAAATAAATAAATAAACAAACAAACAAACCAATCAGATGTGAGCGTTAATAGGCTTTGCACTCTTGGAACCAAGTTACCTAAACTATTCTATAAAATTTCATGTCTGTATTACTAGGGTGTTGTACCGTGTTAGCCATTATGAACATAGAGAAAAGCCAAGCAAAATGACCCCTTTTATTGGCTAACTAAAAAGATTACAATATACAAGCTTTCGAGGCAACTCAGGCCCCTTCTTCATCTTGCCTGAAGAAGGGGCCTGAGTTGCCTTGAAAGCTTGCATATTGTAATCTTTTTAGTTAGCCAATAAAAGGGGTCATTTTGCTTGGCTTTTCTCTATAACATTTCAGTAATTATTTACCACTCGGATACTAGTCTTTTTGATCATAAAATAAAGTCATTACGGATAGCAACTGATGAGAATAATTCAAAAATTGCAGAATTATGGTATTTGAGGGTTCCTCTAGTGTGCTTCTTCCTCTTGAACTATTTGGCTCAAAAACAAATCAGCACATCTTCATCTCATAACAGGCTCAAGTTTCAGGCTTGGTATTTTTCCATCCAGCCATTTTAGCTCTAGACTGTACTCAACATAATGTGACACAGACACACACACTCATCTTCAAGATATCAATGTTTTTGGTATTATGTTACCCTAAAACGTTGATATCCATCAAAAACCAGAGATCGAAATTTTTGATGAATCTAAAGCTTTCGCTCCTCCTCCATACATGATAGCTTAAGGTGGGGAGGGCACAGTCAAAAAGTCACTTAGATGATAAGGCTCAATGTATAAGAGTTCTATAAATGTGCTACATCAAATATCAGATAAGAAGAGGACTTCATTATGTTACTTTTTTGTGTTGTAAGTAAAAATTAATATTAAGAAAGCATATGTCTTTAGCATTTTGCAGCAGTTTATAATGGAGAAAGATCATGTGAATTTCACACCATAAACTATTAATTACTAATATCATTTTATAAACCTTGTTGCCGTAATGGGCCATAAGTTCAAATGACTGATCGTGAAATTTAGTAAAATGTGTAAATAATTCATTCAAATTGACCTTCTAGATATTTAGCCATCTGCAACAAACTGTGACGTATTAAACAAAATAAAAAGTTGCTCAAATTATATTTATATTATTAATCATCACCTAAGCTATACAATGCGATTTTTGATTCACATTCAATTTTAAATTTATAATATGCAAGACACAAATCAGTAAAAATGAAATCAGAATGGAATTTTTAAACATAGCCAATAATACTGCAAGCTAGATCCTTATGTATACTTGAATATCAGGAAAGTATAAAAATACATAAAAAAACACAAAATAAATAAAAATTAAGCACTGGCCAGCAAGTTTGTATCAAAACTTCATTAATTTTTGCCAAATTCTGCAGTTGCTCTGGAACATGCCTTGAAATTTTTCTAATTTTAGTTATTATAAAACATTACTTTCTCATTGAGTTTTGATGTGTGGGTTATGAGTCACCCTGCTGAGTAAGACAAACCAATGCATTAGCAAAGCAGTATTCAATTCAAAATTCTCCTACTAACTTTTAAGGCTATCCACAACCTTGCCCCTCCATATCTGTCTGACCTCCTCCATGTTGCCATTCCCTCCCGCACCCTTAGATCCTCTTCCTCCATCCATTTGACTGTCCCCTTCATCCGTCTTACCACTATGGGGAGCAGAGCATTCAGGTTGCTCTGCTCCCCAGCTTTGGAACTCACTACCACCTGAGCTTTGAAATATTGAATAATTTTCACTTTTCTAATCTAAACTTAAAACTCATTTGTTTAAGATTGCTTTTTCTCTTTGATTACAATTGCTCTGTCTGATTTTAACTTTTGTATTTTACTTGGTTATAATCTGTGTTTTGTCGATTGTTCAGTGTCCTTGAGTGTTTAGAAAGGTGCCTACAAATACATAAAATGTATTATTAAAATACCAAATTTGAGATTCTTTTAATGCATAAACATACCTCCTCTGATGTTACTCCAAATAATTTTATTATAAAATTTTTTTTTAACTCAAAATAGGTAAGTAGAGAGAAAGAGATAGAGACAGATAATGAGAGGCACTATAATGTATATTAGATTGATGTGAAAGGCACCTTATATTAAGGATATACATAGATAGAGAGATATGAAAGGCACTATATGATAGATAGACATATTTTTAATGTAACAGACTAAGCCATCTACTACTATATCATTTAGTACTTTCCATTATACTGCAGAAACTAAGCTTTTCGTGCCACATGGCTTGGTTTTGTTTTTATGTACTTCAGTATTTATGTGAGAATTTGCACAAGCAATAGAAAATGTATCCTTACCACAAGTAAAATAGTACCAGGAATATATGATAAAATGATTTTAAGATCCCTTTTGTTGTTACAAACATGCATCAGAAACACTGAAAGGACAGATCAATTCTCAACAACTGTATTGTCCTGAAAATAAATGTAATTTGGTACTTTTTTTTTCTTTTCCTTCATGCCCCATACCCTCCATTATAAAGCGCCAGAGCGAGAAAGATGCATTTTTTTTTTACTTTTAGAAAGCACTTAATTTTAGAACACAATTTAATGTGGCAAATGTATTATATAGCATGTTTGTGAAGAAATACATTTGACGAGAAAAATACAAAACTTTTCTTTAAAGATCAAATTTTAAAAGACAGACCATAAAAGAATAATCATTACAACATTTTCAGAAGAGTTAAGAGGCATTAAATTATAATCAGCACCTAATGGCTCTATTAGAAAATGGTCTCCCGTATATATATCTACACATCAAAAAGAAACCAGGAAAAAGCAGAGGCAAAGCATGCTTATTTTAGACCAACACATTATTGGCAAATTCAGAAACATTTCTGCACCATTCCTGGTAAAGAACTTTTTTCGAGTTTTAGACAGAATAATATTTGATTTTCCATTAGGTTACAAAAATGGGTTAGGATTTTTCCAATTAAGAAGAATAAGTTGATACACAAGTAATGAAGTAATGTAAATTTATCTGGACATAATCTTATACCATCTGCTATTACAATTATTTCTATTCCTTTAAGGTCACTGTTTAAAGTAAGTCCAATAAAAGACCCTAAAAAGTGCTTTTAAAACACCTTTCAGGATAAGTAGACAAGGTGCCCTCCATCAATGGACATGTTCTACTGCTTGTGAACACATCATGATAGCTACTAAAGGCCTATTTTTCTCTCCTACCAATTAGGTCTTGATTAAGCCCATTGTCACTACTTATTTTTCATTTCTGCAAAGATTCTGTGCATGCTAATTTGTGAAAAAAAGGAAAACAAAGTGGTTTTGTACTATTTTAAACTTCTTTCATATATTTTTAGTAATTTACATCAAGTAGTGTTTTCATGTAATTTTGGTTAAGGCCACCATTAGAGTAAAATAAAAAGATTTCCTTTCCTCCTTGAGAATGGGATGCCTTTCAGATAAATGGGGAAAAAAAGGATGACCCGGCAGCAAGCACAGACAATGTCCTGTGATTTAAAGGACATAAATGCAACACCATTAGATTTATTTGACAGCATTTGTAGATAGTGGACTGCAGATATCCAATGAAATGATTTCTAGTCAAGAGATCCTGTAAGAGTGTATCTATACATAGTATATATATGTATTAGGTATTTGAGATAGAAACCATTTTTAAATGATGAACAGCTATGCATATATCATTGCAAATAGAAGCTTTGTAGTCAAGATGGGCAAGTGGGGGGTCCGGTTTAATGTTAACCAGCAAAAAAATAATACAAGGAGGTTTTCACATAGAACTAAGCTTTTCTTTTTCCTTCAATATATGTAAAAACTGCCTGAATTTTTAAGGTACATTTTGAAAATACTGTACAGTGAAATATGCTTTCAGAAATTTACAGTATTTTCAATGTGAGTTCCTGTTTGAAAATACTAAGACATTTGTGAAATGGCTACCATTTACCCAAATAGCAACATTCTTAAACCAGTGTAAACAAATTCAGGGACATGGGGAATGAACTGACTACCAACAAAATGATAAATTTAAATTTGCTTTTTGTAGGAAATAGACATAGTTACAGCTAAGATGTGCTTTGTGCTCTGGTAGTTTTAAAGCTGGTTTTATATACTTGTTTCAATGTATGTATTACAATGAAAGTTTTACTTGCACATTTCATAAGAATTTTTAGAATCTAATCAAACTGTTAACAAAAAGGAATCTTCAAATCAATTCTGAAAGACTTCATCCATCTAAAGCTTAGGAAAAAAGAAGGTTATATCTGTTTAACTCTGTGGTCATGGGGGTTTGTGGGCTTAATAATAATTTTATTTTTTGCACATGCATTCATTACCCAAGATTAATTGGTTCATTAAAGTACAAGCAGGTGTTAAAATAACTGTCTGACAGGTCCTTTGCTATATACATAAAGGTAAAATAAGTTTGACCTTACAGATTCAGGCTAATAAAAATGACCTTGCCACAGATTTCAGACAAACACAGGAAGAATAATCTAAACGTTCAACAATTTGGATAGGGTTTTAAAGCTGCAGCAAGATTTACATCATACCAGTACAATGGGATGGTTTCTCCCAAATGTGGAAGTATAACTAAATTGTATTCTAAGTGCCCTGAAAGTGCAACAACTAGTAGTATGTCCAACAGTTTGCAGTGTATTAGGATGGCACCTGAAAGAAGGGGACACAATGTTGCTGTCATTGTTGTTCATAAATGTCATTCACCATTTACCTTACACAAATGATTCACTACTACTATAAGGTTTTCTACAATGTAGTGTGCTGGGCTGGTAGGATTAATTATAAAAAAAAAAAAAAAGTGGGGGAACTGAATTAACAATCTACAGTAATCCCTCGCTACTTCGCGGTTCACTTTTCGCAGATTCACGACTTCGCGGATTTTATATGTAAGCATATCTAAATTCATAACGCAGATTTTTCGCTGCTTCGCGGGTTTCTGCGGACAATGGGTCTTTTTACTTGCTTCCTCAGTTGGTTTGCCCAGTTGATTTCATACAAGAGATGCTATTGGCGGATGGCTGAGAAGCTACCCAATCAGAGCACGCAGTTAAGTTCCTGTGTGCTGCTGATTGGCTCAGCGACGGAGTGCTGCATTAACCAGGAAGTCTCATCTCACTCATTCATCATTAACGTGCTAATGCTTCAGGGGCCGTGTCCAAGCACCAACAGAAGATGCAAATGATTGCAGAAAAGGTAAAAGTTTTGGATATGTTGAAGGAAGGGAACAGCTACACCGCTGCAGGACATCGATTCTTTTTATTTAAAAAGGAGGAAAAGCATATAAGATCTACGGCCTCAGTGTCCTTTAACCAGGGTGCAAAACGAGTTGCAAGTGAACGTGATAAGGCAGTAGTCTGGATGGAATCTGCTTTAGGAATATCTGCAACAAGGTCGACGACGTCATGACCGCCTACAAGCTGCTACGTGTACTTCGCTATACAGTAAGTGTAAACTTATCTACCGATTTCATATTGCTTAGCAGTTGTCCCTGTTTTTAATAGAGTAAATGGTGGGTTGTAAACAATACAGGGAGGGTTTAAAAACGTCCAAATACACGTTAAATAATTAAATAAATATAGTGTCCCTACTTCGCGAAAATTCAGTTATCGCGGTCGGCCTTGGAACCTATCTCCCGAGATAAGGGAGGGATTACTGTATTTGAAAGGGCAAGATCAGTTATGAGATGCACTTTGAAACTCCTGAAGGTAGAATAGAAGTAGAGAATTACAAATCAACAGAGTGCCATTATGAACAGAGTGACACTGACAACTTTCAGCCAATGAATCACTCAGCAGAAGTGTGTCAAGAAACGCTACTGGGGCTCCTTTATGCCAATGGCGATATGCATGTATAATGCCTCACAGTGACTATAACCATCAAGTCAGAAGTTCTTTCTCTTTAATTTTATTCCTTTACTAGACATTAAGCCCGTTACAATAACGGGTGCTAGAACAGTAGTGCATAAACATTAGTAGGAACAGTCGACAAGTACTGTGCAGTTCCCCAGCAAGTATTTTAATCTGTGCTGGCGTGCAGCTGATTATTGTATGTATAGCGTCTCCCCAGCAACGGATTTTATGTGCGCGAAAATAAATCTACTTTTAAAAGTCATCCTATTGTAATATCATGAAAATTCGTATATTTAGGAAAACCCCTTCAACGACTGACACTTTACAGGGCAAACCTTCTTAATTGTAAATCTGACATCCTCAGAGTGAACACTTGCACAACAACAAACACTAATCCCATATCTTTGGGGAAGTTGGTCTCCGCGTCGTAGTACCCAATTGGATTTTTCGTGCCTTATGTTTTAGGTGTTACCTCATTTACCAAAATCCAATTGGATCGGCCGCGCAATATTTTATAGGTCCCGCCCTCTCTGTCTTGTGTGACGCGTCAGGTGGCCTTTGAAGCATCTGCTAGAGGCCGGTGACTCTGCCACTCATTCCGCCCTTCCCTGTACTTCCGCCTTGTCCATAATATGCATTTAATTTTCTGTCACAACAGTGGGCAATCAGCAGAGTCTCCCCAGGAACTGATGTAATGTGTGGCGTGCAGCTGATAATCATGGCTGTGGCATCTCTCCAGCAAGTACTGTGCAGTTCCCCAGCAAGTATTTTAATCCGTGCTGGCGTGCAGCTGATTATTGTATGTGTTGCGTCTCCCCAGCAACGGATTTTATGTGCACGGCCGCGAGTACCCAATCAGCAATGATGTCCTTTATTAAAGAGTGCCCCTGTGCATGCGCACTTCACCAGAAGAGACACACACGGACACATGGACGCACACAGGGATTTTATTAAAGAGGATAGTCATTCTGTGAGTGAATATTTATATATTTAATAAGCTTCTGTAAAAAGGTCAATTTCCCCTGGAGACAAATAATGTTCTACCCGCTGCATACAATGATGTGATGCTGTCATGAACTGAATATTGTGTTTATCCATTATATTTACCTTGTTATGTGTATGGGTGCAACACTAGAGAAATTCCTAGCAACTATAGTATGTTGACTGGCAATAAAAGTTAAAGTTCATAAAATGTTCAGAAGTACAGCATGGATATGTTAGATGGTAGTGGGCAGGAACCCCAGCAGTTGCCTACCCTTTTGTTAAAAGGGAGACTGATGCTTATTAAACAATGGCAGAAGAGACAATTTTCAATTGATTTTAGTTTTCGGGGGATTTTAAACACTTATTTTGAATTGACTTTAGTTGTGTTTAATTTCAGACTTCCATGTGCCTTTGAACAGGAGAAAAACATGCTACAATGGATTTAAATTAGCAGATTGATCTGGGCCACGTGAGAGGTTTTTCCTTTGTTGGACTCATTAAGTGTAGTGATAACTGTGCGTCTTGGCTCATTGTTTTGCTAAATAATGAAGCAACAGCCAATTAGTCCTGGGGTGTTTTGTTCTACTTAGGAGACAAGATGTTTTGATATACTTCTGAGTTCATTCTGCTGCTATAATCATTAGTTACTTCAGCAATAAAGAACAGAGTCACTTCCAGTTCCAGAGGTGACCATGCAAGTCCTAGTCATGACACCATCATGTCTCACCTACAGAAGTGGTTTCCATTATTTCTTTTGCCTAACACGGAATGCAATTTACCACATTTTATCTTCATTTATTCTTAATATTTTAAGAGCTCTATGGGCTATCAATTACAAAACAAAATTTTTCTTTTATTTTAATCAGTGTTTTATGATTAGTCTCCTGTCAATAGTCAGTTGTAATAACTATCACCCTTGTACTTAAGAAAAGGTAATCAGGTGAGATAACAGATACTTAAAAGTTTTTCTTTAAAATAATGACCATTTTTGTTAGGTTAATTGCAATTTTGGCAGCCAGTCTGACCATTATTGACTCCTCCAAGATATGCCAAACCATTCACTTTTCTATGATGAGTAGGGTAATTACACAATGACTAGCAATGCTGCCTTAACAGTTCAACTTTTCTGGGTGTGAACCCTGGCCTGGGCATGGCCAGTGGGGAGTCTGCACATTTTTCCGATGTCTGTGGGTTTTTTTTAATTCTTTTTCCAAGTACTTCAGTGTTCCTCCTAAATTTCAAAGATGTGCAGGTTAACTCTTAATTGATGTTACATGTGTTAGTGTGGGTGGTGTGAGTATGTCTGATGGAATAGCACCACAGGAGGGAAAATGAAAAAAAAAACACAATAAAAAAGTGAATCTAAAAGCAAAAAGAAGACTCCTGTAGAATAAAATCCTAATAGTACCATATCTTTCTGAATTTAAAACTTAAGTCCAATTATTACTTTCAGAGACAGCAGACAGAGCTAATGAACAAGACACCTTATTTATACAGTGAGTTCAGTTAATAACGAGACACTGGTGGGAGCAAAAACTTGCAGCCAGTATACCCCACAACTCTAGACATTTTCACTTTGGTCAGTTCCAAAGAAAACATCAAAGTTCAAACTCAGCATTTACAGTATATCTATTGTAGATGGGAATAATCAATGCAACAGGAAATACTCGACCAATAAAAACCTTTTCTGATATTTAGGGCAAGATTGGAACATAAATGTCTAATTACAGTGATCCCTCGCTATATCACGCTTCGCCTTTCGCGGCTTCACTCCATCGCGGATTTTATATGTAAGCATATTTAAATATATATCGCGGATTTTTTGCTGGTTCGCGGATTTCTGCGGACAATGGGTCTTTTAATTTCTGGTACATGCTTCCTCAGTTGGTTTGCCCAGTTGATTTCATACAAGGGACGCTATTGGCAGATGGCTGAGAAGCTAGATTGCTTACTTTTCTCTCTCTCTTGCGCTGACTATCTGTGATCCTGACGTATGGGGATTGAGCAGGGGGGCTGTTCGCACACCTAGACGATACAGACGCTCGTCTAAAAATGCTGAAAGATTATCTTCATGTTGCTATCTTTTGTGCAGCGGCTTCCTGATACGACATGCTGCACAGTGCTTCGCATACTTAAAAGCTCGAAGGGCACGTATTGATTTTTGACTGAAAAACAAACTCTGTCTCTCTCTCTCTCTCTCCCTGCTCCTGACGGAGGGGGTGTGAGCTGCAGCCTTCAACAACTTTGTGCCGCGGTGCTTCGCATACTTAAAAGCCAAACAGCCCTATTGATTTGTTTGCTAGAGATTGTTTTCTCTATCTATGTGACATTCTGTGCTCCTGAGACGCACTCCTTTGAAGAGGAAGATATGTTTGCATTCTTTTAATTGTGAGACAGAACTGTCATCTCTGTCTCGTCATGGAGCACAGTTTAAACTTTTGAAAAAGAGACAAATGTTTGTTTGCAGTGTTTGAATAACGTTCCTGTCTCTCTACAACCTCCTGTGTTTCTGCGCAAATCTGTGACCCAAGCATGACAATATAAAAATAACCATATAAACATATGGTTTCTACTTCGCGGATTTTCTTATTTCACGGGTGGCTCTGGAACGCAACCCCCGCGATGGAGGAGGGATTACTGTACTCCAATATTATTATAACACCAAATAAGTAATAGTTTGCATTTTTGCCACAAACTGATTGCTTCTTTGAAATAGGAATTTCTTTTGAATCAAAGAAGTGTGCTAATTTCAACTTCATTGTCAAGAACTTGTGGATATTGTTATTTATCCTCAATTATACATAAATAGGTTACATATAAAAGAGCAATTTTTACTCTTCACACCAAACAGGAAAATTTTCACTATATCTTTGCTAATGTTGGCAGGCGGTGTGGTGTAGTGGTTAAGGCTTTGGACAAAGAACTTTAAACCTTGCTACTGACACTGCGACCATGAACAAGTCCCACCAACTACCTGTGTTCCAATTGGAAAAAAAACAAAAGAAATGTAACTAATTGTATCTCAGATGTCCCGGCTTGGATAAAGGTGTCAGTCAAGAAATAATCTACCTACTACATAATAAAACGTTACGGTCTGTGTGTCCGGTCCCTCAGAGCAATCTGAGTGGTAAGTGTGGCTTTGGTGATGCGAAGAAAGAGGAGTGAGAGTGTGAGACATACAAGGAGGAGTAAAGGCGCACACGAAGAGTCGCCTTCAAAGACGGAAAGTATAAAAGCGGAGAGGCAGCGGGAAAGGCACCTTGAAAATAATGAGAGTCTGAGAAGCAACCTTTACGTAAACACGCCTGAGAGAGTGTGCTCTGGTGAAGAGACGTTTACACACATGTGAATATGGAGGAAAAGGTGCTGAAGGTACACGTAAGGCAAGAGTAGCAAATTTTAACTATTTTGTTGCCCATCTTTAACAGGTACCATGGAAAGTAAACACCATACTTACAGAAATCTCCATGATGTCTGCTTTCGTAAATCCTATCAAATCTTATATTCTGTCATATCTGCAACGGTTGCAAACATTTTCAGTAATAAATAGGGCTATGAAAGATTAAAAACATTGCATATTCTGAACTGGCTCTATAATTGAATACCTGCTCTCCTTGGCTGATGCTGAGAATCACTTACATCTAGTCATAGATTTTAATAAAATAAAAAAAAATAAAAAAAAGATTAACTTAAATTCAACAATGATGAGTTCAAGATTGCGAAAGTGCAATCCATCATTAAATATCTCCAACATGAAAGTCAGAAAATGAGACATGCATGATTTGTTAGCAGTTAAACAACAAGAGAGGAACATCTACTCTGCAAATTCTGATTCAATAAGAATCTTGTTTGGCTCAGATTACTGTATGCAAGACTCTGAAAGTGTAGTAAGGCGATGTATGCTTCAAATTAGAATTTATACTTAAGCACATCTTATGGTAGATTCAGGAATTCCATGCACTCGGACTGCTCCAGGCTAAACAGCAGTGAGAAATGCATGGCAAGATGCCATTTGGACTTAAAACACTAACTGAATATACAGTTTTCCTTTTCATGGTTCTTTTTAATAAGATTACACTAACAAAGGTGACGGCAAACTCATGCAAACCATAAATTTTTTAATAAAATGGAAATAAATGCATCTTACACCAGACATGTGTAGGGTGGAAAAGTAACAAAATGAAATATAAGATTATGGCGTGCATATCAGAAAATGCCACTGGCTGTGCCCCAAGGCCACTCTTGGTCACTGACAAAGTTAAACAAGCTGAGCACCTGTCAAAGGCAGACTTTAATGTTCTATCTATCCAATAAAAAAAATAAAAAATGAATATTTTTTATTTTCAATCAGTCAAGAATTTCAGCACTCCTGAACTGACAGTAATCTCCTTAAAAAAATAAAAAATAAAAAGATCAAAGCTAAACAAACTTTTTGTTCAAAAATCTTAACCAGGCATATCCAATGAATAACCACCATTTGCTCACAGTATCCAACAAACTGTGTGATTCACATTCTAGTTTTATATTTTCAAAGTTAAAAAACCTATCACATACAGTACATGCGCATCAGGAAAGATTTCTAATTATTGAAAAAACGAACTGACAGTATGCACTTCAAATTCTGCACATTAACTTGAATTAAACAACTGAAAATAATGTCCTCTGAAACACGCTGCCTTTCCACTGACTGCTCTCTGCAGCTCTTTTCAACACAAGATGTTGGAGGGGGTGTTCACATGTCTGATACAATACAGTCTACTTTGGGTGTCACGCAAAAAACAGTGCCTTTGCGCTTACTGAACAGCAACCATGTTCTTTAATAAAAGGTGTTGCCTTTGAGCTCCCCCTGTGGCCACGATCCTTGTCATTTGTGCTGAATGGCAATACATAAAAATCTGTGAGAAAAATGGACATTTGGTTTATTGAGCTGTTTTTTTTTTTTGCAGACAGTAACATGTCCACGAAATGAACAATAGTGTTAAACTCATTCCTAAAACACACCCAGTTCCTTATCAAATAAATATATTCATAGACAAATATTACAAAACTGACAATGTATGATTTTCATCCAAATTAGGTGCAGTTGTTTTACTTTAGTGATATTTATATGCACCAAAGCCAATTTCAATAAATAAATAAATTTCACGTATTCTGTCTGCATTCATATTGAAATTACACAGAAATTAAATGCAATTTTCATACTTTTATTTATTTTCTTTACATTTTATAATATTGCTCACTTTGAGAAAACCGCATATGACTAAGGACAGATTGAAAAAATGCAACCATGTAAAGGAAATTTATCTGATTTTATTATTGCAATTTTATTATAGGGGCATGGAATTAGAAAATACCTCATTGAGGTTCATGACGATTTCAGCTTTGTATAATTACACCTGTCTATAAATATAAGGATTAAACTACTAGTGGTGAAAAGATGAAGCCTCTTAGAAATGACGTCGTTGCTTTCAGTTTTGAGCATGATAAGAAGTTTATTACATAATCAGGAAATGAAGTGATTTTGTTTGTGCGACTTCACAGATGCATCTCTAGCCTATTGTGTGTGGAAAAAGACAATGTATATTATGTGTATCTGTTATTGGAAGAAATTATAATGAACAAAATGCCAAGCCATAACTATATAGCCTTAGAGTCCCTAGGTGGGATATTTTGTAATGTTTTATGTGATGTATCAGTCCCCTATTACATTGGTAGGAATAAAATACAACAAAATGCTATCATTAAAAGAAACAAAACAAATTAAAAAATCTGCATATAACACATCATAACATTGATATTCATTTCTACTCCAAGTCACATTCAAGTGATATATATTATATACACCTCACACACAGAGTAAATTAGTTCATCCTACATTTGGATTCTAGTAATTATTGTGCTGCTTGAATGCAGCCTTGCTATATGACTTTACAGACAACCTCTCAAGCACTCTGAGAAGGCAGTCTGTATGTAACACTATATTCAGAAAAGACACTGACCCTGAATACAATAGCATGAGGACAAGAACTTTACACTTTGCTTTTGATGTTAAGTGCAGGAATCAATAGACATGAAACAGTGGGATGAAATGCACCATTCATGAGTTAATCTTCATGAGTAAAATTGATCTTTAATTGCAAAAGGCCACATCTCTTCAGACACAACCCTATCAAACTACTGTTTAGTATCCAATTTTTAATGTGTGACTTGGACTGTAATGAATATATCTTTAAGATTTGCCATGATTAAAAACTAGTTTTTGACCTGATACTTTGATCTCTGACATCAAACCCACTCTATCTAGTTGTGGAAATTAATTAAAATTTTAGAAAGCTAGTATCACATCCCACCCTATCTTCCAAGAACAAAAATCAATCAAACTCAGTCCTCTCCCCACCTCTCCATATCTGCAATATGTCTTGCGGATATCTTTTTTCCCCTACCTCTTCATCTTAAGTAAACTGGAAGTAAGTTCTAATTTATATTGTTACAATGAGATGTTTTTTTTTTTCCCTGATGTCCCTTAAAGAACAAACCAAATCACAGAATACAAGTATTACATCACAATAGTCTTTATATAATTTATCGCAGGATAAATAAGGACTCATTTAGAGGCTATCTATTTTTAATTTAATATGAGACACTTCCCTCACAATAAAATTACATTTGCATTGGGTGTGAGGGAATGCTTTTAATGATTTATTAAAGCAATCACCACTAAATTCACCGCCGTCCCCCTCCCATTCTTACAGCAGAAACTTAAGCCTTCTGCTTTGGTGCGTTTTTTTTTGTAGCTGGGCCGAGAGCAATCACCAGATTCTCTGTTTGATTAGATTAGCATTAAACAACACCATGACAGATATGACAAATAGGTGCATTAGACCATGTCATTTATTCTCCCTTCTAGATGCTAAGGTTCAGTTCCTCGCTGTGCCCCGACTTCCCAAATGTATGCAGCAAATGACACAAAAACTAATGTGTGATCCCTATATATTACCTTTGCAGAATAACTACAGTGAAAAATGGCAGTTAAATGTAAGAAAAAGTAAGAAAAACATGTTTTTTCATTAAAACAAAACTGATAAAACAGCAGCAAAGCATGTAATTAATCAAATATTCAAAAAGCTCAAAAGACTAGTAAAAAACAGATTTCACCAACTTGCTCTTAGATTATATCTAAATATTTATTGCACAAAGTGCAAACAATGGTAACAGATTTCTGCACAGATTTAAAAATGCTACTAAAAACATGTTCAGGTTACCATACATTTCATTGGCATCCTTTTTATTACAGCAGGAGACTATAAGACAAAATATATAATTTTTCGAAATATCAATACCATTCTTTAGAAACAGCTTCTAGATGAAAAAGCTAATTGTATGCAATTTGTGGGAAACTATTCACTAGAAGTTATCAAAGTCCATCTGTTAAGAGTTATTCTGGATACAATATTATAAACATTTGTAATAACAAAAGCATTATTTGATGCATGATAGAAACCATTAAACTATTTTCTAAGTATACAATGAGAAACACATGAAAATATTCAATTACAATATATAAGAATAGTCAGATTTGTTTAATATGAAATAGAACATCATGCTGACACACTTAAATAGGAGGTCAAACAAAGCTTAGTTAATTTACATTGTCCAAATCATTCTCTGTGGCTAGGGGAAATCCTTGGTTCTCTGCTGTAACCATGATCTAATCACACAGTTAAAATTATAATTAATTAGTGAGGAAATGTTCCAAGTTCTCAAAACGAGTCTCCATTGTCAGGGTGTAGTCCACCTAGGTCTTTCTAGCCTATACTTAACTGGCCACTTAACTGGCAGTGCATTCAACCTTACCCTTTATCTTGCAGGGGGTAAATCCACAAGACAACTCCACATTGCTGTTTCAGTGCTCTCTGGGAGAACATCACTGCCAGGCCTGGGTCCAGGAGTGGGTCCCAATAAGCCAAAAAGGCAGGGTACACTGTTGTTAAATTTGTATAGTTATGGGGGTCACTGTGAACCATTCTTTGTCTGACTTATCAGTCCAAACCTGTTTACCAATGGAGACCCTATCAGGAGCAGAAAACTCTAGACAATCTAACTCTAAGCATCCCTAAGGAGCAAAAGCCCCACCACCACAAGGAAATTACCAAGTGTTAGAACACTTTTACCAACCCAGTGGACACCAGGAGCAAGAGTTGGATGCATTTGGGGGTTTGGGAGTTTATTTGAGTGCTAGAATACTATAAATGTTGCCAAAGTCACTATGGTGATCCAAGGACTCCACAGTGGTGAGGCTGCTGGGATGGATGAAATCAGACTAGAGATGTTGAAATTGCTAGACATTGCTGTGACAACTTGTTTAATGCACCTATCCAATGTCAGATGCAAGGCAGATAACACACCTTTCAAATGCCAAGATGGGTGACCAAATGCTATGTTTCAGCTACAGAGGGTTCACACTCCATAGCCTACGCAAGGGTTCAGAAATGAAGACTCCATCTGGTGGTTGAACCAAACATACAGAAGGAACAATTTAGATTCTGTCCCGACTGTGGAACAGTAGACAAGTTTGTCTCCCTGGTGCAGTTTTTGAAGGGAGAATTGAAGTATAGCGTGATCTAATTGTGTTTTGAATATCTTTGAAAAAGTATGACTGTGTTCCTCATCATGTGTTGTGAAGGAGCTACAAAAAAATGAGAAACAGGTTGCTCTTGCATGCTACTTGTTCCTTATATGAATCACAGTGAGAGCGGTGTCCAAATAATGGGCATTAATTCCAATTTATTTACTGTAGGTGTTGGTTACTAGCAAGGCTGTGTCTTGTAACAACTCCTTTTTGTGGTTTTCATGAACAGCGTATCAATGGCACAGACAATTATGCGAGGGTGACCAATTCAGGAGGCTAGGTTTATGCTATCAAAGCTATGTCTTGTCACCACTCCTGTTTTTATCAAGGAGCAGCCAATGATGCAAAGGTGTCCAGCTGCGGAGGCTAGACTGATGCAAATGATGTTATCCTCTTTGCCACATCTGACTGGAACCTTTGGCATGCACTCAAGAGATTCACGGGCAAATGCGAAGTGGCTGGAAGAAGGATCAGCATCTCCAACTCTGAGGTCATTGTTTCCTCTTGGAAAAGAGTGAATTGCTCTTTCCAGGTCTGCGGTGGGCTGGTGCATTGCCCAGGATTTGTTCCTGCCTTGTGCCCTGTGTTGGGTTGGATTGGCTCCAGAAGACCCCCATGACCCTGTGTTAGGACATAGCGGGTTGGATAACGGATGAATGGATGGATGCTCTTTCCAGGTGAAAGGAGAAAAAACAATGCCCTTAGTGGAGGAATTCAATAATAATAATTTTATTTAACCTTTCAAGGCACTCAAGGATACCTTATAAAAAAGTGAAAGAAATATACTAAAACAAAGAATTAATTAATAAATACTAAAATAAATAAGCAACAAATAAAAAGTAAACAATACAATGAAAAATAACAATATACAATTACAATAACATGTATATATGATCATGCTGATTGGAGCAGCAGCAGCTGTTTTGCAGGTGCTCTACCACTCTGTGGTGGTGAAGCTGAAGCAGAGTCTAAAAGACAAAGCTCTTGGTTTACTAGTTGATCTAGATTCCTGTCCTTGCCTATGGTCATGAGCTGTGAGTAATGACCGAAAGAATGAGATCTCACAAGCACAAGCGACGAAAATGAGGTTCTTTCTCAAGATGGCTGGGATTACTCTCCATGATGTGAGTTTGAGGGGTTTATGTCCAGCAATTCAGGAGAGCCTCAGAGTCACTGACTGAGAGGAGCCAGTTAAGGATGTTAGGGTATGTCTTAAGTCCTGTAGTCCAACATCCCCTGGAAATCAGTGCAGGAAGTCAACAACACACTCCACCAAAATTGACCAAGTCTGATTTTATCTTAGGTCATGGGGCTGTTTCTGTGTATGTAAGAGCTAATAACTAACGAGTGCTCACTTGGAAACAAAATGCATATAAATCAGCTATAAAGCTCAAAGAATTCAGAAACCGTCCAATGTCTCATCTTTTACATACCATAACATAATTAAAAAACGAACAAAAAAGACCAAAAACTGCAGCCAAACCCAGCATATCTGGAAAGCATTCACAGAGGAGAAACTCCTTCAGGCAACATATTGCCTGATGAAAAGGGTGTGAGCTGGCAATACTTCGGAAATGTGAAACTGTGCTGGAAAGCTGTCACAGATTCACTTGATTTGTCTTGACCTACGGTTTCTTGTGGTGTAATCAGACATTCTTGGGTGTCAAAATCAGCAACTACAATTGTTAAGTTTGACTAGAATGTGACATCGGCTTAGTATGACATGCTCCTCTGTAGCCTCTAGTAACACCTGAAAATTGTTTATACTTCATTAATGTCCCTTGGAAAATATGAGCTTCCCAGCAGAAAATTCCATATACACACCCTTCTAAGTTTTAGTATCCAGTGTGAGTACTGGGAGATTTGTTACAAGTCATTCTCTTACATAAAATAAAAAATAAGCTCAGCCAAAAAGGCATTTTGTAGTAAATTTGTATTTGTAGCACTTAGGATTCAACTGATAAGTTACTTTTGCTTTTAATTTTCACAACACATTACACCTAATTTTAATTGCTATTTAAGTAGATCCAACAGCAAACTTCATATTTCTGCCAAAACTCTGTCAAGAAATAAACACGTTCTAGCACTTAGGAAGCAAACAGTCTTCAATGTTTCTTTACTTGTTTAACATCACTGCCAAGGCATGGCAATCATTTTTTCAGGTGTGAAATTAGTATGTTAATGGTCTCTTACTGATGACTGCCATTCCTCATCTGGATACATTGACAAGTCCCCAGATAGTTAAACACGTACTTAAATATGTTCAAATATATGAATATTTGATCATTTCTCAAATTTAATTATTGGTTGACAACACTGATTAAAATAAGGGTTCATCTCACAAGGTATCCCACAGAGGTAAATTTAGAAGATATATCAATATGCATCTTTACTGTTGTAAATTATTGTTCTTTACTTTTTACTTTATTTTTGTAAATATGTTTAGCTTTTATTACTGTAAAGCACTTTGAGTTACTTTCATGTACAAAAATGTGGTATATTAATAAACATTGTCTTATGTACCAAGTATTGTAAATCTTAGTGTGGAGATATATTCCTGAAATCCATTTTCACTAATAAAAATATCTGAATGAGATGAATTAAGGGTTTTTATATAGATGTGATATATTGACAAATTTTTGCAGATAGGTGTGTAGATCTGTCGATCGGGTGTTGTGGGGATTATTCTTACATCCGGAGATTGACAGCGGTGCCCCAGAGGTGGAACTTCCAGTTTCATTTTTTTCTTTCGGGGAGTTATTTGCATAAAGCGCACCATTTTAAAAGAAGAGGTGGGGGAAAAAAAAAAAAAAAAATCGAAGAAGAAAAACAGATCAGCTACTACACGGGCCATGTAACGAAGTCCTATCAGAAGGTGGAAGTAATTCTTTTGATCGGGGAATTGAACATTTCACTATTTCCTACAGACTCAGGTGAGCTATATCAAAGAACTTATTGTACTGTAGCATGGCGCAAGACTGACTGTATGTCTTTTATGGCGAAGATTTGATTGCAGCTAGGAGTCCGCAATTGTCAGAACTCCTCGTTTCATCTGCCAGTATCAGGGGGGCAGTACTGTGAACAACTGTGGACCTATTTACAATCTCTGGAAGGGGAACTGGGGGAAGGAATATCGTTATTGTATATACAGTATATGTATATATTTGTGGCTCTACAATATAAGGGTTATTTAGGGTTGGGGGGGTGCATATGTAAGGGATTGTATTCTTTTTTATTATATGTAATATATTCTTTATGTGATGATAGAGATAGTCTATTAGTTTCTTTAGATCGGGGAATTGAACGTTTCACTATTTCCTACAGACTCGGGTGAGCTACATCAAAGAACTTATTGTACTGCAGCATGGCGCAAGACTGACTGTCTTTTATGGCGAAGATTTGATTGCAGCTAGGAGTCCGCAATTGTCAGAACTCCTCGTTTCATCTGCCAGCATCAGGGGGGCAGTACTGTGGACAACTAAGGACCTATTTACAATCTCTGGAAGGGGAACTGGGGGAAGGAATATTGTTATTGTATATACAGTATATGTATATATTTGTGGTGCTACAATATAAGGATTATTTAGGGTTGGGAGGGTGCATATGTAAGGGATTGTATTCTTTTTTATTATATGTAATATATTCTTTATGTGATGATAGAGATAGTCTATTAGTTTTTTGTGGGCTATAAATGCATCAGCATTAGGGGACTGAACCCTGTAGAATAAGGGGCAATTTATTGGGGTGTGATATTGGCCTATCCTTTTATAATCTGCCGTCACCTAGGACAGATTAGTGGTAGTGATCATCTCGTGTCAGCGTGCAGGACGAATTGTTACAGGTGTACGATGTGAACTAAAAATTACATTAAATAGAAAAATGAAATAATAAACATATAGTAGGGGCGGCACGGTGGCGCAGTGGGTAGCGCTGCTGCCTCGCAGTTGGGAGATCTGGGGACCTGGGTTCGCTTCCCGGGTCCTCCCTGCGTGGAGTTTGCATGTTCTCCCCGTGTCCGCATGGGTTTCCTCCTGGTGCTCCGGTTTCCTCCCACAGTCCAAAGACATGCAGGTTAGGTGGATTGGCGATTCTAAATTGGCCCTAGTGTGTGCTTGGTGTGTGGGTGTGTTTGTGTGTGTCCTGCGGTGGGTTGGCACCCTGCCCAGGATTGGATCCCTGCCTTGTGCCCTGTGTTGGCTGGGATTGGCTCCAGCAGACCCCCGTGACCCTGTGTTCGGATTCAGCGGGTTGGATAATGGATGGATGGATGGAAACATATAGTAGAATCAAATTACAATATTATAAAATACTGCAATATCTTAATATTGTCACGACAGAAGTTATTGTGAGTTCATCCCAGCTGAATCATGACAATTCACACCCTAGTATATAAGACAACAGATATGTACTTTTTCCAGTAATTTTATTAGAAAGATTTAATTTGGTCTTCTTGTGTGTTACTTGACAATAAATCCTTTATCACGTCTTACAAACCACATTTTCTTCAACTTCTATATATGAATTCTATATTCTGTAATGAATGAAATTTTTAGAATTGTAATACAAGTATACTTTAAGTAGTTAAATAAGACTGAAATCACTTGCTAATTGTGACCCAAAAATAAAAATCACATTATCAAGTGTATTCTTTGTATATGTATTATTCAATTTTAGAAATATACAACTAAATTAAGGATAGAGAAAAGGAAGTACTGAAGATGAATGACAAAAAAAGGACACTGTACCTAAACCTAAGACTAAATGATGTTCAGAGCTAGCACAAAAAAGACTGGACAAATGTTTATTCTATTTTTCTTTAATAACAGAAGAGTATTGAAACTGTAAGACCAATTTAACTGAGTTACGGGACTAGTGTTTATAACAGATAGGAAATAAGTTGGTTTAGTTTATATATGCACTCACAGATGCTTCTTGTATTTTACTTTGCTGTTAGCCTAAATACAGTAAATTGAAGCTTTTTTAATATTAATTTGACCTTGTCCTTCAAGTTTCCTGATCTCATAGGTTAGGGTGTGTAGAATTATGGGTTCTCATCAAAGAGTAAATCACTAAGAACAAGAAATATGCAATGACAGGGGCTTCAGGCTAACAACAGGTAACCAAACCTGTTAAAGTTTCAGCACTGGATACTAGGCCCAGATATCTGGAAATGCAGGGTGAACATTAAGGGCCACATAGTCATCACTGACTCCAGTCTCTCACCCCTATGCCAGCTTAAACAGTTCAGCTGGAGTGAGGGGAGAACAACTTTACATGTCAGTGTTTAAACTTTTGATCATCTTTACTCGGGACAAATACATAAGCCAAATGTTCATGGGGAAGATGCAGAAATACAACTGCGATTTTAGTGTATCTCCATTAAACAGGGTTAAAGACACTTGCTAACTGTAGACTAAAATTGAGCAATGAAACATTTGTATAGTGCCTCTAATTAAATAATCTTTTCAAGTACAGTAGTTCTTCTCGGATGCTAGCAAACCACAGCTATTATCTAAAAAAACCCTCCAAGTTCAGTCTCCATCTTGCTATTTTCCACACTTTTATTAGAATCATTTAAAGAAAACAGACTTAAAGTTATTTATAATAAGAAACTCTAAAGTCGATGTTACATTCAACAACTTCTATACTGCAAAAAAAATGCACATACAAAAAATAGACAAAAAAAATTTAATGGGAGCGGTTTAGCTTTTATTTAGCAAAAATATCTTCCAGTAGGGTAAGCAACACTTACTAGACAAGATTTTTTAAAGTAAGCTAAAAAAAAAATCGTAAATGTCATTTTTTGATACGTCAATAATTCTTACAATAAAGAAAACAAGATTTAATGTCTTGATATAAATACTTTTCACATACTTAGATTTCATTTTTTGCAGTGTAGATGGAAAGGAAGTCAACCTTGTCAACCGCAGTAGGTGATCACATCACCTGAGCATGTCAAATTAGACCACAGTCTCACTTTTTCCAAAATAGTTCCTATCACCTTTATCTAACAGACAATAACTGCTGCCTGACGAAGCCAGTGCCCAAGCGACTGATTTACAGTTATGGGGAGATCAGCCACAATCTCAGCCTCTGTCTTTCCTTTTTTCCTATTCTGTCATGGTACATAAAACATGTGAAATTAGATAGGAGAGGATCACTTCTGTTTGTAAGCTCCAAAAAACCCTTGCTCCTTACTCCTTGTAGCTGTATTATATGCACCATACTTCTAGGTAAGTACATACAGAGCCCACCCCTGGGACATTACATAAAATCAAATTTGGGGCAAGTCACTGAAAATGTGAAATAACACAACTCAAGATCACGTGAGCATGCTTTAGACTCACCAACAATTGTGGAAATATAAACTGCAAATGAAAATCCATATAATGACATGGCTTGCATAGAACCATAGAATACCTCACACAAGACGACGACCATGGCCTCAACTTCACTTCATTTTTTTGAAGAGAGAAAGTATACTTTTTTTTATTATAGACACATACTTAACAGTGGCGTAGTGGTTATAGACACTAAGCCAGTAGTGAAATCTAAAGTCTCAATCTACATGGCCTATAGACCACTGCATTTAAAAAAAGCAGAAATATAGGATTCAACTTCATTCAAGCAGCCAAGGTAATTAATATTGGTTTTGAATTCAGACGAGTGTATTTACTCTGTGATCTACTTGCATCTGACCACATAGAGGCCACTTCAAATAACTTCATATTTATGGGAAAAACTAATACTCATTATTCAATTATTATTAACATCATTACCCGATTATTTGTAATTCACCATCTTATAAAGTGAGACAAAGTTGAAAAAGAGCAACAAGATAATAATTAGAACGAATATTTATAAGAGACTATCAAGACAGCAAAATACAAACTAAACAAGAGGACTAGGTAAGACTTGAAGTGAACTGTTGCAATGCAATACCATTCTGTACCTAGTGTAGCCCCTTAAGGGTATCTATGACAATCCTTTAAATATAATAAGCCTACAAAGCTCTAAATTTGTACCATTTAAAGCAGATGTATCCTTTCAACAGTTCAAAAAAAAAAAAAAGACACCCTATTTCCCAAAGCAAAGTCCTAAAGCAATCAAACTGCATACAAGACAAGCTGCTGGTGAAGACTCATTTTAATGTTTACACATCAACATTTTTTGAGACTTATTCTTGGTTCTGCAATATCCTTACATGAAACGGAGCTTGAAGTTAGCACATTATTGATCTTTGTGTCTTTTGTTATGTAATATTAAGGCAAAAAACATGCAAACTACTACATGAGTATGTGTAGTTTAATATTGATCTGAAATGCATTTAATTTCTTTTGCTAAAGTTTTTACTACAACAGATACTACACACAATATACCATCTAACCATTCCAGACAGAATAAATAGACATAACTCAGCAAAGAGCTGGATTTACAAAATCTTTAACCTGCCATCATTTTTTTTGCTGATGCTACATTTGACTATGAAAGTATTCAGAAAATAATTATTTTTTACAAATGTGCACAGTAATTAAGTTTTAAGCATAAGCACAAGACACATGCGTACTTATCTAATAAAAAATGAAAGTAGAATTCATTTTATGCAGTCATCAACTATAAATAGCCATTAATTGTGATCTCCTGAAGCAATTGTCCCTATTGCACTTTATTGACAACATGTAGCATTGACGTTTCACACCTACTATGATTCTTTCATTTGTATTCATGAACCGTCCATCAGCACTAACTAAATAAATTTGTCAACTCTGGCACACAAAAAGAATGAGTCAATGGAGAATGGAAAAAAAGAAAACATTAATGTTGCATTATCCTCTTCATCAACCAAGTAAGCCAGAAAGGCCATAAATGAAGGTCAAAGGTGTTTTGATGGTTCAGAACCCTTGACCTCTAGACCAATATTCCACTCATTAAAAATGCCTTATTTTACCTATTTATGTTAAAAAAGAAGTACTGTATTGACAAGAGTGTCCTGTGACGGTCTCTAAAAGATAACAACTAATAAATGTGACGATTTACGTGATATATGCAATTAAGCTGAAGCCAGCACAATAACTTAAAATTAATTAAAAAATAGAAGGGTTTTAAAAAATGGTTATTCTACAGAATGCCTTTTCTCCTTTAAATACAGATGTTAACTGTGGTATACTTTTGTTGAAAGTTAAGCAAACCATTTCATGCTAGATTAATGAGAGAGTGAACTTGCCTGTGAACAAAGCAGCATGACTAACTCCACAACTGAACTGCTGGACTTCATGCAGACCAAACCTGAGGACAAAGGGCAAAACAAATCATGATTTATATTAAGTTACAGAAATATACACCCTGTTCACTCTTCCTTGAAATGATTTTCCTATAAAAGAAAGCCAACTACATATTATGTCTTTTAGTGAAATCCAAATAGTCATGAATAGCAACTTTTTATTTATATTTATACACATACATACATACATACATACATACATACATACATACATATACATATATATATATATATATATATATATACACACACACACACATAACAAAATGTAAAACTCAAAGTCAGCAAGAAAGATTTACCAAAAGAAAATCTCTGAATAATATTTATTAATTTCCTTTCTCAGGACTGAATTCAGTTAAGTCCAAGTTAAGTAAAATTCACCATATTCCCATATGTGCAAGTCACTATCCATACAATAAAGACTTATATTTGAAGATGGCATCACTAAACATTTTCTGCATTCATTTCCCTTAACATAATGTAACTAACCATAAGTAACACAAACTGTCTGCATATGCAAGGACAGAAATATCGACAGTGTTAATGAAGAAACAAAATGTTACTGTAAACTAATACATATTTGTGCCTTGTATTACAGCTACAAATGTGCAGAGCATATGTCTTATTGATCCCTAATAACTGCATTTTGCTATTTCAGAGCACAAAGGTTATTATATATGCAGAGAGGGGAAATGGCTTCATGACCTTTGCTTTCTCAGTTACTCTCTCCCTCCAGCCCTCCAGCTATCAATCAAGTTTCCATTTTGTTTCGTGGCAGCAGACATCCCAAACACTCTTATTAGTACTCTGACCCATGACCCCTTTCTCTATAAAACCTTTGCAGAACTGTAATCAGTTAGTTAAAAGATACTCTAAATGTTTTAAACCTTAAATCTGATTTGTTCCCTTTTTGCCAAAATACTGTATCAAGAAGTACCATACAAAGAGCAGTCGCTCAATACTTTAAATTATTTCGTAATGAGAGGAACAGCTCAGACTAATGGCGAGCTTAGGGAGTATGTGGAAATATGTATGCAGTTTTGCAATAAACCTTTTACATTATTGTTCACTGCACCAGAACTTTCAGAGCTCCACAACTTTTGTATCTGCAGCACATGAAACTAAACCACTTTCCTATTACAATAAAAGATGTCTTAATATTGTCCATTCAGCTTTTAGTCATTACTGTAATTGTTAGCTATTGTGTAATTAAAATGTACAACAAAGTTTCAAACATTGATGCATTCGAATTCTAATTCTAAATTCTAATTTTCCTTAGAGAACTCTAATACCTTGAAATCCACTGTATCATTACAAATGTTTAAACATAGTTATTTATAGAATGTTGTATACTGTAACTAAAAGATTAGCTTGCATACTTCAAGGTTAAGTAAAGGAACTTTTGATTTTTTAGAAATACAGTGTGAAAACTCAAATATGTGCAATACAGCATGGATTGGTTATTCACTTAATGACTTCCCAATACCCCCGTGATCCCTGCTCTTCTTTAAGTTTATGTAGGATCAATAGTGATACGAGAACAGGTTGTGAAGTCCCATTATTGTCATTCTATCATGGATAAGCACCATAGGGATTTAAAGAATACTTTACAATTTTTTTTTTCTTTATGTATCTCTTCAGAGTTTGCATCATTAAGCATAACTGACATGTACTTTAAAAGCATACCTTGTCATAAATATTAATTTATTCCATATTTCACTAAGGTATAATTTAATGTTAAAAAATAAACACTTCATTTTATTGTCAATATTAATATAGTTATTTTTAAAAGTAGCAAATCTAGGATGATAATCATATTGAAAGAAAGCCAACATTACAATCAGAAAATTATTCAATTTGTATCAGCTTGATCTGATGCACTTAAACAATTCTGAATATAACATCACTTTTTGGTTATATGGTATTAGGGGAGACTGGGAAAAAGCAGGTTTACAAAGCTGGATTCCATTAAAAATATCTAGTTAATGTACAGTACACATTTGATTGGAATACTGATGGAATTAGAGATGTAACTGAAGTGAATATGGCAGTGGTCATCCTTTTTGTCTAAGCACAATTGTACACACACGAAAAAAAAAAAAAACCGGAACCAGGCAGAACAGAAAGATATCACTTATGAACTTCACAGTGAGTTGAATGTTCTTTTACTTACTTATAGGATTATTACACATAAACCTAACTAGAAAGATATTATATACACACACTGTAATATCCAGGTTAACAAAGCCTCTCAGAATAAGGTCCCTATATAACAAACATATTATGGCAAGTATCAGCACCTCCAAATCTGAGACCATGGTCCTCAGCCGGAAAAGGGTGGAGTGCCCTCTCAGGGTTGGTAGCGAGATCCTGCCTCAAGTGGAGGAGTTCAAGTATCTCGGGATCTTGTTCACGAGTGAGGGAAGAATGGAGCGTGAGATCGACAGGTGGATCGGTGCGGCATCCGCAGTAATGCGGGCGCTGCATCGGTCTGTCGTGGTGAAAAAGGAGCTGAGCCGCAAGGCGAAGCTCTCAATTTACCAGTCGATCTATGTTCCTACCCTCACCTATGGTCATGAGCTATGGGTAGTGACCGAAAGAATGAGATCGCGAATACAAGCGGCTGAAATGAGTTTCCTCCGCAGGGTGTCTGGGCTTTCCCTTAAAGATAGGGTGAGAAGCTCAGTCATCCGGGAGGGGCTCAGAGTAGAGCCGCTGCTCCTCCGCATCGAGAGGAGTCAGATGAGGTGGCTCGGGCATCTGATCAGGATGCCTCCTAGTCGCCTCCCTGTTGAGGTGTTCCGGGCACATCTAACCGGGAGGAGGCCCCAGGGAAGACCCAGGACACGTTGGAGGGACTATGTCTCTCGACTGGCCTGGGAACGCCTTGGGATTCTCCCGGAAGAGCTAGAAGAAGTGGCCGGGGAGAGGGAAGTCTGGGCATCTCTGCTCAAGCTGCTGCCCCCGCGACCCGACCTCGGATAAGCGGGAGACAATGGATGGATGGATGGATGGATTATGGCAAGTGTTTATCGCACAACTTAAACAGAATATTCAATGTGGAATAGTGGTTGTCTGTTGATATTGTGTGTGTGCTGTAGTTAGATGAAGTTATTCTACTGTACATTAGTGTAGATTATAAAGAGAATAAAAGCGGGGAAAAAAGAAATGGAATGTAGCATAATCATTTGGGTTAGTACTTGGTTATGAAAGGAACTGGTACAGCCAGACGGTGGTACAGATAGAAAGGACTCACCTGCAAGTACTTCAGAGTTGCTTCTATGCTGCTAAAGATCAGCAGTCTGTGGCCATGGCCACCAGCAAGTCTTAAGTACCCTGGCTTGAGACAAGTCAAAGAGTTGGGGAAATTAAGGCAGACTGGTGACTACTCCAAGTGAGTTAGTGAACAAAGCAGATGAGACAGCTTGGAGCCACCAGTGGCCACAAATGGCAGTGACACTGTAGGGTGCCAAAGGAAGAAGACAGCAGACCGCAAGAGCCCTGCAACACCCACCCAAATCAGCACCCAGTCACAACAATTGCATCCATATTGCTCCTGCTGTATATGTAAATCTATCCCCTGTTAGCGAAGTTTCTAATAACAAACTAAACTTCCAGAACACAGATAGATGTTAGTGTATATTATAACAAATACTTGTATGTATATAAAAAACACTTGCAAATATTCACTGTATACATGGAATATATGCTATTAGAAATAACATAGTATATCTCCCCAACACTAAGGATCCTCCTAAACCCCAGTACCCCATAATAAACAAATTAAAGTCTTTCACTAGGATAGATTTACCTGATTTACATAAAATAATTTCTCAAATGAAACCCTCCACCTGTGCCCTTGACCCAATACCAACAAATTTTTTCAAAGAAGTATCGGGCGTGCTTATTGATAATGTTCTTGACATAGTAAATACGTCATTAGATACGGGGCTCTTCCCAGACTGTCTTAAGACTGCGGTAGTTAAACCCCTACTTAAGAAAAATAATCTCGATCCCTCTGCTCTTGAAAATTATAGACCCATCTCTAACCTGCCTTTCTTAAGTAAAATTCTAGAGAAGGCAGTCATTATGCAGGTAAATGAGCACATCAATAAACATGCTATTCTTGATAAATTTCAGTCAGGTTTTAGAACAAATCACAGCACAGAAACTGCACTCGTTAAAGTAGTAAATGACTTGCGGGTAAATGCAGACAGAGGCCATTTATCTGTTCTCATCCTCTTAGATCTGAGTGCCGCATTTGACACCATTGATCATAATATTCTTAAGAATCGCCTTAGTCAATGGGTGGGCCTCTCTGGCAGTGTCTTAAATTGGTTTGAATCCTACCTGGCAGGGAGAAAATTATTTGTTAGTTGTGGTAATTCTAACTCAAAGACACATGATATTCTATATGGTGTTCCACAAGGCTCTATCCTGGGTCCGCTGCTCTTCTCAATCTACATGCTTCCATTAGGTCAGATTATCTCAGGGCACAACGTGAGCTACCACAGCTATGCTGATGACACACAGCTGTATGTATCAATAGCACCTGATGACCCTAAATCTCTTGATTCGCTAACACAATGTCTCACTTGTATCTCAGAATGGATGACAAAGTAACTTTCTCAAATTAAATATAGAAAAAAACGAAATCTTAGTGATTGGCAATAATGGATACAATGAGGCTATTAGAAATAAACTGGATGCATTAGGATTAAAAGTCAAATCGGAGGTAAAAAGCTTAGGGGTAACCGTTGATTGTAATCTGAATTTTAAATCGCATATTAATCAGATCACTAGGACAGCATTTTTTCACCTAAGAAACATAGCAAAAGTTAGACCTCTTATATCATCGAAAGATGCAGAGAAATTAGTTCATGCGTTTGTTTTCAGTCGGTTAGATTACTGTAACGCACTCCTCTCAGGTCTACCCAAAAAAGACATCAATCGTTTGCAACGAGTGCAGAATGCAGCTGCTAGAATCCTTACCAGGAAAAGAAAATCCGAACACATTTCTCCAGTTTTGATGTCACTATACTGGTTACCTGTGTCATTCAGAATTGACTTTAAAATTCTGCTTATGGTTTATAAAGCTTTAAATAATCTCCCCCCGGCTTATATATCGGAATGTCTGACACCTTATATTCCAAATCGTAACCTCAGATCCTCAACTGAGTGTCTCCTTAGAATTCCAAGAGCAAAACTTAAAAGAAGTCGTGAGGCGGCCTTCTGCTGTTATGCACCTAAAATCTGGAATAGCCTGCCAGTAGGAATTCGCCAGGCTAATACAGTGGAGCACTTTAAAAAACTACTGAAAACATATTATTTTAACATGGCCTTCTCATAACTTCACTGTAATTTAATCCTGATACTCTGTATATCCAATTCATTATAATAACTATTCATTCAAAAACTGTACTAACCCCTACTCTCTCTTCCGTTTCCTTTTCCGGTGCCACCACCATCTACCCAAAGCACCATGATGTCCCAACAATGATGGATGGATTAAAAGCCAGAAGTCTGTATGACCATCAGCATCAAATGACTCCGTGAAAAACCCGAACTACAAAGAGGACTATTTCATTTATGTTAGGTAGAATGCCCAGAGGGGACTGGGTGGTCTCGTGGCCTGGAACCCCTGCAAATTTTATTTTTTTCTCCAGCCTTCTGGAGTTTTTTTTTGTTTTTTCTGTCCACCCTGGCCATCGGACCTTACTCCTTTCTATGTTAACTAATGTTGTCTTATTTTAATTTCTTATTTTGTCTTTTATTTTTCTTCTCTTCATTATGTAAAGCACTTTGAGCTACTTTTTGTATGAAAATGTGCTATATAAATAAATGTTGTTGTTGTTGTAGACTATATACATGGAATATATATCTTGTATATAAACGTCTACGCGTGGAAGTGTGTGTGTCTGTCCCGCCCAGCAGTGAGAGGTGGAGTCGGGTTAAAAGTTCCACCTCCGAGAATACAAAAGCGAGAACAGAACGTCAGCAAAACAAAACCTCTGAAGAAAGTCACTCACTTAGACGCTAATACAGAAGCGAGGCGAGCACATTGGCAAAATGGTATCCCTTTTACTTTTCCTCCCACCGCTAATACAAAAGCGAGTGGAGCAAGTCAGCAAAACAAAACTTCCGAATTAAGACAAAGTCACTTAGCCGCTAATACACAAGCGATGCGTGCACGTCGGCAAAACCAAACCTACTAGGGGAGAGATGCCCAGAGTAGTTCTTTCAATTACCTGACATCTCTACATGTCAATTTTTTTTCTGATGATTTCAATAGTTTCTAGGACCCCGGGCATTTTACACCACAGGCTTACACAGCTACTATATATATATATATATATATTTCTGTTCAGTAGCATAATTTTTGGAAGACAGGTTCAGAACATATCTATAGGTTTAAAAGCACAGAACACTCAAACATGCATCATTTACATGTATATATTCACTTATCTATGATAATTTATAGTGATTAAAGAGATGAACTGTTTTGTATATTAAAGGCTTATAAAGTTTGTCATATTAAACCCTAGAGGACTCCATGTAGAAACTCTGCCAAAGTGGCTTTAACTAAGTACTGAGTAAAGGTCTGAAAGTCTGTGTCAAAAGGATATTTCAGTTTATTTTAATATAATGTGCAAAATAATTCTAAAATCACATTTGAGTCTTTTGCTGGTATTGCATTATTGTAACTGTTCTGATTAGACATGCAAGCGAAAATGTAATGGTAAAATGTGCGCTATATACTATGTACATTTCATACTTGCATGTACTAATCAAGATGTAAAATGCCATCTCTTTCCAGTAACATGATTAGCAAGTACAACTAGCTTACACTGAATCTTCAGTCTAAAAATCTCAAAATACTTTTGTAGTAACCATTCAAAAACAGAATGCAGAATAGCAATATACAAATTCAAAAGTGCAAAAAAAAAAAAAAAATGGCACTGTTGAAAGACTTCACACCTATGATTTAAAAACAAAACATACAGAACTGTCAGCAATTCTGCAATAGGAAAAATGCATGTAAATTGGTTAATTTCTTAAAAATAACATTTATTTTTTTCTTATTTATCTCATCTTCTTTCTAGTGGTAAGGACACAGATAGCTCAAAAATTCTACATTGATTTCTTTAATATAATATATATTCTATATATAATATAGAATAGCAGAATCATTTATATAACTGATACAGTAGTAAACACTGCACATAACAGGAACCATTATGACATACAGCTTTATAAAACAAATACAAAGCTGATGATGCATGTGTATTTTTTTTCATTCAGCCTCTGAAAACAGTAGCTTTTTTCAAAGCTGCCAAGGGCCTCATAAAAGCATCCTTGATCAGTTTACAACCAACTGATCACACTGAAGGTGCCATTTTCTAGGTAGAGTGTGAATGATCCAATGGATTCAGAAAGTACTTAGACTTCTTGACTTTTTACACATATTGTATTTTACAGACTAGTTTAAAGTCATTTTTCTCCCCCTACATCAAGCAGCACTCAATACTAGAGTGAAAATATGATTTTAGAATTTTTTTTGCAAATTAAAATAACTAAACTGAAACATCCTCTTGACACAAGTATTCAGACCTTTACACCATTAATCCTGACCAAATCTCCAACTCCATTTGCAGAAATGCAGCCCCAAACGTTCAAGGAACCTCCACCATGCTTCACTGTTGCCTGCAGACACTCATTATTGTACCGCTCTCCAGCCCTTCGACAAACAAACTGCCTTCTGCTACAGCCAAATATTTCAGATTTTGACCCATCAGTCCAGAGCACCTGCTGCCATTTTTCTGCACCCCAGTTCCTATGTTTTCGTGCATACTTGAGTCGCTTGGCCTTGTTTCCACGTCAGAGGTATGGCTTTTTGGCTACTCTTCCATGAAGACCACTTCTGGCCAGACTTCTCCGGACAGTAGATGGGTGTACCTGGGTCCCACTGGTTTCTGCCAGTTCTGAGCTGATGGCACTGCTGGACATCTTCCGATTTCGAAGGGTAATAAGCTTGATGTGTCTTTCATCTGCTGCACTAAGTTTCTTTGGCCGACCACTGCGTCTATGATCCTCAACATTGCCTGTTTCTTTGTGCTTCTTTAAAAGAGCTTGAACAGCACATCTTGAAACCCCAGTCTGCTTTGAAATCTTTGTCTGGGAGAGACTTTGCTGATGCAGTAGAACTACCTTGTGTCTTGTTGCTGTGCTCAATCTTGCCATGACATGAAACTGTCTTCCACAACCTCACCTTGGTAGCAGAGTTTGGCTGTTCCTCACCCAGTTTTAAGCCTCCTACACAGCTGTTTCTGTTTCAGTTAATGACTGTGTTTCAACCTACGTGTGACATTGATGATCATTAGCACCTGTTTGGTAGAATTGGTTGATCAGACACCTGACTAGAATCCTTCAAAATCCCTGACTTTGTGCAAGTGTACCTATAAGAATTGATGCTGGTTTGAAGGCAAAAGGTAGTAACACCAAATATTGATTTGATTTAGATTTTTCTTTTGTTCGCTCACTTTGCATTTTGAAAATTAATAACAGTAAACAATCATTATTTATATTTCTGAAAGCATTCTTTGTTTACAGCATTTTTTCACACCTGCCTAAAACTTTTACACAGTACTGTATGTTCTGAACCGGTCTTCCAAAAATTATGCTACTAAACAGAAAAATGAAATTTACAACTAAAACAGCAATTTAACTAATATTTAAAAGATCAAAGCATATATACAAATTTAATATTAGGATAATGTGCTCAGTCTAATCAAAAACACAACACTTACTTGTACCTTCAATAAGAAGTTCCTGTCCATGGCTTCCTAGAAGTGTACGAGAAAGAAATGGTGCAAAGTCCACAAAAATCTCTCTTAGCAATGGTGCTGCTTTCTCAAGAGCATGTTCCAGTCTCTCAGAAATACTATAAAGAAAAAAGGAATAATATAAAGTATGGATTATACTTTTCAAAAAATATCATTTGGAAACTCTTAAGAGATATAGGAGCTGTATTATCTTGGGAAAGAACTTTTTTTATTAAAAAAAAAAAACAGTCTACCTTAGACAACAAAGAACATTACATACAATCAAGTCAAATTTAACAAAACATCATACAACACCTACCCTTGGGAGAGAACTTAAACATTTTGTATTAATGGTCAAAAATGTAACTGCATTACAAAGTTAAGTCAAATAATAATTACACTAAATTACCATTTAGTTTTTGATGTTTTATTTTCAAATTTTGTTTTAGAACAAAGTAATCAATTTTCAGTAAATCCGTACATGTGTAAATGACATGAACACACAGTTTCCTTGAATGATTCTCTTTTCGCAACCTTAATTGTGCCAGAATGTGTATCATACAAATGGAAAACATTAAGTAACAAAACTATTAGAACTGTCACAGAGATTATCAAGCACATTTACTAAGCTAATGGTTAAACTGACACACTTACATGCAAACAGTTACTGATTGGCCAATGTGCACTTAATTATGATTATGATTTAATTCATACAATACCAAACTTTAGCATTTAACAATAGATTGAAACTGATTAACATAGAGTGCAGCAATATCTAACTATTTTGTTTTCCTCTTTGTTTAAAAAAATGTTTATGTGTATATTCAGTATGCAATCTGTAAAGTTTGTATTTACATTTAACCAGAGAGCTTCTCAGTGTTTTTTACCTGAACTCATTAAAGAGAGCAATACAAAAATAAACTGAACTGCAGTATGAGCAGTATTGACAAACTTTCATCAAGTTGATGAAGTTTTAAAAACAAAACTTATCAGAAAGAGGAGTGCTTCTTAATCCCTGGTCTGGTCATCCATGGTATTACTGAATTCTTTTAACTCTAGTTCTTCTACAAGATACAAACTCTAAACCATTGAGATTACTGGAAGTGTTACTAAGTTAGATAAACTTCAGCTTAATTTTCATCTTCTGTTGTGTCACCCTGGCATGAAAACAGGTGCAGTGTAAAAATCATTAACGGCTGAAACTATCAAGAATAAATTTTTAACTCAATTGATTCCTTCAGCCTAAATAAACCACATTTTTCAACACAAATGCTTTACTAAAAAAAATTTTTTTTTCTGAAATTGTTCAATCTAAATCAAAGTTAAATTTTACAGGTCATAAGTTTAAAACAGGTAAATATGTGGTGTCATGCTGAAAAAAAAGTGAAAACCAAACAAATTGGAAACATGCTAAAAATGATTGCAAATGTAGTAAAACTAGGCTTTAAAAAAAATGATGGAAAAAGCAGAATGGTGCCCAGTAACACCTTAAATTGCTGAAAGGTTTTGTAACAACAATGACGCACTATATTCTACTATTCTATTCAGAAAACCTTTAATCAGAATATTAATATGGACTTGCTGACTATGTTGGTTTATTACACTCATGCACTGGCATCTAGCATTGATATAGCAAACAGAAGGGTTTTTTTAAACATATATTAAAGCAATGCTAACCATACCATGGTAAAAAACAACACCTTACGTAGTCAGACTGAAAATGTCTGCTGAAACAGCAAAGCAATACAAAGCAGATCAAATCACCTTTATTTTGAATGGTATCTTTTTGTAGTGAACACCATCTCAAGGCACTTTATAAACAAAAATACTCAGGAAGACTTAATGTTTCTTTGTTGGAGATTAAGTGACTTGCGGAGGTTCACACAGTGGGTCCATTTGGGAAAGTCAATACCAACCTTGTACTTTGGAGTCCAGTTCCTTAACTACTATGCCATACCATCACCAGAAATATGTTAAATACAAAAAAAATTGCAATGGGGTGTAACTATCAAGTGAGGCCCACTGAATCAATAACCTTATTAAAAAGGCAAGCTCAGTTAAAAGGCACATTCTGGACCCCCTGGAGATAGTAGCAAAGGAGAGAGTTAAAACGAAACTGAGTGTCATTATGAATAATGCTGTACATTCTCTTTCAGATACACCAACACTGAGTACTTTCAGCCAACAAATTATTCAGCATAACTTTGTCAAGAAATGAGATGGGGGCTCCTTTGTATCAACAGTAATTCATCTGTATATAGTGCCTCACTGGGACAGAGACTGACAAGTCAGTCAGTTTTCTTTTTTTTTTTAATTTTCTTGCTTTATAGTCATTCTGGTGTGTGTTCAAACCAAAAGAGCGTGTGTGTGCGTGTGTATTTATGTATTTACATACTTTACTTATATACCTATTTATGTATTTATTTTAAAGAGCTTCTGTAAAAAGCCAACTTTCCTCCTTGGGACGAATAATGTTCTGTCTGTCTGTGGGTTGGAGGGTCCATTAATAACATCACTTCTGGCACCAGCGCCATTGAAGATGTCACTTCTGGTCCTGAAGATGTTACTTTCGGGTCTGGTGCTATTGATGACATCACTTCCTGTACTGGCCTTTAAAGCCTCCATACCATAAGTTCTCTTCCAGACTCTAACCTGTGAACAAATCTCAACAATTTACTCATTTTGCAGCCAAGGCATATTATATGGGTGGCTGCCCCAAACCTTTTTGATGTCTCTTGGTCGTTTTTGTGACACTATCTACCTAGCTACATCTAGGTGTTCACATTATGATTCAATTATTAAATAATTGATATTTCCAATGTTGTACCTAAACTGCAAGTATTAAGACAGATGCAGATGAATTGAAAACAAAAAATAATGAAAGCATATGTAAATACTGAGTAGTTCATTTCAAAATGTCACTGTACAAATAAAACTGTCACTTTAATGTCATTAGGCTGTACTTTGTAAGGCATTCTAATGAGGAACGGGAAAGTTAAAAACTAATATTGATCAAAACCTCATCAGTTAGATATTACCTCATATTTGAAGCTGAATCATCTGTCATTGGGGACACAGAGGGAACAGATGGTAGATTTGCTGGTCCCCCTCCTGTAAGAAAAACAAGATCATAGTATTTTGCTTTGATTCACAGACTTCATTCATTACAAATGTAATTTCCAATGCTTTGGTTATATTTTGAATAGTATATTGTTGCAATACATCACCCTTTATGCATATCTTTATCAGCATCCTAAGTTTATATGTCATGCAAAAATTTTACATTTGTGAGCAATTGTCTTGTATCATTACTACTACCATGCTAAGAAAGCACCTGGGAACAGATTGTGAGTGTGTGTGTGTGCAGTCACCACCTCCTTTTTGACAAGTTTCTCAAGTAGCCACTTCAAACATGTATAAGTAAGTTATAGTAAACTTATCTCTATCAATCTTCCAAGTGATAAACTGGCTCCTACAAAGTGCCTGCTTAACTGACAATTACAAGAGCTTGAAAGAAAACACAAATGGATTATCTGCCTACAGCCCACCTTGTACAGAACACTGCTTATGTCATTTCACCAAATGTTTATCACTGATGGGTTGGCAATACTACAATGTTAAAATAGAAAGTTTAAGTTGTCTCTAGATAAAAGATTAGACAATTTTAAATAACTCAAAAAATATCCTACTAAAATTCAATCAAAATGGCACCTTTTATTGGCTAACTAAAAAGATTACAATATGCAAGCTTTCGAGGCAACTCAGGCCCCTTCTTCAGGCAAGATGTACTCTACATTCATAATGGCTAACATGGTACAACACCCTAGTACTACTAAAATTCTGAATGGATGAGACTGAAAATTTTCTTTGCACTAACAGCTGTAGTTAATGGGAAGTACTAAGAATGCATCAATCTCTTACAATTACATACAGCTGTTAAGTAAATATTGTCTCTTTATTCATTTTCAACATCATCATATCATCAAATGTTTTTCTTTTCTGAGTTTACCCTGGTTAGCTGATTGCCCACAATCAAAATTTCTTCTACTCACCCCGGTCCTAGGTATTCTTTGAGAGTAGACCAAATCTTTAGATATCATAATAATAACAATTCATTTTATTTATATAGCGCTTTTCCCATGCTCAAGGCACTTACAGAATATAAGAAAGAACAGCAGGGTATGCAGTATATAGCATTGTACAAACCAGATAAATAAAGAAGATTACGACAGTGAATTCATACCACACAAACTTCAACCATGTCTACTTTGGCCTCACTCCGTGTTTTGCATTTCTGCCATTTCTAATAACCAATAACATACTGCCTAACAGAGCCAATGCTGTATGAAATGTTTTCTAGGTATGGCAAGTTCAGCTTGCAATCCTATTGCCTTTTTCCCTCCCGCCTGATGAAGGGGCCTTAGCTGCCTCGAAAGCTTGCATTTGTAATCTATTTAGTTAGCCAATAAAAGGTTTCATTTCACCCTACTTTCTCCTGTATGGTTACACCTTGCCTGATGAACGGGCCTTAGCTGAATCGAAAGCTTACATTTGTAATCTATTTAGTTAGCCAATAAAAGGTGTCATTTCACCCTACTTTCTCCTGTATAAATCTATGGTTAACACGGTACAACACTCTACTCCTACACATTACAGTAACAGTTCAAAAATAGCCCAATAGAAGCCTGAACAAGACAAGTATTCCTCCAGTAGAATGGATTTAAATGTAGCTTAAGTGAGCGAGAAAACTACATTGATTTGAAACATATCATGTAAGTGACTGAAAGCAGAAAGATTTTTGAGGCGAGTATCACTTAGGGATAGTCACAGGCAAAAGAATACTCTTTTTTCATGTAGATTCAACTAAAATAAATGGCCACAAACATCTCACCCTGAAAGGAAAAAAAACATGGCACCATGTATCTTGTCATGCTGAACTGCATCATTGTTGCCACATCTGGCAGAAATCATGAAGAAGAAGCTTCAATAAGCCTGTCTGCAGGATACACTGGATAACATCTAGCGTTAAGAGGTGTAGCACATTAAGTAGTTTGACTAAACAGAAAGGTTTATCATAATCTGCAACTGCTACTGAGAGTAGGATCAAAGATATGTGGCAGTGGGGAGCACAAAATCAAAGCCTAAAGCCAAGTCTCCGCTGGGCTCTATGTTGGATAAAAAGCAAGGCATGCTGTTTAGATTTTTCCATTATATACTTCTTCAGCTAAATTTCTACACTTCTTTACCATGATTTATTTAAACAAAAAAAACTGAAAGATTTTTGTCTGTCCCAGATGTAGACATGACATCTCAAATATGGTGCCCATCTTTGCTAGAGTAATGCTACAAACACTACTTTTAGGACAGGGAGATTTACTATAATTCTTCATATACCATCCAAGTGAAGTATGTGCTAGCTAAATGCTCCCTGGTACAGAAAACAAAGCTAAAGTGGAAAAGAACGATGATGCTTCACAATGGTAAAGTGGCTAATTGTTTGCAGGGATTCTAGTCCTCCATTCCCAGGGGAATATTTTATATGTATTACACTCCAGTGAAGAAATCAACAAATAAGTCAGCCTTTCCCATGTGTTTAGTAGTACTCCACACAGGAAAGTTGACAGAAAAGGAGGGGGGGGGAGCATTTGTCTTTAACTTATATTTTGCCCTGAAGCACACAGTATAGCTCCATTAAAGGTAAGATCCTGCAAATGCATCACCCCAGTCCCAAAGGTATCATGTTCTAGTGAGCTGAATGACTTCCGGCCTGTCACCCTGACGTCACATGTGATGAAGACCATGGAGCGGCTGCTGCTTCACCACCTGAGGCCACAGGTCCGCCACGCCCTCGACCCTCTGCAGTTCGCATACCAGGAGAAGGTGGGAGCAGAGGATGCCATCATCTATATGCTACACCGATCCCTCTCCCACTTGGACAGAGGCAGTGGTGCTGTAAGAATTATGTTTTTAGACTTCTCTAGTGCCTTCAACACCATCCAACCTCTGCTCCTTAGGGACAAGCTGACAGAGATGGGAGTAGATTCATACCAGGTGGCATGGATCGTGAACTATCTTACAGACAGACCTCAGTATGTACATCTCGGGAACGGCAGGTCTGACATTGTGGTCAGCAGCACAGGAGCGCCGCAGGGGACTGTGCTTTCTCCGGTCCTGTTCAGCCTATATACATCAGACTTCCAATACAACTCGGAGTCCTGCCACATGCAAAAGTTCGCTGACGACACTGCTATCGTGGGCTGCATCATGAGTGGGCAGGAGGAGGAGGAGGAGTATAGGGACCTAATCAAGGACTTTGTTAAATGGTGCGACTCAAACCACCTACACCTGAACACCAGCAAAACCAAGGAGCTGGTGGTGGATTTTAGGAGGACCAGGCCCCTCATGGACCCCGTGATCATCAGAGGTGACTGTGTGCAGAGGGTGCAGACCTATAAACACCTGGGAGTGCAGCTGGATGATAAATTGGACTCTACTGCCAATACTGATGCTCTGTGCAAGAGAGGGCAGAGCCGACTATACTTCCTTAGAAGGCTGGCGTCTTTCAACATCTGCAACAAGATGCTGCAAATGTTCTATCAGACGGTTGTGGCAAGCACCTTCTTCTATGCGGTGGTGTGCTGGGGAGGAAGCATAAAGAAGAGGGACGCCTCACGCCTGGACAAACTGGTGAGGAAGGCAGGCTCTATTGTTGGCACGGAGCTGGACAGTTTGACATCCGTGGCAGAGCGATGGGCGCTGAGCAGACTCCTGTCAATCATGGAGAATCTACTGCATCCACTGAACAGGATCATCTCCAGACAGAGGAGCAGCTTCAGCGACAGACTGCTGTCACCATCCTGCTCCACTGACAGACTGAGGAGATCGTTCCTTCCCCACACTATGCGACTCTTCAATTCCACCCAGCAGGGTAAATGTAAGCATTATACAAAGTTACTGTCTGTTATACCTGAATTTTTCTCACTCTTTAATTTAATATTGCTTTTATCAGTATGCTGCTGCTGGAGTATGTGAATTTCCCCTTGGGATTAGTAAAGTATCTATCCATCCATCCATTCTTTTGCTGTCGCATTATTACCAGACCACATGTTTATTCCCTCCATGTATGCTGCTGTAAAAATCACTATGGTAATCTTATGGAAGATGTTAATGTCCATTTCTGCTAGCTATATATATATATATATATATATATATATATATATATATATATATATATATATATATATATATAACCTTTAGGCTAACAGTGAATGGGGGTGCCTGGTAGAAAGAGGACTTAAATCAGTAGTGTACACAAAACATATATCGGAGATCCTCATTTTGAGAATAAGTGTGTTAGCCCCCCGCCTCTCTTTTTGCATAACTATCTTCTCTAGTTCAATTAAAGAACTACTCCATCCAACAATTATAATTAATGTCACTTATTCCACACAGATTGCAGTGATTGACGAGAAAAAAAATATAACTTTTTCATGCAGAACAGAAATAAAAGTTTGATATAATAGTGGTCTATGGTGACCAATGCTAGAAAACAGCCAACAATATCAAAAAGTGCATCATAAAAAAAATCTCATTACTTGTGTCACATAATCCAAATGTCAGGTCATCCAGCTGTATGTATTTTTACAAAAGTATTGTTATACACCTCTTCCATTTTTGTTCACAAGACCGTTTTCTAAAACACCCTCACACGTATCTAAGCATCTGAATTGAAGACCTAGGTTGTGGAGGAGCCAGAGTCAAAATCAGGTAACACAGGACACACAGTGGGGAAACAACCCCGAAAAGTGTGTCAGTCCACTTTAGGAACACACATGCGCATATTCATAATCACTCCAATTAGAAGTCATCAATTAACCTATGCTACGGAGATGTGGGTGAATAACTGGAAAAGCATTGAGAAAACCGACCCAGACATGAAGAAAACAAAATAGCTAAATCCACTCTTCTTGTGTATTGCTTTCTCTAGTGTATTATCATGGGGAACAATAGTCTTGGTACAGTACAAATAAAATCCTGTGTAAAAAAAAAAAAAAAAAAAAAAATATCACAGATGTCTAATCAACATTACTCCCCTACTTATAGACCAACAGGAGCTCTAACATAACTCTGTGTAAGATACATTAAAAAGTATACAAATGATTACATAAGAGCAGCAATGCAAATATTCTGTAATCAAAAAAATCAGAAACACTTCAACATCTTGGTAAAGCATTATATTTTTAGGAGTGGATAAGGTGTTTCAAGAAATTAGGACACTGATTCAAACTACACTGAGGGTAATGCTATAATGTATTTAATGCATAACTATAGGTCACTTGGGGGTGTTTCGCAGCACTCTACAATACAATCTCCACTATGAAAGGTAAAATATTAAATAAAGATTTATTGTATTTTGTACAAAATATTAAAAAAAAGTGGGAGAGATATCTTAGAAAGTACAGGAAAGTAGACGGAAGTGGTATTGACATGTGATGAGAAGATAATGAATGTATGTGCAAAAGACGAGTGAGAATGGAAGTGCAGGGAAAGAGAAAGAGGGGGAGGCTAAAGCAGAGGTGGATGGATAAAGTAAAAGAATATCTGAAGGAAAAGGGCCTGACTGGTGAGGCGGTGCAGGACCGAGCTGTATAAAGAAGGTTGATCAAGCATATCGACCCCACACAGAAGTGGGAAAAGATGCAAAGGAAGAAGAAGGAAAAAAAAAAACTGAGTATATAGTAATATAGATAGCATAAACTACTATAATTCCTTAAACAGTTGAAGGGTTTCAAGGACATTCAGCCAACCAGTAATTCAATTTCTAACTTCACTTTAAGTGCAAAAGTTATCTGTTTCATAGCTGATAGGGAGAAAATGCAAGTGTATCATTTCGGGAGTATTCTATTAACCGTGTGAGCAGAGGAGTATGTTTCTATAACTGCTGTCTTCCTATTTTTTATTTAATGCACACATTGTAGTACTTTTTCATTTTGCTTTTAATACTGACAGGAAAATAAAATGTTAACAGTTTGTGCAAAAGCCTTAACTCTGCTAAGTTCATGGGCCGCTCACAACTGTCGCAAGCATCTGGAGTGAAGCTTGTTATTCAGGTTTTGAGTTAGTCTTGTGTTCCTCGTGTCTGATGGTATCCTGTACTTTAAAAGTCACTATTCTTTTCCAGTCTTTTTCCAGTCTATATCTTCTCAAGACGGGTTTGGGTCTTTTCTTTTAATAAGCAGAGTGCCTCCAAAAGCTTTCATCGCCAGCCAGCCTAAGGCTTTTAATCTTTGATGCTGCAAACTTGCAACACACGGTGCAAGCATTGACATCAAAAGGAACACAGAGCTAATTGCCAATGCAATATTTAAACTATGTTAATACAGCAACAAAATATTTGGTTTGTTTTAAATATTAATTATTCTACGGTGTAACTTGTAAACAAACTGATAATCTCCAAAAGAATTATGAAACAATGTTCTGCTATTTAAAAGCTCATATACTTAGAAGTAAATATGGTTTCTCAGTTCAGTTTAAGCTTATTATTGTATTGTTAATGTTCAAAATAACTAAGGTATTTTTGCAGTTTATTCCTCCTGTAATTTTCAATCATTGGTTCTCCGTTTACAGAAGTAGCTAATGCCTGCGAAAATGACACCACAGATAATAACCAAACAGCAGAATCATGTCTCAATATGCACCATTTGCTTTCCTAGTATGTTACTTATATACCACTATCATTTATCCAGTTATACACAGAAACACAATGAAAATTAGTAAGAATAAAAAAAGAAAATATATGTTGGAACATACACAATGCTATACAGCACAAAAAAAGGAAAAAAAGGATTAAACTAAGACCATTTAAAAAAATAAGTGAGAGCTAATATGTCCATGACTCTAAGTTTATTATGCACGTGTAGATGAGGCACTGAATCTACCCTCCTATCCACAAATACTTCTCTACTGATAAGGTTAATAGTGAAAAGAAAAAGAGCAAACCACAGGCAAGAGACAAAGCTATCAGCTAAGACCTTAATGAATGTAAGCTTTGATCTTGCCTTGGAATCCACAGTCCTGTCCCAAGTTGCTTGTTTACAGGCAAAAAAAAGATTATAACTTTGACAGATGTCAGCTTGATGAAGCTCAGCTACAACTATAGCTACACTTCTAAAAGGGTCAACATTTTGTAAGTAAGTGGGAAAAGCAGACAGAGCAAGATCATGAAACAGAGATACTACTATAGGAGCAGAGAACATTTAAGTTCAACTTACCAGCCGTAGATTCTGTAATGTGTTCAGATGCCTCTGAAGTTGAGACCACACTGACATCATTAACAGGTCCAGTACTAGTGGGAGCTGGGGCTGCTGCCGGTATACTGGTGGCCACAGATACTGTACTGGTAGGTGCTCCACTCGTCTTCTTGGGAGCTACAACAACACTCCTAAAAGATTGATCATCAGCACAGATGTTAGTTATTACAGAATACTGTATATATTCTCATACATACTGTATTTTAGCACACAAGATGAAACTGTACAACAGACCACATCATAAATTATAGCTGACTACGAAGGCAGATGTGAAAGGAAAAAGTAAAAGGTTAATTCTTTTGATAAATATACATGAATGGGAACGGATTCTTCACCTGTCAGAATCCTGCAATTTTTAAATAGTACATGGTCTATACTTATACAAAACACGCAAATATTAATTTTAAAAACAAAACTATCTAAAAAAAATAAATAAAAATTACTAAAAAACAGCATATTCAACAGTGCAAAAGGAAACAACCCTGAAAAGTCATAAGATGCAAAAAAAAAAAAAAAATTCCAAGTCATAATCACAGAAGCATACAATTATTAAAAAAAAAAAAAAAACACACACACACACACAGGGAGCTACAATAAAAAATATATATAAAGCAAAACAAAAATGCCTGGGTAAAAATGAGCCAAAACAATGCTTTGATTTGTAATAAACTGTGGTCTAACTTGACAGGAGGATCAAGTCAGGTTGGGGAGCATACACTGATACAGCGCCACTCGGGATCTTGGTTGGCAACCCCCGAGGCAGACACATGGTCCAGTCCCACCCTCTGAAAATGACCCTCTACCTGCCGCAGCCAGGTGTTATGTGGGCGACCCCTTGCCTGGTCCAGCCAACCTACTTATTAGGAGTAGGTTCTTGCTTGAATTCCAAAAATGTGTGATGCACAACAATGCAATGCCACACTCAATGGAAAGTATTGTGCCCTTCTCAGTATACACATCTTCATCTAATAAACATATTCAAGAGTGTCAATATTTAGATTCTTTTCATTAAACCTTTTTCATACCAATACTGTTGATCAATGAAATTCAACAGAAGTGTTTTTCACAGCAAATTTCATGAAACATGGTCCAGTACTACACTAGTTTTACACCCCATATAAGCTTTAAAAATAAATAAATAAAAATACAGTATTATCTTTGGAGGGGTAGATATAGCTGTCCATAATGAGAATACTATGGCATGACATAAGTTGTCCTGCATGGATTCACTGTACATTTGTGCCTTCACTACTGAATTAAGCATATTTTTCTCCTCACTATGTACAGTTGATGGGGGTAGTGACTGGGACAGCTAACCTTCCCCTAAAGAATATAATGCTAATGCCTTGCATCACAAGTTCTGTGAGTATTAGTTAATCAAAGTGGCAGGAGCTTGGGAGACACAGAGAGAGATAAACAACTTTGAGTACAGTGGGCTGAGAGTAAAATTTTATCCTAGGGTGGTACGATGGCACTGCTGCCTCACAACTCAAGTCATATTTTGGCCACAATACTTGATCTGGCATAGTTTCTCCTTCCTTATTAACTTGCATTTAGCAGTGTTCACCAAACTTCCCAATGCATTTCTGCGTCTTCACTGAAAGAAGTGAATTGAGTGGGGTTCATTCACCATTAGTCAACAACACTGGATTCATTGCATTAGAAATTATAAATACTTCCAGCAGTAATGAATGGTAATTCAATCGCTTTACTAATCATTTATAGAATAGTGGGCAAGATTGCTTGAATAAAGCACCAGCACATATTGGCATAATAGCACAGAAAGATGTTATTCTCGTTTGGACTGTAGTTTTCAGCAACTCGTTGAATGAAAAGCAGGCTGTTGAACATTTCCATTTGAAATTCAACTATCTAGAACCAGACCTATAAAATACTCCCCAGGAAGTGTCTCCCTTACATTATTAATAAAGATCAATTACATAAGTGAATATTTTCAAATAGTATACATATACAAAGTAACACTTAACATTAAAACAGAAAAGGCACAAACAGATGAGCCGTGTTCATTTGGTACCTAGGAGGTATATTTTTCAAGATGCATGCATTTCCTTTGGGGAGTGATTTTTACAGAATTAATAAATTGTTAAACAGGTACTTTTTGATACAAGTTAATTTTGAAAGATATATACAGTAACAAGTGAAAGCAAGTGGTTGTCTGCAAACTGAACAGGTCTCAGCCCTTATAATGTGCTCAATGTCTAAAGATCATACATATATACATATTGTGGTCTAAAAAACAAAATAAAATGGCATACAGTTGGACAAATACAAAACTGCCACTGCTTACAAATAGTTATACAGTGTTTACAGTTGCAGAAAATAGTACCACATCTCCATTTTTACAGTTTTTCTTCAAATTTAATCAGTTGAAATGCAATGAATGGCCTTAAATGGTGAAAAGGTAAGTTTAGGTTAGTAAAAAATGGAAAAAAAAGGAAAATTTCATAATGTTACAAATGGGCCTTCTTCAGGGAAACACTTATCGGTTACAACCTACAAATGTTCTGCAGCAGTTCAAGTAAATAAAGCCTTGAAAGCTGAAGCAAACAATTTGTACAGGTGTCCAATGTCTGATGATTACTTAAAACCCCTCTGTCTGTCTTAAAACAGAGTTGTAACAGACTGTTTTACTACACCCTCTAAAGTACAACTTGGACAATATTATACTGTGGAAAGTTCTAAATTCCAGTGATAATGGCAAGAAAAAAGCAATTAACAAATTAAATGAGACAGAGCATTATTACCCTTAAACGTGCAGACCTTTCATAAAAAGCAAGTCTCTGATTCTACTTTGAAGAGAAGATTTTCTACTGCAAGTTTGACAGGATGTGTGGCAGTAAGAAAGCCATTCCTTAAACAACAAAATAAGAAAGCAAGGCTTGGGGCATACACTCCTGCAGACTAGAAGAACGTTTTATGGACTGATGAATGAAAATTTGACATCTTCAGTTCATCACACAGGGTGTGTGTATGCTGCTGAGTTAGTGAAAGAATGGTCTGACTAACTGTCAAACATGGAGGAGGAAGTGTGATGGTCTGGGGTTCTTTTGCTGGAGACAGAGTGACTGGCATACAGAATCCAAAGGGTTACCACAGTTTGGCTGTTATCAGCAAAAGGTGGCTACTTTGATGAATAAAAAAAAAATTGAATACAACTCTGTACACTTCATGATTCCTTGACTTATTTTTTTATTTGCCATTTTTTTTATTTGTTCTATGGTTTGATTTCATGAAACATTAAGATACTAAACTGTGTGCATTTCCATAAAAACTGAAAAATCTGAGGTAGTCTAAAACTTTGACTGGTAATGTATATAGATGAAAAAATCAACAAGTGTAAATGAGGACAAAAGGATAAAATCATTTATAAACAACTAATATCTAACACCAGTAACGATAACGTGCAGTGAATACAGTTGACTTGAGCATTCCTAGTTTTCCTTCTTTCTCTGTATGTTTAGCATTCGTTTGCTCAGAGGTTGATGCGCTTGCTGCTTCCTAGGCAGCTCTTTTCTTCTCCAACCTAGCGGGCCACTTCTTCTTTCGTCGGCATCTTTTCGCGTTAAAACTGATTAAGTCAGTGTTTATGTTGCAATTGCTTAGTACGTTTTCCTTAATTTTTCACTTAAGCTGATACTTAAGTCTTCAATCTGCCTCAAGAATGATTTAAAATATGAAGAGGTAAGGGAAGTGACGGCAAAGGTAGTAGGGAATGAGAATGGAGCCTACACATGTGCCACATGGCCGCCCTGCTGACCACTGCCGAGAGTTGATTCTACAATAAAATAAAATAATAAAAAGAGGAATAACCTTAGAGTTCAATCATCACACTGAAAGCGGATAGTATACATCACGTAGTATATATGTACCAAATTTCAGGTCAAAAGTTCAAACAGTTTGCGAGCTACAGGTGACTTAAAATCCTGGACAGACAAACAGACAGCCACGGTAGCATATATATAAGAAGATACTTTCATTTACGATGACAAAATTAATTTTTGCTATGTTTTGAAATATCAGTCCAGAAACACAGAAGTGCTGAGATATACAAGAACCACCAGACATACAATTTAAATGTCTCAAAAACAGCAGCACACTGGAATAAGAATTTGGTCTGCCATAGCATTCTGTTACACCTTGTTAAGGGAGGGAAAAAAAGGCAGTGATGACAAAGAAGAGGCATTTTGAATAAAGTGCAGCTTTAAGTAATAACTACGCAGGAAGTTTCTATGAAAGTGCAGCCTACACTCGACATGAGTAACTTAAGTGGAATTTATCACATTTCCAACATTCCCAAAAAGTAATCTCCACAAAATCACCATATTAATCTGATCACACAATTCTATTAGCAAAGAATGAAAAATGTGTAGCAAAAAAAAGTGAGAATAATAAAGGGTTTGTCTTATTTAAGACAAATAAATCCAAACTAAATTTAATGAGATTTTTTTTATTTTGTAGTATTTTTCATTCTAATTACAAAAGAAATAGTGGTATAAGAAAACAGTCTTGCTGCCTGAAGTGCCATAAAGTTTATAATAAAAAGATTGTGAATAACTGAAATGGCACAATAGAAATTCTGTTTTTGTTAACAAACTTCAAGCACACTCAATTAAAACAGATATAATGAGGGCTCCTTAAAATAGGCAAATCTTCCAGAAAGCTTCAAGACACCAACTAATTAGGTAAAGCATACTGCCAATAGATTTCACTCCCCAAGCAGTGCTTATTTTAATTACCTTGCATTATCCATACGCCTAAAATGTTCCACATTGAAAGGAATATTTACCTAATTACATCTTCTAAAGCAGTAAGCACAAAGATATTCAATAATAATTCCCTTAATGGTTTTAAACAATGAAGGGAAAAAAATCTATTTTCAAGGTCTACATTTAAAGAAAAAAAAACATAAGCATTTAAAGCTTTATAACACTGAAACTTCATTTTATAATTCCCTTGCCTTGGTGCACTATAATATGGAGAAAATGAGTAAGAAATAAGTTTAAAATCATTCAGCATTCAGACTAACAATCACTCAAGACAAAAATTCAAATCCAGCTAATCTAAACCTTCACTATTATACACACACACGAAATTATACCCAAAAAACAAAAGTTTATAGAGATGTGATAAATTACAAGCATAAGCAATTCCACATTCATTCATACTATACCACTGCCCCAAAAATAAAAAATAAATAAAATATTTGCAGCTGTTGAAAATTTAATTTATGAATGCTAGCAACTATTGTCTTATTCAAAAACAAAACACTAATTAACAAATGTTAACAAGAGGTGAAGAGATGATCTAGAACAATTGAGTAGAAGTATTTTTTAATTAGTTGACATATTTTTTACTGCCTTCAACCTAAAGTAATAACACCTAAGCAATAATAACAGGAGAGCTTCTATTGTACCCCCTTGATGCCTCCTTCCTCCTCATTCTTTATGGTGATGGCAAGAAAGAAAATTTAATACTAAGGTTACACTCACAGTAAGAACAATCAAAATGAACTTTATTGTCATCTCAACCATATACAAGTATACAGACAGACGAAATTGCGACACTCAGGGTCCACAGTGTAACAACATGAAGTGCAAATAATAAATTAAAAATAGAATTAAAATTTAAATTTAAATCATTCATTAAAGCACAATCATTCTGTGAGTCTGACATTTTTTTTGTTAGCATTACAACATTTCTATATTCCCTAAATGTATTATGAACTACTACATGCTTAACCCTTTGCAGTCGTATTTAATTTTCAACGTCACGCTACATTAGTCGTAATTAATTATTGAAAAAACGCCAATAATTACAGCAGTTATTTTTTTCAAGCACATAGGAATAACACAGGCCACTTTTCTCGACCAGGCGACTGTGCAAATCGGTCAGAAACTTGCAGGGCCACCAGCGGTGGCCTGACGACCTATAGCGCACTTTTTACTAAGGCCAGTTTTCTGGCCTAACGACCGCAAAGGGTTAAATCACAAATAATAATATGTTAATACTACTAATTTTATTTTGTCCCAGCCAGGAATGGCGCACTAAATAACACTGTCGAAGATAAACCCCTTTCTGCCACATCCATCCTTAATTAGAGATCAGATCACCTACTTGATCCACACAGTAGGTAATACAGGCTTCACAACACAGTATGGTGCTTCTAACAACAAACATGACAACAGTTAAATAATATAAGTAAATATTTTTTTGGAAAAAAAGAAAAATGTTTCTTAAAATCTTTCAATAAAACAAATAAACGTAAGGCAAGAGTCAGGGGGCCTAATGATTAACATATGGGAAAAAGCATCACAAATAGGAGGCCACACGTCGGCAGTTGGACAACTTAAGAACATCTGGTGAGGGGACAATGGAAGGTAAGGCTTGACTTGTCCTGGTGCTTAGCAGCAGGTTTGTTGTTTTGGGTGGCACCCAACATCTGGGAGGTTTGACTTGATAGAACTTAGCAATCTGTCAGTTCTACAATGTGATGGTAAAATATAAATACTTCCATCATTGTGCTCATTACAGTATGCATTACAAACAATAAAAACGGATATATTTAGTCAATCCAGTATTATTCCTGTCAATAAAAATGAAAACTAGAGCTAAATAAAAACAAGAAAGTAAAAACTAAAACTAGTGTTTATAATTAACTTTGATTTGCACCACACTTGTTTTTGTGCACAATGCACATGTCAGCATACAGTTGTCAGTATATTATATATTTTTTAAAAGCACACAGTTGTAAATTTGGTTAGGAAAGAGCATTGATTTGTACACATGTGCAAGTATCCTTTTGCTGTTGGCATCTGAATCTGTGAATTTTGTTGGTCTTTTCTTCCAACAGTCAGCTTCACCCTCTAGAACTGAAAGCAAATATCAAAGCTTCAGCACATTTCCTGAGCCATAATTGACCATCAGTTACAGAAGCCACGCTAACAGCAAATGACAGACAACTTTCACTAAACATCATTGAAAAGTAAGCTAAATTAAAACATGTCACACATTGCTTTGGAAAATACAGCTAAATAGTATGAAAACTATAGCCATGGAGAATCTGTCAAGCACTAGTGACTGTAGTACCCTTCAGCATGTAGTGTTCAACAATAATTTGGGTGCACGAGTGGTTGCGCGGACAACACAAAACCTATTCTGATGGAATTCAGGCACTTCCAGGCAGGTCATTGAGAAATGACACTATCAGTTTTGTTAAGGTTCGTTCCATTCTCTAATAAATCCCATTTTCTACCTTTAGCTTGACTCCTCCTCTTTTTTTTTTTTTTGTTCTTTATTTCGCCTTATACAATTTCTTGTATTAGGAATTTGTTAGTTTTCACATACCCCCTTGGGGTCAGAGCGCAGGGTCAGCCATTGTACAGCGCCCCTGGAGCAATTACAGGTTAAGAGCCTTGCTCAAGGGCCCAGCAGAGTAGAATCTCTTTTGGCAGTGACAGGGATTCGAACCGGCAACCTTCTGGATACTAGCACAAATCCTTAGCCTCAAAGCCACCACTCCGCCCATAAATAAATAAATACAGTAATCCCTCGCTATATCGCGCTTCGCCTTTCGCGGCTTCACTCTATCGCGGATTTTATATGTAAGCATATTTAAATATATATCGCGGATTTTTCGCTGCTTCGCGGGTTTCTGCGGACAATGGGTCTTTTAATTTCTGGTACATGCTTCCTCAGTTGGTTTGCCCAGTTGATTTCATACAAGGGACGCTATTGGCAGATGGCTGAGAAGCTACCCAACTTACTTTTCTCTTTCTCTCTCTTGCGCTTTCTCTGATCCTGATGTAGGGGGATTGAGCAGGGGGGCTGTTCGCACACCTAGACGATACGGACGCTCGTCTAAAAATGCTGAAAGATTATCTTCACGTTGTGATCTTTTGTGCAGCTGCTTCCTGAAACGACATGCTGCACGGAGCTTCGCATACTTAAAAGCTCGAAGGGCACGTATTGATTTTTGCTTGCTTGTTTTTCTCTGTCTCTCTCTCTCTTTCTGTGCTCTTGAAGGAGGGGGTGTGAGCTGCAGCCTTCAACAGCTTTGTGCCGCGGTGCTTCGCATACTTAAAAGCCAAACAGCCCTATTGATTTTCCTCTGCCTTTATGACAGTCTCTGCTCCTGACTCCTTTGAAGAGGAAGATATGTTTGCATTCTTTTAATTGTGAGACGGAACTGTCATCTCTGTCTTGTCATGGAGCACAGTTTAAACTTTTGAAAAAGAGACAAATGTTTGTTTGCAGTGTTTGAATAACGTTCCTGTCTCTCTACAACCTCCTGTGTTTCTGCGCAAATCTGTGACCCAAGCATGACAATATAAAAATAACCATATAAACATATGGTTTCTACTTCGCGGATGGCTCTGGAATGCAACCCCCGCGATGGAGGAGGGATTACTGTATATATTATATTATATATATATATATATATATATATATATATATATATATATATATATATATATATATATATATATATATATATATATATATACACATACATACACACACACGCGTATGGACATTTCATACAATAGCGCAAGAATCAATAAATTAGGATTTTTTTTTCTCTTTCTCTAATACTACACTTGAGCAATTCCTTCAGAATCCCTGCCCACAGCCAAACTGACAGCCTAGAGCAATTTAATTCAGATTTGGGTAAAACCCATACCGTAACTTTTTAATGTTACACACAAATACTAAAGAAAGTGTATACAGTACTGACATTTAAATGCATAAAGAAAAAACAAAATTTATATATTTTTATGATGGCTCAAAGTTGAAACATCATGTTGCAAAATGCCAGCACCAAAGAATCAGGATTTCAGTTGCTACACACACTCACACATTTATCGAAGTGTTGCCTGAAATCCACACTTCGTTGTGCTAGAAAACCAGATCCAGCTTCAACAGCTGATGTGCCAGACAAGACGTAGGAGACATCAAGATAAACACTCTGGCACCTACTCACTGCCAGAGTGGATCCCCTTGTTAGATAAGGCACAGACTTTGGATGGGAATGAAAGCACACACCTTTTTATTTGGGAAAGGCTACAAGATCCAGCAGGCTTCTTTTACTTAGCTGTTACTCTATGCTGTCCAGCAGAAGCTGGCAAGCAAAGGTTGATAATCCCTAAGATATGAGGAGATTTCTGATTTCTGACAAAGCATTCCTCAGATAAATAGAGGATCAGAGGGATGCCTTGAAATTCCCAGAGATACTCAAGCAAGTACCTTTTCAACAACATGAGAAAAACCTTTAACTAGGTGCCTTTTTCTAAACCTACTAAGCTCACAGAGCTTTGTGACTGCTACATAACAATGGCTTAAATCTAAAACAGACCTCCTCCATCCTGTAGCACATCTTGATGTCTGTTTCTACAAAATTTCCCACTGCCCTACATGTAGCTTTGAATTTCCATTGGGAGAAGAATTTATATTTCTAGTCAAGAATGGTTTTTACATGAAGCCTTACGATGCACAAAGGATGAGATGAAAAAGCACACATGTAAATAAAAATGACATGCTATAAGAAAGTGTCTGGACACATTCCAATGTGTACTGGACACTTTTTTTGTGCAGCACTCTTTTTCTTTTGTTCTTCTAAAATAACATTTATACATTTCATCAAAAGGCTACTAATTTAGTACATTTTTTTAATTAAACTATTTTCTATTTGCAATGTTGAAGTTCTGAATATGAGAACACAAATGATCTTAAAACTTTACAAAATAACTAAGCTCAATAAAAGAAAAAAATATTGCGGTACATTAACTTGCCAACCTGTCAAAAGTTTAACTTACCATTAACTGGTAAAAATGCTAATACTAAGATTAGTAAACAAACAAGATACTCCAAGATAAATAATACAGTATATACAAATGGCAACTCAGTCAATGAAGCAACAAAATACTAAAACATTGACACATATTCATTTTTGAAGGTGATGAAAGATCATGTATCTGTGTGAATGTAATAAAACATGTGCAAGGACAAGGATCTCACTTTAAATGACAGCCAAAAACAAAAGGAATAACTTTTTTTTTTTTTTTTATTAATTCGCAAGGATAAACTAGTCACTAGTGTACAATACAGCCACTACAAATCCATGGCATGACCTCTACTTGCAGTATTTCATGTGCAGACTATAGTGCTATGTACTTAGCTAACAAAAATTAACAAAAGGGGGCACTGATAATACTGTTTTAGTTAAATGATTGGCTTCATTTAATCCCTCACTGTACATGTTTAAATCAAATAATAGAGAATTTTACAACAACAAGATCACTTGCTATGGTTATTATGGAGGAAGAAAACTTAGAGGTGCATGTTCTGACTATATTGAGTTAACATTTTATAAAATATAATGCTTTACACTTTTTCTGAACACTTGTGCTTGTTACAGGAAATAATATGGAATTGCCAATCTACATAATGATTACCAATAAGGATCTAAATATTGTAAATATGAACATAGTACATTGTAGCTACTAGAAGTATGACTATAATGTAATTTCTTTGCAAACGTCGTTACAAATTTAACTTGTTCAGGTGCTACTTTCAAACAAGACGTTTAGTGCTATACTGCTTAACTAGCATAGTGGATTAAATGATAATCTTATATTCTGGAAGTCAGGGTTAAGGTCAAGCATGAGAATACTATATGTCTCCTTACAACTACAGATGTTTTTTTAACAAAATAGTAAAACAAATAAAAAACACATTTTTACAAATAAAGCCTTGAATAACATTAGCACTACAGTATATTGATTTTTGGCCTAAAAGTGAAAATATATTTATTACATTTAAAACCGACAACAGTAAAGTCAATAAAATGTAGAATTATGAAACTGAATTGTGATGTTTCTGTTATTAAGTAGCAGAATGTGATCATTAACAACAACTAATAAATTCAAACTGTACTGTATTTTGAAATTTTCTTCTGTGCAAGTAATTTGTCACTGTTTTCAAAACTTTTGTCCTCATATTAAACTGCTTTTTTCCCTTAAACAGTTTTCCAAACTTTTCTTTTTATGGGTGCCAGTGGCAGTGTAGCTTAGTTCCACAGTCCTAGAAACCATTCTTAGGAAACTTTTAAAACTGTATTTTTTGTAACGTAACCAGAAAATGGGCCTCGATAAGTGAGGACACACACTGACAGCAAAGGATGGGTGTGAAGTGCAGGCACTTTTACTACAAAAAAAGAAGTCAAAAAAGAAACCGTAAAACAGTGCAGTGGTTCTTCCTCCGATAGATAAGCAATCCTATAAATAAATAATCCAGTGATCACGGAGAAGTTTTAAAAATGCAATAAATCATTTTAAGCCAAAGTCAGGATTCCCTCATAGAATTCCCAGACACAAGACATCTGTTATGTACCTCTCTCTTTTGTCTGCCACAGCATCCATCCTTCTACCTGTCTCTGTCCTGCCTTTCTCACCCCATTTTACCTTCATCCCTTCATTCCTTCAGCCCAGCTCACCCTTCACAGGTCTTGTAGTCGGCGGAGATGTCAGCAGCTACAGTCACCTCTAACTACGGCTTCCATCAAGACTGCCTCCTTCAAGTGCTTCAGCCATGACTCCCCAAGCAGCCTCTACCACAACACAAAAAATTGCCACCTACTCGATCTCTGGGGAGATCTTGATCCACCTCAAGAACAATGATTGCTCATTCCTCCATGGGGCCCTGTCCGCTGGCCTCCACTCCTCTGTACTGGTTGGCAGACTACTGCTTTCACCTTCCGTTTGGCTTCTCTCCTTGTTCACCTTCACTTTCTTTTCAACTTCTCACTCTCTCTTGTACAACTCCCCCTTATTTGCCTCCATGGGTACAGTGCCTCTAACACAAACCACACAGGTGTGCCACATCTCGATCACTCCATCGACTTCACACAAATATGTGACAACTGCACATTCTTGGACCTTCTATATCACAGTGCCAACTTGTCATAAACATGGAGGAGCTTTTTAAAAAATAATAAACTAGAAGATAAGCAACAACAAAAAATAATCCTTATACTGGAATAGCACAGGAGACACAGACAGCAAAATTACATTATTAAATTTATTAAATGATTAAAAATGCTGCAAGACTGGAATTTAGGCTTTGAATGCATTGCTAAAGGATTATATGGTTATGGGGCTGTCTTGGCACAATAATAATTGTATTGTTACTATCACCTTAAGCTATTAGGCTAAAAGTGCAACCCCTTTATACTTGAGTTTGGACAAGAGTTCCATTTTTAATTTTGTTCCCCATCCCCACCCATTCTGCAACACAGATTTTTTTTTTTTTTTTTTTTTTAAGAGAAATCTGAAATGCAAAAAAATAAATAAAACCTGTAGACTACCTGGTACAACTATCTGGGAAATTCTACTTCTATCATTAATATCAATACAACTCAGATTCTAAGTATTTTCTGAAATGCAGGAATCGTGCAGTGACAGTGCTGGCTACTTTTTTCACATCCACCTTGCACCCAATGAAGCAATGATAAGCTCCACCCCCTCAGAGTTTTGATTGGATTAACTGCTGTTATGATTATTCAACTCCGAATGTGTGTGTGTTTTTTTTTTTTAATTTGGACTCTCTAAAACTAAAGACAAAAACTGTTTGTGAACGTTTAATCATTAGGTTTTTTCAGATTTCACATTTTCTATCTCACATTTTAATCAACTTGCTCTTACTAACATTCCTGTTCCATCCTTCTGATGAATATGAATGAATGAGGCGGCACAGTGGCGCAGTGGGTAGTGCTGCTGCCTCGCAGTTGGGAGACCTGGGTTCGCTTCCCGGGTCCTCTCTGCGTGTAGTTTGCATGTTCTCCTCGTGTCTACGTGGGCTTGCTCCGGTTTCCTCCCACAGTCCAAAGACATGCAGGTTAGGTGGATTGGTGATTCTAAATTGGCCCTAGTGTGTGTGTGTCCTGGGGTGGGGTGGGGTGGGGGTGGATGGATGGATGGATGGATGGATGGATGGATGGATGGATGGAGGAATGGATAGATAGATACTTTATTAATCCCAATGGGAAATTCACATTCTCCAGCAGCAGCATACTGATACAATAAATAATATTAAATTAAAGAATGATAATAATGCAGGTGAAAAACAGACAATAACTTTGTATAATGTTAAATGTTAACGTTTACCCCCCCGGGTGGAATTGAAGAGTCGCATAGTTTGGGGGAGGAACGATCTCCTCAATCTGTCAGTGGAGCAGGACAGTGTCAGCAGTCTGTCGCTGAAGCTGCTCTTCTGTCTGGAGATGATACTATTTAGTGGATGCAGTGGATTCTCCATAATTGATAGGAGCCTGCTGAGCGCCCTTCGCTCTGCCACAGATGTTAAACTGTCCAGCTCCATGCCAACAATAGAGCCTGCCTTCCTCACCAGTTTGTCCAGGCGTGAGGCGTCTTTCCTCTTAATGCTGCCTCCCCAGCACACCACCGTGTAGAAGAGGGCGCTCGCCACAACTGTCTGATAGAACATCTGCCGCATCTTATTGCAGATGTTGAAGGACGCCAGCCTTCTAAGGAAGTATAGTCAGCTCTGTCCTTTCTTGCACAGCGCATCAGTATTGGCAGTCCAGTCTCATTTATCATCCAATCTAATTTATTATTATTTATTATAATTTATATTATTATTTATCATCCAGTCTAATTTATCACCCTGCCCAGGATTGGTTCCTGCCTTGTGCCCTGTGTTGGCTGGGATTGGCTCCAGCAGACCCCAGTGACCCTGTGTTCGGATTCAGCAGGTTGGAAAATGGATGGATGGATGGATGGATGGATGAATGAATACCATTTCTAGAGTACTGTCTCTCAAGCTGTTCATCTGCTCAATTGTACTATTTATTCTTTTCTTAGGTTCACTTTAGCCCTTAAGTATAACTTGACTAAGATTTATTATTTATACTGAAATGTGCACACGTTTGCTAGGTAAAGCACCTTGTCATGGTGTAAAAAAATGAATTAGACATTTACGTTTTGTGGAGGAGAACACTGCCATAAAAACATGGCCATGTGTTTTATCATAAATGTGCTTGTTTATGCAGATAGTGGAATAATCATTTAAGAAGTCATACAATAAAGGTACTTCTTCTTTCGGCTGCTCCCATTAGGGATTGCCACAGCGGATCATCATCTTTCATATTTTTCTGTCCTCTGCATCTTGATCTGTTACACCCATCACCTGCATGTCCTCTCTCACCACATCCATAAACCTTCGCTTAGGCCTTCCTCTTTTCCTCTTCCCTGGAAGCCTTCTCCCAATATACCCAGTATCTCTCCTCTGCACATGTCCAAACCAATGCAATCTCGCCTCTCTGACTTTGTCTCCCAACTGTCCAACTTGAGCTTACCCTCTGATGTCCTCATTTCTAATCCTGTCCATCCTCGTCACACCCAGTGCAAATCTTAGCATCTTTAACTCTGCCACCTCCAGCTCTGTCTCCTGCTTTCTGGTCAGTGCCACCGTCTCCAACCCATATAACATAGCCAGTCTCACTACTGTCCTGTAGACATTCCCTTTCACTCTTGCCGATACCCATCTGTCACAAATTACTCCGGACACTCTTCTCCACCCATTTCACCAGTACTCCTCTCCCTTAATTCTAATGGGTAATTAATTTAAGATCATTTTCATCCTACCCTTCTATTGCAAAAAGTTAGTCTCTTCTGAAATGATGTTGTGTAAAAAAATCTGACTTTGCATAGACTGATGTGTGTATAGACCACAACTATGCTTAAAGCATGACTTTGGAATGCAATGTATAATAGGTTTTCATCTAATTTACATTTAACTTTAAAAAACAAATGTCTTTTGACACTGAAGTTTTCAGGACCACATGCAAGGAAAACTACTGTACATCCATGGCTACAATGAAATAAAACAGTTACCTGTCAAACGATCTGAACTGTAAAGATTGATCGATAGGATCATCCCCCATAGCGCCAAGAAATGCAGGTGGAATGATCATAGGGTCTATCACTATTTCTTCTGCAGGCGTGCTGACCAAACTTCGAAGAATATCTTTGACATTCACGTTTCGTGGCTGACTGGCAGCGGTGGCAGCAGCAGCAGGCGCCATTGGCAGTGATTTGTTCTCTTGTTCTTGTGAATCCTGCGGCTTCTTGACCTCAGATGAAAGGGTAGACAAGACCTCACTGATAGCATCAGGTCCTGTGATCACAGCTTCAATCCCAGATCCAACATTAGCGTCAATTTCACTAGTTGCAGTGGAAGCCTGCCCTTCTTCTATACCAGAATCTGTCCTCCTTAAAGCAGCACCATTTTCTAAGCTTGCATCAACTTCAGCAGTAACTTCCACATCTGGTTTTGCAATGTCATCTTTAAATTGAGACACTAAAGAGGTTAAGATCAAATACAAAAATTACTATTTAACCACAAAGAAGAAAACAATTGTAACAAATACTTTAAGATTGCTTAGTAGTTTCTTTACATTAAACATATTAGACATTATTTAGAGTTAGTATCAAGTGACATATTCTTAGTGTTAATTTTATGTTATGCTTGATAAAAGTATGATAATTCATTTTCTATACCTTTTTAAGTATCACTATTTTTTTCCATGACACAGAACTGGCCACTTTCTGGAAGTTACTGATTTTGTACTTTAATTATCTTGATTGTTTTCATCAGCTTCTAAGCAAGGTGCAAAATCACCATAATCATGCAGAGTACATGAAATCTCATTTCACTCTTAAATGTGAAGCTTCTTAACTGTATTCACATTCTCATCCTAAGAACAGAACAAATCAGTACAGATCTAACTATGCAATATTAACCTTCAGATGATGCATCGTCATTTTTGAATTGGGAGTTTCTAACGGACTGGCTGCGTTGTGGTGCTTTCCTCTCGTTTTGAGGTTCTAAGATGTCCCTGTACTTTGAAACCATGAGCACAGAAATGAAATATACCACTGCCAAAGCTAGAAACTGAGCCTGCTTGCTGTCCTCCTGAAAAAAAACAAGATCAACAAAAAATCAATAGTAAATGAATTAAACTTTAAAAAAAGACACAAAAACAAAAGACAAATAAACTAAAAGTGCTTTTGAAACCACAATTATTAACCTGTTAATGAAAAGAAGTGTAGCAACAAATAAAATTTAAGAATAAAAAATACATTTATAATATTTACTGTAGATTACAATATGTTTAAATACCTAATATGTTTTAAACAATAGCACATTTGAGATGGTTTTGACAACATTAAGTTGCTCTTTTACACCCAAGCCTTCCTACCCACCTGAATACTCAGCCAGTGTTGGTAAGGTGTGGGTGACAGGTACCAATTGGTAGCTTTTTGTTAAGTTGGCTTTGGGCTTCACGTCCTAGTGTGCTAGGGTTGCAGATAAACTGGCAGAAACTGCTGCCCTGATGTGCATCATACACACATCAGTGTCTCAGAAGAACTACTAATGAATCATTCTTTAAATTAAACAAAAAGTCTGCTATTAGAATTGAACTTTTGATGACATGGACATGCATAAGTTGACACACCCGAATACTCAACCCACAACTAACTACCAGAATCAAATCAGAGCTTTCAGCCCGTTTTACCTTTTCATGAATATGATATAGCACATGACTAATGAACTGAGATCCTACAGTTATAAGAATAACTGCTTCACTTTAAACCAAGTGCAGAACAAAGCACATTAACAGATATTAAAATACAACATTTAATGTAAATTATGCAAGTTTGTAACATTTAACTATATAAATATCACCAAAGTAAGAGTAAAATGGATCAGACTCACTGGTTAAACATCATGTTAATAAAATTAACCATTAAAATAAGAAATAAGACATAGTAAGATGTCATAGGAAGAAATGAAATGAAAAAGGATTTGAGGAGAAAATAAATCTATTAAAGGATCTACTAAAACCCTAAGGAAGAAAAAAAATTGAGTGGATTCATATTTGGTGTCCAACAATGACAGATATAAAGACAGGTAGTTTATAGACAGATAAGATCCAATTTCATTAATTACAAAGAGAAAATTCATAAATCTCACACCTCCTGAAAGTGGTTTGGCATGAATGTGTTTGGTTTTTTGCAAGCATCAAGTCCCTTACCAAGTTTACAGCAATATTTATAAACATATAAACTTAAGAGTACCATTGCTCATCAGGTGCATCCCCCTTAATGACCCCACTGTGCCCATCTTCATGTGAGCTTCTGCAGCAGGAAAATGGTAGTTAAATTAACCTAATGCAAAGGCCTCCCACAATCAAGTATCATGGGGAAGAGTTGATGCAAGTTATTAGAGCTGAGATTCAAATGTAGTTATGGAATACAGCCAGAATTATTTTAGTACACTTTAGTCCATGCTTCAGATGTTCAGGCTGTTCTAAGATCAAATGAAGGCAGAATAAACTAATTAACTGCCACTCAGCATGTGGACTGGTATATTCAATCCAGCAGCAATCAATTTCAATTCTGCTTCCTAATCTTAACATACTGTTCATCTAATAACTCTAAACTCTTCAGAATGCACAACCAGCTCTTGACTTTATGTGAATTACCTTACTGTGCAGAATTCTAATTTGAATTAGTTTCCCAATTACCACCAAAAGTAAACTCACAAACAAAAAATGAGATTTCCAATAAACAGATATTGATAACATTTTATAAAGCACAATCAGTACTAATTCTGAAGAGCTGAATGACCTATTTGCTATCCAGTGCTGGTTCCCATCTTACGCCTGATGCTAAATGGAAGATGGATATATGGCATGGTTAGTATATGGATAAATCAGAGTAAACATACGACAGTTTCTATACATAATTCTTAAGACAACCTTAATTTTATGGTTGTAAAGTAAAAAACAGCCAGTGTGCAATCTATAACTCATGAAATGATGGCATCAATAAACTATATTTTATATGACTGCAGTACAATATATTCAAAGTAGTAAGTATAGATGGATTGCATTGCTACACATCCCTTATTAGTTCTCATCTATATCCCCTGCTTTTGGTGTACAGTATTCATGGAAAACAAACATGATGAAACAAAGTCAGGTAAATATGGTGTTGCCTATAAATAACTGCAGTTTTCATTAGTTACATTTACATATGAAATTACAGCTGTAAGGTGAATGCTAAAACCATCAAAGTATATGCAGGTGCAAGCATTTAAATATCATATTTCTTGGATAGGCATCTTGTGGAATAAAAACAAAAATCAGTTTCTTCAATAGTAAAGGGAAAAAGAAAACAAGTATTAGCCATCAACACTAGCACCTTTTTGCTTTAAAATCATCCTGTACAAAGTGCAGCAAAAAGCAATGATAACTTAAAAGATCAAGGATCAAGTTAAAATTACAGTACATTTGGACAATGCTGAGGTGGTAAGAAAAAGTCAAAAGCAAAGCACGTTTTTAAGGAGTTAAGGATAAAAATAAATAGGTTTTGAATGGATCTACTTGAACTTTTGATCATTACCCTTGTATCAAACTAAAGCTTAGAAATACTGAAAAACTCACAATATCTCTGAAGACCACAGCTCGAAGGCGGTTAATGTCCATGTCCTGGAGTAATCGGTCTGTGTCCCTTACAGGGGAAATACCACCTGTCACAACGTCAACTGGACTCTAGTAAGGAACAACAGAGATACAGGATTTCAAGGATTTGGTAGTGTATAAAATGAAAACATATAGAACTCACTAATCCAACTCAATGAAAATTAAATTTAATAAAAATGTAAAGTGGATAATCCTTAATTCATTGAGCAGTAGAAGCAAATTATATCAACTAGAGGTGACATTAGCAGCTTGGGCTTGTGGTATGCAGGATTGTCCAATCCTTGGATAGGACAATCCAGCAATTAGTTCACAAAACAAGCTTGATGGACTGAACATTCTCAGTTTTAAAAGTATTTTCTCTAAAACATACTGGTGGGTTGCTAATGAAATAAAAATGCATTTTTGTTCATTAATGTTTATACAAATATAATCAATAATTAATCCATTAAAAGTCTAAAATTCAAATAAAGTTCTTCCTGCTTGGGTGAGCAGGCTCTTTCAAAAGTCAGACACCAAATCCTCTTGCCATTTCTCCTTATAGTCTTCATTCCTCACTGCCATCAACCAGAATGTCACCATATATAATACAGTATGTATCATAACTTGGTTTTGTAAGTCATCTTGGAAAATGGTGTCTGCTAAAAACATAAAATACAGTAAGTATGTATGTGTGTGTATATATATATATATCTACGTGTGGAAGTGTGTATGCGTCTGTCTGGCCCTGAAGTGCAAGGCTACAGCATGAAGCTCAAAGAACCTGCAAGGCAGTCCCAAATTAACAAGTCGGAAGAAGAAAGAAGTATGAGGCTACAGCATGAAGCTGAAAGAAAACAACTCCGTCACCAAAGTAAAACTGCCTAAGACAGTCAAACGAGAGAGAAACTCGCTTAGTCGCTGATAGAAAAGGGGGTAGAGCACGCCCACAAAACGAAACCACTGACTCTGCATTTCAATTCTTTTTCTATTTCAATAGCTTCTAGGAGCCCGGGCTTATACATACATTCACTGTTATGTTAGTTATTAGAACTTGCTTTTCTCAGATTCTCAGCCGAATCTCATTACAGCTGGTAGCCCTCAGAAGCTTTCCAGTATTTACACTTCACATTTAAAACAATGCCCAAAATTAGCCCTCTTTCTTTCTCAAAGGCTTTGTGGAATTATCTTGCGCTGGATAATGGGGTAAAGACAATTTTGCTTAAACCAGTATGTTAAGAGTTTTATATCTGATCCTCTTAATCATATTTTTTAAAATTATTATCAACTCTGACATTTAAGAATTTTATTTAATAAAACAGGATTTTCAAGAGATACACTAGAAGAGAAGAATAGTGTTTTATCAAAAGCTCTTTCCACCTATACTGTAGGTATTTAAATTACTTTAAAGACCAAGCCTTTATTTTTCTGAACTAATTTTACCAATATGTTTCTTAAGTGCATTTAGTTAAAATTCTACTTAGGTTTTTTACTTGCCTGTGCGGAGGTTGATTTTGCAGTTATCATTAAGTTCTGCACAGTTTTTTGTCCCCTGCCAGTATCTGCTCCAGGCTTTGAGTGATGTTGGCATTCCAAACAATTCCTTACAGCCATAGCACAAACTGAAAAACAAACAGAAATGAGTATGTCATAGGCTTAAAAAAAACTGAATTAATTAAATACATGAATATTTGAGAACATGGAAAATAATGGTTAAACTTATCAACAATCATTTTAAACAGTAGTACAGCCTAATCAGTAATATCAACAGTCGAGGCATTCACTATTTCTGAGTAGGATAAAAATATATAGTATAAGTGGATTTACATAATAAAGGACTCTATTTAGCATGCATGCTTTAAATAGCTAAGCAATTCTAGTAGCAAATGCCTTCAGAGTGGTGGTTTAAGTTCATAACTTGATTTTTTTCATATCATAAAATCAGTTCGGTTTTTTTTGGACAAGTGACAAATGTAAACTCTGAAACATTTAGATTATGGGAATTTTTCAGCTTGGACCAGACTAGCTTTTTCCATTAGAGGATTCATGTATCCATTTATAATAAAAAAAAAGTTAGAGAAACCTTGTTACAACCCAGAAATCAGATTACATAGCTACAGAGAGGAGAAAGCATACTTCATAAAATATTAATTTCATACAAACATGCTTACAAAAGCAAAGGGTCATACTTCCACTTTGCTTGTATTGTAATGGCCTAATATAAATTTAAAGATAACAAGACTTTCATTTAAGGAGGTTGCAAGTCCATTGTGTTGTCTTAAATTGTTTACAAAGTGGTTTAAAAATAAAAAATAGTGCATAGCACAGCTCCTCTAAAATGTATTAGGTAAATTATTTCTCACTCTAGATCAAAAAACTAAAACAAACTTGAAATATGAGATGCAATGCCAGAGTATTTATTATATGCAAAGGATTTTTGATTTTGATTTTTATTAGTAAATACAAAAAAAGTCAATGCCATTCCTTATGGTTAGAAGAACAGAGACAGATAAGCTTGAATAATGAAAATGATGAGTTACCTAATCTTAGGCACTGCCTTAGAATTCCTCCAGAAGAAATGTTCTTTTCGGACTCAATCTCTGTGAAGCTTAGCGAGCTAGCAAATATCAGCACATCTACAAGGCTAATCAGCCTCTGGAGGAAAGTAACAGAAGCTTCAATGGAAAGGCCCTGAGATGGCTCAATGTTTTCTAATTCGTGCTGTGAAAAAAAACCAAAGAGGATTTATTGTTATAGAAGGCTATGGATTAGCTACCAAAAAGTGCATTATTGTCGTCTTGCCTCTACTATAAACAATCAATGACTCAAGAAAATTTGAAAGATAAGCTGTGCAAAAACAAAAGGAATACTGTACAAATATTTTTGAAAGCAACGGAATGGAGAAAGCAGATATTAAACAAATTAAGCCATTCTTCGTTTACAAATGATGTACTAGACACTTTTACTCATTTAACAGATGATTTAAACAAAGGGACTTACAAATCACAATTGTACCATTAACATATGTCAGCAGTTACAGAGTTGAGTTACAAGGTCACACAATTTAAAGTCTAACGTCTTAGATGCTAGGCCCCAGTTTACACAGTCACTTACAGTTGATGAGGTGGCAGCAGCAAGAAGGGGTAATATTCCACCACTGGCCATGATAATATTGTCCACAACTTGCGAGATCAAGTGGACAGTGTTATGCACAAAGATAACATTTTCACTGCTGTTCACAAAGTCCATAATGGTTTTGGTGGAGTGGCTGGAAGAAAATGAAAAAAAAACACACAAAAGCAAGAGGTGTCACCATGCATTCATAACAGTATGCGATAAAAGCTTTCCCAAAAGGATCTAAAAATCAAACACTATTACATATTGTATAATAAAATATATTTTACAGATGTAATAAAAAAGAAACAAAATGATGCAAGCAATTGTATGTAGGACATTGCTACCAACAAATTAAAATTCTGAAAAATTAGGCATCTGAAACACTTATCTGCAAAAAATATATATTTGAAGGTGTAAGCAGAATTACAGACCTATAAGTGTTATACCCAACTTAAAAAATGTATTAGCACCAAATTTAGGATTAAAAAAAAAAAGTATTTAATATGTGTAATGAATTGCAATGACATTGTTTATTTGTGTTCAGTTTATGAGGCAGAGGGACTGTGTGTCAGAAATGCTGGTGCACTGAAGCACCTCAGGGAACTGTCCTGTCTCCCAATCCTGTTCACTGTCTACACAACAGACTTCCAGCACAATACCAGTGCTTTCCATGTACAGAAATTTTCAGATGACTCATCCATCATAGTCTGCATTAATGATGGAGAAGATTCGGAGTACAGGAAGGTTGTGAAGGACTTTATCTTGTGGTGCTGGGACAACCACCTGCAACTCAACATCAGCAAGACAACAGAGCTGGTGGTGGACTTCTAGAGTGCCAAGACGCCTATGAGACCAGTCACCATTTGTGGGAGGATATGGAAGTGGTGAAGAGCTACAAGTACCTGGGGATTCACATAAACAACAAATTGGACTGGTCTGACAGCACAGTGGTGCTGGACAAGAAGGGCCAGATCAGACTGGACTTACTAAGATGACTCGGGTCTTTTGATGTTTTTACAGCAAGCTGTTGGAAATGTTCTACTAGTCCACAGTTGCCAGTGTGATGTTCTATGCTGCAATCTCCTGGAGAAGCAACTTGAGCACAAAAGAAGCACAATGCATGAGCAAACGTATCAAGTAAACCTGCTCCATCATAGGGCAAACCTTGTACACACTTAAAGCTGTTGTGGAAAAGAGGATGAAAGCAAAAGTGGATGCCACCATGAAAAATTACCTCCATCCCTTCCAAGACACTCTCTCTTGGAACACTTTTAGCAATAGGTTCATTCCACCACAATGTGCTAAAAAGCAGTGGGAAGAAAAGACCTTCAGATGCGCTATCAGTCATTTTAATGCTTCCGCTGCAAGTTTAATTATTTAATAATTATTTAATTAAGTTATTTATTTATTTACTCATTTATTTATTGATTGGCTGTATTAACGATTATGCTTTTTATAAGTGATCTCCCATCCAAGTAACGGCTGGGCCTGAACATGCTTAGCTTCAGATGGATTACCTGTTCTGAAGTGCAAGTGGTATGAGACAGAAGGAAAAATAGCTCAGGATAATAAGGGTAAATTGCTCTAACCAGTGTAAATTTCACTCTCAGAAATAAATGACTCAGTATTACATAATTGTTGATGACTGTAAAAATTAAAATTTGTCTATTTTAAATTCTGTTAGACATCAGGAGAAAACAGTAAAAAAATCAATATTGCCTTTAAGTACTTATTTGGACATGGGTCTCTCACCTTCTCCACATCTGCACATCAGTCTCAATTGAAAACAGCAAATCAGTTAGCAGTCGCTGGTGCATATGAGACCAGTGAAACTCCGGAATTCGAAACATTGGTGATCTTGCAGAAGAGCCTGCTGTATCCTTTCTATTAACACTACAGGATGCTACCTGTCCTAAACCAGGTCCCTTGGGATTTAAACAAAACAATTAAAGGATAAATATTACCACATTGAATTTAATGTGTATGAATATGGTACATTAAGTGATAAAGAGACATTACCATCACACTAGTAATAATGAATAGAATATGCTTTCATAATTGCTAATTACATGCAACAGATTCTTGTATGCTTAAAATGGAACACTAAGGTTATTGATTTAAAACAATTATGAAACAAAACAATTCAACCTAGAAGTGAAATTGTAATGTAATATTAATATTCTATACTTAGAAAGGCTCACCAACAACCAACCATATATCTTGCATGCTTTTCATGCATTACTAACTGAAATTCTAATACTGTATTAACATCAGATAAAAATATACTTTTGCACACAAAAGCATCACAGATACCAGAGAAAAATATTTTACTTTAATCCAGTGCGTTTCTGGTTTACATAGTTAGAAAATATCCGATATTCTGCTTCTAGCTGTGCAAATTATAAGCACCAGAAGGAATGTACAATGTTAAATAGCATGAAAGCCAAATGACATTTGAATGCCCCAAACACACATCCACCTGCAAAAAGTAGGAAATTGCTCCAGAAAGGGACCACAGAGGGCACTGAAGAATGACTGGTAAGGAGAATGGCAACAGAAACCATCACAACTGCACATCATGGCTTATTACTATAGAGAGCAGAAGATTGTGACTTTTGCTACACCAAATTTATCTACTCCACTATCCAGCAATGCAAGTCAAAAGGCATTCAGAAATGCTAAAGAAATTCATTTTGTCATCACTTAAGGGTCACTGAGCAGTTCAAAAGCAAAATACTTAATGTTGTGTACCTTAAACATCTAGCACACAATACATCAAGGTTAAATATCAAGGAAAATATTCCTCTGCTATGACTTCATCCACTGTAATTACAAACCAGTGCAAAAAGAAGTTCTTTTAGCACATTTTATTCCCCAGCAGAGGAAATAGTGGCAAGTTATTTCACTATTAAACTAACTCTCAATCATTTGCACAGTGCTTGTAACAAACCAGAAAATACATTTAATTTCTAAAAACATAAATCAATACTCTAAAGATACAGATGCAACCTTAGAAGTTCTCAGAATGTTAGCACAAAATCTATACAATTTAATTTAGGCTGCTAGGTGGAATAAATCTCCATCCACTCATGTATTCACTTTTACACCTGCTTAAACTTCACAATTTGTTAAATGAACACATTTTCCCTGAGTGTTGTTGATAAAATATAGACCAAACTTAAAAACCTGAATTATAATGGGTGGCAGTGCAAAGTTTACCAGACAGCTGGGCAACTACAGCAGAAGTGCTAAGGGAGGCAGCTAGAAGGGTGCTTGGTGCAACATCTGGACAGAGGAAGGAGGATAAAGAAACCTGGTGATGGAATGAGAAAGTACAGCAGATTATGGAGAGAAAGAGGTTGGCGAAGAAGTAGTGGGATAGTCGGAGAGATTCAGAAAGTAGGCAGGGGTAACAAGAAGATAAGATGAAAGGTGAAGAGAGAGGCAGCAAAGGCTAAAGAAAAGGCACATGATGAGTTGTATGAGAGGTTCGACACTAAGGAGGAAGAAAAGGACCTGTACCGATTGGCTAGACAGAGGGACCGAGTTGGGAAACATGTGCAGCAGGTTAGGGTGATAAAGGATAAAGATGGAAACATACTCAAAAGCAAGGAGTGTGTGTTGAGCAGATGGAAAGAGTACTTTGAGAGGCTGATGAATTAAGAGAAAGAGAGGGAGAAGGTTGGATGATGTAAAGACAGTGAATTGCATACTGCAACAGATTAAACAAGGAGGAAGTAAGGACAGCTAAGAGGATAAAGAATGGGAAGGCTATTGGTCCAGATGACATACCTGTGGAAGCATGGAGGTGTTTAGGAGAGATGGCAGTGGAGTTTTTAACCAGATTGTTTAATGCAATCATGGAAAGTGAGAGGATGCCTGAGGAGTGGAGAAGAAGTGTACTGGTACCGATATTTAAGAATAAGGGGAATGCGCAGAGCTGTAGAAACTACAGGGGGATAAAATTGATGAGCCACAGCATGAAGTTATACGAAAGATTAATAGAAGCTAGGTTAAGAAAGAAGGTGATGATTAGTGAGCAGCAGTATGGTTTCATGACAGGAAAGAGCACTACAGATGCGATGTTTGCTCTGAGGGTGTTGATGGAGAAGTATAAAAGGACAGAAGGAGTTGCAATGTGTCTTTGTGGACTTAGAGAAAGCATATATGACAGGGTGCCTAGAGAGGAACGGTGGTATTGTATAAGGAGGTGTGAAGTGGCAGAGAAGTATGCGAGAGTGGTACAGGATACGTACGAGGGGGGTGTGACAGTGGTGAGGACTGCAGGAGGAGTGACTGATGCATTCAAAGTGGAGGTGGAATTATATCAGGGATCACCTATGAGCCCTTTCTTATTTGCAATGGTGATAGACAGGAGTCTCCATGGACTATGATGTTTGCAGATGACATTGTGATCTGCAGCGAGAGTAGGGAGCAGGTTGAGGAGACCCTGGAGGGGAAGAGATATGCTCTTGAGAGGAGAGGAATGAATGTCAGTAGGAACAAGAAAAAATACATATGCATGAATGAGAGGGAGGTCAGAGTAATAGTGAGGATGCAAGGAGTAGAGGTGGCAAAAGGTGGAAGAGTTTAAATACCTGGAATCAACAGTATAGAGTAATGGGGAATGTGGAAGAGAGGTAAGGAAGAGAGTAAAGACAAGGTGGAGTGGGTGCAGAAGAAAGTCAGGAGTGAGTTGTGACAGATGGGTACCAGCAAGAGTGAAAGGAAAGGTCTACAGGACAGTAGCGAGACCAGCTATCTTATAAGGGCTGGAGACAGTGGCACTGACCAAAAAACAGGAGACAGAGCTAGAGGTGGCAGAGTTACTGATGTTAAGATTTGCATTGTGTGTGACAAGAAAAGACTGAATTAGAAATGAGTACATTAGAGGATCAGCTCGAGATGGATGGTTGGGAGACAAAGTCAAAGAGGCAAGATTGCATTGGTTTGGAGATGTGCAGAGGAGAGATGCTGGGTATATTGGGAGAAGGATGGAGCTGCCAGGTAAGAGGGAAAGAGGAAGGCCTAAGAGGAGGTTTATGGATGTGGTAAGAAAGGACATGCAGGCGGTGGGTGCAACAGAGCAAGATGCAGAGGACAGGAACATATGGAAAAAGATCTGCTGTGGCGACCTTTAACGGAAGCAGTCGAAAGAAGATGATAAAAAAACTTGAATCACAAAAATCAATTTTTATAACATTTTCCTGACTTGTGTGCAAATATTTTGTTATATTAAATGATAAATTATATAGAAAAAGAATAAGAGTTCACATAACAAAGAGTGACAGAATTACTTTTATTTACAGTTGGCATTAACTTCTGTGAGTTCATGATTTTCAGAATTAGCAAAGTCTGTACTGCTAGGTAAGGAACTGCACACATCATATTATATAACATAAAATGGTGTGGTTTTGCTGGTTTTAAATTTCTGAATTGTTTGAAAAGAAAATGGCAGATTACAAGGTTTAAACTACATTGAAAATAAAATAACTTATAAAAATAGTGTTTCATGTGTTTCAAATAGAACATTCTTCTTTAATTTTCAAAAATAACAATACTGCAGGGGACAGCAAATAACTCTCAATCTACAATTACAAAAATAAGCATATAGAATGGTAAACTTACAGTTGGAGATGATGGATCTTGACTTGAACTAGCTTTCAGTTCAAGCCTCTCTGTATCTGATGCAACACTGGAAACATCAAGCCTTGCGATTTTAATATCTTTGGTCCTTGACGTAATAATGTTATTTACTTCAACCCTTTCTTTTGGTGTTTCATCTAAAGGTTTATCTTCATCATTTGTATTCTCTTTTGTTGTATTTACTATATCGCTAAGACTCACTGGGTCTGCTTCCTTTTGAGACACTTGCTCTCTCTCTGAATTTGTTTCTGCAGGAGGTGGTGATGCACTTTCCAAGGGGCCTTCTTTGACCACTTCTACTACAGCTGATTCTGGAGATTCACCATTAACTTTGTTCTCCGTTGACATATAAACATCTTCAGAGTTTTTTTCCAAAATGTTGTCTTCAGAGTTTCCAGAGCTATTAGATGCAGGTTGCTCCAAACCGGGTTCAGGCAACTCATTTTCAAGCTGTGCAGAGTCAACATTCACTTCTAAAGATTCTACTGGTGATAAAACAGGAACATCCGTTGGTTCCACACACTTTTCTTGTGTTGAGAGGTTCTCTCCATCAGAAGCCACAGGAGATAAAGGCAGCACTTCAAATTTTTCGTCTACAGGTTTTGAATCACAGTCGGAAACCGATAAACCATTTTCTTTGGATGGTATTTCATTTAATAAGGAAGGCACTTCAGTTATGTTTTGAGACTCTGTGTCCTCTAAGGAACCTGCAAGGCTTTTTTGCTCCTCTTCTCCATGTGCATTGCTGCTCAAACCAGACACAGTTCTAATCAGGCCACTGGTTCCAAGCCCAGATGCTTCATCACTTTGTCTTTGGTATTCTCTGAAAAGCTTTGAAAGGCTCTCTTTGTGCTGTTCAAAAGTAACCTAAAAACAAACAAAAATATCCATGCTATATTAGACAAAAATAGAGCTTCAGAAGACAAAAGCAATAAATAGTGACCATTATTGAAACACAGTAATTTAGCTATAACATACTTGCTTGGAATAAATTAAATGATCAAAATAAAGCAAGTGAACTTTAATGAATTATAACCATGCTATTATTGTACCCACACAAACTGCCATTCAAATAATTACAAAATGAGGTATGGCTGCTCTCATATACAACTGAATACAAGCTAGACACAACCCAACATAAAGTTCAGACATGAAGATAATCAATAAAATGTCCTCTTAAATAACATCAATACCAGTAATACTGCAGAAGAGGTACATTACCATTAAACTCAACAGAATTTCAACAATTTTTGGATTTTTTATTTATCTTGTGCAAAATTTACTGAATACAATCTCTAAAACCTCTACCCTTGTCAGGGAACTATAATGTCAATGCCTCATTTGTCTTTGGAAACTCCCCAAATGATACCCCTTCAGATGCCTTCATTTCATGCTGTTCAATATGAGTAAGTGGTACATTAATCAGAGATGTTCTGGAGACAGAAAGTCAAATAGGGGTAACAAAAGTTACCTATGTGCGTTTACACATTTTCCTTAAGGCATTTGCATTTCCAACAGAAAACCTGATAATTTGCAATTAATTAGTAGATATTGTTCTAAATTAGCTTGCTACAAGGGTGGTCATTAATCTTCTAAATCATTTGATTGCTAATCCATAGCTGTTTGCTCTGCAAAGAAACATTCTAAATGCACTACAACTTAAAGACTTTTTCCCAAGCTAACTACAGCACTTGCCATGTCATTAATTTTAGCTTAATTTGACATTCACCATTTACTAATTAGAGGATCAAGCGCTGAGCATAAAACAAGCCTGTGTTTTAATTAGAAAAAGAAAAAAAAAAAAGATTCTGGTGATACGTTTATATTGAACACAGATGTTTAAAACCAAATATATTTGGCCAATTAATATGGAGTTAGAATCTTGAATTAGTTATATTTGAAGAAATTTATAGGCTCTGGCCTGTTCTTTGATTAAACATCAAGTAGCACAACAGAAAGTACATCTATAAATATACTGAACTATTAAAAGAAGTCAAATTCTGAGACTCAGCAACTTAGCAAATGATCACTTGCTTTAACAACCAAAGTGTATATTTATATAAAACACAAACATATTTAAAGAAATATCTTCACGTTTGTGATATCTTCCAAAACGATTAAAATATAAATTCTATATATATGCAAACTGTATACATATACAAGTACACAGAGTGTGTGTGTGCGCATGTATTATTGCCATTTCATTCTGGTAATTTTTAAACCCAGAACTGTGCTTTTGGAATGCAAGTACCTTGCAATCCAAGTGAACTTCAGAACAACAGGCTTTCAGCAGTGTCAATGCAATTGACTAAGGATAAGCTAAAAGAACTTATAATTAGGACACTGAAGGAATGGCTGAAACCTGTTCTTTGCAGTGTATGTGAACAATAAATTAAAAAAAAAAATAAGTCATGTCAAGCAGTAATAGACGTTTGCAATACTAATAATGTCTTGGCTGTATTTTTAAATCAATTTAATTATATCTTGATAAAAAGGGTATCAATTTCTATCCAAAACATGAACAGGGCCATGTCCACACTTTTGACTGGCAGTGTGCACATACAAGGAGGGGTTAAAAAAAAATTACGGAATTAGACAATGGCACGAGAGTAGGGTGTATTTCACTATTATGCCATTAGGTTTTGTATGCCTACAACCTAACTAATCAGTCCGCCAAGTGGTATCATGCCGATTCGATCGACTGTGTATTTATGACATTTATTCAAAAATCATGTGTGCGACTTCAGCGATATTTTCACTCCAAGTACGGTGATAGCAGCACCATGCTATGTGGAAGCTTCTCAGTGGCAGGACCAGACAGACTGGTCAGAACTAAGAGAAGGATGAATTCAGACAAACACAGAAAAAAAAGGATAAGGAAAACCTGCTCCAGAGTGCATACAGCCTCAGACTGGTGTGATGGGGTTTACCATCACACAACAATGATACAGCCAAGAAAAAAAACTTGAATGATTTTGGGATATCTGACTGCCCTTGAGTGGCCAATCCAAAACCCAGACAAACCCCACAAAACAATGATAGGGAGACCTGAAGAGGGCAGTTTACAGATGCAGCCATTCCAATATAATGGAGCTTGAAGGGATCTGCTAGGTTGAATGGTATCATCTGTCCATATCCTGGTGTGGAAAGATTGAGGAGACTTACCCAGGAAGACTCAAAGCTTCAATAGCTAATAAAAGGGGCTTCAACTGAGTAACCAATTAAGCTTCTGAATATTTTTATGAGTAAAAAATTTCAGTTTTTGATTGTTTTTATAAATTTGTAAAGTTTTCTGAAAACATTTTCACTTTTTCATTATGGGTTATTGAATGCAAGACCAATGGGCAAAAATGTCAAATTTATCCATTTAACATTAAATCTATAACATAATAAGTGTGCATAAATTGGGGGGTTCTGAATACTTTCTAAATCCTGTGTGTGTGTGTGTGTGTGTGTGTGTGTGTGTGTGTGTGTGTGTGTGTGTGTGTGTGTGTGACAGAGTAAGTTTTCAGAGATACATAGATATAAACCCAGACACACGCACATTCATACATATACAGTGTAGATACAAACGCTACCTATCTAAATATTTAATTTTAAGAATTTTAAAAAAGGTTTTTTTTAGGTAGCACAATGAAGCAGAGATTAATGCATGTCTGCTTTGTTTTTTGACTTTCTACATGCTGCTAACACAATTCTATCACCCTTGTTTTAAAACACTTGGACTGTCCATGAATGCTCATATTTATTATTTAATGTTTCAGTCTTCTTTAAATTTCAAAAAGCATTAGAATTAATTCTTCAACAGGAGAACAAACTCCAACACCTGAAAAAAATCGATGGAGAGTGTGTGTGTGTATATATATATATATATATATATAAATAAAGAGAACATAAAATACAAACGGCAAATTTCAGGAATATGACAAGATCCATAATTCAGTATATTCAGAGGAGTGACTCATCCATTGTTATCTTTTCAAGTATCAAAAACACACTCTACATTCTCATCACCCTAATCCCCCTGTCATGATCCTGGCCGTTCTTCCTTCTGAGACTGAGCCATCAAATCAATCTCCAGACTTGTTATACTTCTGGCCTGATTTGGTTTTTAAACCCCCTTTTTAGAATCTACTTCCAGTAAAGCTCTAAAATAACTTATAGGCTTGGGGTAACTTTATGTTTGGCTACAGGTACAGCAGTTTGGATCTTTTCTTGAAGATTCTTGGTATCCTATGTACCAAAGTCTGTTAGCTTTAAATGGGTCTCAAGTTCAAAATAGGTTTACAATCAACAGCTGGTTTAAAAAGGGACAAAATACTCTTTGGTTCCGTGCTTCTAAGCCACTTGGCCTTCCCTTCATAATTTCCTCTTTAAATGCCCTGCATCATCTTCAATAATTAAGCCTACTCAATAGTCACCTGTTACCTCACAGGTCATATGTTGCCTACTGAGTTCTCAGTCATACAGGTGCTCCTGTCAACTTCCAGGGCACCACACCTGAAAGAGTGTGCTGTATGCAACAGCCATTGTCTTCTAACAATGGCATCCTGAGCTGCTCAAGCACTTATCTCTCTTCTTCTCCTTGCCTTGTGCAGAATTTACACTTGACTTCCTTCTGCCATATACACGTTTGTGACTTTCCCATTGGCAACAACTTGAACTTTAGGCACCTTCTCAAAATTTAGATACATATAAATGAATTAACAAATCACAATTTTTACAAATTAAGTGGTTTTGAGCTAAATAAATTAAGCACTGCAAATATTTTTAAATTGATGTAGTGTAGAATTATACAGCCTTCAATGTTTACATGAGGAGTGACTAAAAAACACTTGTGCCTGAGAAGAAATACGAAGAAAACCAAGAAAATTTTATTTCTCAAAATAATACTCATGTCCAATAATGAACACTTACAAAGCTTTTTTAGGTGACGACATGACAATACACAAGCAAATTTATTTTGCTTTTAAATCTCTTATTCTGAGAAAGAGGATGCAAAATTATTTTTTAGAATGTTTCACCCAAGCATAGCAGATTGTGGCAACTCAATCGACTTCCACTGTATTGTGCATAATTTAAGAATGAAAGAAAAAAAATCTAGTCATCCAGCAAATCGCTCTGTACTGTATATGGAACTATATATAGGTAATGCAAAATGCACATCAAGGCAGAGAAGCTTTTATCTGTTTCTCTTCTACACGATAATCACCTTTTTCAACCTTTTGAAACCTAATCAGTATTTTATCTTTGGAAAACTCTTGGGATTAAGACACTTAGGGAAGTGTATATAGATAACTTAGTTGCATCTTATTTAGCTTCAAATTCAACTTTCCAGCAAAATAATTTTTCCACTATTTTCAAATTAGTTTTTGTTAAAAGAAAAATACCCAGCTTTCCATAATCCCCACCTATTTCTATTCTGCAGGCAATCCATATTACTAACCGAGAATGGTAAACCGGATATGGACGCAAGGACCTGCCCGTGGACACAGGAGACATAGTGCGCAGGCGCCACACAAGCCCCCCTCCCCAGAGTGAAACGAGAGAGACTACGAACGTGCGCAGACGCCACACAAAGCCCCCTCCGGTCCCAGAGCGAAACGGGAGAGACTACGAACTGTCTGACATGCCGCAAGCAGGATAAAGCGAGGTCAGAAATAAAAGACAGAGTAGGAAACAAAGTAAAACGTCATAAAGAGGTTAAAGAACGGGGCCAAACACATGGAGATCAGGTTACAGATGATTGAAACTGGAATGCAACAGCTTCAAAAAACCTAGACACGAAACACATGCACAGCGAGATACAGAATATAAAAGCAGAAAAAACGACAGTTAAACGTCCACACCACACAGCGGAGGCAGACCCAGAAGGTGCAGGCGCCTACATCGCGCGTCGGAAGGCGCGGGAAAGTACGAAAGGCGAAGGCGCCTAAACAGCATGGTAAAACCCGACATAATACAGAAGGCGCAGGCTTTGCCACCATATTGTGAGTGGCACTAATGCGTAGTGAAGGCGCAGGCGTCACCGCCATATAGTGCGTGGTACTACTCCGGAATGAAGTTAGGAATAATGTGCTGCTTGGGATCGTACAATACGCCGAACGCGACCCACCGTCTGAAACTGCGGAGGCAAAGTAGGCACGGGTTCAAACCGAACGAGCTCGACTGACGGATATACGCCTACAACGCGCGTCTCAAACCGCAGAAGCAGTGCAAGCACGGGTTCAAAACAACGCAAGCTCCTACAACGCGCGTCTGAAACTACGTCTGCCCAGCGGGCATGGGTTCAAAATGCCGGGGGTAGGCGAGCGAAGCGAGCAGGGGGCAAAGCCCCCTTGTACTGTAAAACTTAGATAGCATCTCAAAAATATATAAAAATATCTCAAAGAAACTTGCCTTCAATGATTCTAGGATATGGTTTGAAAAGGAACTCTCAAATAAAAAAACTTTCAAAAAAGGAGTAAATGTCAGACATAGACAGAATACATTCTAGATCTATATGTGCAGAACACTCAATAATTCAACTTAAAATCTTCCATCGATCAAACTTATTTCATTCAAAATTGTCCAAAATGGATCCAGGGCGATTTGCAACCATCTGACGCCAGCATCACTAGGCTACATGTTGTAGGAATGCACAAAAATTACCATAATTCTGGATAAAAATCTTCATATACTTATTATACAGCACTGGTGTCACAATCACTTTTAACCCATTAACAACTGTTTTTGATGTAGTCAAAAGATGTGCTTAAATTGGATAAGGACAAATTAATTGTACCACACTACTAGAACAGAGACTTATCTTTCTTAATTAGAAGAATCCTAACCAGGGTTGTGGAGTTGGAAACGGAAGCAGTTATCTGGATATTGGAGTTGAAGTCAGTAAAAATGTACCGACTTCAACTAAATGTAAACTGTAATAAAATGTTAAAATTTCCAATTTCACTTATACTAATTCAATTAAACTTTTTTTTTCTTCTAGCCTGTTGATAAAAATATAGCCTCCTTTTTCATTTTTAAAGCATTAGTTAATAAATAGTATAAAAAAAGCCAGAGTGACATCACTAAAGGCTTTAAAGCCAAAATTTAACAGGTTAGGATGCTAAAAAGTAGCCTGATGATTCATGACGACAGTAATGAAATGCCTTGCATCTTATGTTGTGAGCTTTCAATCAACACTATAAATATATCAGTCTAATTACAAATCGAGTAGTCATAGTAAGAATTGAAGGTTTTGTGTACTAACTCAACAGCCCTGATCCTAACCCACCTTTTATACAGTCATGGCCGAAATTATCGGCACCCCTGGAATTTTCCCAGAAAATGCACCATTACTCCCAGAAAATTATTGCAATTACAAATATTTTGGTATATACATGTTTATTTCCTTTATGTGCATTGGAACAACACAAAAAAACAGAGAAAAAAAGGAAATCTGACATCATGTCACACAGAACTCCAAAAATGGGCCGGACAATATTATTGGCACTCTTTCAAAATTGTGGGTAAATCATTTTATTTCAAACATATGATGCTCGTTTGAACTCACCTGTGGCAAGAAACAGGTGCTGGCAATATAGCAATCACATCTGAAACCAGTTAAAATGGAGAAAAGTTGACTCAACCTTTCTGTTGTGTGTCTCAGTGTGCCACATGAATTGTCTGAGGACTTGAGAACAAAAATTGTGGAAAAATATCAACAATCTCAAGGCTACAAGTCCATCTCCAGAGATCTTCATGTTCCTTTGTCCACTGTGTGCATCATAATCAAGCAGTTCACAACACATGGCACTGTAGCTAATCTCCCTGGACGTGGACGGAAGAGAAAAATTGACAAAAGACTGCAACGAAGGATAGTCCGAATGGTGGATAAACAGCCCCAATCAACTTCAAAACATATTCAAGCTGTTCTGCTGACTCAGGGTGCAACAGTATCAGCTCGAACGATCCGTCGACATCTGAACGAAATGAAATGCTAAGGCAGGAGAGCCAGGAGGACCCCACCGCTGACACAGAAACATAAAAAAGCCAGACTGGAGTTTGCCAAAATGTACTCGAGGAAGCCAAAATCCTTCTGGGCGAACGTCTTATGGACAGATGAGACCAAGGTAGAGCTTTTTGGTAAAGCTCATCATTCTACTGTTTACAGAAAATGGAATGAGGCCTACGAAGAAAAGATCACAGTACCTACAGTCAAACATGGTGGAGGTTCCAAGATGTTCTGGGGATGTTTTGCTGCCTCTGGCACTGGATGCCTTGACTATATGCAAGGCATCATGAAATCTGAAGACTACCAAAAGATATTGGGGCGCAATGTAGGGCCCAGTGTCAGAAAGCTGGGTCTGCATCAGAGGTCATGAGTGTTCCAGCAGGACAATGACCCCGAACATACAGTACCTCTAAAAGCACTCAAATGGTTGAAGACAAAGCGCTGGAGAGTTCTGAAGTGGCCAGCAATGAGTCCGGATCTAAATCCGATTGAACACTTATGGAGAAATCTCAAAATTGCTGTTGGGAGAAGGCGCCCTTCAAATCTGAGAAACCTTGAGCAGTTTGCAAAAGAAGAGTGGTCAGAAATTCCGGTTGAGAGGTGTAACAAGCTTGTTGATGGTTACAGGAAGCGCTTGATTTCAGTTATTTTTTCCAAAAGGCGTGCAACCAAATATTAAGTAGAGGGGGCCAATAATTTTGTCCAGCCCGGTTTTTGAGTTTTGTGTGAAATGTCAGATTTAGCTTTTTTTCTGTTTTTTTGTGTTGTTCCAATGCACATAAAGGAAATAAACGTGTATACCAAAACATTTGTAATTGCAACAATTTTCTGAGAGAAATGGTGCATTTTCAAGGAAAATTCCAGGGGTGCTGATAAATTCGGCCATGACTGTAACTCAGTGACTGGCACTCTATATTTTTTGAAATTGGGGAAAAAAAAAAATCTAATTCTCACTCAGATGATCTGTCCAAAGAATGTTTTAAAAATGGCAAGACTTAATTAAGAAAAAAAATGAATATAAAGTATTCAAATAGGGTGAAAAAGATGGTGTTTTGTTTCTCTTTTTTCCATGCTCTTAACTCTCCTCTCTTTCCCTTGGGTGGGGTTTGAGATCCTGTTTTGTTAGGTTTAGTTCTCTCCCGGTTTGTGTTTTTTTTTATTCCTTGCTGTTTTGATTTTAAAGTAATTTGTTGTATAAGAAGCTGCAAATTTTATCTGCTTCTTTGTATACAATGTGTCTTTTTTTAAACAAAATTAATAAAAGAGAAATATACAGTAAAAAAATAGAATTAAAAAAATCTTTTTCTGCTGAGTTGGGTTTTAGGGCTGGGAATCGATTAAAAAAATTAACTAATTAATCACAAAATTGTATACAATTAATCACAACTAACATTAAAATGAGATTATACAATTAATACATAAAGTAAACACACACTGAATCACAAATTTAATGTAGAATCAAAACAAAGGAATTGTAGTTTAAATTTAAACTATTACTTTAAACCTAAACTTTTAACAAAATTCTACTCTAGCAAGTACAACCTGAATTTCAATGCCTTCCTAAAAGGCAAGATGAAAAAAGGTGCTAGATAAATAAAATGTATTATTATTATTAAGAAGGCAAGAAGAAAACACGGTATAGCATATGAGACATAGACATGTGAAAGTAAAATTAAACGAAACAACTGTTGACTTTGAATACTCTGCTGAAGACTGATTTAATTGATTGAATATATATCTCTTAAATGGGCACACATTAAAACTTGTGTTAAAACTCCACAAATACTATCTCAATTGTTCATTACCATCAATGACTTGACAATTGTACACTAAACAAGTGTTTTTCAACTGGTGCGCCATGGAAATAATAGTGTAGTGTCCCTGGGTTCTGACATGAGATGAGCAGACATAAATGCAGCTCTGCAATTGCCATTTTGCAGACACAACACTTAGAGAGCACTTTAAAAGCCAGGAGATGTGTCTGGGGTCCATCGGCCTGGGTACAGGTCTGCCAGAGACTCTCACAGAGCTGAGAGACGGTGGGCATTCTAGTTGCCTCTGACCCTGGGTCAGTGGAGTGAGGCAGAATGAGGACTGCCTTTTTGAGCAGGCAAAGGGACGAAGCAGCTGGAAAATTCGTCCAAAGCGCTCACTAAGTGCCGTGTCTGTGAACCTAAATCTCTGAGCTGCTTGTTTTGCCGTGTAATTTTTACCTTCTCAACTTTTCTCTAGCATGGCACCAGGTCTGCATTAAGCACACTCCACCACATCCCCTTTCCTCCCACTCCCCTGCAACTACGTCAATATGCATAAATCAAGAAAATGAACAGTGCTATGTATGTGGCGTATTGTTGTGAACCTTGTAACACGAAATGTTGAACCTGAATTTCATAAAAAAAAATTTAAGGTAGTATATAAATATGGTACTTTGTATTATTGTTTTGAAACGTTAAAAAAAAAAAAAAAAATCATGAAATTGCCATCCTGACCCCAAGCACTGTCTGAGGCGTTAGCCTCACTGCCGGCCTGGGATGCGACAATATTTTTTAACACATTAAACAGACCACATTAATCACAAAAATTAACGCATTATTGTTCACTGGCCTAGTTTATATTTCATAAATGCTAATAGAAGTAAATATTCTCAGTTTAAGTACTAGACTGCTTCACAGATACACTATTTGTAATTTTAAAATAAACAATTTTGAAATAATTTGAAAACTGAGCAAAACAAAGTACCAGACTAGTGTATTCTGCAAATATTTCTGCTCTAAAAAATATTTATGTTGCACTGAAAAAGGCATGTTGTATTAAAATTTTAAAAATATATCTGTACATCGGTTGAAAAATAATTGTTTAATATACTTAATCGAAAGCTGAAATAATATTTATATGTAAAATGGATGTTTTATTCTTGTTCTGTTAAATGAATCTTATGTTAAACCTGCATGACTCGTATCTATCAAACATTAATTTGTTGTAACCTTTTTTTTAAAAAATGCACATCACTAAGTTAATTTAGCTATAACCTATTTAGTTTGTCGATTATACTTGATCCCTTCATTCATTTTCATAAACATGCTCATGAAAATATAAGCAGATTTGCATAAGAAGATATTATAGATGAAATTGGAATTCAAATAACCACTTACAATATATCAACATATGTAGTCAAGAATAAAAAAAATAAAAGAGTAATTTACTTTGGGTGATTGCACTTTCTGTGAAAGATGTTTTTCTGATGCAGGGTGGGTAAAAAAATTTCCATGTATCAAAAATATATATATATATCATAAATCAGTTACCAACCACCACACAAAACCCATCACATTTGGGGAAAAATAAATAAATTTACTAGACGTCTTTAATTTTCTGTCAACCTGTACAAATATGAGGGTAACACTTAGACCGCAATGCAACAAAAGGGACAGATCTTTATGCAAATATACTGTAGGATAGTCACAAACATAAATCTTGTTTAAGTTAGGTCAGCTTGGTGCAACTGTTTGTTTCAACTTGATTTGTTTTAATGTGACATCTAATTGAATGATGTCAAGGTAACTAGAAAAAGCTATGTAATATCAACAATATAACTTAAAATAATTAGTTTAACTTAAATCAGATCAGATAAACAAAAAGAATAAACTGCTTTTTACATTTTTTTTCCAATGAGAAAATTAAAAAAAAGGAAATGGATCAAAATCAAAGTTTACAACATGCGATTGTGAAATTAAACTGCATTCCTTTAAGATTTAAGATAAGTCATTAAAAATAGCAGATCAAAAATCACAAATGTAGTTAAAATAAATATTTTGTCATGCTTTGCTTTAAGTCTTTAATAAAACAAAAAATTCAAATACTGTTTTGAACTTAATTTGTTCAAAAATATTTAACCATTTATAAATTTGTTTAGCCAATTCAAGTATGGGAGACAGTAACACATGCATTCAAAAGTTGATCAAGTCAAAACACATTTTTTAAAACATCCAAAATATTATTTGAACAAAAACTATTACAAGGCGTTAATTTACAGAAAACATAAAACACACCATACTAAAATGAGTACAGGAAAATTCTACTAAAATTCTACACTCACACTAAATTCAGTCCCAGGAAAATCTACAATGCTTTGAACATGGATTTTTATAAATATCATTACTTTCAAATGAGAGTTTTCATTTCTTTTTAATGAAATGTCCGAAAATAATAGTAAAGTTTCTTAGTAATAAAGAAAAATAGAAAGCTAGTCTTTGGTATCGTAGTAGTGTGGTGCAGCTGTGGGAGGAGTGAATTACAGTGATAAACAGCTTTGCTACTACATAGGTGGCAGGAAATCTATCAAACTGGACAATAAAATTGCAATTGAGTTTCTTCAGCTTTTTTATAGCAGATGCATGTATCTTGATGTGTAGCACTACAGTGCCTATCGAATTCTGCAACTCTCGTTCTTTGTCAGAGAACAGTGTTTTTAGATTAGTGCTGGGGTAGTGTAAACAGCCATGGGAGAAACAGCATTAATCTTGTACAATTATAGGAAAAAAGCAATTACAACCTGTCTGTAGCTGGAAAGTGTGATCAATTTCATTGCACTTACCCAAACACTAGTTTTGTTCATTTGCTTTGCTAAGTCATAAGGACCAGAAAAGGCAATACTCCTCGGAAAACAAATTCAGCTTGATAATTTTAGTGAATTATATCCCAACATGTGTTCTAACAATAAAAACATTTAATACTAACTAAACGAGATAGGCAACAAATACAAATAAAAGTAACAACACAATGATCAAAATGTTTACAATAGATAGCAAAAAGACTAAGACTATAAAAGAGAGCAAACTGCAACTTTATAACAGGTATACCTTGAATATCTGAATACAATGAATGGCACATCATGGAGTTCCAAATGAAAAATATAAATTAATTTGAAACTAGATAACTAAAACTTTTTGATAATCATTTCATTCAGTCAGCACAATTCTTCTTTAACAAATAGAAAGCAAAGAGCACACTTAAAAAGCCAAAAAGGCATATGTGCAAAAGCTCTCTTCCCCCCATGTTGAAAATATAATTATGTCAAGATGTCTGTAGGGTTTGTCTTCAAAGCTTACAATTAATTCAGGTGAAAAGAAATCTCACAATCTAAAAAAATCTGTTAATCTTACTTGAACCGCTCATTTCATCTTTTTCCCTTTCTTGAAGAATTCTGGTTTCAGGAATATAGATGACTCTATAGAAATTACAATACTGCTGAAATTTCGCCAAATGCAAGCTTTCTGTTACGAGGGAGTGGCTCACTGAGTGTATCTGTTTTGTTTGAAGTATGGAGGAATATACATTACTGTGCACAATTTTATTACAATACAAATGACAGTCTGCCAGACAAGAAATACATAGCATTACATGACAATTATGTTGTTCTGAGAGAAACCTCACACCTCTACAGTCCTGCTTATGCTTCTATAATGAAGTTTGAAAATATTTTCTTTTTCTTTTAAGATTTCCATAACTTATCCAACTCTCCTCAGTTCTGGGGTAAAGAAGCTGAATGGAAGCAACTCTGAGTGCCACTGCACACAATAAGCCTTTGGCTTCTGAGACTGCTGAGAGTCTGTTTAACAAATGAAGTCTCTGTAGGTACACAGTTAGATCCGTAAACTGTGCCTACACTTAAATGAAATTACTTAATGAAACTGATTAATGTACGCATCATGGAGTCAAAAAAAATAAAGTACTTCACCAAAAGAACACTAAAAATAACCTCATTTAGCAAGTTTTTTATTTATATATATTTTTTTAAACAGATGGTGACAAATTTGTGGGTATCATCCACAAAAAAAGAAAAACCTACAATTTTTTCCGAATTTACTTGAAACTGACAATTGGCACCTATCATTTGTTTATTCTGTAGTAAACAAAAAAAATCACATTATTGCTTGAGAGTTTGGATTCAACAGAATATTTCAAATAAGAGCACAAATGAAAACGGCATGGACAAAACTAATGGGACCGTTAACCCAATTTTTTTGGTGTACAACCTTTACAGTGCAATCACTGCACACAAGTGTATCCTGGAGCTCTCAATGAGACTTCTGCACCTGCCCACGTGTCTATTGGCCCACTTGTACTGAGCAAACTGGTCCAGCTGTGTCACATTTGAAGAGGGCATTCTCCAGACTGCATGTTTCAGTTCTCTCTATAGATGTTTCATAGGATTCCACATAGACCACCACTTCAGAATAGTCCTATAATTTGTTCTTAGCCATTCTTGGGTGCTTTTAGCTGTGTGTTTTAGCTCACTATCAGTTTGGAGGATCCATAACGTGCAACTGAGACTAAGCTTCCTGACATTGGGCAGTATATTTTCCTCCAAAATAATAATAATAATTCTTTACATTTATATAGCGCTTTTCTCACTACTCAAAGCACTCAGCAATTGCAGGTTAAGGGCCTTGCTCAAGGGCCCAACAGAGCAGAGTCCCTTTTGGCATTTTACGGGATTCGAACCAGCAACCTTCCGATTGCCACTGCAGATTCCTAGCCTCAGTCATAAGAGTTCATTGTTCCCTGAAAAGACTCAAGGCACCCTGTGTCCGACATAGGAATTCTACCTCAAAACATAAGTAAGTCTCCTCCTTGTTTCACAGTAGGCCTGGTGTTCTTTTCTTTGAAAGGTTAATTTTTACGTCTGTGGCCATAAATCTGATGAGACAAACCTTTTTGGATAGTCACATCTGTCCAAAGGACATTCTCTCAGAAGCATTGTGGCTTGTCAATACGTATTGTAGCAAATTCCACTCTGGCTTTTTTTTTTTTTTTTTTTTTTTTTTTTAACGTGGAGTCCTCCTGGGTCTTCTTCCACTGAGCCCGTCACTCAAAAGCAACAGACGGTGCGAACAGACACTGATGGACCTTTGAGTTCAGCTTGTATTTCTTTGTAAGTTGTCCTTGGCTTTTTGTCTACCATTCTCAATATCCTTCTGCACATACTGGGGTCGATTCTCCTCTTGCAGCCACATCCAAGGAGTTTGGCTATAGTCCCATAAACCTTAAACCTCTTGATAATATTTGCAACTGTTGAAACAGGAATATCAAGCTGCTTGGACATGGTCTTAGAGCCTTTACCTTTAACATGCTTGTAAAAATTTTCTTTCTGATCTCATCGGACAACTCTGTCCTTCGCTTTTTCTGGTGCATGTTCAGTGTGGAACTCACAGTGATACCAAACAGCAGAGTGACTGTTTTTCTCCATTTAAATAAAGTGAATGACTGACTACACAATTGGAGACATGAGTGATACTAATTAAAGAAAACCGTTTGAAAAATTGTCCCAAACCAATTATTTAGGATCTTTTCTTGGGGTACCAACAAATGTGTCCAGGCCATTTTATATCATCTTTGTAGAAAAAGCAATACTTTATACTTGCTTTGCTTTACCCAATAACATATCAAAGACATGCAGGTAATCAAAAGATAATTGCTTTTCATTTAATCACTTTCAGAGCGCTTTGAGTAGTGAGAAAAGGGCTATATAAATGTAAAGAATTATTATTATTATTAGAAGGCATACAGCTTTTTTTCTAATTAGCTGTAAGAGGACCAACACATTTCTCCATGTCTGTATCTAGTCAGTTAGCAGTAACATATACATTTACAAACAAATCAAAAACCTAGCAATAAAAAGTTTGCTTCTGTCATGAAGACAGAAGCTCAGGATTAGGTTCTGGTCACTACTTTCATCTTCCTCTTCTGATATACTGTACAAAGATTTTCTGTTTATCTTACATATTTTGTCTTTAATAACTTCTTAACCAATTCAGCAATTTCCCAAACACTTTTTTTGTCAAATGTGCATCTTTAAACAAATTGTGTGTACATAGGAGTGTTACTTTTAGCTAAAACAGAGGAGGTTGTGTGAATCTGGCAGTTTAAATTGAGCTTACTGACTTGTCTGTGTGTGTATGTGCACAAATATACCAGTACATACATATGTATGTATAAACATATATACACATATACATACACACACATAACATCATATATACAAATACATATATACACACACAAAAAATATTTTCACAATGTTTCTGGTATTCTATTTAGATGAACCTTGACTTAAACAACAGCATTTAAAAACCAAGGCAGATAAGGAATTCACACTGAAAATGTGTTAATTTCTACAAATGGCAAACTCTTAGATCAATCAATATTTTTAAAGAAAGTAAAACAAAATTTCTGGATGTTATTTTATTAAATCTTTTGAAATAAACAGGCTGACTGAACATTTCTGCTCTTATTACTTCAAACGGAATGAAGTATCTACTCACAGATGCATGCTAGTTTCATGCAGGCAGAAGTACAGGGGCAACCCCTTGTGGTTTAAAGCCTGCATTACAACTATTGATTTCAAGGACATTTTAGGCACAGTATTATACATACCCCAAAATTAAACCTAATATACATAAACAAATATAGCTTAATAGTTTTTCAGAGAGAAATTCCTTTTGAAAAAAATATATATATACAAAACAGAATATTTATAACAAACGTGATTTTTTTTTTGTAGCAAAACAAAAATTACATTATCAGATTCTTCTCTCTACAGTATGCTGTCATAGCCACCTAACATTTAAAATATTCATATGCAACAAAGACAAATACAGCTATTCATTTTTTAACCTTCTTCATATTTCCTTACCTTGGAGTGAGTGATTGAAAGCGTATCCACCCAGACCCGCCAGCCTCCCCACTCATACTTGACTGCATGGTATAACAGAATTCGGAAGATTGCATACACCATTTCTGTTATCTTCTGTTCCTCTGAGTTCTTGGGGTTAAGGAAGCTAAGAGACAGCATCCATTCTTGCCATACTGAGCACTGCAACAAACTCCTGCCCAACACATTTACAATATGAAACAAAACAAGGAGAAAGCACATCAGCACTACTCTAAAAATCCTCCACATTCAACAGTGTTGTAAAGTCAGCTTTTCATTTTCAGTAATAATTATAAATTATGTGATTTATACTAATTAACTATAAATTATAAACATAACATTTTATTGCAGCTGCTTATCCAAACTAACATTTGTATGAATAATTATAGCCAATGTGGCATTTTCAGGAAAGATTTAACATATTTTAATTCCTGATATTTACATTTCAGGAAGATAACTAACCTTCAAAATAATATTTGAATACCAAAAGTTAAAAATCTAGAAAGCTAAAGCAAGTACTGAAGTCAAGCACAGAATCTTTACCTTCGATTGTCACGACTGTTGTTGAAAAGCTTGATCATGTCTGACAAAAAGACTCGTCGAACCTCCATACTCTCCGGCCCTTGTGGAGAATTCTTCAGAAGTGCTGCAATGACCTTCAAAACTTCTGCTCGAAGTGAAATTGAGGGATGAAAAGAGTATGTGAAAGATGAAAAATACCCAGCAATGAAGAGAATCATAGTTCTAACTTGAGCTTTCACAAAATAACAGAATGGTTCAGCAACAGTCCAAAACAAATGATTAAAAATCAAAAAGTAACTTAAGACAGAGTCAAAAAAATCATAAAACAGCTATTTCAACGTGGTGAGGAAAAGCTACATTTTCTTCAGCAAAATGAGGGGAAAAATTAAAATGATATATGAAATTAACAAGGAAAATAAATTCCAAATTATTCTAATTTCTACATTTAAATTATAGTAACTCTAAGATTCTAACAGATGTATTATGTTGTAGACCAATTTATTTTTTATAGCATTCTTCACTGACTACAGACTCTGAGCACTTTATCAAGTTTAGAACTTACACACAAATTGCATAAAAAATAACATGTATTCAAGCAACAACACAAATTAGAGCTAAGGATAAAAGTCTTCTTTTAATTAACGTAAAGTGAAATTAAAACTTCAAAACAAATTCCTACCTTTAAGTTGTTTTTGAAAGTGTTTTAATTTTGTAATCAGCTATGTTTTTCAATCATAAATATTTTGCTATCAACCACCAAAAAGAATCTGCTCAAACCATTTATTTTGACAATGTCAGTGTTCATTTATGTGACTAAGAGACTCATGTTTCATTGAAAAGTTTAAAACTCAAAGCAGAAGTAACTAGTGTATTCAAGTTAACTTTCCTGTGCTTTCTCTTTCTTGGCCCTTCAAATTATGAGTCAATGAACCCTGCCTGCAGTAAATTACCTTTGTGTGTACTGAGGCCTTTTTTCCACTATGTATTTGGTATAACATTTTCAAAGTAATTTAGAGGGAAATGCTATTTCCTTTCTTTTCTTAATTTAATCTGATATCACTCAAGTCTGCAATTACAGGTCTATGGACACTGAAGTATGAATGAAATTACAGCACACTAATTCGATGTAGAAGAGATATGAATAATGTCCAAAATTAAACTTGAATTGAGGCACAAATGACATGCATGCTTAACATTTTCTGGTAGTATACAAACAAAAAAATACAAGGTTTTAGAAATTATCTAACATGAAGCATAGTTTGCTTACATTATAGTACTTCTGCAGTGGAAATTTCTTAACCTGTTAATCTGCCATAAGTTAAACAAAAATAAAAAAAACACACACATATACACAACTGGTAACCAGCGCTTCATTATTTATTTTGCTTTCCACTTTACTCTGCTATGTTGTCAGCTAGCCATAGTCCAACAATTAATTAATGGACAGATATTGACAGTTTCTAATTACAGTAATCACTTTCAAACTACTGTATATTGTTTTCCCCTGTGTTTAAACAAATCTGTGTCTGTGTGTGCTAATTCTGTATTCTGGTTACAGAGCTCTTTGACTGCACTCAGTCAAAAAATAAAGTGAATTGAATTGAATGTTCAACTTTTATTTATGAAACAATGAATACTTTATTTATGGCATAGAGTGAAACAGTTTATATTAAACTTAATTTATTCTTTTGGTTGTAAGCCTAAAATAAATGTATATAAACAGAACTGTAACAATCACAACACAAAAAGTTTAAGAAACGTATATATGTCATATATGAAGGAAAATGGTGCTAAAGTCACCTTAAAAAAATTCCAGGATTTAAAGATAGTTTGAAAGGAACTTGTATAAAAACCATTTCATTTTTATCAAACAATAAGATTCAACAGAATGACTACATATGCAACTGTATAACCCTATACTATAATATGACCCTATAATAGTCAAAGAGTTTTGGAATCTCTTTTAATTGAAAAGTAATTATGATGAGATTTCCAAAAAACAATATTTTCTCCTTTGAATCCAGTTTTTTCATTAGTTACTATATCTTTCCTGAGCTTCCATGGAGTTCTTTGGGGTCAAATAAGTATTATAGATCTATCTGTTCTTCAGCTGATTTTTCTGGAATATTTAGACATTAGCAGCCAATTTTGGCTTAACTTTGAATTTTGAGCAAAGAGACCAACATTCTACTCTACATGTCCTGGAATGACTCAGAATTCATAGACAACAGGTAGATATTACAGTAGTTGTCACAGATAAAAAATTGCATGCAGGTCCTGACTTCTCCTTGTGGCACTTCCTATGTGCATTAAAGCAAGGTGAGGATTGTAGTGTAACTGAAAAGTATGTCTAGCTCAATTTCTAAATGATAATTAAGACCAAAGGACTATTAGTGCACAAGTTTTTATCAAAATGATTTTCATGCTCACTTTCAACTGCATGTAATGCAAAGGCTGGTTTAAACAGGAAGTGTTCAAAATGGGAGTGGTGGCCAGGCAGAGAAAATAACATCAGACTTGGAGACACCCCCACATGAGGTGTTTTCACCATTTGCAGCGCACAGAAATTTTTCTATGTGGCGATGATGATGTGGCCATGATGATGACTTGTGTATCGAAAATGGTGAATTTCAAAGAGAGGCTGATTATTTAGGTGTCAGGATGATAAGCAAAGAGCTGAATATGATGCGGGCGGCACGGTGGCGCAGTGGTAGCGCTGCTGCCTCGCAGTTAGGAGACCTGGGTTTGCTTCCTGGGTCCTCCCTGTGTGGAGTTTCCTCCGGGTGCTCCGGTTTCCTCCCACAGTCCAAAGACATGCAGGTTAGGTGAATTGGCAGTCCTAAATTGTCCCTAGTGTGTGCGTGTGTGTGTTCTGCAGTGGGCTGGCGCCTTGCCTGCACCAGGTTTGTTTCCTGCCTTGTGCCCTGTGTTGGCTGGGATTGGCTCCAGCAGACCCCATGTTAATGGATGTGACATGCCACTTTCTCTTTTGCTCCCCTTGTTAAAGTCCGTAATAGCAGGTACTACTCGCATCCTCTGCTATGACATTGTCAGCTAGGAGACATTGACCACACACTGTTACCAATTGAACAGGCCACAACAATAAAAAATGTGTTTTGGTCACTCACCATGCATGTGCTTTGCATTGCAGTCTGCATGCAGGTTTCACGTGCAAACTATACACCAGGCTTTAGTGGCAAGGTTAAATTTAAACATTACATAGTTACTAAATAGGTGTCGCTTTCTGTTATAAAAAGACTTACTAGTATAATTTTCTAATTTTTTTTTTTTTTTTTACTGCAGAATAAACAACAATAATTTTAAAAAAATCAATGAAGCTCTAAGTCCATGAGACACTATTCGGAGTAAAGGTCACATGCACAATTTAAGTAAACGAATGGATAAGGAGATACTTGTAGGTAGTGGGGGGGCAGGGGTACTACATAGGTACTCTTTTGCTATTTATATTTACTTGACTGATAATTATCATCATTGATAATCAACCAGTGTTCAACATATGTGCCTGTTATCTTTATCGACTAAACCACTCCAGTAGATAACAGATGTTATTGTTGTCAAAGTACAGTATAAGACACTCATTTTAATTCAGCTAAAAAAAAAAAAAAAAGATTTAAATTACATGGAACAAGCAGAGCTACTGTATACACAGGAAATGAGCCAAAAAATTCCAATTCCTTAGAATATAAAGGCCATTAATTTTGATTTCCTTACTAAAGGAATCATGAGGGAGTTCTACAATGCAAAGTGGCACACTGATCAGTACATATGCCTGTTTTTCCCATTATACTACTATATTATATACAGTATGCTTCCAGGAAGTTAATGTCTTCTATAAAGCCCTGATTATGCCCTCACTGCCCACATCATGTACTTTAGAGTCAATTCAAGAGAGAAGGGGCACTGCCCAACACCCTATACTAATTTGTCTGCCTTTATGTTATCCTTTTGATCAAATGATTTCTCTCCACTTTAAATTCTGGCTATATCTTTGTCAAGCCCCTTCTAGTCACAAAATTTGATGTCTCAACACAACAAAATTGTGAATAAATAAATTCTACAAACAGAAAAGATTATTGATTTGTAAATTCAAATGTCTTTGTCAATACATTAAGTTATTAGATTTATAAATGAGTCAATACATTTTAAAAAGCTTGCCTGAATGCAATGTTTATGTATTTTAACAAAGATTAGGATTAAAACTAAGTATACTAATTTAACTTACGTGGATTTTGAATCTTCACTGAAGAGTCGGGATCAGGATGTTGTTTATGTATAACCTGAGTGCAAATCTGCTCAGTAAGAATCTAAAATAGAGAAGAAAAAAAAATAAATAAAAACTAGGTTCAAACCCTGCTTATACTGACCATGGTGACAGGAAAGCTGGAGGTTATCCAAGCAAGCATCAGGTAGAAAGTAGGAACAATCCCTGGATGGGGTAATGGTCTAATGCAATGTAAACACACACATACACTACTGGCCAGTTTATAAACAGCAAGTGTTTTTGTCATAAAAGGGAATTTTAAACCAGTTCTCAGAAAAAAACAAATCTTCTGTACAATGTGAAATGGCTACTAAGGTTAATATCATGACGACTAAGGCTAATATACTAGTTTAGTAATAAGCAATGTTAGAAAAAAAGTCACATTTAACAATGGTGGAAAATTTAAAAAACATGAGTTATGTCATGCTAGACAAACCATTGGCAAGTAATAGAATTTTCAACTTTAAATGTGTCAATCAAACTGCAAAACCAATTCATCTTATAATATGATACGCTTATAATACTGTCTTTCATAAAAGACTGAAAAAGTATGAATCAAGTGGTGTTTCTAATTTGTGATAAAACTGCAAAATAGTATTTATGTTATGTTTTACCTTCATCTCATTTGGACCTTTACAGAATTTTGCTAGCTTCCTTTATATACTATAAGGAAAGCATGATAAATAAACAATGAAAATGTAGTTAGGGAGCTGGACTGGTTTGGACAGCTTCAACACTGCAACCAAAACAGATACTCAGTTGACAAAAAGGTGCTCTCTACATCATTATTATTTGAAACAGTTCCATACAACTGTAAAGAAACCAAAGTCCCACAAGGACATTTCTTATTCTGCTTGAAGGGCAAAAATAGTCTACAGTACAAAACAAGAAAGACAAAAGGCACAAATAAAAACAATAATTGCTTAATTGAAAAAAATTAATATGGATGAGCACAGATTAGGTTTATTACTGACAATATCTGCTATGGAAAATATGCATTGTGATAATCATACAAAAACAGAGGCATACGTTAGGATGTGGGAGGAAATAATTGAATGTTGTCTCTTTGTTTTAATGCTTTGGGTCTGATCAGCAGAATATTCTATGTTTTAATTAGCAAAAAATAATACTTGCAATTGTAATACTCGCAAATAGTGAAGAAAAAAATTATTTCCAAAAGTGAATGAATTTTGAGACTCTCGTATAAAACATAATTAACATACCTCAAAGAGCACATTATATGTAGTCATAGAGATTATGTTGGTCTGCAGCATAAGCCTTTCAGACAACAATGAAAACAACCCATGACCAAGCATAACTTCTGCTTTTCTTCTGAAAAGAAAAAATACATTAAATAAAAAATTAATAGCGTAATAAAGGCATCAATATACTCTTGTAGTCATAATTATATTTAATATGTTAACTCACACATACTGTACCACTGCACAGTATACACAGCTTCTAAGCGTTTTTTATAAAGTAGATTACATAATAGAAAAAGCATTTTCTAAACAAACAACTACTGAAATCAAAAACACTATTTCAGACTACTGCAAACACTACTAAAAGCTTCTCTTTATAATGTTGCTAGGAACAATAAGACATTTGCTGAAGAGGACAGAAAAAACAAAAATTGAAGATCACTATCAAAATTTTTAAACTTAAGCAGCACTTACTCTATGTTAATTGTATGCAATGCTAAACATATATATTCATAACTGTTACTTTTCATACCACTTCTTAAAAATTTCAAAAATAATTAACCTGAAACCAGCTACTTACTTAGGCCCCAAGTGCTTCAGAAAGTAACCCAACACTTTCAATGCTTGTACTCGAATGCTCTCACTTTTTGAAGCAAGTAACTTATACACAACACTAGGAAATAAAAAGAATTTTTTTTTAAATTGTGGAAATATGAAAAAAATATAAATTACATTACCAGAAAAACATCTAAAGCCAAAGGTAAATTTGTTTTAAATCTATACATAAATTCCCCTCTTGGGACAAGTACCGTATATTATCAAATGATATTCACATAAAAGTGAATTTTTCAACCTGTTTCACATATAGTATTTAAACATTGAAATTTAATTGTAATAAATATAAATAATATATGTTACGTTTATCATATTCAGGACAAAGGGCACGTTTTTAAGAAAACATTTGTGTTAACAAAATATTTTGCTTTCACTCATGGAGGATTTTTGTATGATTAAAAATAATTCATTTTAATGTATCCATTTAGTTGTAAGCCGTTGATGCAAATTTAGTATATGGTATTCTTGTTAAAGAAAATAGCTCATCCCTCCATTTTCTATATTATCCTTTTAAAGTGTTAAGGGGGTAGTATTATTTAAATGTGCTAACAGCATCAAAGCAAAAATATTAAGTATAACAACTTCCCACAGTTATCAAGATATGACCCTTGAATCAGGTTTATGGTAGAGTTTTAAATATCTCATAGAACCTCAGCAAACTTTGCCCGCTGTACTAAATGAAAAACGTCTACTTTCCAGTAGAGGGAAACAGATTGCCAGGCCTGACGCACTTGTGTACTATGGTCAGATTGACCAAATTCACTAAAGAACTCAGCATGCTAATACTTTACCAAAATAAAAGTATCTACAAATAAGTGTAATATTTTCTTAACCTGAAAAGAAGCATATCCCCAAATGTCTGTATTTATACAGACATTCACACAGACACAAACTAGAAAAGAAGTCAACAAACTGAAAATTGGACATCTGAATACTCCAGCTTCACCCACAAAAAAATTCTCATAAATTAATTTAAAATGGAAAAAAGTTTGAATCATGAGTTCCTTCTGTTTGTATATAATAGATTTCTTAACATTATGTAAAGTTTATAATGAATGAGGTGATTCTTCCCATCTGTAAAGCTGCAATTTATTCAGTTAATTAACACTTTATGGCTGAGTTCGTTTTAAGAGTTCCAGTTTACTGAAATGCATTCTTAACAGGACAACCTACAAACGAAGTTAATCGGCTGCAATTAGTTCAAAACGTAGGTGTAAGAATCTTAAACCACAAAAGAAAATCTGAGCACATCTTATCTGTTAACCCTCTTACAGGTTAAAACCATGGAAAACACAGGCAGGATTACTGTGGAAGGTCTCAGCATGTCACAGTTAATTCATAGAAATTAAAACTATGTTCATAAGAATAGTGATCTCTGTAAATCGCTCATTTGGAAACATACTTGTGTCTATAGATTGCCTGTGTACTTAAGAGTTCTTAGATCAAGCCAGTTTAGAAATGGAAGAACAGACAGGTGGATCTCTCAACACGTCTTATATTTATAGCTTTCATTTACTTCTATATTTGGATTGATAATCTGACAAACATTTTTACAGAAATTTCATAATTTTTAAAGAAGACTAGAGTCTTTACTGTATTCCGTTGCGTTGATCAAAGGCAGGGATCATAGTGCTTGGTTGTTCCGACATCAGTGCCACTAACAGCTGAAGCACATCGATTAAATTGTCATCCTAAAAAACAAAAGAGAACTATGGCATACATCCCTTTAAAAACAGTATTTATTGATAAATGAAGATAAAACTTCATACTAAAAATAAGATAACCAAATGTTTAAAAATATACTTCATTAAAAATGCTTTTATTACAATATAAAATTTTGTAATTACAGTAAAACTCGGATATTCATTCACTATCATCATCGGGGCATTGGTCAAATTCCCAAAAGTTAGATTTTTTTTTTTTTTTTTTTTAACTTAAACAGAAGCATATATATTAAATGAGTACTCCATCCAAAAATGGCAATTGTTTTAAATGTTACTTAATTTTAGCCTCATGTTTCAATTAGAACAGACAGAGAAAAGTTTGATATAATAAAACCCAGTGATAACCAATGCTGTGCAACACCAAATGAGGTTAACATCATCCAAGGAAAAAAGAAAACAAACCTTGCGTTACTTCTAACTATCAAAACCACAGTATTACAGGAACAGGTTTCCTGTTTATGATCTGCACGGATTTTTCCACAAGTAAGCGTGTATGTGTTTTACATGTTTTGAGCATACAGATGGACAATGGTTGTGTGAACTATGTGACAAAAGTATTTTTTTTTCCTTTTTCCATGGACTAATCTTTAAATCATTTTCCAGAGAAAAGCCAAGCAAAATGACACCTTTTATTGGCTAACTAAAAAGATTACAATATGCAAGCTTTCGAGGCAACTCAGGCCCCTTCTTCAGGGCCTTACAAGATTACATCTTGCCAGAAGAAGGGGCCCGAGTTGCCTCGAAAGCTTGCATATTGTAATCTTTTTAGTTAGCCAATAAAAGGTGTCATTTTGCTTGGCTTTTCTCGACATTCATAATGGCTAACACGGTACAACACCCTAGTACTACAATCATTTTCCATAAACAGAAATTGGTCACCAATGCATTCTATTGTATTATAAACTGTTTTTCCTCCATTCTGCATCAAAACAGAAGATTAAACATTTTTCTCTGTCATAAATGCAAACTACATGAGTTAAGTAACATATTAAAAAATACATAATTGTTGTGTGGAGTATTCTTTTAAACAGTGTATGCAAAAATACTGTGTAGATAGTGATTTACTAATCATTACATTATAAAGTTCAAACATCCTTTATGAACAGTACTGAAGAAATACATTTACTTTTTTTTTTAGCAATAGCCACCAATCATGCACTAACTTATGCAACTCTGGCCTTCATTATTATGTTTTTTTTTTCTTCTTTTTTTAAAAAGTTGTTTGGTCACGTCAATAAGTTTTAGGCAAAACTGAGAACTCCGTAACCATCACAGACTCAACCATGCATGAGAAGACTATTACATGGTCTTGATAGCAATTATTATTATTACAGTAAGTTTCTGGGTGAAGTTGACTTCAACAGCAAAACAGTTTTAAGAGCAAGGTTTGTTTTTTCCATTCCTTAGTTCCACATATAAAACATAAAATCGTTTGCACAATCAAAATGTACATATATATTTTAACATACTGAAGCACAGATTTTTATTTTTTTTTATAACAGTATTTTGGTCCAACATAATAAAGAAAAAAGCTCCAGCATCCTCACTGTATATGTTGAACCCAGTTTTACAGATTAAACAGATTTGTTTTTGCATACAAAATATGGTAGCACTGTTGAGGAAAATTACAGATATGACAGTATGAATCAACCAACAAGACAGAAATGTACCCTTTCTTAGGATAATTGATTTACAGTATGTTTTTCAATGTATTCTAAGGATTGAAAAAAACGCTTTAAATTGCCACATTTTGAATAAAAAATGCACAACATATAAGACACCACCGAACAAGACTTGAAGAACAATTATTAAACTGAAGTTTTCACACCATAAACAGTTAACACTTCATTTCAGTTTTAAAAGTACATTTCTACTCTAATTACTTTGCCATGAATTTGCAAGTTAACAAAAATTAAGGTTTTCTGAAAGCCTAGCACATCAATATACTTAAACAAAAGCAGAGGCCATTGAAGCCATAGTATAAAAATGTTTTCATTACTTAAAGTAAATCACTATTTTTACTTCTAATACCATCAAGTATTTTCACAACATGATGAATGTTTAAGGTTTTAAAAGATAAACAACAAAAATAGCTTGTTTCCCATAAAAAGAAAATCTAAAAAGCAACTGGTTTTCTTAAAAAATAAAATAAAATACAATGGTACTTGGGGGGGGGGGGGAATTTCCATACACGATAGCACTTACCTAGGCTGCCACCTAGTGGCAAAAAAAATTCAAAGCATATAACAGTACCAAGAACTGAGCACTCATATTCCATGAGTTCATGAAATTAACTACACTATGTTGTTTCAAAAATGTAAGTTATTTATAAAAGCAGAAAGGAGTTTACTCTTTTTGTGTCAAACTGCTAATATATAACACTAAGTAACTGTCATAAACCATAAAATAATGGTTATTCAAACTTGCCCTTAAAAATCTAAAAATCTATAAAAATACATATGCAATAAAGATTTCACCTGCTAAATGTATATTTATGAGTCAAAAGCTATGTGCACACTAAAACTGACTCAATTTCAATTACTGGCTCGTATACATTTTTTTTTTTTACTATTCAAATTAATTTTGCATGTATCTCAAACCCAGCAAGAGCATGTACAGATTATCTATTCTGAATAGGCCTTGCATGCGTAAATTTAAAAAAAAATAAATAAAATTGATGTGGCCACTAGACCACAATAAACAAGAACAGCATGCTGGCTGCTGCACTGCTTAATACTGCTTTCATTGCAGGATGGTCATCTCATAATAAGAAAGTGAAACAAAAAATAAAAAAAAAAGCTATTGCTTTAAGTGCAATCATCACTGCTGTATCTGTTCAGAGAAACCTGGGGACAAAAGACAGGAATCAAGACTAATGAAAGCAACATACAAAAGGGTCTTAAAGAAAACAGTGGTTTGAAATTTTTGGAATATTAAGTAGAATGTTCAATTGGTTAGGTAAGCATTTGCCAGGAAGACTTACCTTGGAAAAATACACACCTGAGGCAATGTTTTCCCTTCAGAAAACACATAGCAATTGGACTGTATTGGCTGAAAATAGTTGGGCCTAATTTTTTTTTTTTTTTTCTTTTTTTCAGTGACCATGTTTACTTTTTAGTCGCCGGCCGAGTTGGTACTCTATTCCATCTTGATTTTGCAGAAATAGGTGAAAGTTGCGTAAATTCTTATTTAAAACTAAGTGTTGAATTTCCAGACAAGTCAGATTTAAGCATTCAGATGTAAGTCATGTTCAAAATGCATGTCTGTATCAGATTTAGTAATACATATAAAACGGGTCTAAATCTGATCTGAATAGTTCTGACTTTGTGTGTTGTTTTTTGCTGTTAACATTTTGCTAAAAAGATCAAATCTGTGACCCACGTTTTTGGGTGTTTTTGGAGCTGGGGTAGATTAGTACAGAGCTGCACAGCGAATGTAGCCCAAAACAGCTGGTAATGTTCTACATGATTTATTTTCTTAATAGCCAGTTACTAATGACTATTATGATAATCATTGCATAGCAACATTCATCACCAAGCACCTTTCAAATTGAGAGCTTTCCAAATGATCATACCTTTTTCACCCAGTATGCAACACTTAACACTACATTCACCCATGAATCATGTATATAACAAAGCAAAACTACTGAAAGGAAACAAACTCTTATTTAATATCAGAATCACATAACTTAGTGAAACAATAATAACACTGTTTAAACAGTAAAATTGATGAACTACTGATTTGTTCTCTGAAGATAAATCTAAAAAAATTCAAGGTTTAAATGTATTGCATTATCCAATTAATAACAGTTTTTTTTTATTCCATTTTTGCTACACTGGCAACCAGATATGTGCATATCAAGAATTGCATTGTATTAAGTATACTAAAACATTGTGCTAAAACTATTAATTCAACCATCCATTTTTCTAACCTGTTTAATCTAGATTAGGCTCACTAGAGCTAAAAGCCACAGGTCATAATCATGCACACAATTACACTCATTTATACTGGGATATATTAGAGCTACCAATTAGGCTAACATGTACATATTTGGGATGTGGGATATTTAATACAATTATGGGAGCCAATCCCACAACCTCAAAGTGTACACATCTGTAGAAGTTATGTTTTCTAGACTAACTTGTTTTCCTTTGCTGCGTGTCAGTTTCATAGGATTGAAAAAAAAAACTGCACATTTGTATGCTTTAGATTTATGCTTGGTAATAACACTTTCACAAAACATAAAAAACCTGGTGCAACTAGTAGACACCCAATCTGTGCCTTTTTTAATCTTGGGTTAAGAAGATCCATCTATCTCTGCATTCATATTCCAACTAAAGACCAGCATCTTTTGCTGCAGCACTCTAAATGCCAAACATTAATTTACACTTAATCGTGGCTTTACTATACAGCTGCATTTATGTTCATTATGTCAAGAGTACAGTACTTCAACTACAATACAGAAAGCTTGCACGTTTCATAATCTACAACACATATAAATGCACAGTTGGATAAAAGATGAAAAACTAAATAAAAAATGACCAGTGAACAATTAAAAAAAAAAAAAAAAAATCTTTGTTACTTATCGCTGATGACACTGCTATCGTGGGCTGCATCAGGAGTGGGCAGGAGGAGGAGTATAGGAACCTAATCAAGGACTTTGTTAAATGGTCCGACTCAAACCACCTACACCTGAACACCAGCAAAACCAAGGAGCTGGTGGTGGATTTTAGGAGACCCAGGCCTCTCCTGGACCCCGTGATCATCAGAGGTGACTGTGTGCAGAGGGTGCAGACCTATAAATACCTGGGAGTGCAACTGGATGATAAATTGGACTGAACAGCCAATACTGATGCTCTGTGCAAGAGAGGACAGAGCCGGTTATACTTCCATAGAAGGCTGGCGTCCTTCAACATCTGCAATAAGATGCTGCAGATGTTCTATCAGACGGTGGTGGCGAGTGCCCTCTTCTACGCAGTGGTGTGCTGGGGATGCAGCATAAAGAAGGAGGACACCTCACGCCTGGAAAAACTGGTGAGGAAGGCAGGCTCTATTGTAGGCACGGAGCTGGACAGCTTGACATCTGTGGCAGAGCGACGGGCACTGAGCAGGCTCCTGTCAATCATGGAGAATCCACTGCATCCACTAAACAGGATCATCTCCAGACAGAGGAGCAGCTTCAGCGACAGACTGCTGTCACCGTCCTGCTCCACTAACAGACTGAGGAGATCGTTCCTCCCCCACACTATGCGACTCTTCAATTCCACCCGGGGAGGGTAAATGTTAACATTATACAAAGTTATTGTCTGTTTTACCTGCATTTTTTATGACTCTAATTTAATATTGTTTCTTTATCAGTATGCTGCTGCTGGAGTATGTGAATTTCCCCTTGGGATTTACAAGGTATCTACCTATCTATCTAATCCTCCATCTTTAACATATTATGTTCATCATTTACTACTTTTTACCTGCCAATTCATCTCTTCTCCCATGAAGTCACAAACGCTTTTGAGATCCAATTTAAAAAGGTCATCTTGTGAACTGTTGAATGATTTTTATATATAGTACTGCCTCTATTACATTCATACCCTGCTGTCACTCTCTCGAGCGCTCCTATTTAAACAGACTTCTTCCAAATTCAAAATCACATATTTTGCATAATATAGCCACCTGCTTGTAAGCCCTCACTAGTGCTCAACTTTAATTTCTGATTAGGTCTATACTTAAAACACATTTATCCTGAATAACTGGACACATTTAGACATACTGTAAATAGGTTCTACACGCCTGTCTTAACATATCTTAAGAACTTACTACCCTGTGTTTTGCTTTTGAAAATGCATTTTACAACAAACTAAAAAACACAAAAAGAATTTGTTACAGAATCACTATTGCTGAAAAATACTGCATCTAAAAGTAATATCATAGAAATATTTGTCATCTAATGCTGTAACAATTTGATGAATATACTTATTTTTATGTTAAAAAGAGCATTTCCCTTTAAATAACAGAAGAAACTAAGCTGTAATAAATTAATATGCGAAGCAATTTACCTCATGGATTGTCAGCAAATAGCTGAGAATACTCTGCAACTCATCTTCTTTCACTCCATAATCCTAAGGAAAATTAGCATTGCAAAAAAAGAAAAAAGTAAACACAAGGAAAATAAAGAACTAAAAACAGTTCCAATCTTTGGCACCAGTGTTAAAACACTGTTTACTAATCAGAACAAAAACAAAATGTTGCAATACTTTACTGACACATGCAAGGTTAAACTGGCATTCCACTGGTAATTTCAAGGTTAATAGACAGACAAAAAAAATCAAAACGCAGCATATGCAAAAAGAAATTGCTCTAAATTTTACACAAGAAAAATAAAGACTTATTCCCTTTTGCTTGTTTAATTTTGCCACTGGAAATTGAGCAGTTACACAACTGAACTTCTCCTTCAAATGCAGCATGTAACTACACAATCATTGTACTACACTGCATGAGAACAGATTCATTCTTTTATCAAGACATAGATTACAGGCTGGAAAGACTTGGTAGGTATGCAGATGTTTTCCTTTGCCAAGTATTTTATTCCATTCATATTCTAAATGTTGCAAAAGCTCAGAACCAAGACTGTATTCAAGTTACTGCTTAGCAAAAGACTGTTCTAAACAGTCAGGGGTAGATAAACTGATTTTGAAGGGATTCAACAATTGTTGTTTCCGACACTCAAGTAATAAACCACAGATATGAATTGTCCTTGTAATGAGTCATGCTGCACTTCTACCTCCAGTTCGGAGAAATCACAGAAATGTTCAGGAGCTTTGCAGAACTCCACAAGATGCTTTGAAGTTAATGGGGACAGAGGACCGGAACTAGTTTTGAGTTGATTTTAATGGTGCAATGGTCTTATAAGTGTCCCTGAGAGCTACGGAAAAGTCTGCCAGCAAGTCTGGACTGAATATTGTGGCCAAAAATCTAATGTGCACTGAGGCAACAGTGCCAACCAGTGCACCACTGTGCCTCATACAAAAGACACAGAAGGAAAAAAAAGCCAAAAATTAAATACAACAAAGGGCCAGAAACTAGCAATAAGAAAATAGTTTTGTTTTATTTCCCCAAGCACATCTTAGTAGTGCTTGAGACAGAGCCATGACCAAGTTGACAATGATCTTGAAAGTTCTGTAATGTCATGTTGGCCTGACAAACCATCATAGGATGCTTGGGGGAAAAAAATGTTCACCTAATCTGGCCACTTATCGAATTTCCATTAATATATTCAGCGAAGAAAGTCACAGGGAAACACGGCATATTCTCGGCAGAAAATGCTTTGGCAAATTTTGCCGATCAACACTAGCACCCAACTATAAGCGTCAAAGCAGATTTCATTTACACGTGTGAAAGTGGCAAAGAAAATTAACTAGTCTTTTATATCAAGTTCAGGAAGAATACTATATCATTAAAACAATAAGCACTGCAGAAAGAAAATTTTTTAACCAATTAAAAAGTCAATACCATGGTTTTCCAATCTAACTTTGTTAAACTGAACACAACTGATGTTTTTCAAAACTATGTTCATTACAAGCTATTCCAATAATTAAACCATCACACAATGATTTGCACAATACCTTCATTATTAACTGTTTTATAAACAGCAAGAGGAATGCTCTCAGAGAAAGTATTTCCTTCTGGTTTGGTCTGGGACCATCTTTTAAAGAAAAAGAATAAAATAAGCTGTTTATTAAATAAGAATCCAACAGAATATGATATTGCATAACATGACTAAAGGTACAGACACTTGACAATCTCATAACTATAATTCTGAACAAAAATTCAAATGATTATTGTCATCAAAGACAGTACAGGATTAATTCTAAAACATCACTATTTCCATATTGTGAATATTTGGATTTTAACTTCCTCTTTGTTACACAAAGATATTTAAATTTATTTAATATTACATATTACTTACCCAGGCCTTTTGGAGTAACACCACTACGATCTTGGGGATTTACTACCCAGTAGTAATATTTCAGTGTATGCATTACTTGCAGCACTGTTCCAACTCTGCGGATTGCATTATATATAGTAACAGTGCTGATAAATTCAGTAGATAAGTAGGTATACAGCTGTAGTTGCACCTAAAACACACACAAACGTTAACTGAAATTGATAAAGACAAACAGGGTGACATACTTCTCATAAAAATCATACATACTAACAATATATACAATAATAAAACAACTACTGTATAATTACTGTATTTCTTAATATCACATGATACTGTAATACTACAGTTGAAGAGATTTTGCTTTTGTATCTCTATAATTTCTGGAAAGCAGCACACCAATAAGAATAGCCACCATACAGAAAAATTCCAAAGTAGAAAAGTATTAAAAATTAATGTTTAGGTACATCTTTGTCTGAAACTTTTTAAAATACTGCAAAAATCAACTCACATTAGTGTTCTAACAAAAACTGACCAACATCTATGAACTGGACACTTTATTAAAAAGGCAGAGTAGGTTTTTGGATGTATTTAAATACAATCTTCAAAGAATCATGAAGTGCTTTATTATGGCAAAATAACTTTATAGGTGATAAAAAGGAAATAATACAAAGGAATAAATCAACACTTATATGGAGAAACATATTGTTCTTTACCAATTATTTGGAGCAGTTTAACACTAAAATAGATTTTCTTTGTAAAAACAGAAGTGAGGTGAGTGTTGAGTGCTAAGATTTATGCATTGTCTTCAGAAAATAGTATTGCACGTGTTATTTTCATTCACATGGATTGTGTTTTGATTTACTCTGTTCCACAAGTAAATAATAAAATCAGGAAAGTGGATCATCAGCATTTTCAGTGAATTATCACTTAATAAGGCCTAAAAAATATTTAAAACAGATAAATCATATTTAGAGGTACCTTGGCTGGAGCATGAATCCAGAGAGCAGGATTGAAAAGAATGTGATCACAGAGCTGTTTAAGCAGGTGGACACCATTTTGTAGGTTGCTGAGGTATCTGGCAAAAGCAAGGAAGAGCTCCAACACAGCCCTGGTGATGTGGGCCTTGGAAGACTAAAAAAATATGCATTTTTCTTTTGTTATTTCTGTAAGACTGCAAACTCAAAATTATTTTGAAAATTCAAAGCTATTTTAAAAAAAACTTCACTCAGGCTATGCATAAACCCAAATAGATTGCATCACCTTGACCATTACCAAACTGTGATTAAAACATCACATTTCAGTTTGTGACTTGAGAACTAACAAAACTGTAACCTGCAATAAATTAGTTAAAAGTGTGTAACATTGTTCAATTTAGGTTTCAAGTAGACTTTAGCTTACTAACCCTTACCTTTTCCAGGCAGTAGCCAATCACAAGAAAGCCCTTGCAAGCTAGGACCTGCTCTTGCATAGCAACAGAGCTCTTCAATAGCTCCATGACAAAAGCCAGCAGAGTGGAACTAAGAAAAGAGAAAGAAAATAACATGGGTCCGAAAATATTTTGGGAAAGTGATAAAATTTGCTGAAATTTAAAACATAAAAGTACAGTAAACAATTTAAAAATTAAATATTAGCAAGGGAAAAAAAAACTGAGCTTGAACATGCAAAAACCTATTTTATTTCAAACACAATAAGGAAAAAAAGACTAATGTGATAAATCACATTGTCACATATAAACATCCTTAACATGCTTTTAATAACTAATATTCTAGGGATGAGGGAATAACAAAAACAACTTTTGACAAAAAATGAAAACTAAATTACAATGTTTCTGCCAGAATGCAGGCGTCTTTAAAACCAAAGCTGATTAAGAGTATGTCAACCTCCTCTCCACTCATATAGTTAAAATTCAAGTGTTGTAGATCAGAGAAATATTTATGAGCTTTCAATCAAGAAAATGGATAGCTCTGAGCTGCAACAGCTATGATGCTAAAACAGCTCCAAAAGAAGCCAAATTATAAAAAGAGAACTGCATCACCCAGCATGGCATACCTGCACAAGCAAACCACAAGCAATACAGCCTTCTGCAAATTTTGTCAATGCTCAAATTAGCACATCTATTAAAGGATCCCACAGTAGAAAATTTTGATAGATTAACCTAACATTCATTTTCCAATTTTAAACACACATCAGAATTTTAAAAAAATATTTTATTTCACTCAATTTGAATATTGTGTTTTCATCCCTCTCCGAAACCTTTCAAGTCTTCCATTTGCAAGTGACACAAATTTTAGTATGTTTCACTTCTAATTTTAAATCAATTGTGATGTATAATCAAGACGGCAGCCAATGTACATCTGTTAGCTCCCATGAAATGGTGCAGTTTGTTATTTTTGTTGTTCTTACTTTCATTCACAGTGTTCACATGTTCATTAATTATAAACCTCAAAGAACAAAGGACATGATCGGAAGTTTGGCTAACCAGCCACGGTTGCTCAGTACCCACCTTGCTAACATGAAACTGCTAAAATTCCTACAAAATCAGATGGATTCTGGCTAAGGCTTTGAAAACTATCTCTGAGAGCAAGAGACTGGTACAATTTAATACACAGTCGACCCTTGACATACGACCAGCCTGACATGTGAACAACTTGGTTTACGACCAAAATTTTTTTTTTTTGAATTACGACCAACATCCTGCGTTATGACCCAAATGCAGTCACGTGTATCCGCTTGTGTGATTGTAAACAACAGCCAAGAGCATTTGTAAGCGCCAGTCGGAGCCCAGATACATGTGTTTGTGGACGTAATTTCGGTCAGTGCAGTGATTTATATAATTTATTTCGATAATTGCTAAGGAAGGAAGAGAAGGTAACAAAGGTAAAGAAAGCGATCACAATCGAAACGAAGAAGGAAATTGTGTGTAAATATGAGAGTGGCGTTAGTGTGACCAATCTCACTGATATGTACAGCATGTCGAAATCCGCTATCTCGACAATTTTACAAAGAAAAGATTTGTATAAGGAAACTCCTTCCAAACAATAACCACCTTCCATTTCATTTTCCTCCTCCTTCCTTCCTGCAAGCCAAAGATGTCAACTTAAATGGTGAGTACAGTATGAAATTGTTGTTTCTGGTAGGCTAGGCACTTTTTATAACTTTTTGGTTAGTACATTAGAAACATTATTGGTGTTTTTGGTAAATTGTGCACATTATACAACCCAACCCTTTTTTATTAAAAAAAGTTAAATGTTGCTGTGGGAGGTTCGGAAAACACATTAAGGGCATTTCCATTATTTCTTATGGGAAAAATAGTCAACTTACAACCAACTTGAGTTACAACCCGCCCTCGCGAATGAATTGAGTTCGTAAGTCAAGGGTCCACTGTATACAGAAACCTGGCTTAATGAAGAATGCTGCACCTCACTATATAAATGTATAGCTTTATTTTTCATTTAGACAGGATCTCAGCATACAGTAAGAAGAAAAGGGGATGGGGTTAACAAAACTGATTTACAACTTTAACTTTAAATGAATCTGTTATTACATTTGCTTTCAGGTGTTAGTTTGGCAACCTCAACACTATGAATATAAATTATCTTAACACTGTAAAAAAATTGCAGTAAACGTATTGGTTTGCAGCAACCCTCTGTATCACAAATATGTTAGAAAGAAGGCCAACTCAATTCTGTCAGACAATGGCCATCCTCTTTTTTTTCCTACATTTCAGCTGTTGTGATCAGGCTGCAAATTTAGGTTCCCAAGGGTAAAGAGCAAAAACTTTAAGAGCTGTTTAATTCCTATATCATTTTTCAATCTACAGTGCATCCGAAAAGTATTCACAGCGCATCACTTTTTCCACATTTTGTTATGTTACAGCCTTATTCCAAAATGGATTCAATTCATTTTTTTTCCTCAGAATTCTACACACAATACCCCATAATGACAAAAAAAAAGTTTACTTTAGGTTTTTGCAAATTTATTAAAAATAAAAAAACTGAGAAACCCCATGTACATTAGTATTCACAGCCTTTGCTCAGTACTTTGTCAATGCACCTTTGGCAGCAATTACAGCCTCAAGTCTTGTTGAATATGATGCCACAAGCTTGGCACACCTATCCTTGGCCAGTTTCGACCATTCCTTTTTGCAGCACCTCTCAAGCTCCATCAGGTTGGATGGGAAGCGTCGGTGCACAGCCATTTTAAGATATCTCCAGAGATGTTCAATCAGATTCAAGTCTGGGCTCTGGCTGGGCCACTCAAGGACATTCATAGAGTTGTCCTGAAGCCACTCTGATATCTTGGCTGTGTGCTTAGGGTCGTTGTCCTGCTGAAATATGAACCGTCGCCCCAGTCTGAGGTCAAGAGCGCTCTGGAGCAGGTTTTCATCCAGGATGTCTCTGTACATTGATACAGTCATCTTTCCCTTTATCCTGACTAGTCTCCCAGTCCCTGCCGCTGAAAAACATCCCCACAGCATGATGCTGCCACCACCATGCTTCACTGTAGGGATGGTATTAGCCTGGTGATGAGCGGTGCCTGGTTTCCTCCAAACGTGACGCCTGGCATTCACACCAAAGAGTTCAATCTTTGTCTCATCAGACCAGAAAATTTTCTTTCTCATGGTCTAAGAGTCCTTCAGGTGCCTTTTGGCAAACTCCAGGCGGGCTGCCATGTGCCTTTTACTAAGGAGTGGCTTCCGTCTGGCCACTCTACCATATAGGCCTGATTGGTGGATTGCTGCAGAGATGGTTGTCCTTCTGGAAGGTTCTCCTCTCTCCACAGAGGACCTCTGGAGCTCTGACAGAGTGACCATCAGGTTCTTGGTCACCTCCCTGACTAAGGTCCTTCTCCCCCGATCGCTCAGTTTAGATGGCCGGCCAGCTCTAGGAAGAGTCCTGGTGGTTTCGAACTTCTTCCACTTACGGATGATGGAGGCCACTGTGCTCATTGGGACCTTCAAAGCAGCAGAAATTTTTCTGTTACCTTCCCCAGATTTGTGCCTCGAGACAATCCTGTCTCGGAGGTCTACAGACAATTCCTTTGACTTCATGCTTGGTTTGTGCTCTGACATGAACTGTCAACTGTGGGACCTTATATAGACAGGTGTGTGCCTTTCCAAATCATGTCCAATCAACTGAATTTACCACAGGTGGTCTCCAATTAAGCTGCAGAAACATCTCAAGGATGATCAGGGGAAACAGGATGCACCTGAGCTCAATTTTGAGCTTCATGGCAAAGGCTGTGAATACTTATGTACATGTGTTTCCTCAATTTTTTTATTGTTAATAAATTTGCAAAAACCTCAAGTAAACTTTTTTCTCGTTGTCATTATGGGGTGTTGTGTGTAGAATTCTGAGGAAAAAAATGAATTTAATCCATTTTGCAATAAGGCTGTAACATAACAAAATGTGGAAAAAGTGATGCGCTGTGAATACTTTCCGGATGCACTGTATGTACTGTTAAAGGTAATAATTATTCTTCTTTGTACTAATTTTCAGTGTGTGTACTCATGATAACACTAGTTTTCAGTTGTTGTATCTTGGCTAATTTTCACATATCTGTGTAAGAAATGGTAGTGGTAACTTGTCACCTTTACTACAGCACAAAATTCACTGTAGCTTTAAGAGTTGCCACAAGCACATGCTAAGCCTCCACTTAAGCTGCTGTTTTGGGCAATTAGCAAGAAGGAGCCAGGAGCAACCACAAAGCTGACATCAAAAGTGCAAAAGACAGCTACCACAAGAAGGGAGAAACTATTTTAGAAACAACTAGAAACCAATACTAGGTACTAAGACAATCAAAACTGTAAAAGCAAACACACGGATGTGCCCCATTTCCAGATGAGTGTATGCATCTTCTATGCTCATTTTGATTCAAACAGCACAAAAACAGCTGGGACGCTTCCTGCTCAGCCAAATGATCATATTCTCAAGCTGTCCAAAGACTATGAATGGAGCTCTTGGATGGATGGACATTTATTTATGCTTACCTCATGGTTACATATTTATTGTCATATTTAACAATACATTTGCATATCTGTTTACTTATTAAATTATGACCAAAATAGTCCTCCAAAACAGTGATGTCTTATGTGTTATGTGAATGAAGCAAGCAAAGTGAAATACAGCATAGAAGAAAAGCACTTGAACTAGTTATTAAAAGGGTTCCAAATATCTGATAGTCACAAAGAACTTGTAAGCAACTCTAACATTTGAATCTTGATGTTAACATTTCTTACCATACTGTGGTATCTAGTTGGTCAGAAGAATGCTGGAGATAATCAAGTTGTGCAAACAGTGGAAACAGTACCTGTACCCCTCCAATGGAATGAATAGCACTTGGCACAGAATGCGTCACCACGGCTTTTACATTCTGCAGAAAGAGAAACGAAAGTCAACTTTCAAAGTCTACAATATAGTTGAAAGCAATTTTATACATATATACTGTACAGTGCATCCGGAAAGTATTCACAGCGCATCATTTTTTCCACATTTTGTTATGTTACAGCCTTATTGCAAAATGGATTAAATTCATTTTTTTCCTCAGAATTCTGCACACAACACCCCATAATGACAACGTGAAAAAAGTTTACTTGAGGTGTTTGCAAATTTATTAAAAATAAAAAAACGGAGAAATCCCATGTACATAAGTATTCACAACCTTTGCTCAATACTTTGTCGATGCACCTTTGGCAGCAAGAGTTGTCCTGAAGCCACTCCTTTGATATCTTGGCTGTGTGCTTAGGGTCGTTGTCCTGCTGAAAGATGAACCGTCGCCCCTGTCTGAGGTCAAGAGCGCTCTGGAGCAGGTTTTCATCCAGGATGTCTCTGTACATTGCTGCAGTCATCTTTCCCTTTATCCTGACTAGTCTCCCAGTCCCTGTCGCTGAAAAACATCCCCACAGCATGATGCTGCCACCACCATGCTTCACTGTAGGGATGGTATTGGCCTGGTGATGCACAGTGCCAGGTTTCCTCCAAACGTGACACCTGGCATTCACACCAAAGAGTTCAATCTTTGTCTCATAAGACCAGAGAATTTTCTTTCTCATGGTCCGAGAGTCCTTCAGGTGCCTTTTGGCAAACTCCAGGCGGGCTGCCATGTGCCTTTTACTAAGGAGTGGCTTCCGTCTGGCCACTCTACCATACAGGCCTGATCTGGAAGGTTCTCCTCTCTCCACAGAGGACCTCTGGAGCTCCTGACAGAGTGACCATCAGGTTCTTGGTCACCTCCCTGACTAAGGTCCTTCTCCCCCGATCGCTCAGTTTAGATGGCTGGCCAGCTCTAGGCAAAGTCCTGATGGTTTCGAACTTCTTCCACTTACGGATGATGGAGGCCACTGTGCTCATTGGGACCTTCAAAGCAGCAGAAATTTTTCTGTAACCTTCCCCAGATTTGTGCCTCGAGACAATCCTGTCTCGGAGGTCTACAGACAATTCCTTTGACTTCATGCTTGGTTTGTGCTCGGACATGAACTGTCAACTGTGGGACCTTCTATAGACAGGTGTTTGCCTTTCCAAATCAGGTCCAGACAACTGAATTTACCACAGGTGGACTCCAATTAAGCTGCAGAAACATCTCAAGGATGATCAGGGGAAACAGGATGCACCTGAGCTCAATTTTGAGCTTCATGGCAAAGGCTGTGAATACTTACAGTATGTACATGTGCTTTCTCAATTTTTTTATTTTTAATAAATTTGCAAAAAATCTTAAGTAAACTTTTTTCACGTTGTCATTATGGGGTGTTGTGTGTAGAATTCTGAGGAAAAAATGAATTTAATCCACTTTGGAATATGGCTGTAACATAAAATGTGGAAAAAGTGATGTGCTGTGAATACTTTCCGGATGTACTGTATATCAATCCAGCACAATTAATGAACAATTTTGTGATCATAACTGCATACACTATTTGGAATCATATTCTATAATACAATTAATCACACAATTCTTAGTAATTTAACACTAGTAATTTAAATGTGTAAATATTTGTCATTTTTAAGCCAAATAAAAGTACTGTACATAAACTTTATAAAAAAAAAAAAAAAAAAAAAAGATCACCAAACCTGCCAACTATTTAAAGAACATACATTATGCATAGTAAATCTATATGAAAGTAACATTGCTTAAAAAGAAAAAAATATATACACACTTTTCAATTATAAAAAGGAAAATCGAATAGACTGAATTGCTTATATTTTTACCATGCCTAAGTCTCTAATCTTAACAAAAAAAACGTTACCATAGTTAAATAAAGAAAAGCAACATTAAAACTTGTAAAACAAGGCTTATATGCTCGATTACTTAAAAAAATACTATGCAAAATAAGACATACTACCTGCAGCATTAGAGCATGAGGTGAATGTACAAAGATAGATGGATTGTCTTTGGGAGAAGACTCGAGGCAGAGCTGGGCATCTGTAGCTCGTGGGTTATATGTGAATGCAATGCAGTTAGACAGCTTTCCCTCATACAGCAAAAGTTTATGATGCTCAGCAAAAAGTAGGTCACTTTCTGCCTTATATTTAAAGGTACCCTTAAAATACAGAAAAAAGAATAGTACAATAAATTTCAGGATCAAATTGATACAACTGTTAGCAAAATAATCACAAAAGGTTTCCTGTTATTTATGTTTCTTAGCATAATACAATTTTTAAAACTTATTAAATTCTTGCACAGGAAGTGGTAAGGATATTATAATACGATTCAAGTTTGAAATAGGCAGGCAAAGTGACATAGCAGTTAAGGTTTTGGACTTTAGACCTCAAACCCTAAAGTTGTGGGTTTAAATCCCACTACTGACACTGTGTGACCATGAGAATGTCACTTCACCTGCCTGTGCTTCAAATGGAAAAACAAAAGAAATGTAGCCAATTCAATGTCAAATGTTTGGACACTCTGGATAAAGGGGCGAGACAAATAAGTAAATAAGATTACTCATGGTCAGTAACATCACTCAAAAAATAAACTGTTCAAATACTACCTACCAAGATGTGATTATTTAGTTTTAGATGTGCAATGCTCACATTAAAAACAGAGTACAACAAGCAGCATTACACTAGTTATATAACTTAGAGTTTTGAAAAGAGCAATAGAAAGAGAAATTGTGAGGAAAATGGTTTGCCATCTTGACATTAGTGGTTTTGTATCATTAAAAAAAAGCTTTGCACAAATGGATATTTCAACAAACTAGCCTAAAAAGTATGCAAACACCTAAAAAGTCCACAACTAAAACAGAATTTTTTTCTTGACAGAAGATTTATGCCATGGTGAAATGTACTTTTTGAACAGAGGGCGATCAAAATAATACAACAATTCAGTTTGTAGAGGGAAGAAATAAGCTTGCTTACAAGGATTTATAACGTGAAAAAATGTTTAGATGGCAGGAAAATCTTGACGGTAAAAATGCAAACCAAATGTTTAAAATTAATTTTTCTTCAATGAAATAATTCATACCTTGTAGCCTGGACCCAGCTGATAAATGGCTAAAATCTGAGCTGCATTGAGTGCTTCACTGAAGAGGTAGACAGCACCCATTTGACCACAAAACACTCTATTAGCGTCTGCAGTCTCAGAAGATCCCAGGAAACATTTGTCGAATGTCTTTAACATGCAAAAAAAATTAAACAATTTTAAACCATTTATAGATTAAATTTTCCACTTAATATCTTAAAATTCATATACTACAACTATGATCCTACAAATAGCAGTTATTTGAAAAACTAATTGCTCTAGACAGAAAAGTTTTCATTACTCTGTCCAGGGGGGTTTGTGCCAATACGAGATAATATTAACAGAAACTGTTTCAGCTTTTAAAAGGAGTTCTGTAAGTTTTTGATAGTGTTATTCCTTTTAATGAAATGTATTCTATTAAATAACAGGCTACATGGCTCCAGAGACCCTCAACTGGTTTAAAACATTTCAGGCTATTCACAGAGAATGCAACTTATTTCAGGGCACCATTAGACTCGTTTGTAAAATCTGGCATCGCTGTGACACACTGAGTTATTATCATCTTCTTCTACTTTTGGCTGCTCCAGTTTCCATATCTTCCTGTCTTCTGCATCTTGCTCTGCTCTTGCTCACCACCTGCATGTCCTCGCTCACCATATCCAAAAACCCAGCCACGGGGAAGCACAAACCAAGTGTTTCTTCATGCCGGTCCAAAGACCGGATGAATGGGGAAGGTTATGTCAGAAAGGGCATCCAGTGTAAAATGTTGCTAGATCAATATGCAGACAACAATACAAACTTCCATTACGGCAAATTTATATATATACACATACATACATACATACACACACACACACAGTAGACCCCGGCAAAGTCGCGGTTCAGAGTTCGCAGCCTCAGTCATTTGCAGATTTTTCCTTAGAACCTAACTAATAAATGTTAGTGGAAACCGCAAATATCCTCCGCAATTTTTATGGCTTTTTTCGTGGCAATACTGTACTGTAGAGAGAACAGGAAGCAGCTGTAGAGAAAACCGCGACTTGGGATGGTGAAAGTAGCATATAGAATTTGAAACTACAACTCCCAGCAGTCCCTCTGATTGGTCTTCTGCTGTGGATGCTGGGGCTGTTGAGGTCAAAGGATGTCAGTTGTCTCTGTTTGTGAGTGCGCGCGTAGGGTCAAGGCTGGAATTTCCACCATAAAAATAAATAAATCACCGTCTTCCTAATTGTGGTTTCTCGCGGGATGCTACGATTACTTAAAAGCCTGAACCATACCTGTCCTTTTTGGCTGATTGCTTTGGTTCTCTCTCCTCCCCCAGACAGGGGCTGTGCTCCCCTATGATGGTTGTCTATTGTTTAATCGTTAAGGAACTGCATGCTGAGCACCTTTTACTTCTGAAAGAGACATGTTTGCTTGAAGTGTTTGAATAAGGTTCCTGTCTCTACAATCTCCTGTGTTTGTGTGCAATTCTGTGACCCAAGCTGCACTAAGACTAGCCTGCAAGCATCAGCGCTTACCTCTGTGTGCTTGCTTGCAGCCAGTTTAAGCGCAGTTGGCTCAGTGATTTACATCCATGACGTCAGTTGCACTTTGTACATATCGTTCCAGTAGTTTTTTTAAATAGTTTTTACAGTTCATTAGCATTGTGTAAAATTATCAGTGTTGCAGTAATTGTGATGCTCTTTGCATGAAAAAAAAAATGTGTTCCATTAAAATTTCACTTTTTCTTTGTTAATTGTGATGTTTACTTAAAGTGAAGCAAAAAAGTATTTGGCATCCAGGGATGCATTAACCCCCAAGTATGTGGCAGTTTAACGGTTAAAGCGCCAAGATGCCACCAAAACGAGCTGCACCATCTATGGCTTCTGGCAATGAAAACGCGCTTGCATGAATTACAGTACATATAGCAGTAACATCGGTATTTTACATTCTAGCACTGTGGGAGACATAGCAGTACAGTATACAGGTTAACCTTTACACTATTTTTAGGTAATGTATTAAGCTGAGTTTGAAATTAAGTTAAAAGTGTTTTGAGGGCATATTTACGGTTTAAACTATGAAAACAGGTATTTTTTTAACCACATCCAAAATTCACCGTTTTTCACAATTCACGGGTGCTATAGGAAAGTAACCCGAGCGGGGGTGTACTGTATAAAAATTCTATATAGCCTATATAAAAATAGTATACTGTATATACACTCACAAAGGTCAAATCCCATTATAGCAAATACCAACATTAATAATGCAATGCAAAAAAATACTGCCACGCCTACACTTTCCGAACTCAATGTCCAGAACCCTGTGACAGGCTGTCTCAGAATAAGTCAGTCTGTTGCAAAACTTCCAGTCTCAGGCAGTCTCTTCGAGGCTCAGTGAAAGTGTAGGCGCGACACCCTACACATACTGAATTCTGATTCAGTGCTCCACCTAGTGTCCGCGTGAGTAGTTGTGTTGCGTGCAAATACTGTACTTTTTGAGTTTCACAGCGGTTCACAAAGTTTTCTTTGAGATGAATATAAAAAGTGAGAATCAGTGTCAGTTTACACTGAAAGAAAACTTAACAACCCCTGAGAAAAAGATGATTCCGGAAATGAAGAAAAATGATGTGGCAAAAGCATTCAGAATCACTACCTTCTTCTTCATCTAACGTCTCGTTTTCATTTTGTATTTTCATACCTGCATTTCTATTAAAAAATGTAATTTCTTTAAAACAAATTTTGTTTAACACGTCGTATAAATGTTTGTTTAGGCCAAAATTAAAATATTGATTATTCTGAAAATGTTACTTCAGTATTTGCTCTAACGGGATTTGTTCTGCAGGCAAGCAGCCAGGCAGACAATAGATAGGGCAAACTAAACTGCAAGATTAGGGTAAAAAAAAAATGAAAAGTAATGTAATTTTTAGAGTTACACAAAAACATCTTTTATCAGGGAACAAGTAATGGGTTAACAACGTACACTTTTTCTGCAGCAATGGAATTTAATTAAGCCTTGAAAACTGATGTAAACAAACTCCACAGGCTTGATTACTTATAAGCCCTCTGTCTGATTAAAAGAATTGTTGGAAAAAACTGTGTTGTAACACCTTCTGAAACATTATTTGGACAATATTGCACTGTACTGTAGATTGCTATCATAGTGGAGAGAAAAAGATAATTAAATGATGACAGACCATTATATCCCATCAAAGTGCTGATCTTTCCTTTCGAGAACTTGCAAAAAAAGAAAAGGTGGCTGTGAATAGTTACCTAACCTACCAAAAGGAACATGGAAACTGGTGGAAACTGACAGGAATAGGCTTGTCAAACCCAAAGCAACAACAGAATCACAAGACAAGTTCCTAAGAGTTAGTCTGCACACTCACACATACAATCGCATACAAGGTTTGTTATTATGACTACATATTTAATAACCTTTTGACCTGTGGACAGACTCTCTGAACCGACTGGCCTACAAATGGTCATGTACCAGAAGGGAGAAATGAGAAAGGTGACTGCAGTCTTGAATAAGATTGACTTTCTAAAGGAGAGTGTGTTATATACCCTGATCAGAAAACAATAATGTAACATTCTGTGCTGCAATCAACACCCTCTGCAGTGCTTTAAATTTCTTCAGTTAAGTAGGTGCCACACTATGATGTTATGGATCCCATGAAGATGCACTTTACAATCCATCTACACAGGTTAGTGAGAATGGATGGAGAAATTAAAGCCATATTGTATAAATAGAGAACGTTAAGGGTATTCTAAGGGTATTCTTGACAATACCCAAAATTTGTTGTGCCATTTTGAATTTTCACAGGTGGGCACTACAAGAAAATTAAAGGTGTTCACTCTCTTCAAGAGGATTTTCCCCAAAGGTCCATGACCAGCACCTTGGTGTTGCAGACATTAATGGTGCAATTAGTACTATCATGTAACCAAATCAACTTCAATTCGTTATTAGTATTTCTAAATATAATAATTCACCAACCCATATAACTGGACTGGAGGAGGAAATCAGGCACATCGAATGAAGCACACATATGGAACTACACATCAAAGATCTGAGAGTTAACAAGCTCACCACTTCATCATAGTGCAGATGTTCTTTCCTATTTTTTTAAAAATTTGTATAAAATGAAAAATAATTTCTAGTAAAGTTCAGTTTTAAACAAATGAAAAAAACTACACTTCAATAGATGAATGGCATCAGATTGCAGCGACTTCCTAACAGCATCTTCATTTTTAGTATTTGCTCTTCACAGGATACAAGTCATTATACTGTGTTCAATCTCCATATAAATTGCTGCAATGATCTTTCACAGTTGTGGCATTTCATTGCTGATGTTCTGTGATTTTAAAAGCTCTTAACAAAATGAAGAATTTAAAGAAAGCATCTTTATCCTTATCAACAAAAATTTCTCTCCATATTTTACTTACTATTTAATTTCTGACAAGTAAAGTTAAAAACTACAACAGACTGATCTTGTTATTTTGATGTGTACAGTACTAACACAGAATAAAGAAAAAAGTCTTTTCATCCTTCTGTAAGTTACAAGACATTCTGCTATTATTTAGGACAGTTAAATATTAGGGGAAAAAAAATTGTTCTTTTTTTGCCCCCCAGACATTTTCTCAGACATTGATATGTCTGGGAATTAACAGCTGCTTTATTCTTGCTCAAAAATATACTGTATTTGCTCAGTCTTATTAACCCATATGCCTTCCAGACATATACTAAACCCATTTATTCAAACTGTAGAATTTTAGAGAAAAGAAGACAAGGCACTGCAGATCCTTTAGCTAGCCCAACCTGCACAGCTTTGAGATGCAAGGAGGAAACCATTGCACCAAGAGAAAAACCCACACATGAATTGGAAAGAGTAAACTTCACAAACAAAATTACCAGCAGGATTCAAATTCAGTTTTCTGGATATCTAGGGCGGCAGCACTAAACACTAAGCTACCATAACACCAACTACTCCAATTACATGTGTGACATAATTTGGGAACACTGTATTAATGACTCATTAGTAAAACCAATCTTCATAAAATCAATTTTCACACGTCCTGCTAATTTGGAAGGGGATGCCCAACTTGTAAATGTTTACCTGACAATGCAGTGCATTCCATTCCATTAGCTATAAAAATCAGTTATACTTTAACTTTGTTAGACTGTGTTAGATTACATCTGATGCTGCTGTTGTTACATGGCATTAAATGGTATTCTTCAGAATTACTTTCATAGAAACCTAGAATATTAATAGATCTTTCATATAGTATTTAAACTCACTACAAATTTCAGAATATCTTAAATTAACAAACAGGAGTGTTTATCTCAATCAAATAAAACCTCATACTTACATCACTTGTGTTGACAAACCATGTGATTTCACCATACGAGGCAAGCTCCCCATTCACATAGCAGCTTATTTCGCTATTCTTCCACCGGTTGTAGATATGTACGATAGTCACCATGTACCACTGAAATATAAGATATGTGACTAAACATAAAATATGCACTCTAGTCACCATATATTTAAACAATCTAAACAATTAAAAATGTTTCAGGTAATAAGTTAAACACCACTCTACATGATATCTTTAATATGCAAAGAAATCTGATGTGGCCAGCACATGACTTTCTCCATAATTACAACATAAGTACAGTACATAGTATGAATTTTGTAAAATATATGCAAGATGTAATACCACAGAACTTTACTTTCAACTTTAAATGCAAATCTACTAAAATGTATTAATTGTTTTTTAAATGAAACTAAAATATAAAATATTTGCACTTGCTACTTTTTAGCCTAAATTTGAACAACTAATGCATCAATTCACCTGTAACTAAGATAAATTAATATTAATTCTATTATTCACATTTTGAAAATAAGTAGTAGAAACCTGCATATTCTGTTATGTAATAATAATAATAATAATAAATAATTCATTACATTTATATAGCGCTTTTCTCAGTACTCAAAGCGCTATCCACACAGGGAGGAACCGGGAAGCGAACCCACAATCTTCCACAGTCTCCTTACTGCAAAGCAGCAGCACTACCACTGCACCACCTGTAAGGACAATAGCTTGGATGGTCTTAGGACTAGCACTCTCAATTAATAAACTGAACCCAACAAAACTAATAGATGCCACAAACAGACATACTGGTAATAATAAAGCTATCAAAAGTAATCATGGTTTTGTTGTAATTAGAGTTCAGCTGCTGTGATTACTGCATTTGAAAAATTTAAATTTTAGAAGCTAACGCTTTGGACTGAACTCAAAATTCATAAATGTCCTTAAAAGTACTAGATTCATATGCAAAATTGTGAACTTCTCCACATGTTTATAATCAGAACAGACTGTTTAACAATGGGGGGGAACAGGGGGGAAAAAAAGTCCCTGTTTCTGTCAAGTCAGTGAGACTGCTGTGCAAACAGAGCATCTTTGTCAATAAGAAATAAAACCAAGCTCAAAAAAATTGCAAAAGGGTCAGAGGATTTTAATAACACAATTCAAAGCCTCACATTGTTTTACAGAGACTATATCTCTGTCTTGAATGAGCTATAAAGATTCACACTGTCATTTCTCCAAGCTGTGCGGTTAGTAGTTTTTAAAAAAAAAAAATATCACTCACTGGCATTAAACTAGTAATGATGAGAGTGAATAAATAGATGCGTGTGACTATCAAAGATGTAGTTACACATAAGAAAAGAACTAATAATGTGATAGTGTGCATCAAGAAATTTCCAACGGATCTGCCCTGAACATGGAAACCTTGTCCTAATATATGTCATTATTACAGATCCACCATTTCTGTATGTTTAGTAGCCTTACTGAGGGTCTTTCAATATGGGGACAAGGCTACTGTTATGAACTATACTATTATGGACTTTTGCAAAGAGAAAGACTTTTGCATTATTCTTCTTCTGAATTACATTTATTCATTAACATAATTTTGGCAGCATTTTTTTCCTTCTTTCTGTATTTTCTGATTAAGATAATATGTATATTTTGCTTAAACCTATTGTTTGATTTGCTGCAACTACTGATGAAACCAAAGCATCTAATCTTCTAAGATGGTGCACTTCAATAATAATGAATAATCATCACACTTTTGGTATTGTAGAATGGTAGTCTTTTGGGATTGGAATTTCTGCAGAGCTTTATTTTCTCCAGCATCCCACTGGGATGGAGCTTTTGTTTTCCTCTCCCCCCTGGACAACTGGCCATAGTATTACGACTTTAAAAAGTGTTAATAATAATTTATGTTATGTTTAAATCTGTTTAGGTTTCTTCTATTTTCTATGTATTAGTATTGACTGTTTTTAATTTTGTTTTTTTATTTAGTCTTCTTTGTAAATGAAATTCTTTAACATTTGTAAAGCAGATTAATCTATATGTTTGGTATGAAAAAGAAGCAAAAGAAGATTAAGAGGTGACATGATTGAAGTGTTTAAAATTATGAAGGAAATTTGTACAGTGGATCGAGACTGTTATTTTAAAATTAGTTCATCAAGAACACGGGGGCACAGCTGGAAACTTGTTAAGCATAATTTCGCACAAACATTAGGAAATTTTTCTTTACTCAAAGAACGATAGACACTTGGAATAAGCTACCAAGTAGTGTGGTAGACAGTAAGACATTGGGGACTTTCAAAACTCGACTTGATGTTTTTTTTGGAAGAAATAAAAGGATAGGACTGGCGAGCTTTGCTGGGCTGAATGGCTTGTTCTCGTCTAGAGTGTTCTAATGAAAATGTACTACATAAATATTGTCAGTTATATCTGTTTCATGGTTTTTACTATAGATGACCTGCCCTTTCTGATGCTCAGTTTAATTTCATAGCAGTTCATCTTTATTTAATTTAATCAAAGCATATGCTGGGTCTAAAGCCAAATCAATTATTCACAGATCGCAGGACCTCTGGAAGCTTATATGCAGTAATTAAGTATACTGTATTAGATATTCATCATAGGTTTGATAGTAGATATTTGACTTTAATACATTTATTTTTATCTTGTGATATTATACAGGCAATAGGCAGATCAAAGTCATATGGCCATTGTACTGGTCAACCATAGTGAAAAGGAAGGTCAAAAGGCATGGCTCTCAATTTACTTGTCTATCTACTGTCACTACTGTCTATCTACTCTCACCTATGGTTACAAGCTGTGGGTAGTGACTGAAAGAACTAGACAGCAGATTTCAAGTGGTAGAAATGAGTTTCCTTAGTAGGGTGTCTGGGCTTAGCCTTTGACATTGGGTAAGAAACGCAGACACACACTCATGAGGTGCTCAAAGTAGAGCCGCTGCTCTTCCATATCGAAAGCAGCTAGTTGAGGTGGCTTAAGCCTCTGATTAGGATGCTTCCTGTATGCCTACTTAGGGAGGTGTTTTGGGCATGTCCAAACCAGGAGACAACAATGGGGCAGACCAGGAATCACTGGAGAGATTATACCTCTCAGCTGGCCTGGGTAAATCTTAGCATCTCCCCAGAGGAGTTAGAGAAGGTGGCAGGGGGTATCTTTGTATAAACTACTGTCCCCTGACCCAGACCCGTGGCATAAAATAGATGGATGGATGGATGGATGGCTGGCTGGATACATATTATAAAATGGTTAAAACTTTTGTCAGTATCATTACATCATTATTCAGTGGGGAGGATGGTCACTCCCTGAGGTTTTCATTCTACTGTTTTTGGAAATATGTTGTTAGTGCATTACAACAGTTTTTATGGGGGCATGTTATTCAGCCCAAGAAAGTTTGACAGTCCAATTCACCCAATTTCTCCAAATTAACTTCAAGTCGAGTTGGGTAAGGTTCTGAAATTACTACTGTCTATCATATTGCTTGTGTTTATGGGTTCTGTGTGAAGAAAAATATTGCTGCGCTTCTTAAGCAAAACTTACCAATAACAGATTTCTATGCGTCTGCAACAGATTTTGCAATCTCTTGTTTTCTCTGCTGCTTAAATGTGGAGAGTGAGTATTCTGTGGGTCTTGGGGTGTGTATTGTTAAATATTTTCACTAGAAGAAGAAAGGGAATGGCAACCTTGAAAGAAGAGGTACTTCTTTCCCATGATGCTAGATAGTAGACAACTCACAAGATGTCAAGGATTCTTAAAAATGTGTTGCCGGATACAGGGAAGCATACAATCGAGGATAGGATGGAATGGAATAAGGACAAGGATGATGCCTTTGAGAACACAGTGAGCTGAATGGTTGTTTAGGGACATAGCCTCTCCTGCATAACTCAGTACTAAGGAATGCAGGAATACCAAAGGCTGCTAAATGGATTTCTAACCAGATAATCCCGATGCAAAAGTAAAACTATAACTGCTTGTAGAGATGACCCCTGGACATGGTGTAAAGTTATTTCAAGCTCATTGTGCGCCCAGAGATAAGATATGATTTGCGGGCAGTGGTTCAACTGCAAGGAGAACAAGGAAAAAGATTACATAGTGCACAGAGGAGTAAGAACTTAAATGATATCTGACAGCTAGACAAAGGAGTGAACCACTCCTCTGGATAGAGGGGGAACAACAACTGAGAGAGTAGCCAAAACAGACTTTTGCGTTTGTTAGTTGTCTATGTTTTTAAACTTGTATATATTTGTACACATCTTGAGGCCCCCCTAACTTGTGTTTAGCTATTTAATAAATCATTTTTTATACTTGAAAATACTTGTACAAGCTGAAAAGATTTTTCTAAGAATTAAGCTAGAACAACCAATCAGCACACAAGTTATTTAGCACAGAATTGCCAACTTAAACATATTTTCAAGGGTATGAGAAATAACAATTCCATCTGTATTCACCCTGAATGTTGAGATACCTTTTGGGGCTTGAAGTCAAACTTAACACAGTGCTGGAATCCTTTCCCTTTAGATTTTAATGAGGTCACAATTAGACATCCTCCAACAAAATGTGCAGAGTATCCAAGTCCTTTACTTGTCCGGAAACTGAAAGGAAAATACCATAACTTAACAAGATATTTGATGAAAACTCTTTATATGACATGAAACAAACAGGCTTAAGCTCATTAAAATATAACATTGTATACCAGATATATTTAAATACATACACTACATATATACACACATATACTATACATATATACACATATATATTTGTACATATACTGTACCATCAGGTCATGTCAGGTTGGGGAGAATGCACTGGTACAGCGTGTTGCTGCACCCACCACATGACAAAACTGCTCAGGATCCCGGTTGGCAACCCCCAAGGCAGACATGCGGTTCAATCCCACTCCCCGGAAATGAGCATCTACATGCTGCAGCCAAGTATTACGTGGGTGTCCCCTTAACCCTTAACCTTAACGGCTTAGGTCCTCAACAATGAGGATTCTGTGAGCCAGATCACACTCTGGGAATCATGCCATATGGCTGTAATGCCATAACTGATGCACCTCAAAATGCAGGTAATGTGCCTCATTCAGGACTTCGTGAGCAACTGCTTGTTCGACACAAAGTCAAACCAGCGGTACCCAAGGATTCTCCAAAGAGACACCGTACTGAAGCAGTCCAGTCTTCATGTCAAGTCACTGGATAGCATCCATGTCTCGCAACCATATAGCAAAACAGGAAGCACCAGAACTCAAAGACTTGGACCTTTGTCCTTTTGCAGACATCATGGGAACACCACATGCACCTTTCTAGCAACCTCATGACAAGCCATGCTCTCCCAATCCATCTAATGACTTCATAGGAAGAGTCACCAGAGACATGAATATCGCTGCAGAGGTAAGTAAACCTCTCGATGAGGTCAATATTCTCTCCACAAACAAACACTGCTGGATGGCTGTACCCAAGAGGTCATTAAAGGCCTGGATCTTGGTTTTTATCCAGGACACTCACAAACCCAAACACTCAGACTCCTCACTCAGTCTCTCGAGTGCCCCAATCAGAGCCTTCATTGACTCCGCAAAGATCATAGCATCGTCGGGAATCTCAAGGTCAGTGAGTCTCTTCATCAACAGATGCCCCACAGCCGCTGGACCCCATGACTGTGCCCGACACCTAGTCCATGTAAGCATTGAAAAGAGATTGAATATATTGTACATACACATATATACATATATATGCAAACACACTCACAAATATATATGTATATATACATATACACATACACACACACATATACATATACATATATACATATACATATACATATACATATACATATATATATATATATATATATATATATACACATACATTGCAGAGCATACAATATACACACAGTACATTAAATATCACATATTAATATGTATAATGATCTGAAACTTCTGCATTAATGGCATATTTTGCATAGTGCTCCTAGCCAGGTCTTACATAACAGAAAAAGTAAAAACAAATATATATATATATATATATATATATAATGTCAAAATATGTTAAGTTAATCTAAAAGCTAAGCTTTAAATATAAAAAAGTGTTTGCCCCACAAACAACAATCCGAAAAACATTTCATTTTAAGAGATTAGGCTAGGTAGGCATTTTATTATCCTAGTGAGGAATTTGTTTGCAGCAGGAAAGTACAAAAAGGTAAGGTACAGTTACACAGCTTCAATAAAATAAAGATGAAACAACTGATGTGTGTTATGATGGGTCAGTTTTGGTTTTTTAATAATCTGCTTGCCTATTAGGTCCGACTTAAACCAGCCCTGTTCAAATTAACCTTCCTCTTGTGTTAGCTTTCTGTTATCATCTCTTATGTTAACGGGTCGGTTTTGACCCGTGTATTAAATCAGCTATAAAATACACTAAAAACAATAAGTTATCATCCAATTTGTTTCTCATCTCTTGGTTACCTTGTTAGGCTTCCTTATCCATGAAAATGTTGGTTTTAATACTTTTGGTGTGGGCCTCTGGGCCTTTTTTTGTCAGTTATACCCCTTGATTTCAATTTAAAAAAATGGTAAAATAAACCTCAAGAGAATCATATTAATAAATAAAACGTTCTTGTGTTACCTGACTAATACTGAGGGGTATAGAACACATCTCTTAAATAAATTTGTTTTATTTATTTTTTCATTTTAATATTAATAACTAAAGTGACATCTATGGTGTTACGGGTCAATTTCGACCCATAGATATTTACATCAAGAAAAGGCAAAAAAATATTTTTTTTAGCAATAGAACTTTAATATAAACTGAAAAAAATGAAAAGCAGAACAGGTCATGACACAAAATATATATTTGCATGGTCAAATAAACAAAAACCAATCAAGAAAATCAAACCAATAGAAATCAATTACAAGTTCCAAAACTAATACAAAGCTAAATCAGAGTAAAAACCTCTGTGTGCAAGAACATGCTTGTGTATGTGTGTGTTTAGAGGCATGTGTGGCAAAAAGTGACTTTTTGAGTGTTCTTTGCAGAGATATTTCTTGCAGTTGAAACACAATACATTTGTCTTTCTGTCCTTACTGCTTGGGCAGACCTGACACCTCTTTCTTTTCGAATCAGGCGGCCTGACTGGGGTTGGGGCTGTTTCGGTTGGTGTTGAGGCAGGGCTGGCTGAGGAGGATGCTGATGCAGATTCTCTCTGTGTTGCTGATGGTGAGGATGGAGTGCTGGGTGAGCTCTGCAGCTGTCTGGGTCTCGGGGCACCCGTTCCCTTCGCCTAATGTGTGGCTTGACAAGGGAATTTCCCAACTCCTCAAGAAACAGTCTCTGCTTGTTTTTTTTTGGTTGAGTTCCACCCTTGGTGGATGTGGCTCCACAACACAAATGCATTATATGCAGACACATCAAGGATGTTGTAAAACACAACCATTGGCCATCTTCTGGTCATTCGCTGGCATGTGTATGTGGCTGTCAGCTTGTCCAGGTTGTCCACTCCTCCTTTGTTTTTGTTATAGTCGTGGATAATTGTCGGCTTTTTGTCACTTCCTGATGATACAGCTGCGTCTTTGTGAAGAGTAGACATGAGTATCACATTCCGGTTTCTTTTTGGACAATATGAGACAACAGTGGTGGTGTCTGTAAAAGCAAACTTTGAGGAAAGTGGAGCCCTGCCCTTTCAGCAGGCAACTCAGGTTTATTTTTCTTCACTGTTCCCACCATGGTAAGTTTCCTCTTGAGAAGTTCTTGTCCGAGGTCATAGCTGGTAAAAAAATTGTCACAAGTGATATTGTGACCCTGCAGTCCAGTGGTCATATCGAGGATGAACGTTTTCCTTGGTTTTTCTCAGGGATGCCACTCGCAGCATTGCCTGTGTAAATCTGTAGATTCTAGGCATAGCTGGTTCTTGCATCACAGGCTGCCCAGATTTTTATGCCGTATTTCCCTGGATTACTGGGTATGTATTGCCGGGAGGGGCATTTTCCTCGAAAAGGGACAAGACGTTCATCCACTGTCACCTCTGGCCCTGGGTTGAACATCTGCGGAAGGAGCTGCACCCATCTCTCCCAGACATCCCTGATGGGACCAAGCTTGTCAGATCCCACTCTGGTCTCTCTGTTGTCAAATCTGAGGACTCTTGATATCATTTGAAATGTCTGAAGTGACATTGTTGCCCGGAAAATATTTCTGCCTGTTGATGCGTCCCATAGACTATCAGTGGCCTCATTGCAGGATCTGTACACTCCAGCAAGAAGAAGAACACCAATGAAAGCATCCAGGTATTCCTCATCAATTTTTTTCCACATGACGCCATGGACTTTTTTTCCTTCAAGGTTCGTCATAGTAATGATGATTCTTTTTAGTGACAATGGCATAAATAGCTCAAAACATGTTTTGATGTCACTGACTCTGGTCAGAGCAAACCTTGTGATTCCAGGGGTCATTTTGATGACATTTGCAGCAGCTGCCCTGCCATGTACATCATGAGGTACTGAGCTCCAAAAGATCTTACCATTTTTGGACTTGAATCTTTCAGCAGGAGCAGCTTCAGCACCAGTGACCTCCTTATCCGACTCATCAGATGTGTCTGTGTCTTCTGGATGATACTCCACATTGTCTTCCTCCTCAGAAACCTGCTCATCTGAATCGCTATGCTGCTTTGTGTCCTCTCCTTCATTTTCACCAAAAATATTATCCAGAACTTGGCTCACTGTAAATCTTCTTCTCATTTTTGCATGCTGCAAATTGTAAATGTGCACTCTGCAAGTCAGATGGCCACTCAAATGAGTGAATTCACCTCACATGTCTGGACAGGCCCGTCTTTGTTTGTTTTGTTTTTGTGCAGGTATACTGGAAAGCCACGCAAAATGAGGAAGCTCACATGATTAGGAGAGGAGCTGGTGGTCAGTGTGTCAGCTGACAGTGCACTTAGGATTTCAGTTTTGGCTCTAATTATTGCTTTATCATCATATTATCATAACTGGGTCGAAACCGACCCTAACAACACAAAGGTCATAATTTCAACCAGAGCATTTTATAATTTAGTAAAAAAATTTTTTTTTTGCTTTATTTTGTTGAAATAGAGGTTCCTGACAAAGTCAAAAAGCCTTGATGCAATAAACAAATTTATGTGATTCTTGTATGCATTTAAAATTTAAAACAGGTCGGTGCAGACCCTAACACAAGAGGAAGGTTAAGTCACACTATCACAGTGAATTACTCAGGTTCTAGGAGGCCATTTTGCTGTGACCAAAAGTAATGCCTGAAAAATCACAGGTTTTGGACTGTTGGTAAAGTCTTGTAAAGTCTGAGGATGTTGAACACCACCAAATCAAAATTACAGACATATTGTATAAGTAGAGAAAGTTAATACAATAGTCTAAGGGAGGCCATTCTTACAAATTCACTCAAAGAGCAAAGATTATATGTTCCATGAAGTTAAAGAGATTCCAAGAACGATGTGTATTGATCTGCAAGCTACTCATGCCTTCACTACATTTAGCTTTCAAAACTCTACAGTCAAAAAGATTAGTCCAAATTGCTAGCTGTGGCATACTAATAAAGTTAGGTACCATTGAGAAACATCCAGCTCAAGAATGAGCAAAGTTCTACAGACAGTGAAATCAAATAGCCAGCAAGGACCCTGCAACATTTAGAAGGAAAATATTGTCACAGATGACAGTAAGAACCTTGTATCAAGATTCACACACTTAAATATGCAGTATAATGTAGGAATATTTTGCCAGTAGTACATGCTGCCATCACAAACAGATCCATCCATTCATCTCGGTATTCACAAAATCTCCAGGAGAATATTAGGCCATTTATCTTTAAACAAAAAAGTACTCAGAGCCCAGTCAAGTATCAAGACAATGACACAAGATACACTAACAAGTATATGCCAGAATTGTTGAATGTAAAATAAATAAATAAATATACATAGATACATAAATAAATAAATGGCATTTTTAAAGAACTACTCTAGGTCAGGATGATAAACATATCAAAATCCTAGGGAAAGACCTGAAATGACCAGTTCACTTTTGAAAACCCTGACATATTTGAGTTGAAGCAAATTCTTGAAAACTCTCCACAGCAGTAACAGCACTTGATCTTTAACTACAGGAAACATTTTGATGCAGTTTTTGGTGTTAAATGTATGATAGTCAAATACTTAGCCTAAGAAAGAAAATAACTTTATATTTGCCAATGTTATACTGAATAACTCTGTTAAATACATTTCAAATGTGAGTGATGTGTTCACTTAAGAGACACTGCCAGATTTTGGACAAAGATGCTGTAACATTCACTATGTAAAATATGCAACAGTGCTAGAGGGGGAAAAATCATTACAATGATTTCTGCTTTTGTGATGTGCCATAAAATTGTATCCGAGTTTTACTGCACTGCTTATATTTAACTGTCTTCTCTGTAAACCACCACTGTAAAGATCTGCATTCCTAAGCAGCAACACTGTCAATGGGATTTCCTAACATTTTACTATGCATTTAAACAGACATGATAAATTATTATCTCTATTATTTGGCTCATTTCCAATGAAAATGTTCTTAGGTTGAATTTAAAGAATGTTGCACAACTTAAAAGAAAAACATGTTAAAACCTGTTAAAATGCACGCCTTTTTTACTTTACAAGTGTAACATTAAATCTATGGCAAAAGCAACACTGGTTGGTTTAAGCTTGCACTAACTAGTTAGAAAACTGTGCCGAATCCAGATTTCACAAACTTTGTGCTACACCAAAACAAGAAAAAATCAGTGCAAAGCCTGTATTGTTAAAGACAACTAGGTGGCTTTTGCTATTTTTCTTTGCTGTTAATTATATCTGAAGCAGAAGTTTATTTTGACAGAAAATGCATGAAATGCTAGTAAAGGTATGTTAAACATAATAAAGGAGAATGATACTAAAAACAATCATATTCACACATAATATTTCAGAAATCTGTGGAGCTTGTGTGTAAATTAAAACATTATGTTGGACAGCATACTCTGAAGAAAATATATGCAATTGTATTTCATTTTTTAAATAGGTCACAATTCTATTAAAATAAGCTTTTAAGAAGTTTAATATTTGGATATTGTGTTCAGTAAATTAAATCATACACTTCACAGAATCTAAAAAAAATGCTTATGAGGTAATAATTATAAAACCATTTACTATATAAAAAAAAAATTAAAGGCCTCATAAGCAAAGTTTTTTACCTGCATTTTTTATTACTCTTTAATTTAATATTTTTGCTGCTGGAATATGTGAATTTCCCCCTGGGATTAATAAAGTATCTATCTATCTAATTGATTATTTCCCATTGTAATATCAATACAGTATGCAACAGTGGATTGCAATGCAAATAAAAAAAGCAATTACAACTGTCAGTTATGAATACTGTACTTTGATATGAAAAACTTTATTATTACCAGGAATTTTAGTAAAAGGAAAAAAACAAATGCATATTTTATATTTCTGAGAACTTCTCATTTCTTTGCCATTGCAAAAATAAATATATTTTAATGAGGTGTTATTTAAACTAAATCTTGATCTTTTTTTTTTCTCAAAATAATAAAGGCTGTCTTGGGTGTGTGTATTTAGTGCATGAAATTCTAACAGAAAGTGAAAAATATTAGTCTGAAACCTGTGCGGAACAGGATTTTTTGGGTACCTGTTGTCCATTACAGTTAGAAGGTATATAATAAACAGTATCATCTCCAGACAGAGCAGCAGCTTCAGCAACAGACTGCTGTCACTTTCCTGCTCCACTGACAGACTGAGGAGATCGTTCCTTCCCCACGCTATGCGACTTTTTAATTCCACCCGGGGGGGTAAACGTTAACATTTTTCAAAGTTATTGTCTGTTTTTCACCTGCATTGTTATCACTCTTTAATTTAATATTTTCTTTATCAGTATGCTGCTGCTGGAGTATGTGAATTTCCCATTGGGATTAATAAAGTATCTATCTACAGTATATCTATCTAAAGTGAGGATCAGTTTACAGGGGAGGCAATCAAGATTCTTGTAAAACAATATTGTAAGATAGTTGCATGTTATTTGACAATTGTCAGTTTTTAGTGCAACATTTGCTGCCAGAATCTATAACCAAAATAATGAGTAAAATAAAATGAGATCTTTCCTTAAAGAAAATGAAAAACTACTTTGATGACAACAGAATAATGTATGTGTCAGGCCCTTTGCTGTTAACCCAAGATCTTTTAATAAGCAACATTTTTCATCATTGTATTCAATGCACAAACTCATACGTTCCTGTAAATATGCAGCATGTGCACACAATGAACCCCTAAAGTTACTTGTCAAATATTACATGCATAGAGCACTTTGAAAACCCCCCTTTATATGGCATAGTTTTCACTTTTCAAATATATAAAACACACATTTCAAATTCAAACGTTTTTTTGGCTAACAAATTTAAAGTATTAGGTAAGAACAACTCAAATGTATACAGTAATCCCTCCTTCATCGCGGGGGTTGCGTTCCAGACCCACCCGCGAAAGGTGAAAATCATCGAAGTAGAAATCATATGTTTATATGGTTATTTTGATATTGTCATGCTTGGGTCACAGATTTGCACAGAAACACAGGAGGTTGTAGAGAGACAGGAGCTTTATTCAAACACTGCAAACAAACATTTGTCTCTTTTTCAAAAGTTTAAACTGTGCTCCATGACAAGACAGAGATGACAGTTCAGTCTCACAATTAAAAGAATGCAAACATATCTTCCTCTTCAAAGGAGTGCGCGTCAGGAGCACAGAATGTCAGAAAGAGAGAGAAAAGCAAACAAATCAATAGGGCTGTTTGGCTTTTAAGTATGGGGAGCACCATGGCACAAAGCTGTTGAAGGCGGCAGCTCACACCCCCTCCGTCAGGAGCAGAGAAAGAGAGACAGAGAGAGAGAGAGACAGAGAAAAACAAACACTCAAAAATCAATATGTGCCCTTCGAGCTTTTAAGTATGCGAAGCACCGTGCAGCATGTCGCTTGACGAAGCAGCTGCACAGAAGGTAGCAACGTGAAGATAATCTTTCAGCATTTTTAGACGAGCGTCCCTATCATCTAGGTGTGTGAACAGCCCCCCTGCTCAATCCCCCTACGTCAGGATCAGAGAAAGTCAGCGCAAGACAGAGAGAAAAGTAAGTTGGGTAGCTTCTCAGCCATCTGCCAATAGCGTCCCTTGTATGAAATTAACTGGGCAACCCAACTGAGGAAGCATGTACCAGAAATTAAAAGACCCATTGTCTGCAGAAATCCGCGAACCAGCAAAAAATCCGCGATATATATTTAAATATGCTTACATATAAAATCCGCGAAAGAGTGAGGCGCGATATAGCGAGGGATTACTGTACAAAACAAACACAAATGGTAAAACAAGTATTAACTTATATAAAAGAACGCTTCGTTTTATAACTTCTAAACAGAACAGAATGCACATCAGGTACACCACAAAAGGTGCAGATAAAGCAGTAACTTAAAAGTCTTGCTTAAAGATGCGAGGTTGTGTTCAGTTTCATTTGAAAAACACAAATGAGTGATAACACATCATGTCAGGTTCAAGTTAGCATCTAAGGGTCCTCAGAAGAAAGATTTTCAACTGCACAAGAAGCTACAGAAAATTAAAAAAAAAAAAAAAATCAAAAGCATAGCTACCAAATTTGGTTCAGGTGGCATAATAATCCAAGATTCAATACTTTTTTTTTGATGGTCAACTGAGGAACCTTGACCTCAACTTGTCAAGACAGGTCTTCAGATCTCTATGTTAACCTGGATTCTTGGGGGTGTCTTTGAGAATCTTCAAGTTAAGTGGAAACATGGCCTTTTCCTCCTATACTGCCAATCTCTCCCTTGTACTATGAAATGAATGACTTCAAATTGCTTTGCAACCCGTCCAATACACAGAATATAGACATCAGTATTCTCGTACAGAAATTACTTTGGTATGCTGAAGACTAATCCTAATCAAGAGTTTCTTTCTATGAAAGGAAGGGCCTTACTCTCAAAGGTTTTTAATAATTTGTTCATTCTTTAAATTGCTTGATGTAATCAGTTTAGGGCATGATCAAGATGTGGATTCATTTAAATTGCACATATGGATCAAATTTCAGCAGAATCCATTCTAGCTCCCTGGTAAATATGACAGATTTGGCCCAGACAAAAAAACAACACCTCAAACCTGAAATGTTATTCGGAGATGAAGACAAATACCAATATAGTAAGAATCTAAGACTAAGTGGAGTTTAAAGGCTTAGACTGGATTTTTGAAACCAAGATAATATTATTCGAAAGGGTCTGCTAGATGTACCTAATTAACAATACTGCCAACTTGTGCCAAAAGAGAACAAGTGAGGGTAATTGCAATTTCAGTTATAGCTCACAGAAATGTGTTTCATTTTACTTTCCAGAAAGAAAAAAAAAACACAAACATTCACTGGTGGTTTAACAAAAGAGGTATAAGCAATTACATCTTCAGTACCAATGAGAAATGAAAGGCATATGATGAAAGAAGGGGATAATGTATTTTCTAACTTGACAGACACTGTTTACATAGATCATCATTTATTTGCATGGCAGTTGTTTCAGAGCGTTTTCAATGTAAAAGTTCCAATATACATTACATGCAAATATAAGCATTAACTGTCACAAAGAGAACAAAACTAAAAAGAAAACCATAATTGTGCTTTCAATTCTTCAGTGTAAATGGTCTTTCTTACTTGAGCCATTAATCATTTACCTTTTCCTTTGTATGCTACATGTATCAATTTAACAATAAAGTGCTCACAGTAAGGAAAAACAGAAACTATTATATAGCATTGAATTAACAGAACATCAAAGCTGATGCAGATGCGACAGTGATCAGTGTCTTAACTCTTTACAACAAAAAAATTACGGGGAGCTGTGTAAAAAGTTCAATGCAATCTTCTCTTAAAGTGAGATAAATTAAATTAAATTAAATCACTGTACATATATGTCCATTTTATTTTGTTGGGAAGCAGCAGACCCTACTAATCGGCAGATTTATGTAAGCACATATTTCTAAGTGTTCAGATAGACACATTGACGCTGTGTGGGGTGTGTGTGTAATACATACTGTACAGATATACTGCATCATCACAAACAACATGCAATATCTTTCAAAAAGTCTACAGGTCATGCAGCTCATTACAGCATTTTGGACACTGATAAAAGAGTATTTATGTAAAGTCAAAAGCTTCTAGTTGGCCAATTTCTGAAACCAAACAAACAGAATTTTAAATGATCCCACAAGACATTACCAGTAAAAACCACCAGCTGCTTTTACCATTAAAAAATGTGATTGATGCTAATGTTGGTGTCGGAAAACTACTTTCGTTTTTAAACTCTCCTTACATTGGTAAATTCTGCAAGTGTTTGTTTATTAAACACATTTATAAGAACCATACACCTTAAACAAGGACTTGGTAAAACAATTTTAAAACAAACAAAATACAGAAGTGTTATTTTAACCCACTACCATTAAGCTAACCTCCTCTATGAAGTACTTACCAGTATAAATAAGGTTTATCCTTATCTACATTGATATTGCTAACAGGATCCATTCGTAGCCATGTGTGGAAAGTGAATCCATTTTGGTATGGCCATTTGGCAATGGGAGGTAAAGCTATAGCCTGAGGAGGAACAAGAAGAGCATTACAAATAAAGTTATGAAACCTTTTAATTCATGTAATATCTTAAATTTCATTTTATATTTTTGATAATGTGAGAATGTATTAAGTTTGTGACTGGAAAAAGACAATGCAACAAAATTAACTACCAACTTGATAAAGAATTAATAATGACGAGAACATCTCTCTTTATTACAAAATATATAGTAAACCATAATGGTGTATCTGCAATATTAAATACAACTAAGCTAGATCAAAGTGTGCAATCCCTTCACCGAAACAGTACAGATTCTTAAAAGAAAACAATCTGAAAATCCATGGAAATAAATGCAATAAAACTATGTGAAGAGTAATAAATAATGTTAATAATTAACCTTGTACAATTAATGCAAGAGTTTAAAATGAACAATCCTATCAATTACATTGGTAACATGTCTTGCACAAACATTGCAAGTTGCAGTCAATGATTTGATAAGTACAGTATCTTGGAGCCATCCTGTAACACTCAGGATGGCTGCTCTGCTGCCAGCCAGAGATTTAACAAGCTACATATATGACTAAGAGCCTAATGTTATGATCCTATGCCTACACAAAAATATATCACATGCTTTTTAGCAACCTGAAAAGACATTATAATAAACAGCAAAAGAAGCCTTTATTTGGGAGGGGAGTAACTATTGACCTTTGGCTCAGACATCTATGTAATTTCTGTTAGGTATTCAGTTAAGAGTCACACTTGGGGTGACTTTTGGTCTTTAATGATCCGCTTCACCGTACTGTCAGGACAGTATTCTGCTGCCATTAAGTAGATAAAATAACACTATGCTGCAAAAAAAATCATGAATATTTCTATGCATTCTGACAATCGAATATGACTTCTTAATATTCATGAGTGGAATACAGCCTTCAACGAAAAACATAATGACATGTAAACGGGAAGCTTTAAAGCCAGGTTTAGACAATATGAAACTGGATCATTATTTAATCAAGGAATAGTGATGACAATGTGAATTGGTCATCAAACATTGACACAGACAGTGAAAAGATGCATCGGGCACTGTACAACTAAACCACCATGATATGCCTACTGAATTCAGTCGTCTGAACGTTTGCCATGGCTCAAGAAGGAAACATTATTGCTTTCAAGCAGAGAGACAAGAAAGACATTAGCCCACTAAGCACTGCTCACAACCCAGTAACTGTAGTTCCTTTTAGGAGAAATGTAGAAGTCACTAAGCCTTACACTGTGGTGCGTACACCACCACATGGGGCACCTTGATCGTGTGGATCAGGCACTCTCATTCTACCCTGTCATGCGCAAGCAACTGAAAAAATATTACAAGTGTGCAAAGAAACACCAACTATGACATCAGACTATGCATTAGTGACCGCTTCAAAACATGTCACATGAAGGATGTTTGCTAAATCTGCATCAATACAGCAGTGGTCTCTAGACATACCTTTCCCATTGTAATTATGTTGACATTTTGATATTTTCACGTTTGTTACATGTAATAAGATTTTTTTTTTTCTTCTGGTAAAAAAAAATTCACATTTTTGACTCCTCTTTCTGGAGGTTAAAAATTCACCAATTAAAATCTTTTTTTTCATTAAAAGTAATTTCAGCAAAAGTTTTGGACGACAACCTTAAAAGCTACTTTCTGATTAAAAACACAACACACAACTAAATATCTCTGATTATGCTGCCTTTTGCATAACCAAGCCTCCTTAACACTAGATCCTTTTCAGGGATATAAGGTGGGATTTACACCACTTGTTGCTCAGTATAAGATACACAAATACTTTGCACCTATCCTTAACTAATTGACTACTTCTGTGAAATATACTTTTGTGTTTCTTTTGATTAGTACTAATTAGTCAATATTCCTCAATCTCAAAACAGCAACTTATCAGGTCTAGCAATATGCAAATTGTTTCCATGGGCTAAACAGGTATATGCATATATTAGATACCATTTTTCTGCATTCTCACTTCTGCATTGCGTAACGTAAGTTTTTCAGCCTACGAAGCTCTTCATCTGGAAAGCTTTAAGAGGACTGTTAAGTCCTTACACTCAGTCTATTCTTGGACAGGCCAGGAAATCCGCTCCTTCAAGAGGCCGAACCTTCAGACTGCCTTAAAGCACATAGATCCTCCACTGTACATCACGACTGGCAACAACACACTGGGGAAAACACAATACTTCCCCCCTAACTTGGAAGCTTAATATCTAGCTATGCCACTGTGGCTGAGGAGATTGCGAACTGTCTCCAACTAGCCTCCTCTGCATTCGGCTACCTACACAAGTGTGTCTTCTGTACCCAAAATCTCTGCATGACAACCAAAGTTGTGACCTATCACACTGCATGTATATCAACACTCATTGATGAGGCCATGACTCCCTACCACAAGCAATTCTGCGCACACTAGAAGCATTCAACTTCTATCCTTGGCATTACTTGGGAGGACAGGGTTCCACACACTAAAATTCTGGAACAGTGCTCATCAACCAGCATCGAGGCCATGCTGCTCAGCCGTGTCTTCGGCTGGACTGGGCACATTATCTGCATGGATGAGTCTCAGCTTTCCCAGAAAGTCCTGTATGGTGAACTTGCCATAGGATCCCAACTCCAAGGAGGCCAGAAAAAAAAAAGCTGAAAAGACTATTCTAAGCATTCTTTCAACGCCCGCTCCATATCACATAAGCAGTTGGAGACACTTTCTGGGAATTGTGCGTTTTGGAGATGGACCGTAATTGAAGGTTTCTGTCACTTCAAACAACAGAAGACTCATCAACAAGAGGAGAGAATAGAGGCAAGACATCGTCATGGAAACCAACCTACCGCATCTGGGGGGCAATTCCTATGCCCATCATACTCTGTGGTTTGCCTCCCTTAAATTGGCCCTTTCTACCCTCTAGTGTACACACACAGGAAGGGGACTGACAGAGATGGACAGCATCATTGTTGGATTGATGAACATCCATGATGATAATGGACATAATTATATTCACTTCATTCTGATTTCATGGACGAAGCTACTCTCTCACTTCTGCATTTCATGCGTGTGATCATTTTTTTAGTGGTCAGATTTAAATAAAAAGTCTGTATTTTTAATTAACATTCACATATGACAAAAAAGGTAATGGTTGATTTCTACTGGTGTCTTTGTATTTATCCAATGTGTATTGTAAGCGGAAGGTTCCTATTAAGAAATACATACAATCCTCCACCTGTCAGGAATGCTAAATAAGAAAGAGTTCAGCATTATGTTTGCTTTTCCAAAGCTAATCCGCTGACATCTCCTCCCTTTATTTTTCAAGCCAAGTGCATTACACTACATTTTCAAATCCAACCTGCTTAATTCCTGTTAAGGTCGCAAATGCCTAAGATTCAATTCCCTGAATTCATATCTTAGACGCAAACATGAAGAGCTTTTAACCACCCTGTTAACAAGCTATGAAAACTGTGGACATGACAGGAAAAGAAAGCTTACTGCAGCACTCCTCCCAGGAAAGCTGAAAAATGAATCAGGGCCATTTTTGTGTGGCATATGCTTCAACACAGAAAGCAACTTCACAGCATGTGGAGGCTAGAGGGGAGAAAAAAAATCATTGTTAAAGAAAAATCAACTATAAAGAAAACATTTACTGAAACTCAATTTAGGATTTCCTATAAGCCAGTATTAAACTGTTAAACTATAATATATTTAAATTATATTACGATACATTAAAAAACTTGAAACCTCTAAGATCTCATATGCTATACAACTACTACTTTTCAAACACTAGAAACATGAATAAATTCAGACATTTGCAATTACTTTTCCTGACAAGACCAATTACAACTCTGTTAGTGGATTTTACAGATAAGTTAGACATAAAGAAAAATAGTTATTTACACATTGCAGGGGCCAACTGTAAGACAACTGTGTCCTGGTTAGGAAACTGTTTTTTACCCATGTAAACTCTGAGCTTCCACAACAGAAGGAATGAACAATTATGCAAACAGTGTATATGCTTTATTTAAAAAGTCACAGTAAATACAATGAGAATGGTGTGCCCACGTGAACCTCTTAAACCTTTTCAGAGGTTGCTGCCTGCAGGTCACTGGAAAATGCATTATTTTCTAATTAAGGGAGTACTAACCAAAAATTATATATATATATTTTTTTAAAATGTTACTTTTCACATGTAGATTGTAGTGATGGACAAGAAAAACGTTTAATTGCAAAATGGACAAAGTTTCTGACAACACAGAAGCCATTGTGAACAATGCGTGCCAAAAGCAAACAGTATCAAAATGCCCATGAAAAATCTCATGGTACTCACGTCACATACTCCAGATATCAACTCATCCAACTGTGTGCTCACAATGTTCAAAACACATGTATTATTATAAAAATTATTGTAACAATATTGTAAAATATTGTTAACTCCAGAAAATGAAAGAAGTTCATAAATAGGAAGTCCAATCATACAGGGTGATACTTTTAAATTAAAGACATGTCTTTCCCTCTTATTCATTGGTCAAGAGTCCTGTCTATAATTCAAAGGCATGGCTCTGTTTGAAAGGTTTTCCAGTGTGTGGACATACTTTTCATTATTTGTCTATGTTTGACATGCTCATAATTTTAGTTCTACTCAAAGTAATGGGTTGAAGATTGTTCTTGTTAGGCAGGTTTAACTTGAAAATACATGCCAGCTTTTCTTTTCATTTATGAACAAAGATGCTGCTCCTTTATGTTGCTTGATGCAAGGTTTTTTTTTTGTTTCTTCCTACTAAATATTAATATACGATGAATGGAACTGCAAAATAAGGTTCAGTTGTGCTAGTGTGCCATTTTTTAAAAGGAATGTAAAGTGCCATTTCATTTATGTTTGTTTTGTTGTAGCTGTTACTACTTTCTTACAGAAAAAAAAAAAAAAAAAAAACAGGTAAAAACCCAAAAATGTAAATCAAAGAAAAATAAAACGGTGAAAACCAAAAATCAAAAAAAAAAAAAAAGAATTTGTGAAAAAAATAAAACTGATTCCATAGGGCCCTACATTTCCTACAACTAGTTTTTCTTTGCATCCTTGTATTAGGCACAATGGATTGGAATACATGAAATCCAGGCACTAAAGAAAAACCTAAACAATAACAGGTTTACAAGTACCTTGTAAACTCCTAAAACGCTTAAAATATGTGCCACGCCACCTGAAACCAAGTCACTGAAATTTACCATAGCTATTTTATTAATTATACTGGGGGAGAGTTGTACTTGTTCTTCCTTATCCTGTCTATTTAGCATGCAAAACTGCCAAACTACAGGAACAAAACCAGGCAGTCCAAGCCTGGCACAGATCAGATTATTCCTTCTCATTTCTATTTATCTTATTGATTCCAAACAGAATGCATTTTAATGAAACGAAACTGTAGCAAATGAGATCATAATGGAAGATAATGGTTTTAAATATTTAAATACAACCAGTGACAGCACATAAATACATGTTTTAGATGTACACTTCCACTTTAATAATAAACCACAATATGCTTGACTACTTTTGATATATTGCCTGATAACTTAGCACAAGTTACCCTTTACTGGCTCATAGAACAAGCACTGGTTGAGGGTAAAGCTATTAAGGAAAATTTATTATTTTTTTTTTATTTTACAATCATATTAGAATTATCTAAAGTGGTTAGCTGAATAATAAAAATGTTATTTACCCAATGTCCTTTCTCTCCCTGTAGTTTGCTGAAAAAGAGTTTAAGCTCACGAACAGTGATACTGTAGCTTGCCAAGACTCCCAGCATATCAACAAGGAGATCTGAAACACAAATAAAAGCAACAATGACTATCAACATATCATTTATATGGCATCAGTGACAAACATTTCTGTAAACTGAGAAACTCTTGAGATATTCAGTTGTTTTATTATCATCATTGCATTTTCCATGGTTATTTTCTGCCTACAGGTACAATTAACGCATACTAGACTACCTTTTGTTTATAGATCTGAAGAAGCTGTGAATTATTATCCAAGATTTGCTTAATTCACACTTCTTCCACTGCCTTTAGAATATACAAGAAGCAAGAAAAAAAAAAGCCTAATTCAGTCTTGTTACAAATTTATAGCACTAAGGCAAAGAAATAAGACAGACTTGCAAACAAATAAATGAAAATACATATTTAATGTAAATTAAAAAAACATAAAAGTCAGACTAGCACATAAAATATTAAAAAAGAAAACAAAACTTTGCAAAGTGTTATTACACAATACAGTTTTAGTTGCATCAGTCCATATATTTAAGGTATTCCGAAAAGCCAACATAAAATATTTACCATAAACTGTGCATGTGTCTTACAAAAAACTATGTAAACTGTATAAAAAGACTGAACCAAAATTCATGCAGTTAACGATTACATAAAGCATATGAAATACAAAAGAACTAGTTATATGAAAGCACACATATTACAATTTCATGCTGATACTGTTATACTGTGCATGCATAAGGAGAGAAAAAAAAAAATCACACTTTAAAGCCAAAAAACCTTTAGCTATGACACTGTACACTGAAAGGGTTCATTGATTTACTCTGTGTGATCTTACACTTCAAATTCCAGGTTTCCAATAATTGCAGAATTTGCCTTAATAACATTTTCAGATTACAAAATATACATACTGCTGATTTTCATCTGACAACCAAAACAAATTAAGTTAATATGGCATATTTCAACCAAAAGAAAAAAAAATACCTACTCCATCCAACCAGTAGAAAGTGACACATTTTGACTTATTTTTCTGACACTCTGCAAATCATTCACATAGCAAAATGAGTTTGAAAAACCCTAAGTGAAAACATAAATTAACCAATCAATGACATGAGAACTAATGCTCACAATCTGTAGAACGAGAGACAAATGAATTTGCAAATGGAAGTGCAGCACACATCTTTCAAAATATAGACTTGGAAATCTCCAGACTTAACTGTACAACAATGCACAGCAACATCCTCGGTAATCAAAGTGGCGTAACAACAAATAAAAGAAGTAAATACAATATGTATTTATTTGAAATAAGTAAAGCAAGAGTGTGGGCGGCACAGTGGCGCAGTGGTAGCGCTGTTTCCTCGCAGTTGGGAGACCTGGGTTCGCTTCCCGGGTCCTCCCTGCGTGGAGTTTGCATGTTTCCTCCAGGCGCTACGGTTTCCTCCCACAGTCCAAAGACATGCAGGTTTAGTTGGATTGGCGATTCTAAATTGGCCCTAGTGTGTGCTTGGTGTGTGGGTGTGTTTGTGTGTGTCCTGCGGTGGGTTGGCACCCTGCCCAGGTTTGGTTCCTGCCTTGTGCCCTGTGTTGGCTGGGATTGGCTCCAGCACACACCCGTGACCCTGTGTTTGAATTCAGCGGGTTGGACAATGGATGGATGGATAAAGCAAGAGTTTCCAAAATGTAGTAAAACTGAAAACTACTTATGAAGACTTATATTAGATGCCTGGAGAATTGACTGGCAATGAAAGATATGGGCGAGAGTGTACGCACGTGTAACAACATTCTGTCTCACCCAATAATTTTTTTAATTCCACAATTAAAAACCAGTACAAGAATTAAAAAGTCAAAAAATAAAAACAGACATGATGCCACAAATCAACAGGAACCATCATACACAAGTGAATTAAGAATTTGGTATACAAAGACAAACTGCTTTCAGAAGTTTCTATCGCTCTATCAAACAAAAAAATCTTTAGGTTACTCAGAAATACATTTTTGGTAGATACCAGTTAACTGCTTCTTACTGTGTAATGTTGTTTTGAGGTGTGCTATGCTACCTTTTATGTACAACTAGCCACAGTACCTCTCAAAGACAGCTAATACAATAAAAATATTTGCTATCTTTTGCCCTAAGTGTCAGCACCTTTCTTCTGTATTTTCATGTGTCTGTGTATGTGAATATCTTCACCACAGGGCCCTCTCTTGAGCGTGTTTCCATAAAGCCTGCTTCTCAGTCTCTGCCATTATTTTTTGAGGCGCCTTTATAGGCTCCTTTCTGATTTTGCACTTTGTCATTGAAAATGACGCTCTCAGTGTGCCTCCTATGACTTTACTGCTCCTCGTGTGTTTCACACTCACATCTCTTCTTTCATTGCATTACCACATCCACATGGACCAATCACACCAAAGCCAAACTGACCAATCTGAGGAACTAGATACACAGACCTTAGTTTTTTTTATATAGCAGATTCTTTTAAAATCAAATGAAAGCATAACTTCAAGTATGCTGTGACCTATTTGAGCTACGTGTAACCAAAACACAAGTACACAAATGGATAAGACAGAAGTAGCCGTGGCCCTTTAGCATTCAGTGTCCCTTGCGAATGTGTCTGTTCTGCTTAGGGGTTACATGTTAGTATTTAAATACAATAAACAAAGTAAAAAAAAGTGCATCTAATGTGAATAAAAAGATGAACAACAAAAAGGAGCTACGCATTTAAAGCTATGGGGAAAAAAATAAATTCTTACAAATGTAGTTCATAATAGAAGGACTTTTTGGACTGAAAGTTTAACACAGACAGTGAAGAAAGTAAATTAAAAAATACACTGTATGTGAACTTGTGACATACCCACATTTTGTGACACCACACCCTGCACCAATATGGCGAAGAACAAGTGCTGTCCCATATCATTTAGCTGTCAGCACCAACTTGGAAGTAAATTATATAAGCTTAATTAGTGCTTTGGGTTGCTTTGATTTGTGGTTGAAGGACCGCCTGAACTAAAAAGGTCACAGGTTTCAGGTGTGGTTGGGGTTGCTTTATCATCATGAATTAAGTTCACTTCTAAAAATTAACAGAAACATGTTGCATTTCTAAACATTGTAGCCAATTTCAAGGATTTTCATATTTAAAAGGGCAAAGTAACACAATACTTTTCGAATATGACACTACTAATTTTGTAAATCCTGCAATTTTCAGAAACAACCAAGCACGTGCAAGATAAAGACTTCCAGGAGCAATGAACACAAATTAAGAAAACCAGAGGACAACTGTGGAACTACTTTAGATAATCATTTTAAGTTCAGAAAGAGTGTTAAATATGTACCAAGAAACACTGAACACTTTCATTCATGCTCCAGGAATTTGTTGCAAAAAACCTCTGAGGAAACATCTTTATCGACTTCTCATAGTCCATATATTAAAAAGTTAGGTTTTCGAGCATCTATAGCAGATCACTCATAACCAAGTGGTCTGATTACAAACTACTTCTTGTCAATGATGAACACATAGTTTAAACATTGGAAAGTCTATGACCAACACAGTCTGCTTGCCCAGTCAAAGTGATGAGACTGAAGAAAGAAAGAAAAGAAAAAAGCATGAAACGTTTGGTTGCTGACAGAGTCTGCTCTTGTTAAGAAAGATTTGTTCAAGTGAACCCTGCCCAGATCAAAAGAAATATCAGAGAACCTTAGATGAACAGCAGGGATGCATAAAGCTGGAAAAGGCTACCAAAGCATTTGCAAAGGTTGTTTTTTTTGTTTGGTTTCCTACTCAATTTCTTTTATGTGTACCTGAAATTTGCCAGTACATTTTACCAGTAAACTGCCAGGTCAAAGAGTATATGAGAACAAAGTCAGAGTCAAATATATAGCAAAACTCCATCCAGTAATTTCCAAGGTCATGACCTAGAAAAAGCAGCAGGAATTTACTGTTCCCAATTTCATATAAGTAGATCAAAAATATTGTCTGGGGAAGAAAAGGCAAAATGTCACAACAGCCTCAAACAGATTGAGCAGACATTCATGAAAGTGAGACAATCAGAAATTTAGGTGATGCAACCATATGAAGTTTGCAGATAACTTAATATTTTTTTTCATAAATCAACATCTCAGAACATTGTCTATTTTGGAAAATAAGTTGGATGGACTGCAAAGTAAATGAAATGCCCTCTGTTTGATTGAATGACATATTATTCAATATTCAGTTTCATCCAGAAGAGTGAAAGTTTCAGGAAGTATAAAATACAGTTGGCAGATCTGACAATGCACAAGTTGTATGTTCATAAGACAAATGGAATGGATGGAATTTCAGGGAGTGTTTTAAAAACCTGCGGCTATGAATTAGCTGACGTCTTTAAAGACATCTTCTGCTGACAGAATCTGTGGTATCTGCCTGCTTCACAAGGAAAGCAAATTATCTCTGTGCCTGAGAAAACAAAGGAAGACGGTTTGAATGACTACATAAAAATAAAAATGTACTTGCCCATATATGTATATTGTATGTAATTGTATATCTTGCATGTACTGTATTCTTATTTTGTTTGTGTGTGCCCTTGTTGGTACGTTATAATTCAGAAAAGTATAAAAAAAGAATTTCATTATACTACATATCTAGTTAGGTCCATAAATATTTGGACAGAGACAACTTTTTTCTAATTTTTGTTCTGTACATTACCACAATGAATTTTAAATGAAACAACTCCGATGCAGTTGAAGTGCAGACTTTCAGCTTTAATTCAGTGGGGTGAACAAAACGATTGCATAAAAATGTGAGGCAACTAAAGCATTTTTTGAACACAATCCCTTCATTTCAGGGGCTCAAAAGTAATTGGACAAATTAAATAACTGGAAATAAAATGTTCATTTCTAATACTTGGTTGAAAACCCTTTGCTGGCAATGACAGCCTGAAGTCTTGAACTCATGGACATCACCAGATGCTGGGTTTCCTCCATTTTAATGCTCTGCCAGGCCTTTACTGCAGCGGCTTTCAGTTGCTGTTTGTTTGTGGGCCTTTCTGTCTGAAGTTTAGTCTTCAACAAGTGAAATGCCTGCTCAATTGGGTTAAGATCAGGTTACTGACTGCCATTCAAGAATTTTCCACTTCTTTGCTTTAATAAACTCCTGGGTTGTTTTGGCTGTATGTTTTGGGTCATTGTCCATCTGTATCATGAAACGCCGCCCAATCAATTTGACTGCATTTAGCTGGATTTGAGCAGAAAGTAGGTCTTTGAACACCTCAGAATTCATTGGGCTGCTTCTGTCCTGTGTCACATCATCAATAAACACTAGTGTACCAGTGCCACTGGCAGCCATGCATGCCCAAGCCATCACACTGCCTCCACCGTGTTTTACAGATGATGTGCTATGCTTTGGATAATGAGCTGTTCCACGCCTTCTCCATACTTTTTTCTTGCCATCATTCTGGTAGAGGTTGATCTTGGTTTCATCTGTCCAAAGAATGTTTTTCCAGAACTGTGCTGGCTTTTTTAGATGTTCCAATCTAGCCTCTCTCTTCTTGAGGCTTACGAGTGGCTTGCACCTTGCAGTGCACCCTCTGTATTTACTTTCATGCAGTCTTCTCTTTATGGTAGACTTGGATATCGATACGCCTACCCCCTGGAGAATGTTGTTCACTTGGTTGGCTATTGTGAATGGTTTCTCTTCACCATGGAAATAATTCTGCGATCATCCACCACTGTTGTCTTCCATGGAGGTCCAGGTCTTTTTGCGTTGCTCAGTTCACCAGTGCTTGCTTTCTTTCTCAGGATGTACCAAACTGTAGATTTTGCCACTCGTAATATTGTAGCAGTTTCTCAGATGGGTTTTTTCTGTTTTTGCAGCTTAAGGATGACTTCTTTCACCTGCATGGAGAGCTCCTTTGTTGTCTGTTCACAGCAATATCTTCCACATGCAAGCACCACACCTCAAATCAACTCCAGGACTTTTATCTGCTTAATTGATAATGACAGAACGACGGACTTACCCACACCTGCCCATGCTTTGAGTCAATTGTCCAATTACTTTTGAGCCCCTGAAATGAAGGGATTGTGTTAAAAAAATGCTTTAATTGCCTCACATTTTTATGCAATCGTTCACCCCACTGAATTAAAGCTGAAACTCTGCACTTCAACTGCATCGGAGTTGTTTCATTTAAAATTCATTGTGGTAATGTACAGAACCAAAATTAGAAAAAAGTTCTCTCTGTCCAAATATTTATGGACCTAACTGTACATGACATAAAAACAAAACAACACACAAAGATGGTTAATGGTAACATAAAAGCACCCAGCACAGTCACTCAAATACTACTAGTGAACTACAATGTGGTATCTCTGTTAACACTAGAGGACTACAATACAATTTTCTGTATTCTTTACTTGGAGGGCAAAACAAAGTACATGTACCTAGTTTTACAATGCAGGTTTAAAAAGCAGCAGATTAATCATGAAGAAGTGCTTGTGTTTAAGTGACCCTTGAATTGTTTATTTTATTTGATATTAGGTTTTGATTGGACTTGGGAAATACATAATATGCAATAATTAAGAATAAAGGATTACTTTTTTAGTAAAAATCAGCTAATTCAGATTGGCAGCCGATCGATAAGAGCATCTCTATTTCTACCTGTTACAGAGAAGGTTAGTTTTATTGCTTAATGACTTGCATTTCCTTTCTTCATTGTTTGAGGAATGCCGACAACAAACAAAATTACTTTGGAAGGGTGTATGGGGGCTGTGCCTGAGCTACTCCATTGGTCAATGACCCAAGAATGTGTGTGTGTGTGTGTGTGTGTGTGTGTGTCTGGAGCTACACATGGGCAATAAAGAGACAGGCCTGGAAAGTCATGCTCTCTCCCTATCCATGTTACATTCTGATGAAAGCAGACTGCCTGGGCCTGCAGATGATGAGCTGACTAGGAAGAACTGAATGCAGCTATAAGTTATTGCACCAACTAAAACCACACATCTATTATTATCAGGATGTATGAACTTGGTTTACAAATCCACATTCTATTTGCTTCAATGGCATTAGTTATAATAAAACATTTCAATAAGTGTAGCTCATTCTCCTGTGCTTTTTCACTCTAATTGCCTGAAGTTATAGATAAAGAAGGGAAGGTGGGGAGGAAGCACTAAACTGAAGTAGCTTTTGAACACTGAGTGGTAGGTGTATGGTATTTGAGACATTTTGGTTAAAGAATATAAAGGGGGAAAACACAATCACCATAGAAAGCTACGTGACAAAACGGGGAGCATCAACCACAGAACTGGAAGAGTCAAAATTGTTTTCAGTTCCTTGCAAAGCTGGACGGCATCTCTGAGGACTCTGAGGTGGTAGACAGGCATGAAAAGCCCCTATGGCCCACCTCAAAACCAGTCCTCAGAAAGAGAGAGGTTGTGAAAGTGATGGCAATCACTTTCTGTTCCCTCCGATCTATGGAGGGATGAAAAATCATGAAGGGTGGGAGCGTCCTGGGAAAGTTTTCATTTAATTAAATAAATATATTTGTACTAAAGCTGTTTCTTTTTGGAGCCGTGACTCCTTTGGTTCTGGTGTTTCAGAAGCATGTTGTAGGCACCTTCATTCATTGTTTTTATCCATGCGGTCTCGTTTTTGTTTTTCTATGGCTGTGTCGTTAGCTAGAAGTCGCTTGCTGTTAGGAATCATAATTGAACTTACTTTTAACACTGAATTACCTTAATGGATTCAAATAAGCCACACTGACAGCTGCCATAACTGAATGCTGGCACAGTGGATTAGAGCACACTGACTGCTGGCACTGTTGAGGCACACTGACTGTTGGCACTGTGGAGTGGAGTAGCTGCTGGCACTGTGGGGTGGAGAACACTGACTGCTGGCACAGTCAGTAGTCACCACTACCTCAAGTTTAAATATGTCACCATGGCAACTTGTTGGCATGCACGCTTTACCTCAAGTTTAGTTTACAGGTTGTGCTGTTTGGGCACCACCTACTGACTCTGGGAAGCCTCTGGGTTTGACTCTGGGCCGCTGAGGCACTGTGCCCGTGCGGTTTTGGCGCCACCTAGTTCCCTGATTGTGACAGCGGCGGATTCACGTGCTGAAGTGACCATGGCAGCGGATCCGGGCTTGGACATCTACATTACTAAACGAAGGTTGTATATACGGTGGTGTGCGCGTTCGTGTTCGGATGGCGGTTGTATTGTGCATGGCTTGCTTCTGGCCTCTGGCATCCGTGCATGTATACAACCTGCCGTGCATGCTTTACCTCAAGTTTAGTTTACAGGTTGTGTTGTGTTGTTTGGGCTCCACCTACTGACTCTGGGAAGCCGCTGGGTTTGACTCTGGGGCGCTGTGCGCGTGCGCTTTTGGCACGGCTTGCTTCTGGCGTCTGCCATCCATGCATATATACAACCTTCGTTTAGTAATGTAGATAAGCTTCAACAGCTCCTTAACTTTTAACTATTTGCATTTATTTTACGAGTGTAGGATCACAAATTTCAATAATATATTTATGAATTAACTCCAGCAATCCGGCAGTGTATCATCTTTGTGAGTAACTTGCCAGCCCGTTATTCACCAATAATTTCCCTAGTAACTCAACATAGCAAAATGAGAAGAACATAGGCATTAAGCTGCAAGATTTTTTTAAATTCAGATTGTCATAAAAAAAATTAATATCTGCATTACACTGTATACAGTCACTGCATTGATAAAGTTGGCACTTTGAAGTGACATGCATGCCTAATCAAACATCAACCTACAGATGAAGAAACACACAACCTAAGAACTCAGTGTAAACATGGGTTGTAACATGGAAAGGGGAGTGGACATTTCATTTGCACTTAAGGATTTAAATTTTTCTTAAGCATTATGGATGCAGCATAAACAGCACTTTTTAAGAATGCTTGTAGATATTACTTAAATATTGATTTATTACTATAACATCCATTTAGTTTTTCCTGCAAAAGAACATTAAACATATTGTAGCTTCAGATTAATTTACTTTTCATTAAATGTTAATTGATTTAAGCACAAGTTGAGGAAGCTAACCACCCACGCCACAAAGAGACTGCCTTGGGGGAAAGAAAAAAAAATCAGCTTCATAAAACTCCCTCTTTAGCCTCCATATAGAAATGTCATCATTAGATTTCATAGCCAAACTGGAATCGATATCAAGAGTAAGTTATTTAATACATTAAACCACTTTATCCAGTGTAACTGGGGTTCTTTTAAGCGAATACTCTACCAGGTGACCAGTTTCTATCATACTAAAGGAAATAGCAATTCATTCAGTAGTACTAACCCCAGCAGGTCAAAAGCTGCGTGTAGTAAAGAAATTAAAGATCCATCTGAAAATAAATAGTAAACCAATTTAAAGTATAACCATTACATGGAAAATCAATTTAATGCTAGCTTAACCAATTTATTATCAAGGTCTATAAAATTAAGCACAGGATTGTGCATCAACAAACCAATCATTTGTCTTTTAATGAAGTCCTCGGAAGTTGCAATATTTGGACTTGGTGGAAAACGCTCCAGTTGTCCACACTAAATGCATTTTCTAATAGATAAAGAAGATAATGTTGATAAGGTTAAGGAGATTCTGTTAAATATCATAAATAAAGTAAACTTTCTAATTTAGCAATTTGGCAGTTAATATCTCAATATGTTTTTACCAGAGGTTCAAATAAACCTTTTTTCTTAAGGAACTGTCAAAGGCATGTATTACTACAGAGCTATTGCATTTACTGAACAGTTCCAAGCGCCACGTTTTTGCTTCCCATGTGGCCAAGTTCACGGATTTTTGGACACACCCTGGCCAGGAATGTTTATTCTAAATAGGGTAGACCAACACAAAATTCTTTACCCTATTGCACATTTATTATTATGATAAACCTAACTGTACCTGTGCAGATAAAATTATTCCTGTGCTAAAGATGAAATAAAATATTACTTTGCTGTTTATTCTGCCTCTTGAAACTAGATGTGACAGTCAATTAAAGACTTCTACTTAACAGAATGGAATGGATGCCCTTAGGTTTACCGGAGTAAAAACAACATGGCTTTTCACCCTACTGCTGGTTTGTTATTATAACAGAGATAGGTCAGAGAAGCGTTTTCATAGTTTAGGGTGAAATAAGGCATTGCTATTTAGTTAACCTCTTGAAAATGGTCTATTTGCAGAGAAAAACCAAAAGGGCTGTTGGGTTTATGGGCTGTCATTTTAATTTGACACTGTAGTTCTTTGGTTACTGTATGCAACATCGTAGTTTTTGTTGAATCTATTCGATTACTATTACCCATTTCAACCCCTGTCTATTATGTCTAATGCTTAAAATGTTAATGATACATTTATCAACAGGAAAGTAAAAAAAAAAAAACCCACAAACAAACCTCTGAATGGCAATACCAATAACTTTGGCAAATGTTGCTAATTCTGTGCTAAATACTGTGCGAAAATGCCCTCTGCAAAATAAATTGTTCACTTCCATTGTATATGTAATATGGATTGTGAAAGTCCATCTCTGGCTAGGGTAGGAGTTCCCAACTGGGAGTAAATATTCCCCGGTGGAAAAATTCTTCTACTCGGGTGTAAATTTGCATAAAAAAAAGCTGAAGTCGCAAATATCTCAATTAGTTCCCAATGACGACATGAGACTTGCTCTTTCAACTAGTGCACCAAGAAAACCCAAAATCATAGGTGAAAACCAACAATTGTCTCACTGATTGGCTCAGTGCGTTTCGTTCTGGTATACTGGTATCTGCTCATCAGTTTTTTTTTTTGTTTGTTTGTTTTTAAATAGGTAAAATAACATTATTACATTATGGTTATTGTCATTTGCACCTAAAATAAAAATGTTAAATACAGAATTTTGAAATTTCCCGTTTGTTGATCGCTCTACTATGATCAAAGTATAAATTCAAATTACTAAACAAAACAATGTGGGGGCAAACTTACTTTCGAAAAGTTGTCACGGGGTAAATGGCAGCAAGAAAGATCATCCACTTATTTAACCACTTAGGACCAAAGGCATTAGTGAAAATATATCTTCTACCATATGTAATATCCTGAATCAAATTTTATAAAGAGTCAACGAAGATGCACCAGGCTATCTGAAGTTCTATTACACTTAATATGGCTGAAAAACATTATCACATTGACTTATATTCTTCAAGAATACTATTAAAGAGCTCTTAATTGGAATATGTCCTTTTTATAGGTTCAAGCTTTATTATTAAGGGAAGTGGCTTTATTTACACCATTTCTTGGTGTTACTAAAGAATTGGAATATTTAAAAACTACAGTATATAAGCAAAGGATTTGATTTCGTGAAAAATCAAGTCAGCTGATCCCAAAACGCATTCACAGTGTTAGCATACAATTAATAACACTTGGAAACTCGCTGATCTATTTTTTTCCCCCCCAAAAGTCTTGAACAACAGTATATACATTTTACTTGTCACATACAAATTATAAAGTACAAATCATAGTGAACCGCATATAAAATAATTGTGTTATGGCAGTGAAAGGACACCGATTTATTCTCTCAGTTTTCACACTGAAATCACGTTTCAGGTATTACTGCAGTGAAACAATCAAAATCTACTTGATTGTTGCTATTGTAAACGTGGCAAAATAAAAAATTCAAGGCTACAATAAGCATTGACAAATATAAATTTAATTACAGTTTCAAAATCAAAGCTTCAGTACATAAAGGAGAAAAGGATAGGCACATGATCTGAACTAGGGTGTATAATATTTTGAAACATATAAATTAATCTATTTTCTGAGCGATAATTATCTGGATATCATTTATATGGAAAAAGTAGTGTACTACATTAATCCAAAAAAAGAGGTCATGAGGATGTCTGGAGGCAGGAAGTGTGGTCTGTTGTTCCACGCACAACAGAATAAAGTTTTGACTAAAAGCTAAAAGAAAAATTCAAAACCTAGAATACTGTGAATAGCAATAATAGAATTAATCACAGAATAAGATGGTATTAACTGAGAGACCAAACCAAATCACAGGAAGCTTTTTTTGATTGGTCTTGGAGATTCAGAAACAAGATTCAGAAATAAGCAATTCTAATTCAACAATTATTGTGCTTTCCAAGTACTAAAAATGTACTGCTAGAAACGGCTTAGGAGCTGCCCGATTTGTTGCCACTAAAAGAAACTTCCTGGAACTGTGCGAAAAACAGGGCTATTGTGGAACTTCTGCTGTTTTTTTGAGCTATATTAAAATAAATTGTATTTTACTCAAGATGCAGGATTTCAGGAATATATGCAGAGCATTGAGACATCAACATACGAACACCAAGGCAGTCAACAGACACAGAAGATAAGTAATATTCTTAAAAATGTAGTCCCTTTAAGATATTCCACAGAGTGAATATAAACAATATCTACACACAAATTAGCACGAGACCTTAAATACAATTTAACATGGCTCATCTGTGCTGTACAGAAGACCTAAATTTAAGTAATTTTTGATGTGTCAGTTTTAAGTGTCTTACACAGGCATAACAAAAATAATTCACACAGCAGTGCCTTACACATATTGGAGAATGGATGTTCCTGAAAAATCCATATTCACTTGCAAATAACACTGATTTTTACCAAACTAATTCAATACCAAGAACTGTTATTAAGAAATGCTATTACAAAATACAGATTATCAGTATTTAAATAGCTGACATGCAAATATGGTAAAATTTATTAAAAATTATAAATTATACCTGCAATCATACTGTCAACTTTGTCAATCCTTTTCAGAACTTGCTCAATGAGACCTGTATCTGTGCAGGCTTGAAGATTGCGAATGCTTTTCTTCAGAATGGCAGTAAAGATGCTCCACAATTCAGCTTGACAGTTCTTTTCACACTTATCCAACAGCTCTACCATACAAGAGATACTTTCTGTCTCTTGAATGATGAAATTCATTTCTAGATCAAACTGCCCGCCAACAAGCTTAAAACAAAACAAAAAAGAGTAATTAGAGATAGTGATCAAGCAGCTGAAAGCAAAGTATGCATATAAAACTTAACTAAACACATTAAGCTAATAGATGTACATCACCATTAAAAAAGTGCTTAATTTTGAAATTTTAAATTTGAATTTTTCCAACTTTAAAAATAAAGATGTTGGAATTGTTTTAAAAAAGTCTGAACATAAAGATATGACTATATAAAATAACTTATTGCACTAAAGCTTTTTGTTCTTCTGCCAACCCGTTCCAGAAAACTAACATACTGCTGATGGAGTTGCAGATGAAAATTATCAGTAACAAATGTACTTAAGGTTTTTATGAATAATATATTTCAGGACCATTTTTTGGAAAGTGGCATGAAATCAAAGTAATGGTGTAGATTTAAAGAAATTTCCTGTTTTTGATTTTCATAAACCAGGGGAAAATTCATGTACATGGATGATATACAGTACTATTCAATGCAGTTTATCTTTGTAAATCAAACTGCAATTAAAGGCCTAGCAAGCTACACAGTGATCATATGTACAATACAGCTAGAACATAACAAATTACATGTAACAACTCAAAACACAATGGTGAACCAAGTGAGAAACATCATGTAATATGCACAAATTAAAGGTTTCTTAAAGTGTCGATTTTTTTTTTCTTTTATTGGTCCCAGACTTCTGTCTTAGGTTATTACACTGTGTGATGAATCAGGGCACATACAACATGGACAGCACCAAATACCCTGAAAGTGTCACAATACACTACAATAATATCATACAATATCTTTACTGCAAAACATTCCCTGCATAATCCAAACACACATACCATTGCTACAGGTTATTGGTTCAACCCAATTTAACTTTTTTTGACTTGCTAGTGCTTTATTATGTAATTAAATCATACTTTCTTTTGTAGATATCTTTTTATGTATCACCTAAACAATTTGTACAGCAGAGAAGATTTGTAACGGTCAGTCCTTCATATTTTTCTCTTTCAATTTTTTCCAAAAATTTCATTACTTCAGATACTTCATGATTAGCACACACAGTAGTCAGGAGCAAAAATTGTGATGCTGATAATTAAAATCTTATAAACTAAAATAAAAAAAATATCTGCAAATAACATATATAAATGCTTGATACATCCCAATAAAAATTCAGCAAAAGTACAAGCCTAGTTTTTTAATTTATGAAGTGACAACAAAAATAGAAACTGGGAAATTACAGCTCACTTAATTAAGGCAGAAGGCCAATAAAAAAAAGACATTGGTCGAAATGAAATACCTGAAGCCACAGTAGGCCTCTGGTCTTTACTTGAGGACCACCAAGTTAGATCGTGAACTGCTGGATCCTTTGTCCCTTGCATCTCACCATAACTTGGTTATGAGAACAAGAACAAATGAAAACTGTGAATGAATCTGCTAAAGACTAAACGTAGCAATTAGGGGTTTAGAAATCTTAACAAGTGAGACAACTAAAATGAAGAAGAAAAAATGTTGCTTAAGCAACAAAAACCTGAAGCTACTGCCACCCAGGACTGCATTTGAGGACTCCAGATTTAGTATAAGAAGTGACATATACTAACAAGATTATAATGGACAGGTACAGCTGATTAAAAGACAGTAATGCAACATGATATTCAGGATTGTGAGCATCCCACAAAAATTCAGTAATTCCCAGAAATTTTCATTTTTAATTCGCAACTGTACCATAATTTTTCATTTTGTAAGCAGTTTCTTTTGCTTGCTGCCAGAATATTCAAATACTTTAACAAAATAATGTTTTATAATTAATCTAAATTTGTTCATTTTTATCATTGCTTACTTTCTTGACCGGAATATGCAGCTGCTTAATTCACTAATCCAATTAGCTGTTCATTAAAACATCAGAAAAATTTACATGACAACAGGTCATTTAGCCCAAAAAAGCTCACCAATTCTTTTCCGCTTAACAGTTCCAAAATAACATCAAGTCTAGTTTTGAGGGTCCCTAAAGTTCTAAAGTCTACAACACTACTTGGTAACTTAGTCTATGGTTCTCTGACTGAAGAAAAACTTCCAAATAAATGTGTGAAATTCACCCTTAACGAGTTTCCAACTGTGTCCCCATGTTCTGGACAAGCTCATTTTAAAGTAGTCTTGATTCACTATACTATTCCCTTCATAACTTCAAAACACTTCAGTCACTTCTGAATCTCATTTTGCTTAAAATGAAATGGCTCAGCTCTTTTATAAATCCTCATAAGTCATCCCCTGTAGCCCTGGAATCAGCCTAGTCCCTTCTCCTCTGGACTTTTCCTAGTGCTGCTATGTCTTTTTTGTAGCCTGGAGACCAAACCTAAACACAGTACTCCAGGTGAGATCTAGTAAGCATGTTATAAAGCTTCCGCATGTGAACTTAAGATTTCGTTTGGCCTTCTTAATGACTTATGAACACTGTCTGGAAGTTGATAATGCCGAGTCCACTACAACTCCTAAATCTTTCTCATAAGGTGGACTTTCAAATTTCAGACCTGCCATTGTATATTCAGATCAGATTACATTAAATCTCATCTGCCACAAATCTCCCTAAGCCTGTATGCTGTCCAAGTCCCTCTGTAATGATTCAGTGGATTCTAGATTATCTCCCAATCAATCTATCCTGGTATCATCTACAAACTTAACCGCTTGTTATTTTATATTCCAATCCAAATCATTTATATATAGTGTACTAAAAATAGCTGTGGCCCTTGTGGGACACAACTATTAACATCAGCCATTTCTGATAACCCTCTGCTTCCTGTGTCTGACCTAATTTGGCACCCATCTACACAGTACACCTTGAACTCCCACTTCTTTTAATTTGAAGCCCAACCTCTCATGTGGCACCTTATGAAATGCTTCCTGAAAGCCAAGATAAAAAACTATGTATGTACCACACGGGCCATACCATTTTGTTGCTTCCTCATAGAATTCTAGCATGTTAGTAAAACTTGACCTCCCTCATCTGAACCCATTCTGACTGTTCAGTAAAACTCCTCTTCTTGCCATGTGTTGCTCAATCCTTTCCTTAATAGTTCCTTCCATTTAATTACCTGTGATGCACATTACGCTTACAGGCCTAGAGCTACTTGGATCACCCTTTTCATATAAAAGGATATTATTTGCCATTTTCCAATCCTTCATAACTTCCCCAGTGCACAGAGACTTCCTAAAAATACTGTATGCATAAAGGGTATATGTCTGTACTCACTAACTTCCTTAAGCAGTCAGGAATAAATAATATATATGTTTCTATGTAGCCTATAAGCTAGCTCGCTCTCTCTCTCTCTCTCTCTCTCTCTCCCTCCCTAATTTCTAAATCACTCCATACCACCTTAGTAGTCCATTTTAACCTGGGAGGTTATCCACTTACCTACATGTGAAGACTTTACAAAAATGCAACTTTAGCATGTCTGCTTTTTTACTATATGTATATTTTAATTCCCCTTTACTATTCCTGATGCACTTTACCTCCTGATTGACTGTTACTAAAATACTGAAAGAATCTCTTTGGGTCATCTTTTGCCATATCTGCTATATTCCACCCACTCTGACTGACTTTTAGCTTCCTTAATTTCCTTGTTAATGGTTGTCCTCATGCTCTCATGTAGAAGTTCACAGCAGGGGTCGAAAACGTGGGCTACACGCGATATCCTTGTTTAAAATGAACTTTAGAAGGAATTCAACAAAACATTGCTAAGCTGCAGGCTAAAAACAAGCTTATGTATATTCTTGCACTAAATACAAAAATTCATGAAAATGACTTGGATTTTTTTTAGTGAATTCATGTTTAATTTTGCTCCTTTTTTAATAAAAAAAACATTTAGTACCTTTGACAAACTGACTTCAGTTTGATTATGCTTATATCAATTTATTTTTTGTTACTATTTTCATTATTATCCACATTACTAACCGAGAATGTTAAACCGGATGGACGCAGGGACATCCGGCCATGGGCCGTGGAAGCAAAAGACGTACTGCGCAGGCGCCCCAAGAAATGAGGCGCCGCGACCACAGAAAAAAGGAGTTAGCACAGAAAAAAAGAGTCAAATGCCGGCGACGCACACAGCGCCGCACGAAACCCATTGCACACGAAACTAGCACACAAAAAAAAGAAGCCGCTCGTGCCCCACAAATCCCACACCCAACTCCAAGCAACATCCCCCCCCCCCCCCAGACTCCGGCAAAGCACACAGCGCCGCACGAATCCCATTGCACACGAAACGGGACGCACACAAAGAGGAGAATTCAACAAGCTCCTAGCACACCAAAAAAAAGAAGCCGTAACCACCACACAAAGCCCATTAGACACGAAACGGGACAGACTACGGACATTGCACACGAAACGTTCACAAAAACAACGATTCAGACCCACAAACACACTAACATCAATAAGAAGTTACACCCAAAACCCCATTTCTGAAGGAACCGTCCATATTAAACATACGTCATCTCAACACCTTCACACTATGCAGCATAGATGGATCTCCTTACACTGAAGCACTATTAACCGTTCAACTGCAGAAAAGGCTCCATATTAACAGTGAGTGCGATCCTCCTTATTACTTATCCATATTTCTCACGCTGAAGAACAAACAAGTCATGAATACACGATCACAGGTACAAAACGATACGGCTCGGATAACGGGACCAAACACACGAACCCGCATGAAAAAACAAAATACACGGCGGCGCATACAATGCACTTCTGAACCTCCGGAAGAAAAAATGTCTCGGCTCCAAAAACGCAAAGCTCAACTAACACATTAACAGAAACGCGCGCATATGGACAGACACAATGAACGTACACGCATACAGCACATGTCTCAAAGTGCTGCATCGAAACAGGCACGGATTCAAAACGAAACACCTCCCGTCTCAGACATACAGAAACAGCAGCGGAGGGACAAAATAAATAAACGCAGACGTCTACACCGCACAACTGGAATGCCGAAAAACAAGCAGGCAAGTCTCCAAAAAGAGAAAGCTCAACTGACCGACATACAAAAACGAGCAACACTCAATACAAACAATGCACACAGTAGACTACAACGGGCTTCTCACACAGCATGGGGAAATCGATTACAGCTCAAAAACAACACGTACCAAATACTACACATACAACAACGCGCCTCTCAAACGGCACAAGCAAAAGATACACGTCACGGACATCAACGACAGACACCTGCTAAACACTTGCGCCAGTTAGCTGACAACGCGTTCAAGAATGAGTCCACTATTCAGGAAAATTCATTGGGATTAATGAATGTCATTTGCAATCATTGTCATTCTTCCCTGAAGAAACAACTGACAATACAAGTAATGAATTTACACGTTGTTGTCAAAAGGGTCAAATTAGACTGCCTCCTTTACATTCATATCCTGAATATCTACAGAACCTTCTAACTAACGATGTACCTGAAAGTGAAAACTTTATGAACTGCATTGCATCCTACAAATCGGTATCCACTATGAACATGAACAGTGGCACTGCACATGACATCCGTCTTGCAAAACTGTTAATTATTGATGAATGTACAATGGCATCCAGTCACTTACTCAACACCATTCATACACTTCTACAAACGTTGATGAATAATAATATTCCCTTTGGAGGAAAGGTACTTTTATTAGGAGGAGATTTTAGACAGTGCTTAGCTATTCTTCCACATGCCATGCGCTCAGCTATTGTTCAGTTCACCTTAAAATACGCAGACAATTGACATTGCTTTCAAAAGATACAGTTAGTACAAAACATGCGATGTCCAGATCCAGATCATAACAATTGGTTATTACATCTGGGAGATGGTACACTCACCAATACAGATAGACTTCACCCAGATATTAGTACAATTCCTCAAGCCTTTATCTGCGACGACTTACTTACAGAGATATTTGGAACAGCAATCTCATTAGACCAAATGCCCCTTTTAACACAACGCGCTATATTATGTCCAAACAATTAATGTAGAAAGCATAAATAACCAAGTCATTGCATTACTTCCTGGAGAGACACAACTCTTTCTAAGCTCTGACAAAGTTGACTCTGATCACGACAATGACCATCTTCATTGACCTTACAAGCTCTGACCTGAAATTACCTTTTACACTTAAAAGGCGTGTACAAAGAAATTTTCCAATAACCCTTTACACTGTGCCACACACTTTATTTTTGCTTTCAATTTGCATCATCTACACCTTCACACTATTCTATATCTCATTCATACATCACGCTCTTTGTCATTTCCCAACACCAGGGGTTGGCGAGCGAAGCGAGCAGGGGGCGGAGCCCCCTAGTTCCTTGCCTAACTTAATTTGTTTTTATTTTCTTGTAATGATTTCTTTGACATCTTGTAAAGCATTTTGAGCTACACTCCATATATGAAAATTTGTTATAAAAATAAATGATGTTGTTCAGACACTTGTAACCGCATATGTTTTTGCAAATGACTGCAATGTGAAAGTTTCAATGCAAGAGTGAAAGTAATCCAATTTAAACTAATACTAACATGCTTGATTTTGGGAACATTTTTTGGCCCATGCCTTCTGTTTTACAGGGCAATACTGTTTCATTTGGGGACCATATTAGCCTTTTTTCGTCCTATAAATTCCAACACTTCCTCGAAAAAACAAAATATGTTTATAAAAGTAGCAGCTTATGCAAGATCTTAAGTATCTTGAAAACAGGGTACAGTATATTTTCTATTTAAGATATTGTTGCACTGCACTGTGCTTGCCAGTGCTGACTAATGGGAATGGTGCTCACTTTATTGCTATTTTAAGAAGTTTCCTATCCTTAGGAGGAATGCTCCCTTTCGCCACACTAAAATAGTTAATTGTATAACACTGTCACACTTTCCTTTTTAAAAGTTCAGCAGCACATTTGAATAATGGAACGCCACCTCACAGTGCTACCTATTGCTGACACAGCGCTGGAGTTCTTCTCCTTCCTGCCTTTCCCAGCTGATGCAGACATCTGCACCATTATATTTTTTTATAAAAATACAATACATATACATTTTCAGATTGTTTTATCTAAAAGAGATATGATAAACGATACAATTAATAAATAAACTGAAGCAGAGCAGAGATAAAATTTTAGCTCTAGATTCTAAACACCGAGGCTCCATTGCTTTAAAATGCAGAAGGGTGCTGGCAAATGTTAACAAATATGGAGAAATACAAGGAAGATTTTACAATGAGTTTAATCAGTGGCCATTGTATATCCCAAAAAAAAAAATCAAATTACAAGATCATATGCAAATGAAGATAACAAGGAAATGGAAGTGGCAGAGTCTACTTGGGTGTAGTCTCAATATATTTCAATTATCTTTTTAATGGTGTTATAACCACACTAGAACTAAACAGCCTTATTAAGGAATCAAGTAAATATTACCAGACTGCAAGAAGTCATTCTCAAGAATACATTTGAACTTTGTCTTCTGCTGAATACTAAGTCCTAGAAAATGAAGTACTCCAGGGACATAGAATTTCAGTGCCAAAACAACAGAATTATTATTTGTTGGTTATAATATACACTCAAACAAAGTACACATATCTTAAGTAACACATGGGGAAAAAAGTGTGTTTTTTTTTTTTTACAAGCAGGAATCTCTGCAAGTACATCTTTTTGCCTATAACCAAATTTACATAAGAATAATGAATTAACAACATTGGACTGTACCCTCAATTACCAAGTTGCTTTACATTATAATCATACATAATTTCTGAGACACTTTTATTATGTTCAGAAAATTTGTTGTGAAGGTCTCATACAGGTAGTCCCCAGGTTACGGACATCTGACCTGCGACTTATGAACGAGGACACAGCTGCGACGCATGCGCCTCAGTAACTGCCGCTCCGTCATCTTCGGCCCGGGGATGCTGCAAGCGGTGGCTGGAGGTGGCTGATTTCGCTGCTCGCGCAGTGTAGTGTTCCTCGGGTGGCTCCCACCAACAAGCAGTGACCCATGGTCCATAGTCACCGGGGCCACAGCTATCACTCGTGTGCAGGACAATGGTTCGCTGCCCACCCACTACACCACCGCAGCTACTGCTCCTGACTGGGCACAGGCTGGAAGGAGCGGAGGGGGGCTTTTCACTGCCTGCCCAGCACACACGGCTGGTAATGCTGCAAGCGGTGACCCGGTTGTGGCTGAACGGGGCGACGTGGGTAGCACTGTAGTGTGCCTCAGATAGCTGCCTGTTGAATTGGGGTTGGGCGATTCACTACACGCCTTTGGCCACACCGTGTTCGTTCTCGGTGAGCGGACACTGCAAGCAGCATACTGTAGTGGAGGTGACTGTGAGGTGGGCTGGTCATGAACCGCCCCTCGCCACCCCCATTCATTCTCAATAGCAAGCCTGCTTGTACTGTTACGCACATAGCTGGAAGTTGTCTCTTGTCAGCACATCAGACGTGTTGACGGGTGCCTTCCTGCTGTGATAACGTGTACAGTGCTGTGCATAAGAGCTCATCTTAACCTTTTGTCTTCACCCTTCAAGAATGTCTCTGAAACACAAATGATGCAAGTGCTGGTGATACAGTAAAGAACAGAAAAACCATCACCATCGAAAATAAAGCAGAAATAATAAAAAGGTCAGAGAGAGGTGAAACTCCATCATTCATTGGCAGAGCACTTGGTTACAGTCGGTCAACAATAGCATTTATTAAAATAATGTACCTGTTCCGACTTACATACATACTTAAGTACAAACCTACAGTCCCTATCTCGTACAGTGCCCTCCATCCATAAATATATAATGTATACGTATTTTCATTTAGAATAAAAAATATCAAAGCAAGTTTGAAATTTTGAAGAAGGGATATTATTTGTATCTTCACGCAAACAAACTACCTTAAAATACTAAATGATCAAACCATCTTTACACTGCCAATTTTGAAGTTATTTCAGAATGAATGCTTGCTTACCAGCTCAGCCATCTTTATAAATCCAGTCCTAGTTATGATGTCTGAGAGAAACAGCTAGCAGAATTGAGGGATGGATGTTCTGAATAATTTAGCATGTGTTTATATTATCATACAGTATTAAGAATGACAATGAAGATGATTAAATTAATTGGACGATCTGAAATGGACAAAGGAAAAATTATCTAACTATGCCTCTGGTACATGACTAACTGGGTCACTGAGATGTCAAAGGTTTTAATGTATAAATAGCGTGTATCACAAAAATCACTAGAAGCAAAATTGGTATCTCATTAAAATATTTCTGCTATGGCAGAATACATTTAAATGTAAATGCCAGTACAGAGATCACTTGGAAAGTCCACGAATTTAGCTACAATGCACAAAATAAAGTTGACTTTGTTGCTTAATGATTTTTTTGTACACTTTGAATATTGTTTTCAAAAAATATTGTACTGTGGCACTGAAGTTTTGTTAAAAATTATTTCTTGATGAGGATTTTTTTTCCCCTAGAATATATTTACTTCAGTTAAAGGTTGGACTTCTCTCATTTTTACAGTGTGAGATTGAGGTAATTCAATTCCAATGTCTATCATCACCTTAACTGTACAGAATTACGCTCTCCACCAGGTTATGCTGTAGGCAAAGCAGTTTCAAGGCTCCCATTACAGGCCATGCAATAGCAGATGCATTTCAGTAAACACTTGAGAATTTGGCCATTCTGAAAAGTTATGTGCCTGTTGTGGTCCCCAACAATGGCAAAAATATGATAAAAGGCATTGATGACACTGGAGTCCCAAGTTTTTCCTTTGTTGCTCATATACTCCGATTGACAGTTGCAGAAGGCATATTTGCACAGTGAAGTGCTGCAGATGCTAGGACAGCAGGGCGTAAAATTGTTTTATGCATTCCGCCTCAACATACTCCTGCTTAGAAGACATTCAGCGTGGACACTCTACTCGATCCAAGGTACACCCCATTTAATAGGCTATGTGATGAATTTCATTTAAAAGCAGCAGGTGCAGATGTGCCAATTTTTGCTTTTTCTAGGTCACATACTGTATTTTGAATGGGTACACGAAACAGTAAATGCTAAGATGACTTAATTCAAACTGGAAAAATAATGAGTTTCACTATATAAAAACTACAGCACATATTTTTCAAGAATTGTATTAACTTGGAAATGTTTCATTACCTTCTAAGTTCAAATAAATGCGTTTTTTTTTTTTTAATAAATGTGAAGAGTGTGTTTTTTGCAAAACACGGTATTCGATGCATCTGTTTTCTGGCAGAATGTGACGGAATAGAATCCGTGATGTGCTTCATGATTGCTTTGTAACATGAAGTATTATTGGTGTATTATTATTTACTGCATGGCACTGCAAATAAGCACTGAACATTAAACTTACATGTTGGTTTCATTGGTTATGTGTGTCTGCATCAATACCGACAACTCTGAATTCAGTTTTATTATTTTACTGGAGCAATGTTGCTTTTTGCTTTTGTCTAAGAACGATCACATATTTCTATTCCAGTTCATTGTTTTAATGTTCCACATACTAGCTATTAAAAATTTGTTCAGTGGAATATACAGCATCTCATTCTCACTCAGATATTTTGAAATTGTAAGTATTAGCAATACATTTTTACATGTGTGTCCTGAACATGACTGTGTAAATATATTTGAAGAATTTATTATTAATTACTTGTATAGGGTGGCCGATTAAAAAAGTCCTTCATTACCTACATTTCTTAAAATATGTAGCATTTTGCAACAGTCTCTTCAATTATTTACATAAAATGTCTAAGTATCAAATATTGTCTCTTGATTTGACAAAAAATTGATATGTATAGAATCAGAAAAAGGTTTATAGATATAAGATTATTATAGTAGAGGCCAAAGAGATGGTGTTGCTGGAGCTGCATGAATTGTGTGGCCCAGAGGCAGCTGGACAGTGTTATGTGGCACTACCTGCCAAATGTTCCTGAAAGGACCAGCCAAGAAGTAGATTGAAGCATATGTTTAATGAGATTGTAGATGAACTTTCAGTGGCATCAATGAGCTGTGTTGGAGAAGCTGGTGCCATTCAGCTGGAAACAATACCTGAAGAGACCACAGTTTCTCATTCAGACAAGCCACTTAAGTACTGGTCAGTTAATAAAGAATGGTTCCTCACTATGTCCCTGAAGTCAAGAAAATACCTACCAGCCTCATGCAGTAGTAGTATAGAGAGAGATAATTTAGTGTACTGTTTACATACTCTTAATGAAGCGAGAAACAAGCTTACAGCTAAACGTGCAGAGATGCTTCTGTTCATCAAAAAGAATCTGGCACTTACTTTCCCAAAAGAGTCATAAACCTATCCAGTGGCAGGTGTTCCCCAATAATTTTTGACCTGTATACCTTTACATCACTAAGTTAGCCATCTTAAAACATGGGATACCAGTATGAGAAATGTTCTTGTTATGTTTAGCCAAATTCTAGTGTTGTAATGTGGCATCCCATGTTGAAAGACTTGAAACAATGTAGGTTTGGTTTGGTTTACATACATTAACTGTATGTGATTTTTTATTTTCTGTAAAGTTTCAGCCATTTAAAAAAATGTAACGATAGAGATAGATAGATAGAGAGATAGATAGAGAGATAGATAGATAGATAGAGAGATAGATAGAGAGATAGAGAGAGAGAGATAGAGAGATAGAGAGATAGATAACTTTATTAATCCCAGGGGGAAATTCACATACTCCAGCAGCAAAAAATATTAAAGAGTAATAAAAAATGCAGGTAAAAAAAAAAAAAAACAGACAATAACTTGAATAATGTTCAACGTTTACCCCCTCTGGTGGAATTGAAGAGTCGCATAGTTTGGGGGAGGAATGATCTTCTCAGTCTGTCAGTGGAGCAGGACAGTGACAGCAGTCTGTCGCTGAAACTGCTCCTCTGTCTGGAGATGACACTGTTTAATGGATGTAGTGGATTCTCCATAATTAATAGGAGCCTGCCGAGTGCTCGTTGCTCTGCTACGGATGTCAAACCGTCCAGCTCTATGCCAACAATAGAGCCTGCCTTCCTCACCAGTTTGTCCAGGCGTGAGGCATCCTTCTTCTTAATGCTGCCTCCCCAGCACACCCCTGCGTAGAAGAGGGCACTCGCCACAACCATCTGATAGAACATCTGCAGCATCTTACTGCAGATGTTGAAGGATGCCAGTCTTCTAAGGAAATACAGGCGGCTCTGTCCTTTCTTGCACAGAGAATCAGTATTGGCAGTCCAGTCCAATTTATCGTCCAGCTGCACTCCCAGGTATTTATAGGTCTGCACCCTCTGCACACAGTCACCTCTGATGATCACGGGGTCCATGAGGGGCCTGGGTCTCCTAAAATCCACCACCAGTTCCTTGGTTTTGCTGGTGTTCAGTTGTAGGTGGTTTAAGTCGCACCATTTAACAAAGTCCTTGATGAGGTTTCTATACTCCTCCTCCTGCCCACTCCTGATGCAGCCCACGATAGCAGTGTCATCAGCAAACTTTTGCACGTGGCAGTACTCCGAGTTATATTGGAAGTCCAATGTATATAGGCTGAACAGGACCGGAGAAAGTACAGTCCCCTGCGGCGCTCCTGTGTTGCTGACCACAATGTCAGATCTGCAATTCCCGAGACGCACATACTGAGGTCTGTTTGTAAGATAGTCCACGATCCATGCCACCAGGTATGAATCTACTCCCATCTCTGTCAGCTTGTCCCTAAGGAGCAGAGGTTGGATTGTGTTGAAGGCGCTAGAGAAGTCTAGAAACATAATTCTTACAGTGCCACTGCCTCTGTCCAAGTGGGAGAGGGATCGATGTAGCATATAGATGATGGCATCTTCCGCTCCCACCTTCTCCTGGTATGCGAACTACAGAGGGTCGAGGGCGTGTTGGACCTGTGGCCTCAGGTGGTGAAGCAGCAGCCGCTCCAAGGTCTTCATCACATGTGATGTTAGAGCGACAGGCCGGAAGTCATTCAGCTCACCAGGACGTGATACCTTTGGGACTGGGGTGATGCAAGATGTTTTCCAAACATATACACTACTTTCGAATTTTGAATGATTTAATTTCAAATTTGGTGTTATATTTGATATTAACAGCGAAGCTTACAGTTGATGATCATAAACAAATACTATCCTTCAGCCTCACTACAATGGCATTGGTATTGGCACTTTACAATGGAGTGCAAATAGGCTTGTGTTGGGTCAATAGCTTTCATACACAGCAGATTCCAATTCAAGTGATGGGATGGGATGAGACTCGACTAATGTGCATAAGTGGTGGAGAGTCTGTGACTAATTGTTATTAAGCCTTCTAAAACATAACATTTTTGAAAGTATACCCAACAGAGTAGTATATAATAATTAGCAATTAATAGGTACTTATTAATACAAATTTACCAATAGCAGGCATAAAATCAGTATCAATAATATCCTATGAAAGGATAAAAGAAACCAAAATAAGTCCTTCATCGAGCTATTCATATTAGTTAAAACACAGTATTTCAAGAAAATTATACAAATAAATAAGAACTTTGAAAGGAACCGATTTATTACATAATGGATATACGAATGGTACATGATGGGCAAGAAAATCAGGAGCTTGCTACAATTATTCATGTATATATGGTACTCCTGACAACACTGTACATTTTTAAGCCCATTTTTTGTTTATATCGGTTTGGACAGCTGCGCCTTTCCTGTGTTATTAATTAGTTCAAACACCATTTTGCTGCAGGTTGATAACGTCAGTTCCTTACAATAATACTCTGCAGATATTATACAATCAATTCATTCTTTTTTATGCTTACATAATTGCTGTTGCCTTTCATTTATTTTAGAGGAGTGACTCTTTTTCTACTCAGTTTACTTACATAAAGTACCTGAAAAGGTGTATTTGTGCGAGCTGTTTGAGTGTATGTGCTATGCTCAGCGTCTGATTCACTTGCATTGGGCAAACACATGGTTGTCAAACAACACAGGAAACTACACAAAATATACAAGATCAAGTAACTGCTTTCAAAGTAAAATTGAAACAGTCAACTAATCCCTAGTTGAATTTGCACAGAGCATTTCTCCATTTTAAGATGGACAAGTTCACAAATTACACCAATCTTTTACAATGGCAGGTTTTAAAATTTTAAAACTTTGTACAGTGTGTTCTGTTTGAGGTATCTGAAAGAAAACTGAGCTAGCTCAACAAATTTCTCTGAAGTGTAAGTGTGCCACATTTCACCAAAATTTATCCACAGGGAGTGGAGTTGTTTCATGGAACTGACAGGCAAATAGACAGACATGGACTGTAACAGGTGCTAGTTCATACGTTACATGGAAACGCACTTAATCGGAATCCAAAGAATAAATTAATACTAGAAAAACTAAGTTCTGAATCAGAATAACAACAAAGAAGTAGGAATAATAAAAAATTACACAAAAACACAAAATGCCCGAAGAGAACCAAGAGAAAGTAACAATATTTGTGCAAGGATACATGTAGAACTTTCAACAAAGATATTAAAATGCCACAAGAATGACCACCTATGAATGCAAACTTAATTGAGTTTGCAGTTCAGTCAGATCAGATTACTTAATAAGACTGTATAATGGAGAATGATCTGTAAGAGAGGACTGGATTTTGTTATCAGTTTAGACACAAACCCATGAAGGACAATTGAAATTCAACTGATATTCTTTTGATGCTTAGATCAGACCAGTTGTGATGTTTTTCAACATTAACACTTTTCTGTGTAAAATACGTATCTTTTATTTATTTAAGCCAGGACCTAATATTAGTTCACTTCAGGTACTTACGGTTGAACATGCTACATATAATCTGTGTGAAAGAGACTGCAGCTGATCATTGATTAGTATTGCAAACTCAATGATGATATTCAGGTAGGCAATACAGGATATTGTTGGCTTTTTCTAAAAGGCAAAGGTATGAACCGATTTAAAACAAAAGTAGTATAATCCATTTATCTTGGAATTATTGTTACATGTAGCTCAACCCCCCACCGTTACATGAAGCATTCAACAACACTGCGCCATATTTTTCCCCATTTCCAACTGCGCTCACTTCACCAAAAGACAATCCCCCCCTTCCACCCGCTCTTCTAAAAGCACTCATTTCACAAAGGGGAAAAACAATTCAAACACTATCTGTGGGTAGTCAAGGTAAAACTGGCTCCCAAGGCCACATATTAAACTTAAATTCCACTATCAGGCTATATATTAAATACCATTCTTACTGGATCAGTTACACAAAATTGACTTGGTTCATAGCCACAGTGTCTGGCAAGCACTTGCTAAATGGGTCTTCTTCTAGCTTTGCCCAACTTTGCTCCTTTCACTTAACTTCTACAGACAGATGGCCTTCAGTTGCATAAATTGGCATGCCACATTCCTTTGTGCAATCACTGTCAGTGCTGTGGCAATTACAAACACATATAATATGTGTGCACTTATATTGAGCACTTCCGGGTGGGCTATAAAAAGACCCAGCAGCCACCAGTCCGGGAGCCAGAGTCAGGAGGCGAAGCTTTCCGGGGAGGAGTGGTGGAGAAAGAAAGGAGAAGAACTATGTGGTACTGTGCATATTGGGACTGTGTTGTGCCTGTGGGAACGGGAAAGGCGTTGCTCACAGGTGAAGAAAAGAGAATAAAAACTGTGGTGAGTTGGGTGATTGGCATGCCCCCAGTGGTCGGTCCATCCATCCATCCATAAAAAAACTTTATTAATCCCAAGGGGAAATTCACATACTCCAGCAGCAGCATAATGATAAAGAAAATATTAAAGAGTGATAACAATGCAGGTATACAGATAGACAATAACTTTGAATAATGTTAACGTTTACCCAAAGGGGTGGAATTGAAGAGTCGCATAGTGTGGGGGAGGAACGATCTCCTCAGTCTGTCAGTGGAGCAGGATGGTTACAGCAGTCTGTCGCTGAAGCTGCTCCTCTGTCAGGAGATGATACTGTTCAGTGGATGCTGTGGATTCTCCATTATTGACAGGAGCCTGCTCAGTACCCGTCACTCTGCCACAGATGTCAAACTAGCTCTGTGTCTACAATAGAGCCTGCCTTCCTCACCAGTTTGTCCAGGCGTGAGGCGTCCCTCTTCTTTATGCTGCCTCCCCAGCACACGACCGCGTAGAAGAGGGCGCTCACCACAACCGTCTAATAGAGCATCTGCAGCATCTTATTGTTTAATAATAAAAATTATTTAATAAAATAATAATTTAATAATAAAATTATAACTATTGTTACATACATATATATTATACATATATACTGTACATATATACATACACAAGAGAGAGATAAAAACACTAGCTGGTCTGTTACACATCAAACACATTATGTAAAACCAGTTTAGTGAATTTTGAAGTCAAGAACATACATATGCAATTCCTTCCACTTAAAAGCCTTGATCTATTTTGGGTTCAGTAAATCAAGCAAATCTGCTCATTAAACTCGTAAATCATTCCAAATTAATGTTAACCTTTCAAATGCATTTAGTGGCTGCTGTTGGTAGATAATGTACTTATGTATTACTTGTATATTTTAACTTCAGCCATTATGAAACCAAATTGTCAACAGAACTTCTACTTAAAAAAAAGTCTATGAAGTATTTGACATACGATAACAAGCAGAAGAATTCAAGGTAATAAAATCATTGTAAATATGATATAAATTCATGTATATTTAACAAAACAAACCTTAAAACATAATGTGTCCCTTAGAAATATCCAAAACACACATCTCGAGCATTCCCTAACCTGATCTTTTGTTCCGAGAGTCACCAGATACTTTGTAGTAATAAAATACGCCATATTCTCTTAGACAAACATAAATTAATTATATGGGCCTTGCTGAAATACGGAGAGGCTAGAATTATCTTTGGATTCTATTCTCTTTCAAGATGGGTATACAATTGCTCTGCATCAAGCTGAGCACACTAATAATCATCTACAACACAACCATCTGGTTTTTGAGCAATCATTGCTTTTGTTTCTGTTTTAGTGGAAAATGTTTCTTCTGTTTTCTCCAGGTATGTTATTAATCAAGCTAGTCTTTAAGGAAAAACATAGCTTAAAGTGAAAAATCAGAAAGATTTGTTAAAGCACTGACACTATTAGGTCACAGGATGGAAAATCCAAGGTAAATGTGTCTCAATTAATAAAAACGTATATAGACAAAGATGGCTATAACTTATTTACAAAATTCAGTTGTTTAAAATATATTTTTTTTAAATGGGTCATAATTTTCTTCATACAAAGACCACTATTATGGGCAGGAAATCTATGTTCCAAAGTCCAGATTTACATTGTGTATGTATATAATAAATGTAATATATATCACATACAGATGTAAGCACCTCATAAATATCCATGAAGACAGGAGTATAGCATCTCCATGCACCGTTAACGGATAGAAACATGAATATAATTCAAATACAATAAAAGAGATTTTGTTAGAATGGAAGAACTGACCATTGAACATACAAGAAGGGCAGCTTACTTTATCTTGTGTTAATATAAGTATGATGTTACTTCTGACTGGTCACAAATTTTTGTGGTATTTTTTTCTGATCTTTTTCTAACTGAAGGACTTCTAACTGAAATTACTGTTAACCCACTTATGCCTCATGTTCCATTATTGGAACGACAGTCACGTTGGAGTAGCATATGTTATGTATAATGTAAGAAGTGAATTTGCCTAGTGTTCCAATTTTGGAACGCCACATAACTCAACAATGGAATATAATAAAATGTTTTTCTCTTCAAATTCTTGTTCCTTATATTTTTTCTACGCAACATATGTGAATTTCATGCACAAACTCAAATTTCAACCTTCAGCATAAATGGGTTAAATATCCATTGTAAATTTTTTGTGATTTTTTTTTTTTTTTTTTTTTTTAAATTGAAATGAACAAACACTTCAAATGAAATATATCACTCAATCAAAAACACTGCTTATACACAGTATTTAAATAAAAAGGAAAATACTAAAGCAACAGAGGTGACTATGACCCACCTTGGGCAGTTTAAGTCAATAAGAAATCAGAGAGGTTGCAGGATAGCCACAAGAATCATAATGCTATGTGTCCCAGTCAGTAACAAAACAAAATCAACAGAGTATAAAGTCAAAAAGGATGGGTGTCACTGACTGGTATCCACCCATTCCTCTACTATTTGTTTGGCAAGCACAGGTCTACTCACTGACGCTGGAAACAGAAGATCTGCTGATCACCTACCCTTCTCCAGTTATACCACCAGGAAGCAGCAAAACACTCAGGGGTGGTGGAGAATACAATTCACAATAATTTGAAAATGTCAAAAATAAATAATAATATAAGGCAATAAGATATCCAACAAAAGAAAGTACAGAAAGAGTAGGAAAAGTGCATAGCACCTGACATTTGAAAGTTGATCAATGGGCACAGGTGCTCAGAAACCAACAACAGCAGCCCAAAGATGAAAAGACAAGGTACTGACATCTCCTAACTAGTTGAGCCAAGGCAAAGGTGCCTTGAGTGACACCAGTAATCAGTCCTTTTGTTTGCTTTTTTTTTAATTATTAAAAACATTTCACTTAAAAATGACACTATCTGGGGTAATATAGTTTACAGTAACAGGTAGGATCAATTGTACCAATCCCTAAATTAAATTAAACACTTCAGTCATGTCACCTGTTAAATCTCTATTTGCTTAAACTGACAATCTTTAATTTTTAACCACAGCACAAACTTAATCTAGTTATTCTTTTCTGGATTCTTTCTAGCTCTATGCTTTTGTTGTAATATGGACACCATAACTGTACACAGTACTTCAGATAAGCTATATACTGTAACTTTCAAGTGAGACCTTAAGCATAACCTCCCTTGACTAGTACTCTGCACATAATCCTGTATAACCTAATATCCTGTTAGCCTTCTTAATAGCTTCTGTACATTGTCTGGGTGAAGACAGTGAAGTATAGGGACAGGCATTCCGAAATATGGGAAGGTAGATTGTAAATAAGCCTTAGACTATTAGACGTATTACAATTAGAAGTATTTTTAAAGTCATTCCTAAAAAAACAAGTAGCCAGTGTATTTACCCATTAAAATTTACTGTTATTTGCTCATTTTCAGACCAAATAAAAAGGAGCAATAAATTGCAACACAATTTTTAATATCCTTAATTTTAAAAATAATTTCAATACTATCATATTTTAAGCAGTTTTTAGCTCTTATTCATTAATTTTTAGTCAAAATTAAAAAAGAAAAATAAATTGAAACATCACAGAGTTCTTAATATTCTTAGTTTTACAAATAATTTCTATACTATCATATTTTTAGCTTTGAATGAATCAACTTTAAATCACTTTTATAACATCCCCAAATACCGCTATCAGTGATGTTCTTTAATACAGAGTTCTGCTGCAATCTACCCCTACCCTCCCCCCCCCCCCCCCCCCCCCCCATCACCTCAGACAACACCATCGGACCCCCTACTAAAGGTGCTTTCCATAGTCCATGCTTTACGCAGTTCACAATATTCTCTTTCCCTATTCTTTTCTGTACAATGCTTAAAATGTTCTACTCATTCCATGGGCCCCAAAAGGTGCAGCCTGTAAATGTCATTTCTGTTTGTAATACGTTAAACACCTTTCAGTGTTAGAGCAGTGTTGTCTGGCTATAGAAATAGCAAACAAAACAAAAAAAAAAAAAGCTTGAACCTACAACTGATGAAAAACACAAACATGAAATGTAGACAACAAACAAAAAAAAAATGATAATATATACTCAAAATTTTATTTACTCTGACTGATAACCCATTACAGTTCAAAAGAATAGCCTCCTGTAATATTGTGCTTTGCAAAGACCTTTAACAAAAGCCAAGGTCAGTCACTTAGAAAACCAGGAATTGATCTGCAGCAGAAATGTTTTACAGATAGGCAAATGTATGCAGCACATTCAAAAGTAAGAAAGTGAAGTAATATCTCCTGAATAAAAACTATTTTATATAAATTATACACACACACGCATGTATTATATAATCAGAAAAGTACTTTGTTACTTAAATAGTAATTTTGATACATCTGATTCACCGATTGCACTATAACTGACAGTCTTGGAACTTTCCTGGACGAAGCTGGGTAACACAGCAAATTTTAAATAAGAACTGAAAAATTAGGATAATGTATATAAAATATTAACTAAGTAAAAGGCAAAAAATAATTCAAATTTTAAACCAAAGTGGTATTTTGCTAAGAGGATTTCATTAAGTAAGTTTAAGATGTGAATCTAAAAAAAATTCATATTGAAATGTCTATCCACCTATTTACTTTCCGTGCCTTCTTTTATCATTTTCCAGGGTCATAGGAGGGCTGAAGCCTACTATTACTGCTCAATATTGGGTGTACAGAAAAAAAAAAAATCCCTGGATTGGAATACCAGTCCAATGCAAGGAATATTCACTCACATGAACAAAAGTATAAACCCATGCCAATCATACATACTAAGCCAATTTAGAATAATCCATTAAGTTAACGAGATGGTCTTTGGAATGAACAGGAGTACCCTGAGAATTCCCACTGATGCAGAGGGGCACCACACAAACTTCACTAAGACAGTGCCTAGGCCATGATATTAACCAACGTTTCCAGAGGGAAAAACACCAAAACTGTTAGTCTTAAATGGCATCATGTATTACCATAAGTGACAGCATCTTAAACTCATGTTTAAATGGTTCAAATATTGGAGAAGGATAAAAATGTTGTTTTACTATTTTTAAATTTGATGTCCTGTAACAGCAAAGAATATACAAAAAAGATACAGTACCATAAAAATGAAACATTACTGAAGCATACATTAACTAGTAAAGTAGGTCAAGTGCCTTCCAGATTATAAGTAGCTATGAAACTGGTTTTTCAGTTGTAACCCAATGTCATTATTTCTACAAATTAATGCAATTATATTTAACATGACTATTAGTATTCTCAAGAGTATGTTGCAAATCATTCGAAATACATTAGAATAGTAATAGGGAAATTCTATTTAAAAAAAAACATATGAACACGTTATTATTATGAACATATTTTTTGATAGCCAAAAACAACAGCGAAGGTAAGTTAATGTATTTTGGTGATTAAAATAACCAAAGTGAAATATAGGAAGACATTTCATAAACCCAGAGGTTTACCTTTTCTGCAATCCATTTAGGCCATTTTCCTGTTCCATTTTTGCTAGCTGACTTTCACTTAGTACTTTTATAAACATTTGCTTCTGTTAATACCATTATAAGCTTAATGAATCTAAAAGAAAAGTTTTTTTTCCGGAAACCAGTTAACCCAATATGGCAAAATAAAAGTCTATCCTAGTAGCATCGACAGCAAGGCAGGGACCAACTCCAAGCAGGATGCCAGTGCATCAAAGAGCATAACTGCACATGTACCAGGCCAGTTTAGAGATGCTCGTTAATCTAACATTCAAGCTTTCAGGAAATATAAGGAAACTTGAGTATCTCCATAAACAGCACACCAGTAGTATCTACACAGAAAATTAAAACAGTGATTAAAGAGCACTATCTACTGTGCACCTAAAGTATTTAAACTATTTTACTGTTTTTATAAATACCAACACCTATGTATTTTAATATTAAAGTCTGTATATAACAAATTGAATTAAAAAATGAACTACATTATCAGATTACAAACTAGAAACGTGTAAACTAAATTGTCTTATAACACAAGAGAAAAGATACAGTATAGACAACTGCCTCTTCTGAAAAACAATTTCATTTTTTTTCTTTTGAACATGTAATACAAAAATCATTTGTCAATATCAACACTATTAACGGTGATTTGAAAAAAACAATACATCAGCCTGAAGGTTATTTCAGAGAAAACAACTTGTAGTACATAAATGAAAACATTTTCAAGAACAGCTCATTAATAGGATTTCTTAGTGTAAATATGAAAAAATTAATCCATTACTACAACCTGAAAGTTTATTGATAAAGTTTTCTGCTTCATCCCCAGCTTAACATATAGTAGATAGTAAAGAGCAAGCCAAAATTCACTTTCTGTTGTAAAACTACATTGACGACACCCAAATAGAAAATCTCCATAAAGATCAGAACTGAAAATCTGGGTCCAGTCTAATAGGAAAGGTTAAAAAGGCTGCTAAACATTACTCAATTCAGCATAAGAAACATTACTTGATGCTCAACTACATTTAAAACACACTATTAAATATTATTGGCAGTACACATAGTATATTTAATCTTTATACTGTACTGTGTTTCATATTTTACTGTTAATGACAAAGATATAACATCAGTTCTTCAGATATTAAATCATGGGACAGCAGAAAGAAGCAAAACACATTCTCTCTTAGCAATAAGTTAACTTTGGGGGAGTACTGAATTGAAAATGAACAATGATATGCATTTTTCAGCTTTTGAAAACAAAGACATGAGGTTTTTTCCTTCAAAGCTACCAAGGGTCACGTCAAGTTGGGGAGCATGCACTGGTACAGAGTGTTGCAGCACCCACCACCTGATGAAACAGCCTGGTTGGCAACCCCCCCATGGGCCCATTACTCAGGGAGTTTAGAGACAAGCTCTGCATGGCTGATAGATGGAGCTCTCCATTTAGCTCACACTACAAGGTGCTCACCTCAGATGGAGACTGTGGGTTTGTGACTCACTGCCAAGCAAATCAGAGCAAATCTTCTAACTGAAAGAAATTGCTGGGGGGGTGGGCTTTGCACTGTGAACTGTTAAGAAATTTGTATTGCAATATTCTGATAGCAGAGAAACTCATTACATTTACAGTAATTGAATCCAAAACTCTGTAGTACAACTAACCTTCTACAAATGTTTTTAGCCTCTCATTTGTATTTAAACAAAAATTTCCCACTTCTACAAAATGCCATAAATGAGTCTGAAGGCTCTGAACATTCTAAATTCATATAAGCATTCATGTATTGTGTTATTTGGCATAGAAAATTACCATTCAAGAAAAAAATTAAAAATTTAAAGTTTACACAAATGATTTTAAATTAGTTCTAAATTGGTTGTGGTAACTTATCCTAAAACAAATTTTTCAATAAAAGCACTTTAAGTATATATATCATCATTGTCTCAAAAAAGTATTTACTTAACCAACCCTCTACCATTTTTGGCTTTAAATATATCTGTTTCTAGTGGCCTATTTATTATATTATATTATATATTATTGATTAAACTTGAGAACTGTGAAGTATAGCTGTTTTTCAAAGGTGCACTGTGCTCATCAAAAAAAGAAAATGTTGTAAGGTGAAACTTCAAATACAAAACAATCCATCCATCAATTTTCTGAATCTTGTTTAGTCCAATTTAAGTTTTCAGAGTTTGGGTACAACTAATCCCAGCAGCAGAGAACACAACTGACTCAGTGGATATATGGATGTGTTTCAAGGTCAATGCAGGAGGAATTTTCTAAATACAAATTTGCTTTACACAGTGTAGCCTAAAGTTGAATCCCACCTCCATTCATACTCTGTGTGGAATCTGTACATTCTCTGTCTTTTCTGCTTAAATTTTCATCCAGCTCCTCAGTTTTAGGATTTGAACCCACACTCCACTGACAAAAGCACTTAACCTGCAATTGTTCTGTCCCGAGTATGATGTTAACCTGCATCCACCTCTACAAGTCAGTGGCCACTCACAATGCTGAACTTGTTTTAAACAGCTCTTAACCTTCTTTCTTTACATACCACAATATAAAAAAGAACATAAATTAAAGTAAGCTTCTTCTGTCCTATCACCCATTTATCAGCACTGATCAGCCAAGGAAGCATGTGGCTATAAATAAATGCTTTTGTTTATACCTAGTCTGTCTCAAATCTTCTATTTGTCCCACTTGTATCCAAAACAAGACTGCAAATATAGAAATACCAGTAACTGCGCACTACACAATAATGAGCAGTGAATACACTTGACTTGTAGTTTTCATCCTTTTTTTCTGTACGTTTAACATTCATTTGCTCAGAGGCTGATGCGCTTGCTGCTTCTTGAGCAGCTCTTCTTTTCTCCACCCTAGCGGCCTGCTTCTTTTCTTTCATCAACATCTTTCTGCGTTAAAACTGATTAAATCAGTGTTTATGTTGCAATTCCTTAATTTTTCACTTAAGCTGGCACTGAAGTCATAAATCTGCCTCAAGAATGATTTAAGATATAAAGAGGTAGGGAAAGTGACAGCGAAGGTGGTAGGGAACGATGCCTAAAAAATGCCTATTTTCATAGTTTAAACCCTAAATATGCCCCCAAAACACTTTAACTTCAAACTCAGCTTAATACATTACCTAAAAATAAAAAGTGTAGAGATAAACCTGTATACTGTAGTGCTATGTCTCTCGCAGTGCTAGAATGTAAAATACTGATGTTACCGTTATATGTACTGTAATTCATGCAAGCGCGTTTTCACTGCCAGGAGCCTTAGACGGTGCAGCTCGTTTCGGCGGCGTCTTGGGGCTTTAACCGTTAAACTGCCACATACTTGGGGGTTAATGCATCCCTGGACGCCAAATACTTTTTTGTTTCACTTTAAGTAAACGTCACAATTAACAAAGAAAAAGTGAAATTTTAATGGAACACATTTTTTCTTCCATGCAAAGTGCATCACAATTACTGCAACACTGATAATTTTACACAATGCTAATGAACTGTAAAAACTATTTAAAATACTACTGGAACAATATGTACAAAGTGCAACTGATGCCATGGCTGTAAATCACTGAGCCAACTGCGCTTAAACTACACAGAGGTAAGCGCTGATGCTTGCAGGCTAGTCTTACTACAGCTTGGGTCAAACAAACAATAGACAAACATCATAGTAGCAGAGAATGTCTGGGGGAGGAGAGAGAAATAAAGCAATCAGCCAAAAAGGACAGGTACGGTTCAGGCTTTTAATTAAGTATAGCATCGCGGGAGAAGCCGTAATCGAGAAGATGGTGATTTATTTATTTTTATGGTGGAGATTCCAGCCTTAACCCAACGCGCGCACTCACAAACAGAGACAAAAACAAAGCAAACCGGTAATCAAACAGCAAATAAAGAATGTAATGAAAACAAATGAAATAAGAAAAACACAATACCACCCCTGTTCCCCTTACGGCGATTACACATTAAATACAACAAAGCACAAACAAAACACACACAGTTAATTATGAAAAGGTTCATGAGAAACGGCAAGGACGAAATGTAATGATGAAAACAGATAGTCCTACCAGTAGTTCCTGAAATGGTAAAGACAGGTGGACGGGTTCAGGAGCGCTCCTTTCTTTACAGGATGGCCATGAAACCACTTACAGTCCTCATGTACACAGGCAGACAATCCATACGCATGAAACGATCCAGGATAAAATGAATAAGTACAGGTAAACCAACAGAAGGCAGACAGACAGGAACTTGAAACACAAATTACAAAAACTTTTTTTTTTTTTTTGCGCTTTTGGTCACCGACCCCCTTTTTAAAAGCTGCACTGACATCCTTTGACCTCAACAGCCCCAGCACCCTCAGACCAATCAGAGCCACTGCAGGGACTGCTGGGAGTTGCAGTTTCAAATTCTATTGGCTACTTTCACCATCCCAAGTCGCGGTTTTCTCTATAGCTGCTTCCTGTTCTCTCTACAGTACAGTACTGCCACGAAAAAAGCCATAAGAATTGGGGAGGATATTTGCATTTTCCGCTAACAATTTAGTTAGGATTTAAGGAAAAATCCGCGAATGACTGAGACCGCGAACTCTGAACCGCAACTTCACGGGGGTCTACTGTAATTGTGTCTCAGGAGGTTAATAACAGTTGCATAATATAAACAACTGAAACTTAACACATCAGGTATGCTCATGCTGATGACTGCCTATTAGCCAGATGATCAGTTGAATGTTGTAGCATGAGTGCTAATGGTTCTGTATCATTTGCTAGACAGTAACGCCGATGTCACATTACATGACTTTTGTCATGGGGCATATCAGATTTGCTGATCGTTGTCACTGATATTGTCAATGTTCCATGTCAAATTGCAGCATATGTCACATTTACGGACCGAGTGCCAATTTTCCAGCACTATTATGTTTGCCCCTTTTTCTGACAGCCAATAGCGTGTTGCATGATGGAGTGGCGCTTTACAAAGGGTTAACAGTTGTAGCAAGTTCAGCAGAAACCTCAGTCCTTTAATTATGTGTTCCATTCTGTTATTGTATGTAAACTATGAGATATCAGACAGACAAGCTTCTCTTCTATTTGCGAGGTTCAAAACACAACATGTTCCTTAATCATCAGTTATATTCTATGCATTGCATTTCCAGATGAGCAATCATTGGTTCATTTGGTTGTCAGTTCTCATGCATATACAGCCTGCCCTTCAAACTAACCAGAAAATAAAACAGGTCTGATGTCATCCTAGCCAGTCGAAGACTGGTTAGTCTCAGTCATTAGATATGACACATTAGACTATTGAGTTCAAGGGTGTACACCGCCACCTGCCTCTGACTGGCTAAGATAATTTAATAAAGGTTATGACTGAATATTGCTGGAGAAGTCTTCTAATGTGACATACATTAGCTTGGCTTTAAGGGAGAGTAGTAACAATACAGGATGTCTTAGGCATTCAATAATACAGTTTGCCTTTCTTTCTAGGGCAGCATATTCTGCACATGTCCTGAATAGGAGCCACACCAGGATCTGATGCAACCAGTACACAAGTACTCAACTGTTCACTTACAGAGGATCTTTAGCACGAGGGAGAATGCAATCTTTGTCATATCAAAGAGTTTTGATAAACATCAAGGAAGCAATCTAATAATTATAATTTGCTCATCCTTAGAGAGGAAGAGAAAAATGAAGAGGACACTCTAACTGAAAGGCAATAAACTAAACCTTTCATGGTAAAATTTAGGACAAAATAATAATGCACTGAATAGATGAATACCTTATTCCCTTTGGAATTCTTGCAGAAGATGTTACAGCTAGACACTGATCATCAATATATTCAATTACTCCAAAAACGTACATTCACATGAATTACACACACATTTTATAATTTGTGATATCGGAATTTACTTTATTGGCCGGGTACACCACTGTGTACTAGGAATTTATCTTGATAGTATTGGTTACAACAAACAAGGCCAACACAGAATAAAAAAAGATAAATATAAGATAAATTATACAGCATATGAGGCAATACAAAAAATAAACAGAATATGATTAAAATGTCCAGGCAGTCTAGTGGGCAGGTATGCATAGATACTGTGTAGAAACTCAGATCTGATTAGTAAGAATAACAGCGTGTAGAAAAAAAAATGTTCAAGTGATGTGTTGTTTTAGCTTTCACTGTACAAAGATGTTTGCTGGAGGGAAGGTCTTTGGAACTGGTGATCCCCTGGTCGAGTCAGATCAGCAATGATCTTTGTGGGCAGTTTCCTTACCATGGACTCAAAAATGACTTCAGTGTGCGATAAGTTACAGTCTATGATCCTTTCACAGGCTTTGATGATGTGCTGCAGATTGGTCTTAGACCGAACAGAGGCAGCACCAAACCAGACAGTTATAGAGGAGGTCAGAATGGACCTGATGATGGCTGTGTAGAACTGGACCAATATTGCTTGAGGAAGACTGAATTTCCTCAGCTGGCACAAAAAGAACATCCTCTGATGGCCTTTTTAATAATATATGTGATGTTATTGTCCCACTTAAGGTTTTGTGACAGCACAGTGCCCAGAAATTTATTCTGTCATCCCAACGGCGGAACCATTAATAGCAAGTGAGAGGTGAGCAGGTGACTGTTTGCTGAGTTTTTCGCATGTTAAGTTCTGAATTATTATGACTACACCACAATGTCAGATTTTCCACCTCTTGTCTGTATATGGACTCATCATTGTTTGCAATGAGGTCTGTTAGTGTTATGTTATCTGTATAACTCATTCATTTTAATATGAATTAAAAGATCAAAATTAAGCAAAATCACAAATATTAAAGACAAAACATTTCAGGTATTTTAACGTTCTGTATTCTGCATGCTAATAAATACAACGTACACTGATTTTCACTTATGTTTTATATATCTAAATCAGAAAGGAACAGCTGGTGCCAATCATACAGAAAACTGGAAAGGGCACTTCCTATCTTGTAGTCTTTATATATTATTCTTATGTGGAAAAACAAGGAAATGCTCTAACTTGTTGTTCCATGTGGTTTACCAGATATGTTAATGTCTTTGCAGATTATGTTCCTGTTAATTAAAAGGAGAAAAGGAAACCACAAAAGTTAAGCAAGAATGCTTTCAATGAAGCAGACCATAAATCCTTTTCACAAAAGATGGAGTCAATATTGTCACAAGCAATTGTTTAATTATAACTAGGATTCAATACATGTTCCCTGGAATTGGTGTTTGCTCATTTTTGGATGGCACCTCCAACTGTACTTACTAATCATAGCATTTACCCACAAGAGCTGAGAAATCCTGACCCCTTTCCCCATCTTTTGTGATCATCACCTTGTAATCAGCATCAACCATCACCTTCCTTGTTCAAGAAATGCCCCTTTGTAACCAACAAAGAATGTTACCTCAGTGGAAAGACTAGGGTGCCGCAGGCAACTGTTAGACTTGGAAATTAAGTAGATGGCTCCCTTTATCTTTTTCTTTAATCTTTTCAACAAAGTTCCAACATGCACCTGCAATCTGACTCTAATAAGGATGGATCTGGAGACATCATATATCATCTTTCTATTTAATTGTGCGAGTAGTAAGTGGTCTACTGTGTGGTAAATGGTTCATTATATTAAGCTAGGATGAAGATCTAATGATTTCCTAAAATCTGTCACAAACTTAAGCTTTCTCAATTGAGATGGGATCAAAAACTAAGATGCACAACCGGTCTACTCTGAAAATCTGTAATGCAGCAATGTACAGTCATATGAAAAAGTTTGGGAATCCCTCCTAATTCTTTGGATTTTTGTTTATCATTGGCAGAGCTTTCAAAGTAGCAACTTCCTTTTAATATATGACATGCCTTATGGAAACAGTAGTATTTCAGCAGTGACATTAAGTTTATTGGATTAACAGAAAATATGCATCATAACAAAATTAGACAGGTGCATAAATTTGGGCACCCCAACAGAGATATTACATCAATATTACTTACTTAGTTGAGCCTCCTTTTGCACATATAACAACCTCTAGACGCGGTCCTCCTATAGCCTTTGATGAGTGTCTGGATGGAGGTATTTTTGACCATTCTTCCATATAAAAATCTCTGCAGTTCAGTTCAATTTGATGGCTGCCGAGCACGGACAGCCTGCTTCAAATAATCCCATAGATTTCTGATGATACTCAAGTCAGGGGATTGCAACAGCCATTCCAGAATATTGTCCTTCTCCCTCTGCATGAATGCCTTTGTAGATTTCAAACTGTGTTTTGGGTCATTGTCTTGTTGGAATATCCAACCCCTGTGTAACTTCAACTTTGTAACTGATGCTTGAACATTATCCTGAAAAATTTGTTGATATTGGGTTGAATTCATCTGACCCTCGACTTTAACAAGGACCCCAGTCCCTGAACTAGCCACACAGCCTCACAGCATGATGGAACCTCCACCAAATTTGACAGTAGGTAGCAGGTGTTTTTCTTGGAATGCGGTGTTCTTCTTCCGTCATGCAAAGCACTTTTTGTTCTGACCAAAAAACTCCATTTTTGTCTCATCAGTCCAAAGCATTTTGTTCCAAAATGAATCTGGCTTGTCTAAATGAGCACTTGCAAACAACAAGCAACTGTTTGTGGCGCGAGTCCAGAAAGGGCTTCTTTCTCATCACCCTGCCATACAGATGTTCTTTGTGCAAATTGCGCTGAATTGTAGAATGATGTACAGATACACCATCTGCAGCAAGATGTTCTTGCAGGTCTTTGGAGGTGATCGATCTGTGGGTTGTCTATAACCATTCTCATAATCCAGCGCAAATTCCGCTCCTGTATTTTTCTTGGCCTGCCAGACCTGCTGGATTTAACAGCAACTGTGCCTGTGGGGAAGCACAACTTGCAATTGACCACCTTAAATGCCTTTTCTTATGATTGGACACACCAGTCTATGAAGTTCAAAGCTTAACGAGCTAATCCAACCAATTTGATGTTGCAAGTAATCAGCATTGAGCAGTGACATGCATACAAATCAGCAAAATTACAAAGGTACCCAAACTTTTGCAGAGCCAGTTTTACACATTTGATTTAATTTCATACAACTAAATACTGTTTCACTAAAAATCTTTGTTCGGAAAACACCCCAGTACTCAGATGCTCCTAGGAAATGAAAGACATACCACTGTTATCTTTTTTGTTGAAAACAGAGTAAATTATTATGAAGGCTTTTCATATGACTGTATATCTTATGAAGAGTAATGGAACTTTGAATTAATATCTTTATTAAGGATACAAAGAAATACAACTTTGACTTGCTGAGGCGACTTAATGATTAAAAATAGCCAGTTGCAAAATTATTACACATATACTGTATACAGTATATGTGTAACATATATACTGAATACAGCATGTGTAGCTTACCCATTGTGACATTCAAACAATCACAGGGCTTAACAAAATGATATTCTTTTTCCCCTGTTTTAAACAAAATCTTTTGGCTGACATCAACACCTCATAAATTCAAAACTAATTTAAAGTTGGTAACATGTGTGACTGACAAAAGATGATAAAGAATAGCCAATCTTGTAATTGAGCATGTGTATTTATTATTCATAAAACATACAAACATAGGTAAACTGGTGTTAAACTACCAGTAACATTAAAGTACATATTTGTATTCATGAAAAACAGCATATGCACATGCTCAGAGGAAAGGATGCTTTTAAATCTCTTGACAGTTATGCCAGTAGTGGAATATACTTTTTCAGAGGGCAATGTTTTTGTGGTAAAACATGGATAATTCTGTGCCAAGACATTAAGTTATAAGTACCTATTTGCATTGTCTCTCCAACACAAAGGTTGATCTTGATCTGGAGGAACGCGGAGCTCTATGTGGGAACTTCAAAGACGAAAGGTGTATATCATTCATTCTGTACCATAATCTTTACAAAAAGTAACAATTGCATTTTCAGTTATAAACTATTTCTTGCTGGTACTGTTGACACATTACCCAAATTGATGTGGACAGTAAGAGCATGGAGCTTGTTTCCAAATTTTAAACTCACTATCATGCTCATAAAACAATTCAAGAACGTAGCTGGTCACACAAAAGTGCAATATTCTACAGAAGAACTTCAAGAGATTGGTAAACTACTGCCTCATTGCCAAAGATGTTCATCTTGCTCTATTAAAACAAACAACATCACAAGCCAGCTGCCAACATCATTGGTAGACGTAGGGATAGAGTCGTAATATATGTAAGCGAGGTTTCTATCAGCATGATCTAACACTAGAATCCCTGAAGCCTACGAAAAAACTCGGAATCCTGGCCCACCTTAAATCCCTTCGTACCTCTCCATCAGCATCTTTTGTTTTTTAAATGTGTCGATCAGCACAAGCAGCAAGCAGCCTGCTATCCCATCCCCCGCAATGACAGAGCTCAACTCTGGCAAAAAAGTTCTCTCAGCTCAAGCCAAGGCTCCTTTCTCTGCATGTGAGGTGAGGTGCCTGAAGTTGTATAGGCTAAATAAAACAATATATCGTTATTTGTACTACATGCATTTCATGTGTGTTCGGTGTCTACAAAGATCTGGGTAAGTGTAGGATGAAAGGAAATGTGAGAAATGCAAGAAATGCTGAACACATAACTAATGCAGAAACTTTCCATGTTATACTAATGATAACGTAAAGTGTATAATGTGTGAAGACTTTAGTCCAAATAGCAAACATGTGCGCTTTTATTCAAGAATATAACCCATCCATCCATCCATTTTCCAACCCGCTGAATCCGAACACAGGGTCACGGGGGTCTGCTGGAGCCAATCCCAGCCAACACAGGGCACAAGGCAGGGAACCAATCCCGGGCAGGGTGCCAACCCACCGCAGAGAATATAACCAAAGGGGGGAAAAAAAAAAGCATTTGATTTACATGTGGCTGTCAATTAAATAAAAACTCAAGTTCAAATGTCAATCGACAGGAAGTTTATATGCATTTTTCAACGGTGCAGAGGTAAGAACTGCTTTAGGTATGTGCTCAGTATTTCTTGCCTAGCATTTACTTTCATCCTACACATACCCAGATCTTTGTAGACACGGAACACATATGAAATGCATGTACTCCAAATAATGATGTACTGTATTATTTGCCCTATACAACTCCAGGGACCTCACACGCAGATAAGGAGTCTTGGCGTGATGCTGATGGAGAGGTGCGAAGTGATTTAAGGTGGGCCATGATTACGAGTTTTTTCGTAGGCTTCTAGTGCTAATCACCAGATATGGGGTTATTAAAATAGACTTTCTTTGCTCAGTATCTTTGTTTTCCAGGCCACTGCAACTACAAATTTCTGTTATGGTAAACAGGAAGGAAAATGATACCACATCTCTGAGAAAGACAGACAGGTGAAAATCTTCTGTTAATTGACTGGCTATAGTCCATTGGTCACTCTATACAAGTCATTTCTCCTTTGTTTGGCTCTTTTAACAGGATTCCTGGCACCTTTGACCTACTGTGGGCAAAGTCACCTGTTTGGCTGTCACTCATTACTAGTCTGTAATCTGAACTACTTAAATCTGTAGTCTTGTCCATTACTCTCTCAGAAAGAAAACATGTGAAAGCACTGAGGACAATGGAAACCGAGTGTAAAAAAGTGGTTTATATATAACTTTTGGACTTGGCTTCTAGGAATGTAATAACATTGTTATTTTGTTAACCATATACAAGACAAACCTTCTTCTAAAATAAAGGCAAAAGATAGATCTGGCTAAAACAAACAATTATTTTTAATAAACTAAAAATCTGTTACATATGATGCCCTATTTTCTCCCATCTAAAAGTGCAATGCTATAACTCTAAAGTGCAGCTTTCATGTAGTTGTGCTATCAATGCCTATGACATAGGAGTGCAAACAACAAAAAGGTGCAGACAAGGAAAATTCTTAGCATTACTATAAAGCTGTTCAGTCCATAAAGGCAGCAGTGACTGCAGGTTTTTGTTCCAATACAATTTCTCAATTAAATGCCAATTCCTGGAGCTGTAGCAATTATAGGTTGAGTATCTCCACTCTAAAACGCCTGGGGCCAGAAGTATTTCAGATATTTTCAGAATTTGGAATATTTGCATATACATTAGGAAATATCTTTGTGACACACTTTGATCAAGTATGGAAATACCTGAACAAACTTATCTGGAGATCCTGTATCATCACAGGATGAACCATGGACACACTGGAAGCTGTTGTAGAAAAGAGGCTGGTGGCAAAACTGGACGCCATCATGAACAATGCTTTCTTGGAGCATTAGCCACCAGCTCATTCCAACACAGTTTGCTAAGAAGTGCCTCTGGGGGTCTTTTCTGCCCAGTGCTAAAAGACATTTCAATGCTTCTTCCCGAGGCACACGTTACATTTATTTTGAAATAACCATCTTGAAATATCTGAACAATACACATTTATTTATTGTTACTTATCGATTGATTGATTGATTGGCTGTGAAATTTTCACTTGCATCATTTATGTCAGCACTCAAAAAATTTCAGATTTTGGATTAGGGATACTCCTCCTGTAATGCTCAAGCAACATTTCTGTGCTTCATTTTAGTTCTCAGTTTTTAAGATTTCTAAACCTCAATTGCTTCTTTTAGCTATAAACATCTGCAATGACTACTTTTAACTGTTTCTTGCCAATTATCAATGGGACGCAAATAATAAAGTACTTAATCTAACATGATCTCATGCTTACCAGTGTTCATCATTGAATATTTCGAAAGAAATTTTTTGGGGGGGGGGGGTGGAAAGGACTGAGAATTACTAATTTACTCTGAGCGGAGTACCATTTATATGATACCCTGAGAAAGAAAAGGAAAAACCACATACTATGATCTATGTTCCAACCCACTTACTTAATTAGAAACCCATTCTTGGTAATAAGCACTTGATACTTATTTTTGTAGCTTCCATTAAGCCATGTCAGGTCAAAAAGAATGTCAAAAACATGCACTCACAAATGAATAATACTCACTTCAATATATTATACACAGTGCTTGTGTGAATTTATTTACCTCAGAAAGTTTAGTAGATGTACAAATTACACAGAAACCGAAAAATAGTTTATATAAATTAGACAGGCTAAAAACAAGAACATCTAGAAGTACTGCTACTTTTCAACATACTGTCTGTCTCACTTGAATACACAACCTACACAAGCTCCTATATGTTACTGACTTGCAATAACAATTATCTGCACTGGTCATTTCTCCACGTTTACATTTTGCAACTGTTTAACACCATCTTAAATGTAAAGACATAATCCTCTTATTTTACAGACACACCAGTTACATTTTTTAAGAACATTATACGTGTTGTGGGTACAATTTTAAATTGTGTTAAGAGTCTGCAGCATTTGTTCAGCTGTTTGCCATCCAGTTTCCCTACGCTTTGATTGTGGCTGCAGCCTACCATCACTCCCTTATGTTCTTTGTATGCCAGCTCATGTAAGCTTTATGTCTGGTTTAAAACATCATGAATATGTCTCCAAAGAAACAGGAAATGCAAATAGTCTTCTCTTTTAAGCTTTTTCATCCAAATCCTTCCAAGTCTGTGCATGATCCTCCAAAGCCTTTTGTTTCAGGAATAGTATGTGCAAAAAAAAGAGTAATAACCATTTCAGTCTACTCAGTAGGTAGAGAACACTTATTGTTTCATACAGTGTATATTAGTTTGGAAAAAATATTTTTTTTTTAACTATTTAACATTATCTCATTGAAGCGTTGAAGAGATGTTTTGTTAATGTTTTGGTAACATTTGGAGAAACTGGTTGGGGTTAGGGATGAAGTGGTAAGGGCATTATTTTTAGAGAGTTAAAATAGTGGGAAATAAAGTGCCATTATCCAGTTTCCCGCAAATAGAAAATGTTGTTAACCCTCATATTTTGCATCTGCTCTCCATCTTCATTAAAATTCTCCGACTTGTACTTTAAAGCCAATGTATATCACTCTCTGTTAATGACAAACTACCCGATTTGTAAAACAACTTAGTGTAGCACAGCATGAATGCTTACACAGTAGAGGTGAAAGCTCAAGAACAATGATAGAGTTTTCTTAAGATAGGAGAAAGTTCATGTAGTAACAAATAATGAAAAACCCTTAAGTCTACATTCAATGTTCATAAAATAAAAAAAGAGCAGGAAAATCTCTAAGAAAAGTAGAAAAATGTGCAGGAGGAGTGAAATAGCTGCTTTGCAGTCTCTGAACCTGAAGTTAAGCCCTTCTGTTTGTTATGCTGTAAGTGGGTATTTTTAATTATTAATTAAACAAACAGGGTTGAGGGGATGGTTTTCTTTCAGGTGTTCTAGTATCCTTCTGTTCACTGTTCTTCATTGTGTATTTTTCTTTTTAATAAAAATGTAGTCCCAAAAAATGACTAAACAAATACTTATGTCATCCTTACCAGATAAACATACTGTATATGTTCTATTTTAGGCACAGGCATACCATTTAGTGTACTTTTCACTTCTTTAAAGAAGTTTCTGAACATCTTACAGTTATTGATGTAATTTTTTGTACACCATATCATTTCTTTACCAACTATATATATATTATGTGAATTTCCCCTTGGGATTAATAAAGTATCTATCTATCTATATTGTATATATATTCTGACAGAGTAGGATATGCCCTTGAAAATTTCACATAGGCCATGTGTTTCAATAATGGTTACATATGTAATGGTTACTTATTTGAAAACAGTAAAAACGGAGAAAAAGAATCCTGTTTTTTGCACTATTTCTAAACAGTAAAACTAGATATATTACCTGTACATACAGTATTTAATTTTTTTTCTGGATGTTACTGACACTTTTATAATGTTTCTTTACTTATTTCAACAACTATGGAAACAGGAATAATATTCCAGATGCATTTTTTGTTAAAAGCGTTACTGAAATTTGCAGCTTATTCTGCCGAAACATAATTCTCCTGGTGTAAAAATTCTGAAAGAGAAATGTCTGACCTTTATTTTGTGGGGTAGAACACGAATATTCAGTGAAGGACGATGGATGATGAAGTTATAGCCAGTTAAATCAAAGTAGCAGAAAATTGGCATAAATGGAGGCAGAGTTTAAAAGGATAACTTCTGTTTTAGGTAAAGGTTAACTGAATAGATTATCCACCAGTGCATGCAATGCGTATTGCCGACTCACATGCAGAAGACATCTTTTACATTAACATCACACTTTTTAGGTTATGAATGCACTACACAGAGAAAATCCATGCAAAGTATAGGAAATAGTTTAAATAATTTAGATGTGCTTATATATCCTGAGAGGAGACCACTTTTGGTAAGACATAATGCCATTTTGCCAGTTCATGCTACCTAGTGCACAGCCAAGGCAAAATAACAATAGACCTGACTGGTTATCAGCTATGTCAGTTAACCACTTAAATCTTCATAGCAGCACTAAATAGTAAGAGGACTGTGGTCTTAACAATGCCCTCTGTGTCACAGTTTATATTTTATTATGAGCAGGTTAATCATCAGATGCATCTTTGTGTAGAACAAACAAAAAGGCCATCTCTGTGAAGTTTTCTTATTTATTACCGAGTGTCTTTATGCATGATTTGAATCATGATGAAAGATGTGCTAAATACACCATGTAAATATTTCTTCATAACCAGGAGAAGGAATGCTAATGAACATTTCAAAGTGACAACAGAGGTCCTCCTGCTTAAAATTTCAGCAGAAATTAATCTCTACAGTTGTAGTGTATTCTCCCATCTGCCACATACTCCAAAGAAGTCTTGTATTAAGACTAACACAAACAAATTACCAACCGCATTCATCAGCTTGCTAAACAATTCAATGTAGCTGTTGAAATAACCACTTTCAAATTTTGCTTAATTGGTAAATTTCAAATCACACTGTTACAGTTGCACTTTTGCCTCTGTTCATTATTGAATGAAGCTAAAAGGTGCCTTTGATTTTTAAAACAGAAATTAAATGATACTCAAAGACTTTGATTCTAAGTAGCTAATTAGGCAAATACAGCATGACAGTATGTAATTAAAGAGACATCATAAACGTGTATTAAAAGAAATATTTATAAATGTATTGGTAACCTTTCCATTTGTCATGTTAAAAAAATGCATTTTCAGAGTCAAAAATGCCACAAGCCTTTCTAAAAAAAAAAAAGACTGCATCTAGTTTGAAAGCTTACATAGCAATCCAATCTACTGCCAAAAGGCATTTACAGTATATATGTGAAACATGTCAAAACACATATCAAGGGGGCAAATGCAAACTTCATTTCTTTTGTTGTAAAACACATTAATTCTATAAATTGTTAGTCATTTTTCCTAAATATGAATGGACAATTACCTACTGAAATGATTTTAAAAAATGTCTTTATACACGAATTAAATTTCCTAAATCCTTCCCTTTTCATATACCACAAAATATCTTAAAATTGCAAGAATGTGAAATGGCCCGTCCTTTTGACCCACACAATGCCCTCAAGTTTATTGCCACGTGTATGTAGTGTAACGAAATCCATCCTTGCATGTCTCCTCATAACAGTTAACAAAATTCTATACAAATATATATCATACATATATACATATATCATACATCATATATATACACCGATATATATATATATATATATATATATATATATATATATATATATATACACACACACGCACACATAAAAAGTATACTAAGCATGCATAATTGCCAAGTACATACTGTACAATATTTAATATGTACAGTATCCATATTACTAACCGAGAATGCTAAACCGGATGGACACAGGGACATCCGGCCATGGGCCGTAGCCGCAAAAAGACGTACTGCGCAGGCGCCCCAAGAAATGAGGCGCCGCGAGAGGCGGACAAGACCACAGAAAAAAGGAGTGAGCAGAGAAAAAAAGGAGTCAAACGCAGGCGACGCACATAGCGCCGCACGAGCAAAACACCCCCCCCCCCCCACACACACACACACACACAAGCAACGGACGGGACACACACAAAGAGGAGGATTTAATCCCATTGCACACGAAACTAGACGCACACAAAGAGGAGGATTCAACAAGCCAGAAGCACACAAAAAAAAAGAAGGCAAGAGCACCATACAAAGCCCAATGGACACGAAACGGGACAGACATCGGACATAGCACACGAAACGTACACAAAAACGACGATTCAGACCCACGACAAAAGTAACATAAATAACAAATGACACACAAAGCCCCATTTCTAAATGAACCGTCCGTATTAAACATACGTCATCTCAACACGTTCACAATATGCAGCATAGGTAGATCTCATTACAATGAGGCACTATTAACCGTTCAACCGCAGAAAAGACTCCATATTAACAGTGAGTGCGATCCTCCTTATTACTTATCCATATTTCTCACGCTCAAGAACAAATAAGTCATGAATTCACGATCACAGGTACAAAACGATACCGCTCGGATAACGGGACCAAACACAATTTACACTATGCAGCATAGGTGGATCTCATTACAATAAGGCACTATTAACCGTTCAACCGCAGAAAAGGCTCCATATTAACAGTGAGTGCAATACTCCTTATTACTTATCCATATTTCTAGAAGAAAAAATGTCTCGGCTCCAAAAACGCAAAGCTCAACTAAAGCTTCTAACTAACGATGTACCTAAAAGTAAAAACTTTATGAACTGCATTAGATCCTACAATAGTTCATTTGCTTTAGCATCTACCGGAGTAAATATCAGGCCACCAAAAGGCAATGGCCCATACTGCTTTCGCATATGTGCAAAAATACTGCATCGCATTGGAACAGTGCACCCTGAAACAAATCAACAATGCAAATATGCACAAATCTACATCCTAGATCCACATGACGCAATCTATCAATCAAAGTGCTGCATCGCAACAGGCACGGATTCAAAACGAAACACCTCCCGTCTCAGACATACGTTAAAGGCAGCAAAGGATAGAACGGGATTCTCACACAGCACAGGCAAATGGATTACAGTTCCAAAACAACACGTCCCAAATACTACACATGCAACAACGCGCCTCTCAAACGGCACAAGCAAAACATACACCAGGAAAATTCATTCGGATTAATGAATGTCATTTGCAATCATTGTCATTCAGTTCACTTCCCTGAAGAAACAACTGGCAATACAAGTAATACATTTACACGTTGTTGTCAAAAGAGTCAAATTAGACTGCCTCCTTTACATTCATATCCTGAATATCTACAGAAGCTTCTAACTAACGATGTACCTGAAAGTGAAATCTTTATCAACTGCATTAGATCCTACAAATCGGTATCCACTATGAACATTAACGGTGGCACTGCACTTGACATCCGTCTTGCAAAAATGTTAATTATTGATGAATGTACAATTGTATCCAGTCACTTACTCAACACCATTCATAAACCTCTACAAACGTTTATGAATAATAATATTCCTTTTGGAGGAAAAGTACTTTTATTAGGAGGAGATTTTAGACAGTGCTTAGCTATTCTTACACATGCCATGCACTCAGCTATTGTTCAGTGCACCTTAAAATACGCAGACAATTGGCATCGCTTTCAAAAGATACAGTTAGTACAAAACATGCCATGTCCAGAACCAGATCATAACTATTAATGTGGAAAACATAAATACCCAAGTCATTCCATTACTTCCTGGAGAGACACAACTCTTTCGAAGCTCTGACAAACTTGACTCTGATCACAACAATAACCATCTTCATTAACATTACAAGTTCTGACCTGGAATTACCTTTTACACTTAAACGGCGTGTACAAAGAAATTTTCCAATAAACCTTTACACTGTGCCACACACTTTATTGTTTGCTTTATTTTTGCATCATCTACACCTTCACACTATTCTATATCTCATTCATACATCACGCTCTTTGTCATTCCCAACACCAGGGGTTGGCGAGCGAAGCGAGCAGGGGGCGGAGCCCCCTAGTTTACAACTATTTTATATCTACACACACGTTATATTTGAATTTTTATGATTGACTGATCAGTAAGCTTATGACTTGTGGGTTGAAGTTGTCCCTAAATCTATTGGTGTGAGTACCAATGGCACTGTACCAGTGGCCAGAAAGGAAGTAGTGAGACAAACTCTGCAGGATGGCTGAGGGCTTTAATAATCCCGTTTCCCTTTCTAAGGCAATGTTTTGTTGGTCCTGAAGAGAAGGCAGCTGGGTGCTCATAGTATTCGGTGCTGCCTTCACCAGACTCTGTAGTGCTTCCTAGTCTTGACCCAAGTACGGTAGGTCCAGTGTAAATATCTTACAGTGGCATATTTAAAGTGTAAGCAATCGATCACGGTTGACTGTGTTAAAGTGGCATGTGATGCCAAGTTTGAATCAAAAAGAAAAAATTGTGTCTAAATGAGAAAGGCTTTGAAAGCAGATGTAGAGGCCAGGGCAAATGTTTTTGGTACACTGAGGGCTGATATAACAAAAAAAAAAAATCACATAATATTATTGAGGCAGTGACAATGGTGGTGAATAAAGCAGGTGACAAAATTTGACAGAATAGTCTTATAAAACTCCTGGACCTATGTGAGTATTGTCTCTGAAAAGGAGGCAGAGATAACTTGAACCTCAAATAGAATAATGCAATTATACATGTATGTAGTAAAGCTATCAGGGGTGGGATTCAGATTCTGGCAGAGGTCTCTTGTTATAATATAATGGCTCCTGTGCCACTCATCATGAGTGAAAGTCTAACCAACCTCTGAAAATTTGTTCATTTTGTAATTTGAGAAGTCCTCTAGCAGACAAATGGCAGGCAGTATTCCTTATTTTTTAGCAGATTTCTGTTAAAATACATAGTGTGAACATACCACTTTGAATAGTGACTAATGATGCCTGACTGGTGAGGTGAATGACACACTTTAGGTTAAAAAAAATGAGAACAAAACAGTCTTTCCTTATTATCCAAATTAAAACACATAACACATTATAATATTGCATATGTTTTTACTTAAATTGAATTAATCATATTGCTTGTACTGGCCAATATTAATATGTTAAAATCATTGTTGGTCTATTATTTCTGTAGGTTTCCACAGTTGATGTTAGAGTATATTTATGTTTTTTTTTTTTCTTTTTTTGTTACTACTTTTATAAAAAAAAAAAAAATCTCAAATCACTGTGATATAAGTCATTCACAGGAAAAACATGAGTGAGTCCACTGGGTACATGTGCATAAAGTATGCCTGTATGTATACATTTCAGTTTGTGTATGTAAAACCACATTAATTTTAGGTTAACTTATCCTAGTTTGTATGCACAAATTAAGATTAAATCTGTTTAAAAGATCACTTTAAAAAAAGCAGCTTATATGTTTTCAAAGCAAAGGTATAACAAAAACAAAATGAGGTATTAATTTTTCCTAATATGTAAATACAGTATCAAGTTCTAAAGATTTCACACTTTCTGGGATTTATTATACAGTTTTTAATCTTGGGAAAAGGTGGATTTATTCAAAATCTGATCATCTAGCCACCATCATCAGACTACCTTTAAAACAATTTAATACTAAAATTCTCTAAAGGTTTTAGTAATTTGTCAAAGATAAAATATGGTATTTTTTTCTGAACTGGTAAAGACTTCACAACCTTTTCAGGTATCTATTTACCCTCCTATATTACTTATTATGTTAAACCAGGCCTTTTTTTTTTTTTTTTTTTTTTTTTTTTAAATGTCACTACCTGTTCAAATGGAAGTGAAGAGAGAGCCAGGTCTTTCTTTACTCATTTGGTTTGTCATTATTACTGATCCAAACAGTCCAGCTCTTCTGCGGTGATGCCGTATTCATTCTGTTCGACATCACCAGTGTAAGATATCATAAGTACCAACATGCCTAAATCCAATGTTAGGTTATGACAGAGAACCTGATCACGTTAGTAATGTGTCCAACAGTATATGTAAACAGCACTGACTTTCACATGAAGCAGCATTGTACCTATAGCTGCTAAGTATTTACATATTTTTTTAATTTAAAAATTATTTACATGAGAAGGGCTAATCTTAATCCATACCAGGATCATGGGAGGGTAGTGGAGCCTATCTCAGCACAACAGACCCTGGGTGCCTAAGGACTATAAAACTATGGATTGCATAGTATCCAATTTATAAAATTCAAGCAGAATTTACTTTCCAAAAATCAGCTTTATGAAGAATGTAGACCACTTATAGTTAATAATTTGTTATTAATGGAAAATGCTCAAGGAATAAAAATGGGGTCAGCTAAATTGTTTACACTTTTATGTCTATCTTTCAAAAATGCAATTTGAGACTGTTAAGGCCTACCAAAAAGTCTAGGGATATATAAATAGGCCATACACAAGAGAGAGAGAGAGAGAGAGAGAGAAAACACAAAAAAGCTAAATAAAAACAGGCTAGAATATGGAGAAAATTACACAAAACAAGCAAGGCAGGAGAACCACACTAACACAGCTGTCTAACTTCAAAGTTTACAGTGAGATACAATTTGCATTTATTACTTAGATGGCTAGCTTACAATTATATTTCTTTAATAAGCAACCAAAAACCCAAAGCCAGACCATCCAACCCTAACTCTCCATACCTTGCTCTGTCCCTCTCCGCTCACAAACTCTCTCTCTCTCTCTAAACCAAAAGAAGCTTAATTTATAAACCTACACCCCACCCATAACCCAGGTGAGTTAATTAATAACCAACTTAAGTGAGTAATTAGGGCAGGACCCAATTAAGGTAACCAAATTAGAATATAAAAACCAAAAGTCTAGAGTAGGTCTTAACAGAGACTAAACACAGTTTGACTGCCACTGTTGTACTAACACTTAAAAAGTGTATAAATGAAATAATTCTTTCCCTTTCCCTGATACACTTTTAGCAGTTACTTTAATATTAGAAAAGTCAATTTAACAGTGACAATTCTATTTGATATCACACACGTCACATTGGGGAGCATGCACTGGTACAGTGCATTGCCGCACCCACTACACAACGAAACAACTCGGGATCCCGGCTGGCAATCCCCCCCAGGTAGACACGTGGTCCAGGCCCACCCTCCGGAAATGACCGTCTATCTGTCGCAGCCAGGTGTTACGCGGGCGACCCCTTGGCCTGGTCCAGCCACTTGGGTCCCCAACAATTAGGATCTTCTGAGCTGGATCACCTCAGGGAAATGTGAACCATTGCCATAGTGCCGTAACTGATGCAATTTTTTCACATATCTACATAGATTAAAAATATCATTAGCATTTAAACAAAAAGAATGTCATACCACTGATACCATATTAGCATAAAGGTTTTGATTATGTATAGCTCAAATACTATACAAAACAAACAGTCACTGCAGCAAGTGAACTGTAAAGGCCATGAATTTGTTTTCCAAAAATATACTGCCAAGGGGACGAAATGCAGTTAGTATTAAACTCTACACAACACTTAATAGTTAACGTAAAAATGGCTACAGTATGTTGTTTAAGGCTAACAATCCTTCAAAACACACACGCAAATGTTTCATTTACTGCCATGGTTTAGTGACAAGAAAAAAAAATGCCTTCATAAGAATTGCAGATAGCTATTTAACAAGTGAAACAAAACAGATCCTTAAAAAAATTTGCTTTTTTAATATAAAGCCATACAAATACAGTTAAATTAGCAGTAAATATGTACAGCATACACATTAATTATTAATCATGTACAAAAGCAAATCATGCATAACTTAAAAAAAAAAAAAAAAAAACTGCATTCCTGCCAGAGGAAAAAAAAACTCTCCTCAGCTGAAAAATTAAATAGTTTCACCACAGAAGCTGATCTCTAAAACTGCTTCTATCCAAGAAACTAGATACCTCATTAGCAGACATGTCTCCAACATAAACTCAGAAGTACTGGTCTACTGTACATGCTGATATATAACCATCTGTTTTTTGCCCCTTTACCCAATTCTGGGGAAGCCGTCAAGCACAAGGCAGCACATCGGTTTATCACAGGACACAACACATCCAAATCCACATAAATTGTTTAGACATAGTTCGAAGAGGTTTCTAAAATGTTGAGTTGTGCAACTTCGGTGGTCTCCTATCACATTTTTGCATTAGAAGATCTCGACCAAAACCTACATAAAAATAGTTCAAAAAATGTATCGTTTCGGTTAATATTTCGATAAATACTAATTAACTGCTTCATTTATTAATTGATAAAACTGATATACAGTAATCTTTGTGGATGAAGAAAAAGGTTATGACCATGTAGTGAGTGGAATCTTTTGGAAGGTGCTAAGAATATGGTGTACTGGCAGGCTCTGGATGCAGCTGGAATAAGAACCAGCCCCTCCACATCTGCTGAGAGCCTCACCAAGAAAAGAGTGACATATACTAAACAAGAGACAGGTTCAGTGGCTCCCCCAGGGAAGAATTTTGAGTGCCTCTAAGTCATGTTCATGAGTTAGGATAAAGGTGAAGAAGTGATTGTCTGGTAACAAAGGATACACAGATACACTTGTTGATTCTCATATCAGTCTAGTGCCACCATCAGGTACTTGTACTCAGTATAAGGTTTGTTTAATGGCTTTTTAGAAGGATCAAACAAGTACTGGAATCAAAGTGCTGGCAGAAGAAAAACAGAATGGGTATAAACCTTAAAAAGGTGGCTGGAAGTAAAACCAGTAAGTGAATAGAATCTTCATCTCACACAAAAGACGGGAAGTTAGTCTCATAGTTGAAAAAGTAAAGATTGTTTTTTGACAGGGAAACACATGGCACTTACATACCGCTCAGACCTCCAATATTATTCCAGGCACAAAGTTTATTTCATCTACAGCTGTCACATACACATTTAAAGTTAGAATACATATTGATTTATTGTGCACACTTCTGTAATATTCAAAACAAAACTTAAAGTTGCAAATCTCTCTATTCAGGTCTGGTTTAATTTTAGTCAATACTCTTGGACATTTGCTGGAGGATCGCTCTGTGCTGAGAGATGCATAATCAGGTGTGAACTACAAGCAGACTTTACATGAAGATGCCACTAATGATCACTATGTACTTATTCTAAAAAAACATTTTTTTTTTTTAAATTACATAATAAGAGGATTGAAACATTTTTCTAATCACAAAGTGGACCAATTCCCTTTGTGAAGAGATTTAACAACTCTTACAAAGCTTGAGAGTTCTCCATCCATTTAGCATAGATTTGCTGCTGCCGCCTTGAATTTTGCCCATGCCACCTTTGGATGCTTCAAATCCCTTTATAAAATTTTGCTGTAACACCTCTAATTTTCTGTTGCTTGTGATTCAGATATGCCATATCTCCAAATAAAGGTCAAATATAAATAAAGTTATATCTGCTGTATAGCAAATCAATACCACAAAATGTAATTTATGTGATGGAGAAATTTGAGGGGACGTGCAAGTTCTATTAATGACAAAGCAACTTAAACATCAGACAGCTCATCTCTTCTGGAATATGGCTACACAGATTTTGAGTGGATAACTTGTATAATCATTAGTAATAACTGATAAGGACAAAATACTTAAAAGAAAAATCACAATACAACCTTTAGTTTATTATTATTTAATCTGTAAAGCATGCAAGGACACAATACCTCAATTTATTTACAGTATAACAGCCTATTTAGCAACCGGCTCTCAAGCGTGTGCTTCTTCAACCTTACTGATGTACATGCAATTGTTACTACTTCAGAATGGGGAAATAAAATGTTTTTCAGTGTAAATCTAAGGGCATCTGACAAAAGGATAAAATGTAATTTTCTCTTTGATTAAATGTACGGAAAGACTCCACTTTTTTGATGTGCTGCATTTTCATGTATCATCTACGGCAAAGCTGCATTTTCTCACATGCATCCCATTAAGCAGCAGTGTTCAAGTCTTAGCAAACCACAATTTAATAAGTAAGAACCAGACAGACAGACAGACTCACTCACTCACTCAATCCCAGGGGGAAATTCACTACTACACAACAAGTCTGAACTTAAATTACAGTTAAACCTTTATGAACCTAACTAGTCATTTAGCCAATTACAATAACAGGCACTAGAACAGTAGTGCATAAACATTAGTAGGAACAGTCTATATTAAATGGCAAGGGACTTTGACCTCATTCTTTTTGTTGGTCGTATTTTTCTTTCTTTCAGCCTTTCTTTTGTTGATGTTTACTTGCTGAGCTGACCGTTCTTCGTGGGCTGCCGCCATGTATTGTGTGTCTTTAATTTTCTGTGACAGTAATACTGTCTTGTACGGCTCTATTCAACAAGGGCGCGTAGATAATTTAGTTCAACTGGTTCTGGAATATGTGAAGAGCAACAGGTGCAGATCTTTATTTACGTGCGCCTTTATTCGCTGCACCCAATTGAGGTCGTCCTTTTGAGGCTCGCCTTTTTGTGCGCGCTCTTATTGAAGGATACCGTCTTGTACGTCCGCTGGCTTGTACGTCCGTAATATACCTTCAATTTTCTCTGGCGGTAATACAGGCGTGCGCGTCGGTAATATGCCTTTAATCTCCTCTGACAGTAATACTGGCTTGTATGTGGCTGTAATATGCATCACTGTATCGTGTACCTTTAATTTCCTCTCGCAGTAATACTGGTTTGTATTTCCGTAAAATGCCTCTAACTTTCTCTGACAGTAATATCGCGCATAGCACCATGCCCCGCGCATGCGCACTTCACCAGAAGACACCCACACACCTGGACGCACACAGGGATTTTTTATATATATATATATATATATATATATAGATATGGATAACTTGAGATCAGATTGGGGTGGAGTGGTAGCTCTGTGGCTAAAGGATCTGGGCTGGTAACTTGATGGTTGCAGGTTCGAATCCCAGCAGTGACAGAAAGGAATGCTACTCTGTTGGGCCCTTGAACAAGACCCATAACCTGAAATTGCTCCAGGGGCACTGTATATATGGCTGACCTTGCACTCTGACCCCAAAAAACTCTGAAGAGTAAGTTGGGGTATACAAAAACTGACAAATTCCTAATACAAGAAATTGTATTAAGTAATTAATGGATAAAAAAAAAAAAAGACAGTATTCTCATTCACAGAGAAAGCAATATAGCCTGAGTCCCTTCATGGTCTACTTTAGCAAGAAAGCTTCTGTCAGCACTGTGTACCAATATGGTTAGTGAAAGGCATTTTAGAACAGCTTCAAGAGTTACATATAAAAGGGAAAAAAAGAAAATCTGTGACAGATCCAAAATATTATTTTTAAAAAAAGAACCTTCCTCTAATATTTGAAACATTTGTTAAGCTAGATATTTATTTCAGTTGCCAAGAATTACAACAAGGATTCATTTTTTAATTAAAATTCCACTTTAAGATTTTGGATCTATTGCTTGTTAAAAATTAAAACATTTAAGAGTTATTTTTTATAAATATTAATAAAATATTTATTAAAAAAAAACATCAGTTTCATTCTCTATGGCTTATTAAATATTTACTGTATTGCTGAAAACATAGGAGTACTTTTATTAGGGAAAAAAATGATGCTATCAGTACTTGCTAGCAGCCTACAGTGTTTAATTACTGGGTATTGGTATATCCCTACTTGTAAGTTGTACTGAAACCATGGTAGTGAAGCTGGAGCTATGTCCATGGACAGCGCTGCCAGTTTATAGCCTTACTCTCACTTCTGGTCATGCCCCCTTGGAAGAGACTGAAAATACGAAATCACAAATACAAGAGACTGAAATAAGGTTCCTTGGCTGGACTGGTGGGTTCACTCTTCACGACTGAGTGAGAATATTGGCAATATTGGAGGACTTTGATTTAGAAGTGCTGTTTCTCCAGATCAAGAGAAGCCATATGAAGAGGTCTAGGCAAGTAGTGCATCTTATCTTCAATGGAAGGTTTACAAGGTATGGTATACAGGGAGACAGTTAGCCCCCAAACATGTTGGAGTGACTGTATCTTTCATCAGTCATAGAAGTAATTGGGTATTCCTAAAGAATGTCTAGAAAATTACTGGGGATAGAGAGACCTGTCCAGGCTAGCTCAGATTTTTTATTGAGAATTTCACCAGGAAAAAAAAATGACAATGATGATAAAACTGAGAAACTCTGCTTAACTAATTCAGCTAGAGACTGGTTTCAGAACAGTCCTCAGGCTGAAATTTACTCAATTATGTTGACCTCTATGTATGTCACTTTGAATAAAATCATCTGCTCAGCAAAAAAAAAAAATTAAAAAAAAAGAAAATATTCAACTGTCCATCCATTTCTAAATCAATCAGTTTAGTGTCATTAACAAAAGAAGCATGAGCAGAAGCCTTTCCTGACAACTCTAGGCACAAGGCAATAACCAACCCCGGATGGAGAACCAGCTCATCTCAAGGCTCGGTCCTTTACACAATCACAATTATTGACGCAGGGGCAATTTAGAGTCATCACAATATAACACACATTTTTCAGATCTAAGAGAAAAAAACAGAGCGCCTCAAGAAAAAGCTCAAACAGACATTGATAGAGCATGCAAACCCTAAAACAAATGGTAATTAGGCCAAAATTCGAACCCAGTTTAGTGGAAGACAAGGCAACCATTTTAACAACTGTGCCAACATGATGCACAAGATGTATTTCATAGAATTGTTTTCATTGATCAGTGGATTATCCTAGGCCATAACACAAGCCAATGAAGCAAATTGTGAACACAAACCTGGAACTTCTGCAGGACCTCAACTGCCTTGTTGAGTGGTACAGTAATAAGTTACATTCATACGCTCAATATTAAAATAAAATGTACTGAACAAGATATGTGCAGATAGTCAATCAAAAAATTCTAATTGCCAGTGGGACCAACTGAACTGCAGAGTAAAAGGTCCAGATGCACATAAATGTGCTAAGAGCTAATAAACTGTAAATCTCTAAAGCCCACCAGAGAACAAGCTTTCCAAATGGTCATTGCACAAATTACATACCAGTGAGTGAGCAGGTGAATCTGAATGATTTTTATTCAGGCCCTTTTTGCCCTCTTCCACAAAAGCATACAATATTTTTGACAGATATATTGCTGTGAGATATAGAACTTCATAAAATAACTGTCCATATCTGCTGTAATGTTCCTTTAGAATTGTAAGGAAAAGATTGGAGAGATTGCCCAGAATTTCAATGTAGAATATGCCCAGGTTACATATGAAGAACAAATACAGGCACAACAAATGTGGATCAGTGCTTGAATTTCATGTATGACAGAGAGGAGGATTACCCCCAATGTAACTGCAAATGGGGGTGGAATTATTGGCTTGTTGGGTTGGGAGTGACTTCTGCATAGGATGTATAAAAGAATGACATGCTCATCATGAGCACCCAAATTTCTTAACATGTACATGTCCTAAATCTATTCATTTTCAGTTAAGTAATTTAAAAGTAAATACTGCTCAAGTCATCCATCCATTCTCTTCCGCTTATCCGAGATCGAGTCGCGGGGGCAGCAGCTTGAGCAGAGATGCCCAAACTTCCTTCTCCCCAGCCACTTCTAGCTCTTCCGGGTGAATCCCGAGGCGTTCCCAGGCCAGTCAGGAGACATAGTCCATCCAGCGTGTCCTGGGTCTTCCCCAGGCCTCATCCCAGTTAGACGTGCCCGGAACACCTCACCAGGAAGGCGTCCAGGAGGCATCCTGATCAGATGCCCGAGCCACCTCATCTGACTCCTCTCGATGTGAAGGAGCAGCGGCTCTACTCTGAGCCCCTCCCGGATGACTGAGCTTCTCACCCTATCTTTAAGGGAAAGCCCAGACACCCTGCGGAGGAAACTCATTTCAGCCGCTTGTATTTGCGATCTCGTTCTTTCGGTCACTGCCCATAGCTCATGACCATAGGTGAGGGAAGGAACATAGATCGACTGGTAAATTGAGAGATTTGTCTTACGGCTCAGCTCCTTTTTCACCACGACAGACTGATGCAGAGCCCGCACCGATCCACCTGTCGATCTCACGCTCCATTCTTCCCTCACTCGTGAACAAGACCCTGAGATACTTGAACTCCTCCACTTGGGGCAGGATCTCGCCCCCAACCCTGAGAGGGCACTCCACCCTTTTCCGGCTGAGGATCATAGTCTCAGATTTGGAGGTACCGATTCCCATCCCAGCCGCTTCACACTCAGCTGCGAACCGATCCAAACAGAGCTGAAGATCACGGCCTGATGAAGCAAACAGGACAACATCATCTGCAAAAAGCAGTGACCCAATCCTGAGTCCACCAAAACAGGACCCCCTCAACACCCAGGCTGTGCCTAGAAATTCTGTCCATAAAAGTTATGAACAGAATCAGTGACAAAGAGCAGCTCTGGTGGAGTCCAACTCTCACTGGAAACGGGTTTGACTTACTGCCGGCAATGTGGACCAAGCTCTGACACCGGTTGTACAGGACCGAATAGCCCTTATCATGGGGTCCGGTACCCCATACTACCGGAGCACCCCCCCCCACAGGATTCCCCAAGGGACATGGTCGAACGCCTTTTCCAAGTCCACAAAACACATGTAGACTGGTTGGGCAAACTCCCATGCACCCTCCAGGACAAGGGTGTAGAGCTGGTCCACTGTTCCACGTCTAGGGCGAAAACCACACTGTTCCTCCTGAATCCGAGGTTCGATTATCTGACGGACCCTCCTCTCCAGGACCCCCAATAGACTTTTCCATGGAGGCTGAGGAGTGTGATCCCTCTGTAATTGGAACACACCCTTCGGTCCCCCTTCTTAAAGAGGGGGACCACCACCCCGGTCTGCCAATCCAGAGGCACTGTTCCCGATGTCCATGCGATGTTGCAGAGGCATGTCAACCAAGACAGTCCTACAACATCCAGAACCTTGAACTCTGGGCGTATCTCATCCACCACCGGGGCCCTGACACCAAGGAGTTTTTTGACCACCTCGGTGACCTCAGTCCCAGAGATGGGGGAGACCACCTCCGAGTTCCCAGGCTCTGCTTCCTCACTGGAAGGCATGTTAGTGGGATTGAGGAGGTCTTCGAAGTACTCCCCCCACCGACCCACAACGTCCCGAGTCGAGGTCAGCAGCGCACCATCCTCACCATATACAGTTCTGACACTGCACTGCTTCCCCCTCCTGAGATGCTAGATGGTGGACCAGAATCTCCTCGAAGCAGTCCGAAAGTCGTTCTCCATGGCCTCCCCAAAATCCTCCCATGCCCGAGTTTTTGCCTCAGCAACCACCAAAGCCGCATTCTGCTTGGCCTGCCAGTACCTATCAGCTGCCTCCAGAGTCCCACAGGACAAAAGGGTCCTGTAGGACTCCTTCAGCTTGACGGCATCCCTCACCAAACTTGTCAATAAAAGATTATTTCAGGAGTCCTAGTAAAACAAACTTTGTTTTCAAAGTACCTCTCACAAGTGAACAAACTTTGTTATTGCTTATGCCTGTATATTAAGACAAAATTGGTCAGTGCAGAAATTACTCCTAACTAGAGAGCATCTTATTCTCCTTCATACCATTTAAATGTGCTGTATGTGCTTTGCTCAGTTTATTTTATTAGTATAACAACATTACTCATGAAAGGAAAAAAAATACAAATATAGTGTTTCTGATTAGTTTTCAGGAATCAACTATGCGGCTTCAGTAGTACAGCTAATGGAGAGTTTATGTTAACTTCTGTTAACACACTGATTTGACAGATTTCCCAAGAAACATTATAAGCTGAGCCACAGAAATGTTTGGTTAATGTGGACTTTTTGAAACATTATAAATTTTTTTTGTGGGGGGAATGATGTGTGAGGTTGGCACCCTGCCCAAATCCGTGTATTGTCTAGTACACAATCCAGCAGAGATAAGCATGGACTTTCAGAGATAATTAACTCAATATACTGGTTAGAAAATCAATGACTAGATGGTTAACTATAGTACTGTTAATAAAAATCCAAGAGTAAATACAAAGACTTTGCTAATTTATGACAGAGAAGCATGGCTCTGCATCCAAAAGCAAATAATCCAGCTATTCACTCAGCTAACTGTTGACTGGTTACAACATCATGCTCTCAAACATTGTACAAACGATATACTTTTATTTTGCAGCCAATTCTGTACTCTATAATGGTGCATAAAAGTAGCAATAATGAAAGCCTTTTACTGCCTTAAGGGGCAGAAGGATTTGTTGATTTATTAAATAACACCATGTTCGATTTTATTAAAAAAATAAAAACAAAACAACACAAAATGGATAATTGCAATCCTGTGCCAAAACTCAAACCTTGGTGGACTTGGGAAAACTGAAGAAATTGGACCAGGAAATAATATAAAACCAAAATGGCACATTAAGCCACTAGTACAATGAAAATAAACATCACTTCTAATGCTATCTACAGATCAGTACCTTGTTAATAAGCTTGCTTACGAATAATTTGCCCATTCAAATATCGACAAAAGAGCCTTACATCTCAAGACGCAGAATTCCCAAGGGAGTGTGGATAATCATCTTTGTGGTTGTATAAGGTAAGATACTATGCTAAAAAAAATATTTTCTGGAAGACAGCAATGTAGTATTCAGTCTGTAAATGCATGCTTTGAAAGCAGAATTATGTCCTATAAAAACAGGAACACAAGCATTTTTACATGTTACATAAACAAACTCATTTTCTTCATGAACCTAAAACATGAAGTGCCATTTAAAATGGATAATTATGCCGTAAACTGCAGTAACACCTTTTACTTTTTTTTTTTTTATTAAACTGCTCACCAAGTACAGATGACTGAATGACACAAATTTCATATTTATTATCTGTAAATCTCTATATAGTACATGCCAAATAAGCAAATTATTATGCTTAACCATTCATTCCTCTTACAGTATGACAAAAACTGTTGAAAACTAGTATGTATTATTGATATTTACTGTACTTCAATTTTATGATTTAATAACAGGTAACATAGCAAAAAAGAGGGCGGCACAGTGGTGCAGTGGCAGCGCTGCTGCCTCGCAGTTAGGAGACCCGGGTTCACTTCCCAGGTCCTCCCAGCATGGAGTTTGCATTTTCTCTCCGTGTCTGCGTGGGTTTCCTCCAGGTACTCCGGTTTCCTCCCACAGTCCAAAGACATGCAGGTTAGGTGCATTGGCAATTCTAAATTGTCCCTAGTGTGTGGACATGTGTGTGTGTGCACACGAAGAGGTGGACTGGCGCCCTGCCCGGGGTTTGTTTCCTGACTTGCGCCCTGTGTTGGCTGGGATTGGCTCCAGCAGACCCCTGTGACCCTGTAGTTAGGATATAGCAGGTTGGATAATGGATGGATGGATAGCAAAAAGACTTGATCAAAATAAATGTAAAAACATACCAAAAAGTATGAAGTACAGAACACAAACTAACAGCATATACTAATTGGCATTTGCTCAGCTTCTTTGTTGTATGTTGATTTACAATCTTTGTTGTATGTTGATTTTCATAAGCCTTTCATTCTGCCTAACTTATTTTGCTGCTATAGGCTATATGTACAGTATTTATTTCCAGTGGTGGAGTAAAAATAACATCTGCAAAAGAAAGGTCCACTTTATAAACACCATCACCCTCGACAAGCTGTAGGGCTAGTACAGGATACATAAAAGGGACACATACACCAAGTGGAAATGTTTCAATTCAAGCTCACATTTTAGGTCTGGTAGTATGGATACATGAGGGTGTATATACACAGTCTATATAAGTACACATGTGCATACATACTGTAATACATAAATGTACCTTTATGTACATAAATCTTCATCCTTTTTTAGATTTTCATTTTCATCGAGTCTCAAACAAAAACACATGGAGTCCAAAGAAGGAATACACTACAATGTAGAATATTCATCTGAACCAATAAAAAAAGACAAATATTTTAAATTAAACATGTATACCTTATACCTATATAATTTAAACCTGTTACCACCAGAATAGTGAGGAAGTGGAGCCTGGAGGCTGAAATGGCTCTGAATGACTGCTTCTAAATGACAGACTGGGAAATGATGTACGAGTCAAATGTGAACAATATTCAGAGACTCTGTCACTGCATCACAGGCTATATGAACTTCTGTGTCACACAGTGGTACCCACAATGATAGTGCATTGCTTTCCAAACAACAAGCCCTGGTTTACTAAGGAACTAAAAGGTCTCGTGAATGAGAAAGACACTATTCAAATCTGGTGACAGAGAGGCTCTGAAGGACATACAGTATGTGCTAAAGAAAAAGCTGAGTGAAGGAAAGGAAGCTTACAAAGCTAAAATAGAAAAACTCAATCAGATTAACATGAAGGATGTCTGGAATGAACCGGGTATAATTACTGGACTCGAGCAATCCAGGGCTCATGTGCTAGGTGGGGACAAAGCTAAGGCCCTGAACCAATTTTTTTTTTTTTTTTTAACAGATTTTCCCACCCACTGCCACCTTTTTCCAATGACCAGTCTCCCCATGCCATCCCTACTACATCAACAACACCTATCACATCAACTGCAGTGGCCTTTGACAAGTCCTCCTCTGACCATTAGTGTGGACTGTCCATAATTAAAGACCAACTAAGGTGACAACTGAGGAAGCTACACACAGAAAAAGTTGTGAAACCAGAGTCAGTGCTCAAATTCTCAAGGCCTGGGCTGACCAACTTTGTGGTGTCATCTGTCACCTGTTCAGTCTAATCCTAAGGCTGGGTTTATACTTCTTACGACGCGACGCATGCTGTGTACTGTTTATACTTGCGCATGTACTTTACGTAAATCTGGAGAAATCCAGCAGGTGGCAGTGCGAGATATTATCACGATGAGAACTGGTTCGGCTTCTCTATGTTGTGAACCGCCTGGAACACCCATTAAATTCCGATGACACCTTACTGCAAAATCTCTGAAAAGGATGTTTAATGATTAAATCCATCATTCCAGGGATGTGTCCATTCCAGCAAGCACTGGGCACAAGGCAGAAACAATCCCTGGACGGGGCCTCGGATCATCGCAAGGTGAATACAAGCACACACATACACTGGAATCATTTTAGCGGCACCAAATCCCCAAATCTGCATATCTTTGAAAGGAAACCGGAACCCACTGAGGAAACCCAGCAGGAAAACATGCAAACACCAAGCAGGGAATACCAGTGACGTGACTCCCTGCAAGACAGCAGTGCTACCACTCCGGCACCGTGTCACCCCCATGTGTGTAATTAACAGTATTCACTACTTAAAAAATGAGCGATTTACCTGTAAAATGTCACATACATACTTGAATGCATTTCATCATGAAAGTCATATCAAGTATAAATCTAAAGATTCTAAATTTGCAGAGAGTTGGAATATCATACATTTAATGTGTTCTGTGTGGTGATCTATTGCTGCTTGCCGCTGCTGTCAGGTCCAAGAAGCTTGTAGCGATTAAAAACTGGGATGACGTTTATGACGGTCTGCTTTAATGATAAAGTAAACTACAAGGTTAAAGTGGACATTTCAAGATTAATACTTAAATTTCCACTTTAAATCACAAAATACACGTTTTCACCATGTCCTTAATTTTTTTTCTCTTGTGGCTCAAATACAGCACTGTACTTTATGTTGCTCTTGTGAAGTTGCAAAAAAAAAAAAAAAACATGGCACAAAAGATGGTATGTGAGACTTTTAAAATGTATCATGTCATTGCTATCGGTAAAATGCGATGCTTGAATATAAAAGCACCACAAATGCATCTGTATGCCAGCATTTTGCTTCACCACATCGAACCATTCATCAAATATCGAAGCGCGCACATCGATCCCGTAGGATCTGCATAGAGGCTTTCTGTCACATGTAGATAGTAAACCGAGACTCTGACATCACATTCCAACTTTCATCACACTGTGCCCCCCGACTTTTTGCTGGTACTGCAACTCGCACACATGTCACAATAAATTCTGAGGACCTGCTCAGAAGACACGTTAAATGAACGCTTGGAACGCGTGGCAGCCATGATGCGTGCGCATACGCGTTCCAAGCGTGAAGTACAAACAAGCCCTAAGGCTTCAGAAAGTGCCACTGCTATGAAAAACCTCCTGCATCGTTCCTGCTCCAAAGAAGGCAGGTGCCTCTTCACCTAATGACTACAGATCATGAAGACCACCTTTGAGAGACTTGTCCTGGACTATATGAGTCCATTTGGACCCACTGCAGTTTTCCTATTGAACAAAGATTGGATTGGAGGATGCAATTATCTCTCTTATCAGTGAAAAACTGGATTGCACCTCTTTAATGCTCAATAATTACTTTTTAAGCCCCAGTCAGATAAAACATGCTGCTCTCAGGAAGCAGAAGGGGACAACTTTAGGCAGACACAGTGGTTTGCAAGTATACTTGGTTATACGTGTACAAAATATTGCCAATTATCTTTCTAATTTAAGCCATTTACCTCTCTTTAAATCTCTCCTCCACGTTAGAGGATACTACAAAGTCTAGCTTAAGTCAGCTAAAATTTCAGGTCAGACATTCAAGGTTTAGGTTTAATTCCCATTTAACCTGATTCATGCACTGTTTGGCTGCTCTCATGAACAGCAAAGCACCGCAATAAATGTGCAACAGTGTATAGGAAAAGCCATCAGTCTCATTACAACATGAAGATGTGGTTACTGGAATATAACTAATCCCTTCATGACTCCATAGCAATAAATACTGTAACAGTTGGTTTGGATTCAACTGTTAATGTGCCTACTGACTTCTGCTATGAAAAAAGATGCCTCAACTTATAATGACCCCAAATGAAGAGTGTTTGTGTGTCTGCAGGTTTGCAAAATTAACTGTTTCAGCAAACTCCATCAGAAACCACTTCCTGAAACACACTTGTTTATAGGGTCTTCTTAATTCAATTTCTTTCTAATTGTATCTCTTTGGAAAATACATCCATAATGAGGAATACTTTGCTTTTGCATAGGAAACACCATAGGGAAAGTCCTCATATTTCACATTTAATAGAAGGATATGCCTCACTAGTGCAGGGTTATAAATAGCTCCACATAAAACAAAGAAATAAGGCAAGAATATGGTGGACTAAAGAGTGACTCATACATTAAGGACTTAAATCACTTGAAGCACCGAAGCAAATCATCTTGAGGCGCCGGAAGTCAGTCGCAAGAGCCAAATTAGAAAAGCGACTATTGGGGCAAATGTCCTGCTGCATTAATCAAGTGGCACAGGCAGGATGCTAAATTTCCACAAAGGCAGGAAGAAGTTTAAAGGATCATAAATGAGTATTCACTCAACATCAACTCAATGCTGCTATGAGACACTGTAATTTTTAAAGGTTTCCTTTGTTTAAGCTAAAAAGCAAATACCACCCTACTGTATTATATCTCAGTAATCTGAAAACTATGTATATTTTCATCTTTTTCTGACCAGTTGTATTATAATTGTATACAATATTAAACCCAACAAGCTTAGAAAAGTAGGACTTCAGGAGAACTGTTTCTCCATATTTCTTGATATTACAATTTAGTCCCAGTTAATCAAAATATGAACATTTCACTCTTTGTTCTTTTCCAGGCCTGTATATCTAAATTCAATGTAGTAGTGGGTCAGAGGACATCCCAGCAAGATTAAGTCGAAGGTACAAAAAACAACCCCTAACAAGCTGGACTAGTCCAGAGTACAGCACAGTCACCCAGTAAAGACCAATTCAGAATTGCTAATCAATGCAGCCTGTTAATCTTCAGGACATGACAGTGAATCAAAGTACACGAAAAATAAAAAAATATGGTACATATTTTTAACAAAATGAGATTAAGAGGAGGCATGGAGTGTTTAAAAAGTACAAAGGGAATTAGTCCAGTGGATTGAGACTGTTAAAATTAAAATGAGTTCAACAAGAACACGTGGACACAGTTGGAAACCTGTTAAAGGTAAATTTTGCGCAAACATTAGGAAGTTGTTCTTTATACAGACAGCCACAGACACATGGATAAGTTACCAAGTAGTGGGGTGGATATTAGGACATGAGGGACTTTAAAACTAGACTTGATGTTATTTGCGAAGAATTAAGCGGGTACGACTGACAAGCTTTTTTTGGACTGAATGGTCTATTCTTATCCAGATTGTTCTAATATGATTTTTTTTCCCCTTTTGGTATCTGATAAAGACAGTCGTAGTTTCTTAATCAGCAGACAGATTTATATCAACATTAGTTTTACTGCCAAGTATAACCTATTTAGCTACAAAAATCAGATATGTTTTTCACTATAAACAAAGCAGACTTCTCAAAGATTTATGCAAAAATGTACAAAACTCTTCTATAACAATACCAATAAACCTATTCAATTTAAAAGTTTAATATTTTATCAAATAACTTTTAAAACCATTTATCACACAGAAAACTAAAAAATGTGTTTACTAAGTTAATGCATAACACTACATAAACAACAAATAAAAGATACATAGTGTGACCTCAGGTGTCCTTTTCTTTAGACCTGTGACCTATATTTTACAAAAAACCTATATTACCTCAATATATGTTTAACATTACCAGCTATACATTAAAATGTTTTCCCAAAGCCAAGAAAGAATTGCTGAAATTAAGTGCATTACTCTGTAAACTACACTGACAAAGCAGTTTTACAGGTTCCAGCCATGCCCGCCAGTTTCGTGCAAGGTTTCCTGCTTCCCAACAGGTGCAATATGAGCACTAGTAATTGTTCAAGCATCAAAGGCTTACCCAGAAAAGTAACATTTTTTTTTTTTTTTTTTTTTTTTTTAAAACCAAAGTGATTTTTCAAGCACAGATACTAATTAAATTTGTATTTATTTTTAATGAAACAGTCAAGAGTGTTTAACTGGAAGTTACCTTCTTGTATTTAATAGTAGTACAATCAAAATTCTTTTTGAATGAGGGCTCACAAGTACAAAAACAATGCCATGCCAGCTGTAAACAGCTTACACCACAAGACAAAGACACTAATCTGGTGTAATACATTTCCAATTATGAAAATCGCTCTATAATTTCTAAAGAAAATAATTCTTGCATGGTCAAAAAAGTTTTTTCAATTATATTCTATTTATTTTTCAGGCAAGGAAGACAGAAGTTTTGAAGACAGACTAAAATACTCACTAATCATGGCACCAGACAGTGGTAACGTGTTGCATGTTAATTAGCACATGCAAGTAAGGAATCCACTACACTATGCACATGACAATATACCTAGACAAAAAAATCTAATCTTTTCTGGTTTGAATCATCAGTCATTATATTATACAGGTGATGATTCTACTATGGCACTGTTTACTGATAAATAATCTGTTTTGTGTTCAAAGGAAATTACATTTTCATTTTTCTTCCAACTTTTTAAGTCTTCTCTGGGACCTAGAATTTTTTTAAGATCTTTCACTACAACTTATTAGAACTTTTAACCAAGTCTTGCTTTGAATGAAATTCAAGTGACTTTATTGTTATTTCATCTATACACCGTATTGCAGCATACAGTTGCATGATATAACATTCCCCAGGAACATGGCGCAACATAATGGCGCAACATAAAGAGGAGGACAAGTACAAGAAAACTATACAATAAATAAAAAAATAGTAATAAAATAAGTAGATAGAAATCCACCCTAATAAAAAGACAAGAGTCTGTGTGTGTATGTGTCTGTATATCCATGCATCCATCCGGGTGCTAAGGTTAAGAAGAAAAATGTAAAAATAAGCAAAACATGAAGAACAGTTAAAAAAATTCTAAAAAGATAGACCCTTATTTGGTATTTGTATTATGATAATTACTTAGATTTTTTAGACCAATAACACAGCATTTAAATAAATAATAATGAAAAAAACAACAGTAGTAGCAAATGTAACAAATGTCTTGCATTTGAACAAACGACTAGTAGTAGAGTTAGACGTCTGGACAGCAAAGGGGAAGAAGCTATTGCAGAACCTTGAGAACCTCACAGAACTGGTTCAGATACTACAGCACCTTCTGTCATATGCAAGTGGGAGAGTGGGAGCTGTAATTTAACAGACCTAGGTTCAAGTCCAAGTATAGCCAATGTGCATCATGTTTGAACATTCTCCCCTGTCTATATAGATTTCCTCAAAGTTGACCAGCTTTCCTCTAACTTCCCAAAGATAAGCTTTAGGTCAATTGCCATCTACACAATGGTCCAAAAGTATGCACGCGAGCATAAACAGCAAAAAAAAAAACAAAAACTGCATACTGTACAGGGTCGTACCACCTTGCACACAAAGTTGCTGCAATAGGCTTCTTTTCAATGCAAATCAATAACAGATCTTAAAAAACTTAGACATACCTTTACCCACTAACAGCAGATTTTAAAAGTTACCCCTTTTAACTCAATTTGTAGTAAAACAATTTTTTATGAACTATGAGATGTGTATTATATACAGGTAGTATTGTGGGAATTTGGCTAAACTACGACAAACTAAGCATCATATTAATAGTAACAGACCAAGCTCTAGCATATCGAATGTGTGATCTTTCATCATTGTGTTTTTCAGTTTACATATCAGCAAAGAGCAAAATTATCTAATTAAGACATTTTACTTTGGAATAATATTCAACTGATAATTTATGAAAGCGAAGACCTATTTTTGTTGCAGTAACACAAAAGATCACTAAATTGTTTTACTCTTCAATTTATCAGAAATAAATAGCAAAAACATTACGATGTTATATTTTTATCGGCATAAAAAGGCAATGAACTCTAAATATATACAGCACACTGTTTTATCATGGGGTAAGTCACTCAGCCACATACTGCTAAAACAAATATGAAAACAGTACAGATAGTTTTCATATTTATACTTTATAAGATGCTCTAATCACTAAACACAGCATTTTAAGAAATTAAAAATAAGCAGAAGCAAAGCTGTCACTTCATCTATGGCTGATTCCTGTCCAGAAGAGGCTCCTGGGACAGGCATCAGTTTCCTGTAACCCAGAACCTGACAAGCAGGTTACAAAAAAGATAGAAACATGCAATAATAATATTCATATTTTTGTAATACTTCATTGGCAATCCTAAATTGTCCCTAGTGTGTGCTTGGTGTGTGTGTCCTGCGGTGGGTTTGTTCCTGCCCTGCACTGGCTAGGATTGGCTCCAGCAGATCCCCGTGACTCTGTTAGGATATAGCAGGCTGGAGAATGACTGACTTCTAAAGTAAAAGACAATAATCCAAATATGAAGGCAGAAGGAATACTCAGGTTTCTAACATGATGCTAAGCAACATTCAGTTCAAACTAAGTTACCATGTTCTCTCATCTTTTCATGAGAGTTTTTGCTGGGTACTCAAATTTATCCCAGAAGCAGTCAGCTGGCAATTCTTAAATCCATACTGATAAACATGATTATGGGTTAATTATGAAATGAATGTTTACTGAAGTAACAATATAACTGGTAAAGAGTCAGGGGAATTACTGGATTAGCAATAATATCATACAAGTAATATCCTACTCCTACGGTAAAAAAAAAATTATTATGATTAAAATGTTTAAGTGGCTGGAATAAGGAAAGAAATATCTGGCACTACAGATTCCGAATTAGCACAGGTTCTTAACGCACCAAAACTGATTTTTGCAAAGTAAAAACTAAAAGGCATCCCTAGCATAAATGGACAAGACCCAACAAATCAAAAGGGACATCTTGTCTAACAAGTGAATTGGTGTTATATGCCTTATATATTCAAAATAAAAACAATGCTGATATTTTGGAGTCTGGCAAAATTCACCCAGTTGAGTTACATTAAACACAGAACTACATAAATAAATATTGGATACAGTTAAGCGGATTCATTGGGGGCGACATCAGATTGTCATACTGACATCCAAATTGAGGTTGGAAGAGAGAGATCTTTATTTGACCCCTGAGAAAATTTGGCTTTTTACAGAAGATCAATTAAAAAAAATTATGATGAACAACAAACCTTATCAAATATACACTAAAATTACTAAAAAGAAGAGCCCCAGTAGCATTTCTTGACATTCTGCTGAATAATGAATTGGCTGAAAGTACTCAGAGTTAGTGTATTAGAGAGAGGATGTACAGCACTCTTCATAATAGCACTCAGTTTTGTTTTCATTCCCTTCTTCACTACTACCTCCAGGGAGTCAAGAATGTGTCCCCCATAACTGAGCTTGTCTCTTCAATTAGCTTATAGCCACTACCAGCCTCAAGCAAATTTCCAATCAGATCAGAGAAGTGGTATCGCTGCTGCCTCGCAGTAAGGAAACCAGGGTTTGTATCCTAGTCCTCCATGTGTGGAGCTTGCATGGTCTCCCTGTATGTGCTTGAGTTTCCTCTGGGTTAGGTGGACTAGTGTCACTAAAATGGCACTAGAGTGAGTGAGTGTGTGTGTGTATAATCACTATGGTGGACTGGCAGCCAATTAATTGATCCTGCTTTGGGCCCTATGCTTGCTGGGGTAAGCTCCACCACCCCTCAGGATTAGAAAAAGGTATAGAAAGCTATATCTTCTGAAAACCCAAAGTACACCACGACACATGAAGGTATAACCAAATAAAAATGAGGGTATAACGAAGCAAAAAATGACAATGGAATAGTTTATCCTTAACATTGAACTGCACAAATGCACCAGGCCCACTTATGACCTCATTCCAAACTATACAGTAATAGGCAGGTCAGAGAATAGATGATTATAAAGCAAAACTCATTACAGGTTTTAAGATAACAAGAGGCCTGCCACATGATAATGAAACAAGTTGCAATTTATACGAACAGTAATTATACTTCTATCAGCTTTCAGTTTGCAATTTTTTTTTATACTAAACTTCCAGAATCTGCATCAAAACGTTTCAATAGAGATTAACTTCTGCTTATAATAAATAAATTGTTTAAATAGTAGGCCTCTGCCACATGAATCTTATAAATTAAAGGCCAAAAAGTTGCCTGAGAATGTAAACTAACGCACAGATTTGTCTAGCGTGTTATTGTTTTTAAAGAATCAAACATATACTTTTAGAACTTTCATGACTAAATTATTGTTTAAACAGCACCACAGATTTGTTCGTGTTATACTTGTGTTAAAACACTTAAAAAAAACTAGACCACAGGTGGGTGAACTACTAGGTTACAGTGAGGTCTGCAGCCGCGCCAAATTTCGCAATATCTCCAGCGCGGTACAACTATTATGGCTAACTCTACAAATATTTTATAATGCAAAAATGTTCTTTTGAGTTCAAGGGTAAACATTCTTTAGTGGTGTTCAAAACGCAGCGGCTAGTCTCTTTAAAATAATCATCTTACCAGATTGAAGACTGTCTCGACGATGTCCCTGTGTGTGACCTCTCCGACCTCCACTAACCCGGCCAACACTGCGAACTTCATCCTTATTCCCCTAATAGGGATCCCTGGGTTCAGCGACATGGACGTGGTGCCCCCTTCACCAGTATTCTCCTCGCTGGCCATTTTTCCAGGCAGCGGGATCGCTCCACACCTGCGCTGAAGCTTTCGATCAATAAAAAGAAAGTGTCAAGCAAACTTTTGACGGCAGAGAAAAGATTTTGTTTTAACGTTGACTAAGAAACAATTCCAAGCTGTAGATGATGATGCTGCCGTTCTTCACTCGCCATCCAATGCAGAATTCCAGCCCGATCCTTCACGCCGGCGTTATACGGGAAGATATGGCTACTAGCTTGGAGTCGTCGTCACTCTAGAGGCAGATTACCAAAGGGAATTACTTATCCCGGGTGACAGTCAGCAGGTGAAACTTAAGATGTAGTGCCAAGCATGGAGAAAGTTGCAAGGACAGACCCTCAAGTTAGTTTCTGGTGTTTCGGTTTCTCTTAACAATAAGTGCTCAACGGGGTGAGCTCTTGTATATAATAAAAAATAAAAAAGGGAAGGCCAACCAAAGGGGGCAGATAGCCAAGCCGGTGTAGTTTCGTCGTTCCTCCGAAATACAGCCCGCAAATGCCAGGCAGGTACCTGAACCCCGCGGGAAGGGGTCTGTAGAAAACTACAAAACGCAGCAGGATCCAACAGCGTAGACACTCCAGTGAGACGCTCAAAATCCTTATTCAGACAACAAAGAAACGAGTCTTTCCCGACCAACATGCGATATAACCAAGTACTGCTGTTCTTGTTTCTGTTACTCGTGTCATTCAGGCGGTCTTTAGTTCCATCTCCTTTCGCTTCCTGATTCACCTCCTACAGCAGCTGCTGCTCGTCTCCGCCATGACAGTACCGTCCCCCAAGGGAGAAGAGCGCATGCGCAACAGCTCGGCGCGCCGCTCGCGACTGGCGTCCAGGTGTGCACGCTCTCTCTCCAGGTAAGCAAACGGGCTGGATGGATGCGCGCGCACGACCACATGCACGCGCTGCTCTGACACAGGTGTATTGTGCGTTAAGGAATCGGGTGCAGGTGCGGACGCGGAAGAAGGCGAAGGGAACAGCGAGTGGCTCTGGAGGAGAGAGGCGTAGATGCGGAGCTGCGTGTTGACGCCTTTGATTGAGACACCTAGAGGATGGAGGTGGTGCGGGAGTGTTCGCAAGTAACAGAACGGTATTGAGGAAGGATCTCGATCGTTCCCGAGCCGAGTCCTTTATTAATGTTTAAGCCACGGGAACCTTTGGGGAATTGTACGGCTGAACCAATTACAATTATAAAGCCACCGCCATCCTACTCTGTGACTAAAGTAGGAGGAACCAAGTCTGGACTGAACTCTCACCATCCGCAATAAAGAACGAACAGACACTGATGGTCCAAAACATGATGACCTCCTGTTTAATGCCTTGTAGAAATGAAAAACATGTAAAGCATCATAGACCCCCTGGGAAAGTGTTGCGCTGGGACTCCTGTATTGATAGCAAAATAGAAGCATATATAGGCATCAGAAACATCATGGTCCCCTATGCTCCTGGGGACCATGGCCAGTGCACATTGTGCCAATACTTTAAGACAGCCCTATGTATATTACTACCAATATGAACAAATACAGTCATGTGAGTACACCCCATGGAAATAGTTGACTTTTTCAACCTATTTAAATAAGTTAACTTTAGATCTACATGCAAAAACAGTGCCTACAGATAAAGGTGGTATACTTGAAGACATAAAATTGACATGGTGTATTCTTTCTCATAATATAAATTAACAAAAACACAGATTTGTCATATGGAACAAGTAAGTACACCAAGGGTGGATCTACAATGAAACTAATGATGCTTAAGCTTCAGGGCCCCAGAAGCAACTTTACTTTTCATCCCTCCATAATTCAAAAACTATAAGGTATAGGAAATTTTTTGATTTTAGATAGATAGATAGATAGATAGATAGATAGATAGATAGATAGATAGATAGATAGATAGATAGATAGATAGATAGATAGATAGATAGATACTTTATTAATCCCAAGGGGAAATTCCCATACTCCAGCAGCAGCATACTAATAAAGAAAAAATTAAATTAAATAATGATAACAATGCAGGTATACAGACAGACAATAACTTGAATAATGTTAACGTTTACCCTCCCTGGGTGGTATTGAAGAGTCGCATAGTGTGGGGGAGGAACGATCTCCTTAGTCTGTCAGTGGAGCAGGACAGTGACAGCAGTCTGTCGCTGAAGCTGCTCCTCTGTCTGATTTTGATCATGATTTTGACATGTAAGGTAATCCAGTACAGTGATTTTAATCAAATTGTGAGATGTAGTGGCGACATTTTCAAAAAATGTGTGGTGATCTGACATGGAACAACTTCTTTACAGAAAATAACAATGGTTGCCCAGACTTTATTACTATTTGTAAAAGGGCCCCCATAACAGTTCGAGTGTGAAGATTCAGGAGACCCAAAAATGTAGGTCTGCCACTGAAGTACACTCCTGAATTTATCACCACTTCAAGTCCATCAAATTACAATCAGGTATTCCAGATGAGATGCCAATGATTAGAACCTCCTTATGGAGTAAGCAGGTAGATCCTGTCTTATTTAAACCACAGATCTGGAGTGTCTGGAGTTTTCTTTGTTATTGATATGTGTGGTTTCATCATGCTAAGATCAAAACAGGTCTCTAAGGCCCTCAGAAAGATGGTTGTGGATGCCTAGGAGTGTGGCAAGGGATTTTAAAAAATCAGCAAATAATTTGAAAATAATCATTTCATTGTAAGGAAAATTAAATACGCGTAGCGTAGGTTTCAGATGACTGTTAATCTGTCCGGGATTGGATGGCCTAGCAAATTCAGCCCAAGAGCTGACCATTTTATACTAAAAGAAGTCACCAAGAGACCCAGAATTTCATTGTAACATTTGGAGGTGGCAAAAGTTGTTGTCAAAGTGCAATCAGAACGAAATTGCATAAATTTGATCTGCATGCAAGGTGTGCCAGGAAAAACCCTTTACTGTCAAAAAAACTTTAGAGCAAGGCTATAATTTGCAATTGAACATCTAACCAAGGACCAGGCCTTCTGAAACAATGATATATGAGTTGTTTGGCCAAAGTAGTAACAGAAGACATGTTTGCCACAGATTGAAGATAGCATTTCAGGAGATGAACCTCATACCAGCTGTGAAGCATGGTGGTAGAAATGTTCTGGTTTGGGGATGCTTTGCTGCTTCTTAGCCTGGGCAGCTTGCAGTCATTGAGTCAGCTGTGAATTCTGTATCATATTCAAAGTGTGCTTGAGGAGAATGTGGGGCCGTCTGTTCGATCCGTGACCCTCAGCAGGCTGCTAGTGAAATTTCAGGTGTCTAATGACCACAAATGAAAGAAGACTCATTTCTCATTTTGAGTGTGTGTGCTTTGGCAATCATTGAGGTCTCTTGCACAATCTCCAGTATCATTATTAAACAGGTTTTATCCTGGTGCCCCAACCCTTTTTCGGCCTTCTATTCTTTTGTTGTTGCATTAGGTTTAATTACATGAGGTTTGCATTGAAAGGAAGGAATATGATTCTTATTGAGGACTTGATCAAAATCAAAATCAGCCACAATAGAGAACCCACACTTGTAAAGCACTGCTTGAAATGTTGCCTTGATGTTAAGCTTTACAGCAAATGCTTGACTGGATTTTAAGTGTTTTTGTCATATCAGATGTATTGTATGTGCTTTGCATCAGACAGAAAAATAAAGACAGGTAGACCATCTATTTGATACGGTTTTATTTTGCTGCTGGATGAAAGGATAATTAGCCTGCCCTTGCACATAAGGCAATTTTGAGAGAATAGGAAAAAAATATAATAGCTACATAAAAATTGCATGGTGTTTTTCAAAAGCCTCATATTTTCTGGCCATTTTTATTTCTTTCTTTTTTAACATTAAGCCTTTCATAGTGATCATTTTCCAAAGATGGATATGGTACAGGCAGAATATAGCATTACTTATATTCTTAAAATCTGATGATGTGTAAACAATTGAATTACCAAAAGATGTCCAGTATTACATTCTGTAACTTGGTGAAGTCATGCTTGGTTTCTTTACTATTTTTAGTATTTGCAGATTTGCTCATAAAAACGTCTGAAAAGCACAAAAGACACAAGGCTCACCTTTTTCATGTACCAATATAGTAAAGGCACATTTGACACCATCAGCCATCATATGCAGAAAATGTCAGTTTTCTAACAGAAATTCAGTTTATGTTCTGATTAATTAGAAAAACACAGTGTCAATAAGCTAAAACTTTAATAAAGTTTGTTAAAACTTTGTTACACAGAGTTGAAGCAGCAAAGGCTAATTTTGTCTGATAGGCTTGCATGGTAATGTGAAATATATACTTTCATCTAATTTTTCAAGAAATTATTAATTTCTACATAGACGGCATGATCAGTGTAAAATATTTTAAGAATAGATAATAACAGAAGAAATTTGACAAATGAGAGAAGACCGTTTAGTTCATCAGGCTCATTTGTCTAGCTAATACCTAAGCTATCCTAATACTTCATCCAGATAGTGTAATCACAAAGGAATCCACTGAGCCCCAAACCACAGACACAATATTACCCAACACAATTCTGTTTTCCAATGAAAGGTATTTATTTGTTACCACCACATTCCAATTAATCATCAGACAAAATAACCACCAGAATATAGCAAATGATGAATTTTTTCCATTCGTTCTTCCTCCAAGTGAATGTTGCCTGCTGCCTCCCAATTCTGACTCCTCAAGGTGAGGTTGTGGGCTTCTTTTAAACTGGAACCGGGACTGCTAATGGTTGTCCGAAGCACGTGTGGAAATCAGGATAGTCCTCCCCCAGCAGCACCCTCTAGTGGCACCCAAGGACCCCGACAGGGCTGTGTTTCCAGACTCCAATTCCCATGCCACCCTGCGAGTGTCCTAACTGGGTTTAACCCTGAGGAACACTGCCACCTAACATGTGGGGGAATGAACTGCTCCAGGCACCCATGTTCGCCCAGTTCATCCATTAAGGCCTCATGGCCAGGCAAGAAGTCATCCTCCATCCTGGTCAGGTGCTCAAATTTCTAGAATTTCTAGTTTTATACCCTTGCTGGAGTTGCTGGTGTAATATCGTGGTGGAATATTTTCTTGGTATTCTTTGGGCCCATTAATACCATTCTGCTATTGTGTGAATACCACAGTTTATTTGAGCATTGTTGCTGACCATGTGCATCCCTTCATGGCCACAATTTAGCTATCTTCTAATGGCTACATCCAATAAGACAATGCACCATATCACAGAGCAATCTGGTTTCATGTACATGAAAATGAGTTCAGTGTTCTTCAGTGGCCTTCCCAGTCAATAAACCAATCAGACACTTTAGGGATGTTGTAGTAGGGCAATTTGAAGCATGAATGTCCAACTAGGTTAGGTTTAGGTTTATTTGTCATATATAGGTTAACACAGGGTCAACATACAATGAAATGTGTATGACAAGAAAAACAAGTCACTCAGCCTAGATCCAATAAAGCTAAAAAATAATTTAAAAAAATTACAAGTTAAAAATAGACAAGCCATATAAAATAAAATGTGTACGTTTTAAAAGAAGTTATAGAGCAATATGAGTTGAATGAGCAGCAAGTACAAATGACAGTTATTGCACAGATAATGTTTTATAAGTACAGATGCATATTCCATAAAGTGCAGATGCATGTTCCAGTCAGTATTCAGAGTGTGTGCTGGTACAGTTTGTGTGTGAGTAGTGCAATGTAGATGTAATGCAATGTAGGTGTAATGTAAGTGTATGTAAGTGTTCAGGTGTTGCTGTTGAGGAGTCAAATGGCCTGGTGGTAAAAACTGTTCTTAAGTCTTGTAGTCCGATTAGCCAGACTCCTGTATCGTCTGCCAGATGGTAACAAGGAGAACAGCTGGTGTGATGGATGGCTGTGGTCCTTTATGATGCGGCTTGTCTTACGCAAGCACCGATGGAGGTAAATGTCTTCAATGGCAGGGAGACTCTTGCCCGTGATGTGCTCTGCTGCCTTCACCACTCTCTGTAGTGATTTCCGGCTGCTGACAGAGCAACTCCCATACCAGATGGTAATGCAGCCCGTCAGCAGACTCTCGACCATACTCCTCTAAAAGTTTGAGGTGATGTTGGCATTCATGCCAAACTTCCTCAGCCTCCTCAGGAAGTAGAGCCGCTGGCGAGCTTTCTTGACCACAGTGTCTATGTAAAGGGTCCACGAGAGATCCTCAGTGATGTTTACTCCGAGGAACTTGAAGCTGTTAACCCTTTCAACTTCTACGCCGCTGATGTAGATGGCCTGTTGTTCTCTGCCTTGCTGTTTCCGATAGTCCACGATCATCTCCTTGATTTTGCTGATGTTAAGAGACAAGTTGTTATCCAGGCACCAATTACTCAATGCCAGCACCTCCTCTCTGTAGGCCGCCTCATCGTTGTCAGTGATAAGGCTTGATGATGGTGTTTGTGCCGTGTTTTGCAACACAGTCGTGAGTGAACAAGGAATACAAGAGGGGGCTAAGCACACAGCCCTGCGGCGCTCCTGTGTTTAAAATGAGTGATGAGGACATGTGTTTGCCTACTCTCACCACCTGGGGCCTGTTTGTGAGGAATTTACAAAAATTGCGTGATGCAAATGATGTTAAAACTGACCAGAATCTCAAAAGAATGTTTCCAACATTCATGTAATTCATGCCATGAAGAACTGTGGCTGTTCTGAAAGTGAAAGGAGGCCCAACCAAGTATTAGTATAGTGTACCTAATAATTTGTTCAGTGAATGTATATTGTGACCATTCACACTGTGTCCTGTCCCCTGGAGCAACTTCAGCCACTTTAGTTACAGGGAAAACACTCTTTCATATAGCATTTGAATGCAAAAGAAATACACCTTCAGGATTTCAGTTGCCAATTCAGCAGCTACTATACCACATAAAGTACTCATCTCACATCATTATGAATATTTAAAGCCAATGCCAGTCACCTCTTGTCCTATTCTCTCTTGTCCTGTGCAGCCTGCGCTGTGCCCCTCTCTCTCCACAGTCAGTTCCTCTCATGGAAGAAATCAATGAGTTCTTTTAAACTCAAGAATTGGAGTTGCTGTAATGGTGGCAACTAGGAAACTGTGTGCTTTGCCGTGAATTTGAATTAAGGCCCCATCAAGCAAACAGAACATTTTTTTTGGCACCTGCAGAAAGAGCACTCAACCTTTATTCAACAACGGGGTCTTAATTCACATTTAGAGCAAAGCAGGCAACTTCCTAGTTCTCTCCATTAGCACGACTCCAATTCTTGATTTTAAAAGAACTTGTAGATGTCTTCCATGAGGGGACTCAACTATAGAGAGAGTGGAGCGCAGCAGAGGCAGTGACTGGGTCAGTGGCAGTCTGCACTGGACAAGAGAGAACAGGACAACAGGTGAGTGCAATTCGTTTAAAGACTCATAATAATGTGCGATGTGTGCTTTATGTGGTATAGCAGCTGCTGCCATTCTGAGGGTGTGTTTCTTTTTGCATTTGAATGCTGTATAAAAGAGTGTTTTCCCTGTAATTGAAGTGGCCAAAGCTGTGCCAGGGGACGGGATGCAGCACAAATGGTCACACTACACTGTACATTTACATTTATTTGCTTAGCAGATGCTTTTATCCAAAGCAATGTACAAAAGAGGTCAGCATAATCAAGTAGTCTTCAGTCTAGGGGACTGTTTGGAAACAATTGTTACAGGTCAAGGTTACAGAATTTAACACCACAAATGAAGAGCTCAGAACAAAATACAAGCTAGTTACAATATACAGAAAAAAACTAATGCCATTAGACAGAAATTCACCAAAAAACAGAGTCTTCAAACACTTCTTAAAAATATAGAGGGACTCAAAATGTTCAAATGGAGGTGAGCAGCTGGTTCTACCAGATAACATCTACATGTGAAAAGAGTATGGACTGAGATTTGGTACCATAGATTGGTGGCATCACCAGGCGCTGTGCATCAGCAAACTTGTATGGTCGAGAAGGAGCATAGGAGCCCTGAAGTGTTCATATACAGCATATACAGTGTCCTCCATAAAGTCTGGGACAAAGGCATATTTTTCTGTGATTTACCCCTCTGCTCCACAGTTTAAAAATACAAGTCAAACAATTCAGATGTGATTAAAGTAGACTTTGCAGACTTTCATTTTAGGGCATTTGCATACATTTTAGTCACACCATGTAGAAATGACAACACTTTTTCTACATGGTCCCCCGATTTCAGGCCACCTTAATGTTTGGGACACAGCAATGGCAGGTATATTAAATCCATCTTATTTAGTCCATTGTCACATATCCCTTGCATGCAATGACAGCTTGAAATCTGCGCTTCATAGACATCATCAGGTACTGAGGAACGTCTCTGGTGATGCTCTGCCGAACCTCTAATGCAGCCATCTTCAGCTCCTGCTTGTTTTGGGGGCTCGTCTCCTTAAGTTTTCTTCTCAGCATATGGACAGCCTGCTCATTTGGTTTTCAATTGGGTGTCTGTCTTGGCCATTCAAGAAGTTTCCATTTTTTACCTTTGAAAAACTCCTGTGTTGCTTCGGCAGTATATGTGGATCATTATCTTGTACAATGAAGTGCCGTTCAATGAGTTTGAAGGTGTTTACTGGAACATAATCACATCAGATATTTCCATACATATCAGAATTCATTGTGCCTCTGCCGTCAGCATTTCCATCATTAATGAAGAGAAGTGTGCCAGTACCTGTGGCAGCCATTCATGCCCAAGCCATAATACTCCAGCACCATGTTTATGAGATAAGGTGTTCTGTTTTGGATCTTGGGCAGATCCTCCTCATCTCCACAGTTTGCTCTTGCCATCACTCTGATGCAAGTTCATCTTTGTCTTGTCTGTTCACAAGACCTTTTTTTCTATAAAATCTTTTCAGTCCTTTTCTACAAAATGTAATCTGGCCATCCTGTTTTTGTGGCCAAACAGTGGTTTGTATCTTGCAGTGTGGTCTCTGTTTTCCTGTTCATGAAGTCTTCTGCTGATAGTAATCTCTGGCACGTCCACATCTGCCTCCTTAAGGTTGTTTCTGATTTGTTAGACAGGCATTTGGGGCTTTTTCTTTAGAGAGGATTCTTCTGTCATCAGCAGCGGAGGTCTTCTTTTGCCTACCAGTCCCTTTTCTATTACTGAACTCACCAGTGTATTCTTTCTTCTTAATGATATTTCAGACAGTTGATTTAGGTAATGCTAATATTTCACCAATGTCTTGAATGGTATTATTGTTGTTTTTTTTAGCCTCATAATGGCATTTTTTTACTTTTTTTGGCACAGCTCTTGCCCTCATGTTGAACAATAGCAACTATAGTCTCCAAAGGTTGTCTGTAGGTAGAAGCAAGCCATAGGTATCTTATAAAGTAATGAAACGCACCTGAGGAATCACAAACATCCATGATGTTTGAAGGTGAAACTGTCCCAAACATTATGATCAAGGTAAACATCTTTGTCCCAAACATTATGGAGGGCACTGTAGGTGGTGTGGAACACGGCCCGGACACAGACAGGCAGACATCATTTTAAGCACCACAACACACGTTTATTTACAATATACTATTTACAAGGTGCACACAACCCCAAAACTCCCCCAAAGTCCAGGCCTTTCCAAATGCCTTCTTCACTGCCTCCACTCCTCTCCACCAAGCTCTGTCCGTCTCCTCTCCTGACTCCAGCCACTGAACGGAGGGAGGTGGCCCCTTTTATAATCACCCGGATGTGCTCCAGGGGCCTCCCGATAATCTTCCGCACTCCCCAGTGTGGCGGAAGTATCGGCTGCGCACCCGGAAGCACTCCCGATGTCCCTGGTCGTCTTCCCCCCAGCACTTCCGGGTGTGGCGGAAGTGCTGAGGACCAGTGCTCTTCAGGCATTGGGGCGCCCCCTGGCAGTGACCACGGGCCCCTATAGGGCTGAGCCTCCAAGCTCAGTTCCTGTGGTCCCCAAAGCCACCAGGGCGGTCGCCCCCTCGTGGTCTGGAGGAGGCATAATCCCTCCTCCGGTCCTTCCGGGCATCCCGGCTGGTTGCCACCCCCAGCCGCTTGCCACAGTGGTGACCCACTAACTACTCAGTAGGCAAGCATCAAAGATTTGAACTTGATGTGTGCTGCTATAGGGAGCCAATGTAGCAACCTGAAAAGAGAACTGACACATGCCCATCTCAGCTGGTTGAACACCAGATGTGCCGTTGCATTTTCAATCTTCTACAGTGGCTTGGTGACACTTGCAGGTAGTCCTACCAGTAGAGAGTTGCAGTAGTCCAGACGTGACAAGACCAAAGCCTGGACCAGGAGCTGTGCTGCACACTCTGTCAGATATGGTCTGAAATAAACTTCCATCCATCCATTTTCCAACCCGCTGAATCCGAACACAGGGTCACGGGGGTCTGCTGGAGCCAATCCCAGCCAACACAGGGCACAAGGCAGGGAACCAATCCTGGGCAGGGTGCAACCCACCGCAGGACACACACAAGCATACCCACACACCAAGCACACACTAGGGCCAATTTAGAATCGCCAATCCACCTAACCTGCATGTCTTTGGACTGTGGGAGGAAACCGGAGCGCCCGGAGGAAACCCACGCAGACACGGGGAGAACATGCAAACTCCACGCAGGGAGGACCCGGGAAGCGACCCCGGGTCCCCAGGTCTCCCAACTGTGAGGCAGCAGCGCTACCCACTGCGCCACCGTGCCGCCCTGAAATAAACTTTCTGCTCGTTTTATAGATATTCTAATTTTATTCTCTACATAGACTGCATGATAATTGTAAAATATTTTAAGACTAAATAACAACAGAATAAATTTGACAAACAAGAGAAGACCATTCAGTCCATCTGGCTCGTTCATTTAGCTAATAGCTAACTTGTCCCAATAGTTCATCCAGGAATATAGCTCTTTACAATTGTATACATGTTTTATTTAATAATAATTTCACCTTGCATTTCATTTTATACAACTTGAAATGAACAATAACTGAGTAAAATAATTATGTTTTATTTGTGTCATCTTACAGTTATGAGCACTTAATCACATTGAGCTGCATCATCAAAAGGCCAATCTGTAATCTGTTCTTCTTTGGCTATTATGTAAAAGTGTGTTATTTTGTTTCTAAACAAAACAATATTAAGAGTAAAAAAAATAATAAGTGTATTATCTGTTAAAAAATTGGTTTACAGTAATCCCACATACTGTAATTAGATTATGGTTTGTTTGTTCTACCCTACTTGTGTAGTCAGTTTGTTTGAATTGTTCATTTTGAAATTCAATTTCCAGTTAATTAAATAAAGAAGCATTTGATTAAAAATGAACAGGTGAAGGATTTCATTTATAAAGCTTTATTTTGCTCCTCCAGATGGGTTATTAGCATTTTTTTCTATTGTATTAGAATAGACTAATGCTGTTCTTAATGGGGTTCATTTGCCCCCTTTAGTATATGGGCACATTATAAAACCGACCACAGCTTGTTTTGAACTTAATTCATTTTTATACTTAGTGCATAATTTTTTTAATCCTCTGTATTTTACTCCAAAGAGCTTGTTTTCGAGGTGGTCTAAAATGTGGTAAAAAAATTCAGTGATTTACTTTCAGTTTGCTACAGTGTATCAAGTATAAGCATTACACAAGCAAAAAGGGGAAATTCAGATATTAGAAAGGTTACCCAGTTACTTCTACTATACCTTCTATATCATTTTTCTTTTCTATTATGAGCAAACAAATGGGAGCATCATATTTTGCTATTGGTCTTATAAGTATAGAAGTTTAATCAATATTTTAATCAATGCATGATATAATTTTACAATTGAATACAAGTGTATACTTATATGATGTTATAACAATGAATTATTAAACATAAGGATAAAAATTGAATGTAACTAAAGAGTTAACTAAATGTTGTTTTAAGCTTAGGCACGTGAGGCTTTTGTCTCATCTTAGAGGATCCACCAAGATAGTTGCTAAGGATAAAATGAAGTAGGTGAGTAACAAACACCCCTCTAGAAAGCAGGAATAAATTAATGTAAAAGCCCAAACACCCCTCCTATGAAGCAGTGCTAAAATCAATAGTAGAGTCCACAGATCACTCCTATTACAAGGCAATATTCAGATTAATGGGAGAGTCAAAAGGAGTCAGAAAATACTGTTGGCACTTGCTGATTGGATGGAGCTATGCATATTATGCATATTAAGAGTCAGAAGATGAGATGTATTGGATGACGTAATGTAACAGAAAAGCATACAGGCAGATGAATTGTTCTATTGAATGCTCACTCTGTGGATGGATTGAGACAGTTGTGAATACCTGTGTACAAATAAAGAATTGTTCTGTACTTTCATCTGCTATCTGTGAATGATTTCTTTGAAAACAGAGGAAGGTTTTTCCACTACATAAGTGATAAATTAAAGCCACTCATATGGAGTCATCAGTACCACGTAAACTATCCAGTCAAGAAGTCATACATTGATAATTATTTCCTACATTATAAAAATGTAAACTATAGAAAATTTGATTACCTTTTGAAACCCTGGAATTATTTATGAGAACTGTAGATGAACTGCATGTTTATAAGGTTTGAAACATGAATTTGACTTTTACGTTTTCAGGCTGGACTGTGGCAGAGATGGTACATTAAGGTTTTGGAAGTACTGGAAATCTGATGGTACATTAAGGTTTTGGAAGTACTGGAAATCTTCTACATGCAACAGATCTAAGAAATTGATTCTGGGTGACAGTGACTCTGGTCGGTTTTGTAGTAAGTGCATAACCAAGGAACTTGGCATTGACTTTCGCCACACCAAAGAGCCTCTACGCCCAGTCACTATTCAGGAAGTGGATGTGGAGGTGGTGTATTGCTACAAGTACTTCAGGGGTCCACATCAATGACAGTCTCGACTAGTGTCATAACACACTAGAGGAACTAGACAGGACAGGGCAGAGCAGACTCTTTTTTCTTTGTGCTCCTTTAATGTGGGTAGTGACATCCTTTACATGTCTTACAACTCTATGATGAGAAGTGTGATTTTCTATGGTGTGTTGTGCTGGGCTAGCAGCATCACTTCAAGAGAGGCCCACCAAGTCAACAAGATGATTAGGAAGGAAGGCTCAGTTATGGGATACACTCACGATCCCCTGGAGGTGGTAGTAAAGGACATAATGAAAACAAAACTGGGTGCCATTATGGACAATGCTGCATGTCCTCTCTCTGACACAACTACACTGAATACTTTTAGCCAACAAGTTATTCAGGAAAAGTGTGTGAAGAAATGTTACAGGGGCTCCAATATACCAGGAGCAATATGCCTTTATAGTGCCTCATTCTGACTGTGACATCTCTTCCATATCTTTAGTCACATTAGCCTCCCCTTAGAGGTGGTAGTGAAGGACATAATGAAAACAAAACTATGTGCCATTACGGACAACGCTGTATGTCCTCTGTCGGACACACTAACACTGAGTACACTCAGCCAATGAATTATTCAGCATGTGTGTCAAGAAACATGACTAGGTGAGTGTATAGTGTGGCACAATAAAGGCATATTGCTGTCGGTATAATAGAGTCCATTATATCGACAGTGATATGCTTTTATAGTGCTTCATTATGATTGCGACTTCCCTTCATTATCTTTAGACGAGTCAGATGTTTTTCTTTCTTTTTAATTTTCTTTCCTTTTAATCATTCTGGTGTGTATTTTAGAGGGAGGTTGTTGTCCGTATTAATTTTTATTTATTGAGCTTTTGTAAAAAGGCATATTTCCCCATGAGAACGAATAAGCCATATTTCCCCCTGGGAACAAATAAAGTGTTATCTATCAAAACCATAAAATTCTCTTTGAAATAGCAAAGTACTATAAGTTGTAAAAGATGCAAAGTAGAAGTTTTGCAGTTTTCCCTTTTCATGAATTAATAATTAATAATTAATTCATGGAATCTGGCTATGTTTCAGCACGTTATCAATTTCTATATTCTTTTCTTTGGAAATTTTTTTATTATTCTGATGTGTTTTTTCACCATTTCAATACAGATGGTGCAAGGAGTTAAAAGTTAATTAGCTGTCTGGAGCATGTGCCCCTTAACTTTCATAAATAGGGCCACTCAGATGATTGGGTCCTAGGTCTCACAATTCTAATAGTGGGGCTTTCCTGAAGTTGTATAGCAAACAGCTTTTCCCAGGCAGAGTTCAGCATTTGCTGTAGATCTTCGTCTTCATCTCAGGAGATCCTGGAAATATTGTCTCTGAAAGATTCTTATTCACGTCTTCGGTAGCTGAGAACATTTGGAAAGAGCATAGTGCCTCGTTTGTAAATACAAGTGGCCACCGAAAACTGGTTAGCTACATAAGAAGACTTTCCATGGAGTGTGCTGGGGACATTTTCCAGATTTAGTTTTGATGTAACAGTGACAGTCAATAAAGGAATGGACTAGATATAGGAGGAACTTTATATGACCTACAAATGGCCTTGCCAAGGTTCTGGCAAACTATTTCACCACAAACGCAGAGCAGATGGGTTGCCATCCAAGGTCTCATAAAGGATTGGGAAATGTTCAGCTCAGATGGGAATATTTTCACATTGCAGAAGGAATGTTTTAATGAACTCATGAATAGGATGAGCACATATTATCAAAGCATCTAGTGAGCTTGTTCCCATTCCTAGAGATGAGTTTACTGCGAGTGACTTGGATATTGTTAGAATGTTTTGGTAATATTTTATGGATAGTAAGAATAGCACCTCTGAATTGATAGGCTGGGGTAGTATTAGAGGTAGTGTCCCAGGTACCGTGGGTCTTACTCCCTCATCTGTCCCGAGAATGACAATGCTAGTGTAGTGCAGAGGAGACATCAGCTAATAGTCAGATCCCTTAAGCAGAAGCAGCAATCCCAGGTTTATCATGGCTTTGGAGCAGTAAACCATTAATTATCCTTTATATTTGAATGTCATTTGGTATTTTCTCAATGCATTACATTTAAAGTTTATTGTCATGTGAAATTCTTACTTGAAATTTTACTTACATTATATACAAATATCCAGCCATGTAATATGAAAAATAGATACATTTATTGCAGAAGATACAAGATACAAAAAATGTTGTACATAGGACAATGACATTTCAGTCCCATTCAAAGTAGGCACCTTGGGACCTCACACAGGTCTCTCAGCATCTCTTCCACTGTTTAAAACACTCTGCAAAATCCTTTGTTGGAATCACCGTCAGCTGCCTCATCATATTTTCCTGAATCTCATTGACAGTCTGAAATCTCCTCCCTTTCAAAGATGATTTTAGTTTTTGGAAAAAACAGAAGTCATACGGTGCCAAATCTGAGCTGCAGGGGGGCATTTTTTGAAATGTTTGTGCCACACTTTTATTTGCACTGCACTCATTGTATCATCCCTGAAAGCCTTCTGAATCATCCAGTTTCCGCAGACAAATGTTCAAGCTTAACGCAAAATTTGATGTAGATTAGTTGCTCTATTCGCTCAGTCATTTTGAATGCGATAGGCATACAGTACACGTGCTTACTCAATGGCATCTAGCGCCCCCACTGACTAGTCCAGTGAAGTCACCATTGTTCACGCATACGCATTCCAATCCACTCTCCTTGGCTGCCAGGTTACATTGATGCCACGCAAACCGTTCTCATAATATTAACAATGGCTGGACTTTTTCTGGACAGACCTCGTAGATGCTATTAAACATTATGTTTTGTGTTTAATTTTCACTTCATTTTTAAATTTTTTGTAAAACATGCGTTGCTCATGAGTGGAAGTGCACCTAGTTAAATAAATGGAATGGAATTAAATGCTTGTCTTATGACAGCATCTGCCAGAGTATTGTATGAGAGGAACTACAAGTGCATGGAGTTCTAAAGCTATTGTTGTTGGTCATTTAATCCCTTTACTTGCAGATTAATGGGAGCAGTCAAAAGAAGAAGAAGAAGAAGATTTGCAGACTAGATGTATTTTCAGTTTTTTTAAATAAAACTCTGCCATCTTTTCTCCCCTGCTCTTTGAGATTTTTATGAACAGGATATCAAGTTCCAGCTGAGACTTGAAACATATTTAGCCTGCAAAGCTTTGTGAATGGTGAATTCCTTTTGAATTGCTGTGGAAAAACTACTTAGAATGGTGGAGACTAAGGAATTTCAGACATCAGATTCAGAATTCATTTTATTGGCCAGATACAGTAATGCAGGGGTCGCCAACTCCAGTCCTGGAGGACCACCGTGGCTGCAGGTTTTCATTCTAATCCTTCTCTTAATGAGTGACCTGTTTTTGCTGCTAATTAACTTCTTTTGAACTAATTTTATTTGACTTGCTCTTGGAGACTCAGACCCTTTGTTTCTTTTTCCTTGATTAGCACCCAAACAATAATGAGATACAAAATGAACCAAAACAGCTGGTGTCCATCATACAATATCTGAAAATAAAGAAAGTTGAAGGTCTCCAGAATGTCGATCTTCTCAGGTCCCCAAAACATTTTACCAGCGCTCTTAGAAAGAGAAAATCAACAATTTCGGAAATGTCTGCTAATGCACCATGAGAGCAGCAAGAAACCACGAAATTAAAGAATTGGTTTAATTAATGACAAGAATTGGCACCTCATTAAGCAGCTGGTTAGAGTGAAATTGGTTGGAGTTTGACACCCTCACTTAGTTGGTCTTCTGTTGGCTCCCTCACTTCACATTTAATTTCTGTTTGGGTGCCATTTAAGCAAAGAAATTAAGAGGAAAGATGAAGACATTCAGGGGAGCAAATCTTTAAAAAGCAATTCAATTAAAACGAATTCACAAGAAGTTAATTAGTAGCACAAACAGGGCACTCATTTAAAAAAGGGGTCAGAATGAAAACCTGCATCCACAGTGGTCCTCCAGGACTAATGTGTATTAGGAATATTCTTGATAGTATTTGTGCAACATTAAAGGACAACACAGAATACAAAAGATAAATATAAGAAGATAAAATATGATACAGCATACATAGGCAATACAACAAATAAAGAGATAGCAGGATTGAAATGTCTAGACAGTTTAATGTGCAGGGATACATAGATACTGAGTAGAAGCTCAGACCTGATTAGTCAGAATAACTGTACCTGAAAGAAAAACTGTTTGCGTGACGTGCTATTTTGCCAGAGGGAAGTCTTTGGGACAAGTGATGCCCTAGGTGAGTTGGATCAGTAATGATCTTTGTGGTCCATTTCCTGGCCCTGAACTCGTATAGGACTTGAATGTGAGGTAAATTACAGCCTACAATCTTTTCACAGCCTTTGATGATGCACTTAACCTGAACAGAGGCAGCACCAAACCAGATGGTTAGAGGTCAGAATGGACTTGATGATGGCTATGTAGTACTGGACCAATATTGCTTGAGGGAGATTAAATTTCCTCAGCTGACACAAAAAGAACATCCTCTGATGGGCTTTCTTAATACTACATGTGATGTTTATGTTCCATTTTAAGGTTTTGTGACAGCACAATGCCCAGAAACTTAAATGATTCTGCCATCCCAATGGCTGAGCCATTTATAGCAAGTGATAAGTGAACAGGTGACTTTTTCCTGAAATAATTTTTTGAGTGCTAAGGTCCATTATTATGATATGATTATTATGGCTGCACAGCAATGTCAGCCTGTATGTGGACCTATCATTGTTTGAAATGAGGCATCTTTGTGTGATGTCATTTACAAATTTAAGAAGTTTGACAGACAAATCAAGGTACAGTCATTTGTATATACTGTAGTGAGATGAGTAGTAGGGAAAGGATACATCCCTGCAGTCCAAAAATATTAAGGGTTAATGGGTCAGACATATGTGTACCCAGCCTCACATACTGTTTCTTATCTGTAAGAAAGTCTGTGATCCAATGGCAGATTGAACTAGGCAGGTTGAACTGGGTTAGTTTCTTATCTTGAAGCTTTGGGATGATTGTATTGAAAGCTTTATTTAAGAAAGAGGGTAGAGGGAACTAAAAGAGTGACCAATGGATTGGTGCCACAATGATGAAAATGTAAACATTGTACCAGATATTGGTGAATGAAGTGATACCAGATATTGGTGAATGAAATGAAAGTCTTAAAATTAAGTTCCTAACTTATCTGTCCTCATATAAAGTCACAATCTGTGGATACTGACAGAATGGCATTGTGATTACAAACTGTCAAAACACAATTCTTCCACAAGTCTGCAGGGCTTACTCTCTGTGATATGGTGAAGAGCCTGAGAGTCAGGAAAGACCTGAAGTAAATCCACTGAAATTCCAGATTTACATGATCCAGTTGGGGTGGTTTGTGCATCCCACTTAGTTCCACCCATGGGAGGTGTGACATGCCTAGCCTATTGGGAGGAGACCCAGGAGAATAGAGATTATATCTCTCAGCTTGTTTTAAAGGCATATGTAAATTTCACTGGAAGTCTACAGACAATAGATCTGATCAGCCTTTCTCTGCCCGTTAACACTGCTACTTTCGCTAGGATGGAAAATGAGGTTCTATGCTCAGATTATGGCTTTATTAATGTATAGTGCATATATTTAAAGAGCAAAAGAGCTTTAAAACCTGTTCAGCTCCAGGCTCCGGTGCCTTCTGTGAGAAAATGGAATATCCTCTCCCTACTTGTGCATGTCTTCTGGAAGCTATTGTATTTCCCCAAGTTCAAACACATGTTGTTAGGTTGACTGGCAACTCTCAGTTGGCTTAATCTGATGTTACATTACATGGGGCATGTCAGATTTGCCAATCACAGTCACTGATCTTGTCACCACACCATATCAAATTATACAGCTGAAAATCACAGCCCATATCACATTTAATAATAAATAATAATTCTTTACATTTATATAGCGCTTTTCTCACTACTCAAAGCACTCTCCACACAGGGAGGTCCCAGGAAGCAAACCCACAATCTCCTTACTGAAAAGCAGCAGCACTACCACTGTGCCACCTGTGAGGATATTTACCGGCTGAACAGCGATCTTCCTGCTCATTTGTGCTCGTACCTTTTTCTGACAACCATGTTGTCAGATGCTTTATGACGGGTTAACAGCTATATCAAGTTTAGCAGCATTCTCTGACTTTTAATTCTTTTTTCCATTTTGTCATGGTATGTAACATACAAGATGTCAGGCAGACAAGCATTTCTTCTCTTTGTGAGGTTCAAAACATGCATGTCACTAATAATAATATATTAATAATAATTTCTCACTATTCAAAGTGCTTTACATAGAAAGTGGGGAACCACTAATGTGCAGCATCCACCTGGATGATGCGACGGTAGCCATTTTGCACCAGAATGCTCACCACACATTAGCTGTTCATCAGTGAAGGTGTGAGAGATAGTTAGCCAGTAAGAGACGGGGGATGATTAGGTGGCCAGAAAAACTAGGCAGTGGTGGGCAATTTAGTCAGGACATCGGGATACACAAAACTCTTTGCAAAGATTGCCCAGGGATCTTTTATGACCAGAGAGAGTCAGGACCTTGATTTTACATCTCATCCAAAGGACAGCTCCATTTTTACAGCACAGTGTCCCTGTCTCTGTACTGGGGCATTGGGATCCACATTCAGAACAAAGGGTAAGTGCCCCCTGCTGACTTTGCCAATAACTGTTCCAGCAGCAGCCCTAAGCTTTTCCTGGTTGGTTCCTGGTCCAGGTACTGGCTGGGCACTGCTAAACTTTATTTGTTCTCTGGGGGACATTTGGCTTTTCAACAGAAGCTCTTTAAATAAATAAATACTAGGGGGCTTTGCCCCCTGTTCGCTGCTTCGCATCCAGGACGTGCTAAGCACTTGCCACCACTTTGCGCCTCTGCCGCTTGCGTTAGTAAGGGGGGGGGGGGGAGGCTGAGCGCAAGCTAAGGAGATGTGGATGGATCAGCTGCTGTTTTTCTGCTCCTGCTGCCGAGCTGCGCGTTCTGCTTGTTGCGTGTCAATCATTTAAAAGCCTGTACAGCACCTGTCCTTTGGTCTCACTGCTTTGTCTAGCAGGACATTAAAGTGTCTCTCGCGGGACGTCCGGGCTGATTGTCCGTCCATCCATCCATTGTCTCCCGCTTATCCGAGGTCAGGTCGCGGGGGTAGCAGCTTGAGCAGAGATGCCCAGACTTCCCTCTCCCCGGCCACTTCTTCTAGACCTTCCGGGAGAATCCCAAGGCATTCCCAGGCCAGTCGAGAGACATAGTTCCTTCAACGTGTCCTGGGTCTTCCCCGGGGCCTCCTCCCGGTTAGGTGTGCCTGGAACACCTCACCAAGGAGGCGTCCAGGAGGCATCCTGATCAGATGCCCGAGCCACCTCATCTGACTCCTCTCGATGCGGAGGAGCAGCGGCTCTACTCTGAGCCCCTCCAGGATGACTTAGCTTCTCACCCTATCTTTAAGGGAAAGCCCAGACACCCTGCGGAGGAAACTCATTTCAGCCGCCTGTATTCGCGATCTCGTTCTTTCGGTCACTACCCATAGCTCGTGACCATAGGTGAGGGTAGGAACATAGATCGACTGGTAAATTGAGAGCTTTGCCTTGCGGCTCAGCTCTTTTTTCACAACGACAGACCGATGCAGAGCCCGCATTACTGCGGATGCCGCACCGATCCGCCTGTCGATCTCACGCTCCATTCTTCCCTCACTCGTGAACAAGACCCTGAGATACTTGAACTCCTCCACTTGGGGCAGGATCTCGCTACCAACCCTGAGAGGGCACTCCACCCTGTTCTGGCTGAGGACCATGGTCTCGGATTTGGAGGTGCTGATTCTCATCCCAGCCGCTTCACACTCGGCTGCGAACCAATCCAGAGAGAGCTGAAGATCACGGCCTGATGAAGCAAACAGGACAACATCATCTGCAAAAAGCAGTGACCCAATCCTGAGCCCACCAAACCGGACCCCCTCAACGCCCTGGCTGCGCCTAGAAATTCTGTCCATAAAAGTTATGAACAGAATCGGTGACAAAGGGCAGCCCTGGCGGAGTCCAACTATCACTGGAAACGGGTTCGACTTACTGCCGGTAATGCGGACCAGGCTCTGGCACCGATAGTACAGGGACCGAACAGCCCTTATCAGGGGGGCCGGTACCCCATACTCTCAGAGTACCCCCCACAGGATTCCCCGAGGGACACGGTTGAATGCCTTTTCCAAGTCCACAAAACACATGTAGACTGGTTGGGCAAACTCCCATGCTCCCTCCAGGACCCTGCTAAGGGTATAGAGCTGGTCCACTGTTCCGCGACCAGGACAAAAACCACACTGTTCCTCCTGAATCCGAGGCTCGACTATCCGACGGACCCTCCTCTCCAGGACCCCTGAATAGACTTTTCCAGGGAGGCTGAAGAGTGTGATCCCTCTGTAGATGGAACACACCCTCCGATCCCCCTTCTTAAAGAGGGGGATCACCACCCCGGTCTGCCAATCCAGAGGCACTGTCCCTGATGTCCACCAAGCGTGTCAACCAAGACAGTCCTACAACATCCAGAGCCTTGAGGAACTCCGGGCGTATCTCATCCACCCCCGGGGCCCTGCCACCAAGGAGTTTTTTGACCACCTCGGTGACCTCAGTCCCAGAGATGGGGGGAGCCCACCTCTGAGTCCCCAGGCTCTGCTTCCTCATTGGAAGGCATGTTAATGGGATTGAGGAGGTCTTCGAAGTACTCCCCCCCACCGACCCACAGCGTCCCGAGTCTAGGTCAGCAGCGCACCATCCCCACCATATACAGTGTTGACACTGCACTGCTTCCCCTTCCTGAGACGCCAGATGGTGGAACAGAATCTCCTCGAAGCCGTCCGAAAGTCGTTCTCCATGGCCTCCCCAAACTCCTCCCACACCCGAGTTTTTGCCTCAGCAACCACCAAAGCCGCATTCCGCTTGGCCTGCCGGTACCTATCAGCTGCCTCCAGGGTCCCACAGGACAAAAGGGTCCTGTAGGACTCCTTCTTCAGCTTGACGGCATCCTTCACCGCCGGTGTCCACCAACGGGTTCGGGGATTGCCATCACGACAGGCACCGACCACCTTATGGCCACAGCTCCGGTCAGCTGCCTCAACAATAGAAGTACGGAACATGGCCCATTCGGACTCAATGTCCCCCACCTCCCTCGGGATGTGGTCGAAGTTCTGCCGGAGGTGGGAGTTGAAGCTACTTCTGACAGGCGGCTCTGCCAGACGTTCCAAGCAGACCCTCACTACACGTTTCGGCCTACCACGCCTGACCGGCATCCTCCCCCACCATCGAAGCCAACTCACCACCAGGTGGTGATCAGTTGACAGCTCCGCCCCTCTCTTCACCCGAGTGTCCAAGACATGTGGCCGCAAGTCCGACGACACGACCACAAAGTCGATCATCGAACCGAGGCCTAGGGTGTCCTGGTGCCAAGTGCACATATGAACACCCCTATGCTTGAACATGGTGTTCGTTATGGACAATCCATGACGAGCACAGAAGTCCAATAACAAAACACCGCTCAGGTTCAGATCGGGGGGGGCATTCCTCCCAATCATGCCCTTCCAGGTCTCACTGTCATTGCCCACGTGAGCATTGAAGTCTCCCAGCAGAACGAGGGAGTCCCCAGAAGGTATGCCCTCTAGCACCCCCTCCAGGGACTCCAAAAAAGGTGGGTACTCTGAACTGCTGTTCGGTGCATACGCACAAACAACAGTTAGGACCCGTCCCCCCACCCGAAGGCGAAGGGAGGCTACCCTCTCGTCCACCGGGGTAAACCCCAATGTACAGGCTCCAAGTCGGGGGGCAATAAGTATACCCACACCCGCTCGGCGCCTCTCACCGGGGGCAACTCCAGAGTGGTACAGAGTCCAGCCCCTCTCAAGGAGATTGGTTCCAGAGTCCAAGCTGTGCGTCGAGGTGAGTCCGACTATATCTAGCCGGAACCTCTCAACTTTGCGCACTAGCTCAGGCTCCTTCCCCTTCTGAGAGGTGACATTCCACGTCCCAAGAGCCAGCTTCTGTAGCCGAGGATCGGACCGCCAAGGTCCCCACCTTCGGCCACCACCCAACTCACACTGCACCCGACCTCCTTGGCCCCTCCCATAGGTGGTGAGCCCATGGGAAGGGGGACCCACGTTGCCTCTTCGGGCTGTACCCGGCCGAGCCCCATGGGTGCAGGCCCGGCCACCAGGCGCTCGCCATCGAGCCCCACCTCCAGGCCTGGCTCCAGAGTGGGGCCCTGGTGACCCGCGTCCGGGTGAGGGAAAACGCCGTCCAAAATTGTTTTTCATCATAGGAGGTTTGTTTAACCGCTCTTTGTCTCATCCCTCACCTAGGACCAGTTTACCTTGGGTGGCCCTACCAGGTGCATAAAGCCCCGGACAACAGAGCTCCTAGGATCATTGGGACACGCAAACCCCTCCACCACGATAAGGTGGCGGTTAAAGGAGGGGAGGGCTGATTATTACTTTCCTTATTTTCTGAATCTGCACATAGATTATTATTGTTCTCTTGTGCATCCTTTTTTGCCTTCTTTTCTCTCCAACGTCAAAGTGTCTCTCCGAGATGATCACGTCTCGACCCAAGATTTTTTTTTATATAATAGATAGACATAAGTAGATAGACAGACAGACACACAATGGTCTGAACACACCAGAATGACTAAAAAGCAAGAAAATTAAAAAGAAAGAAAACTTCTGACTTAGCAATCCCAGTAAAAAGTATATTGCTATTGGTATAAAGGAGCACCAGTAGCATTTCTTGACACACTTCTGCTGAATGATTCCTTGGCAGAAAGTTCTCAATGTTATTGTGTCAGACAGAGGACATGCATGCAGCATTGTTCATCATGTCACCCAGTTTTCTTTTAATTCTCTCCTTTGCAGCTACTTCCACGGAATCCAGAGTGTGTCCCATAACTGAGCCGATTTAATCAGCATGTTCATTTGGTGGGCCTCTTTCGCAGGGATGTTATCAGACCAGCACACCACAGCACAGAAAATCACGCTGGCCATCACAGAGATGTAGAAGATGTGAAGGATGTCACATTAAAGGAACGCTGTCTCCTAAGAAAAAGGAGCCGACTCTACCCTTTCTTATGTAGTTCATCTGTGTTCTGAGACCAGTTTAACTTGTCATTGATGTGGAACTCCAAGTACTTGTAGGAGTGCACCACCTCCACATCCACTCCCTAAATAGTGATCGGACATGAAGGCTCTTTAGTACCATGAATACAGTGAATGTCAAGAAGCAGTTTCTTGGTTTTGCTGGTGTTAAGAAGCAGACAATTCTCTTTGTACCAAGAAATAAACTTCTCCACTTGACTCCTATCCTCTGTATCATCCCCTTTAAGGGCAGAATCATCTGAACATTTTTGCATGTTACATAACCTGCTGTTATACAGTATTTGCACTCGGGGGGGTGTGAAAAATGAAGAGAAAATCAGACAGGAATGATACTCATTGTTACTTGCATAGTCCTTGAGTCTTGCCTCACAGACAGTTCATTATCCAGAACATCATTGGCTCATCCACCTGCATATCTTATAATGGTTTGTTATATTTCAGCTACAGTTCTTCTTTTGAATGGGGTTCAAATGCTCTTCTTATGTCTGTTTTGTTCATTTTGGATTTCTTCATTTATTTTAATACTGCAGTTCATTTAGTTTTTACGTATCTATGTATCTTCTTATATGTTCTGTGTTTTTGTGGGTGGTCCCCCCAAGAGGTGGGGCCACGTGCCCATCAGAGACTGGAGGTTTCCTCAGCCTTTCAGGGCAGTTCCTTGCGGTTCATTGAATGTATGCATGGCAGTGATGAGTTCTCCTGTGTTTATTGATTTATGATTGTTTGTGATTTACTTGATTGTTGCTCTGTTTTTGACTTTGCAGTTGTGGATTGAGCCCCGGACACAGACAGGCAGACATGTTTTAATCACCACCACACGTTTATTTACAGTTCTATTTACAAGAATAAGTGCACCACAAACCCACAGACTCCCCCAAAGTCCAGGCCTCTCTCACTCTGCCTCACTCTCTTCAGGCCACCTCCACTCCTCTCCTTCAGGCTCTGTCCTTCTCCTCACCCAACTCCAGCCCTGAATGAAGGGAGGCGGCCCCTTTTATAATCACCCAGATGTGCTTCAGATGCTTCCCGGCAATCTTCCACCGGCACTCCCCAGTGTGGCGGAAGTGCCGGCTGTGTACCCGGAAGCACTCCGGGTGTCCCCGATACTCTTCCCCCCAGCACTTCCGGGTGTGGCAGAAGTGCTGAAGTCCAGGGCTCCAAAGGCATTGGGGCGCCCCCTGGCGGTGACCACGGGCCCCTACAAGGTTGAGCTTCACAGCTATGTACCCGTGGTCCCCAAAGCAACCAGGGCGGTCGCCCCCTCGTGGTCTGGAAGAGGCGCAAGCCCTCCTCCGGTCCTCTTGGGCGTCCCGGCTGGGTACCACCCCTCAGCCGCGTGCCACACCGTCTAGATTTGTGATTGGAACTTTTTTTCCTTGGATTACTGTTACCTTTTCTGCCATTCCTGGCAGTGCCTTTTCTGCCCTTCTGGGCTTATTTTGTGCCTCACAGCATTTTTTCAAAAGTAAATATTTTTCTATAAAGATTCCATGTGGCCCTTTTCATTACTAACTATGGTTTGATAGTTTTTTCCCCCTCTAGAGGAAATTTTGAGTAATTTTGGGACTTTGTGTGTTTCAGAACTCTATAGTTCCCAACAGGTTTCAAGGGCTACTTTTTTCACTTTTTAATTTTTTTTAAAACCAGGATTTCCCACATCATTTGTGGGGCAAGTGGCTAGCCTGGGTAAATCCAGAACGTGGACGTTAAACAAGTAATGATAAGGATGATAATAATTGCATCATGTAATAGAGTGGCATTCCTAGACTAGTCCAGAACTAGTTCCTGCTTTGCATCCTATGCTGGTGGACTACGCCTCAGCCCAATGATCACAAATTGGATAAACAAGATTTGAAAATATTATTCCACTGTTTCTAATGTCTTTGCATTTTAGTTTTGTATGTTCAGACAAGTAATTAGTCCACTAGGCCCCAGTGTGTGGGCTTGATCTCACACTCTGTTTTATGAGTGCATATTCTTGGTTTAGGATTATGCATCTGTCATGTCGTCACTGTGAGGATTTTATCAAGTCTTTTATAGTAAGCCGCCTACCAAATGCTTTGTGCTGCTGTACACTTGATGAATCCTAATTTTTAAATTTTTAAATTTACACATTACAAGTGAGCAGGTTTTCTCATCAAATGTGAACAATGTAAATCTTTGATATTTGCATGGTAGCAGTTATTCATAATACAGCCTATATTAAAATTTGAAACAGATTCACTTATTGAGTGTTTTATGTACACTAAGAATGCCAAGTGAGTTTTACTAAATTTTCTGATGATCCCTATTTTTATATTTACACATAGCAAGTGAGAGGGATTTCACCTCAGATGCAAGCAATATGAATCTTGAATATTTGCATGTTAGTAGTGTAGAAATCCTCCAAATCCGAGACTATGGTCCTCAGCTGGAAAAGAGTGGAGTGCCCTCTCAGGGTTGGTAGCGAGATCCTGCCCCAAGTGGAGGAGTTCAAGTATCTCGGGGTCTTGTTCACGAGTGAGGGAAGAATGGAGCGTGAGATCGACAGGCGGATCGGTGCGGCGTCCACAGTGATGCGGACTCTGCATCGGTCTGTCGTGGTGAAAAAGGAGCTGAGCCGTAAGGCAAAGCTCTCAATTTACCAGTCGATCTATGTTCCTACCCTCACCTATGGTCATGAGCTATGGGTAGTGACCGAAAGAACGAGATCGCGAATACAAGCGGCTGAAATGAGTTTCCTCCGCAAGGTGTCTGGCCTCTCCCGTAAAGATAGATTGAGAAGCTCAGTCATCCGGGAGGGTCTCAGAGTAGAGCCGCTGCTCCTCCACATCGAGAGGAGTCAGATGAGGTGGCTCGGGCATCTGATCAGGATGCCTCCTGGACGCCTCCCTGGTGAGGTGTTCCGGGCACATCCAATCGGGAGGAGGCCCTGGGGAAGACCCAGGACACGCTGGAGGGACTATGTATCCCGGCTGGCCTGGGAACACCTCTGGATTCTCCCGGAAGAGCTAGAAGAAGTGGCCGGGGAGAGGGAAGTCTGGGTATCTCTGCTCAAGCTGCTGCCCCCACGACCCGACCTCGGATAAGTGGAAGAGGATGGACGGATGGATGGATGGATAGTGTAGAAGATCAGCCTGGCTACAGACAGATACTGAGACACAATGTTCAAAAACACGCACGTTTGTTATTCTTTGGCACAACAAAATGCACAAACCCCAATAAAGCTCAGTCCTTTCTTCCTTTTATCTTTTCTCTGACTGCTTCTACTCCTCTCCCGCAAGCTCTGTCTTCTTCCTCCTGACTCTGGCTCCCCAAGTGGAGTGAGACGGCCTCTTTTATACCACACCCGGAAGTGCTCCAAGTGTTCCTCGATAAAGTTCCGGCAGCACTTCCGGGTGTGACGGAAGTGCTGCATGGGAATCCGGCTCCTCTTCTGGCAGCACTTCCGGGTGTGGCAGAAGTGCTGCAGACCCAGGCTCCGGAAATGTCCAGGCGCCCCCTGGCGGTGGCCACCAGCCCTGATACAAACCAGGGGGGCTGCCCTCTCGTGTCCCAGGGGAGGTACTGTTGTTGATATGTTCACTCCCCCGGTCTCATCCTCAATAGGGTGTCCCGACTGGGCAAGGTCCTCGGCCATCTATCACAGTAGGTAATTGGAATGCAGTATACTGTATATTAAAATAGGAAAGAATCATTTAGTGACAATATTGTATACATTATGAACACCAAGTGGATTATATCAAATTTTGGGATGATTCCTATTTTAAAAATTTTAAATTTAAACATAACAAGCAAGCAAGCTGTCACCTCAGATATGAGCAATATGAATCTCGGCTATTTACATGGTAGGAGGTAATTAGAATACAGTCTATATTAAAATAAAAAAAGTCATAAACTAACTTCAATATTAATAAATAAATGTGGGATTTGGGGGAAATTAAACAGGTTACACCAGCGTAAGATTTTGTGTTTCCTGATTGTCTAATATATTTTTGTAAGTGAAATAAGATGAGGATGATGTTTTAAGTGAAATAAGGAAATATGTGAAATAAGATGAGGTTTAGGGAGCACTTCAAAGCTCTTTGGGATCACATGGGATCAAGTTCATTGTGGCACATTCTACCTTTGTGGTTTATAAGCACTCTGATCTTTAGGGCTGCGTTATTTCACAAAGGTTCAAAGACACCACTGATCATTCTTCAGCTCAGTTCTTACATTTCCTACAGACATCAACAGCTAAATAACCTTTTAATGTCATCCTTTATCTTTTCAGATGGCCATCTTCCCCATCATACTCTGGCCTTCTATCGTTTTCATTTTGTTTTATTTTGTAGACTTGTTTCTGTACTGTACAAAAATAAGTGGACTTGTTTCCTCTGTCTTCCCTATCCTGTCTCACACCTCAGCGTTTTCTCTGAAGTCTCCAATTAAGAACACAGCACAAGTTCACATACCACAAAATTTTTCAAATGTTTCTGTATTTTCAAGACATGAATTCCTGTTCACTTATGTTTTGCTATTTCTGATGAATTCTAAAATAGCCCTACTTTGCATCCTTTTGTTTATTCAGTTGACAGAGGAATTAAAGCAAAGCCTGTGCTTCATGCTGGAATAACACCTAGGAGGCAACTGACCTCACAGACCGAATGTTGTCTGCCTTGCCATTTTTTCATCAGGCATTGTTATGCGCATTATCATGGTAATGTCACCCTGGAGCACTTTTCTTGAACAGCATGACACACCAGTAGTGGAAATAGACCCAGCGATTCTGTGCTTCAAGACAATTACAATATTGTTTGGACAAAGTAAGATGTCTGCTGAGGATATCACTTCATAGTTCTAAGATATCTGTTCATGAGTAAGAACACATTTAGATTTGTTTAAATTCTACTACAGGTAAATCATGTTCTCAGTACTGGATCTAACATTAACCTTTAAATCCTGATCTATGCAGTCAGGCACCGATTACAGATAACATTGTATCTATTTGTTTTTCTTAGATGTTTGCTCTCCTTCATAGGTAATGAACATCTGCTGCAATAAAGACTGAACTGACACTAAATGACCCTTTATAGTTTTGGTTTCGAGTACTGCTGCTATCCCTGTAAAGCTTTGTTTTACACACTGATGGGTTTTATGGATATTCAAGGGAAATGAAAAATAACAAGATAAGAAAATCTATACATATATGCATAAGATTCAGGTGCATCCAAGGACTGCGTAGGCACTGTAGCCCTGAATGGACTGAATTAAGTAGGTTGCTACTAGAACTTTCTCAATCTACTTCAGGGTTGTGGGGGCCAGAGGCTATCCTACTGGAACAGGCAAAAGGCTGAAAACAGGCCATCACAGCAACCACTCTCACTCACTCACTCACTCACTCACTCACTCACTCACTCACTCACTCACTCACTCACTCACTCACTCACTCACTCACTCACTCACTCACTCACTCACTCACTCACTCACTCACTCACTCACTCACTCACTAACACACCACATTCACACAATGTGACCACTAGCATATGCCAATTAAAATAACCTAAATAATAAACACAATTTTGTAATTCCTTGTGTGCTTGAACATATATGGCTGTAGAAACTTTCATGAAATGGGACTTACAAAAGCTGTTCAGTTATAACAAATGTTAGGGAATAACAGAAGTGAAAGACAAACTTTATTACAGCGACTGACCATTACGGATATCAGGTGTATGTGACACAATGATAGAAAATTTTGGGGTGGACAGATTTTCAAAATCTCCAACCAGGACACTTGTGTAGCAGATATCAAGTCAAGTCAAGTTGGGAAGCATGCACTGGTATGGTGCGTTGCCGCACCCACTACACGACGAAACAACTCGGGATCCCGGTTGGCAACCCCCCAAGCACACACGCAGTCCAGTCCCACCCTCTGGAAATGACCCTCTATCTGCCAAAGCCAGGTGTTACGTGGGTGACCCCTTGGCCTGGTCCAGCCACTCAGGTCCCCAGCAATGAGGATCTTACGAGCCGGATCACCCTCAGGGAAACACGCCACATGGCTGTAGTGCCGTAACGGACGCTCCCTCACAACGTAGGTAATGTGCCTCATTTGCTACTCCATGAGCAACTTCACATTTGACACAAAGTCAAACCAATGGTACCCAAGGATTTTCCAGAGACACAGTACCAAAGGAGTCCAGTCTTTGTCAAATTTTTAATTCATCAAAGTAGCCCCCTTTTACAGATATAACAGCCAAACTGTGGTAACCCCTTTGCTTCAGAATACAAGTCACTCTGTCCAAGTCACCAACTTTGCCAGCAAAAGAACCCCAGCCCATCACACTTCCTCCACACATTTGACAGTTGGTATCACACACTGGTGAATTATCCTTTCAATAACTCAATGGCATTCGAACACCATGTGTGATGAACCAAACATTTAAAACTTTGATTCATTAATCCATAAGGCTTTCTTCCAGTCTGCAGTAGTCCACAGCCAGTATTTCAAGGCCCTATTTTGTCCTTTAAGGCAGGGGTCCCCAACCCCTGTCTGCGGCCCACTACCGGGCCACAGCTGTCTGACAGCCGGGCCGCGAGAGAACTGCCGGCAACGGAGACTCACTCAGACTTTTCAGAACGCTTGGCGGGCGGGGCTTTGCAGCGGCGCAGTGAGAGGAGAGAGACCGAGGTGAGAGAGTATTACAACAAAGTTATTTTTATGGTCCCAACAGTTTCCCCATATGACGCGAGTCTATAGAAATCGTGTTACTACGAAGTACATTCAGCAGATGCTTTCATTACAACGAAGTGACCTTGAAATGCTTGAACGAATCATCGACAGAGCAGTTAGATCTGTGGTCACAGCTCAGTTGTGCACATTTGCACAACGATCCCCAAACAGGAAACATTGTAAAAAAAAAAATCTCTTTCTTCGAACTTTCCTCGTACTGTTTTTGTTTTCTGTGGTTTTCAGTGATACCTTTTGCTTATTGCTTGTCAACATTTGAAAAACATCCATTGGAATTTAACTCATTGTCACCCTCCTATAGAAACGGCAGACACGAAAAAAAGATAGTGTTAATGTTTGTGATGTGCAATCTGTTGGAATGGCAAATGCAAAGCATATGTCTTTGTTATATGCAAAAAAAGAAGAAAAATCTCTGTTGCAAACGTATGCGAACTGCTTAATAACTTAATAATAATAGAAATGTTATGTAAATTGTGTAGAAAACTGCCCCCCCCCACCGACCGGTCCGTGGAAAAATTTGCATCTAATAAAGTGGTCCATGCTGTCAAAAAGGTTGGGGACCACTGCTTTAAGGAATGGCTTTCTTAATTGTCACTCGCCCTATCAAACCTGCAGCACAAAGTCTCCTCTTCACAGTAGAAACTGATACTTGCTTTTGTCTGTTAAGCTGTGCTTGAAGCTGTTCTGCTGTGAGGCGCCTGTTATTATGCTAGCTGATGACCCTCAGAAACTCGTCTTCTGATTGTCTTGTGACTTTGGCTCTGCCAGATCTCATCCTGTCAGAGTTTCTTCCAGTTTACAATTGCCTTTGGATTATGTGAGTGTGAGATATGCCTGGACACCACCAGACTGAGACCACATCTTTATAAAAAGCAAACGTTTATTTTCTCTAAGTTGCACACAGCACACTGTGCTCCCAGCACTAACCACCCTGCGCACGGGCCTTTCTCTCCCTGTCCGTGGGCCACCTTTGCTCTCTTCACGGGAGCTTTGTCCTGCTCCCACTCCCAACTCTAGCTCCCTGATTGTAGGGAGGCGGCCCCTTTTATTCTCACCCAGATGTGCTCCAGGTGCCTGATGACACTCTTCCGGTAGCACTTCCTGGTTTGGCGGAAGTGTTGCCCTTGCACCCGGAAGCACTTCGGGCATCCCTGGAAGGCTCTTCATCCATCTTCCCGGGTGTGGCGGAAGTGAATGTTTCCTGGACTCTCGGAGGCTCAGGGCACCCCCTGGCAGTGGCCAGGGGCCCCACTGGGCTTGAGCCTCCTTGCTCCTCTCCTGTGGTCCTCTCCCAATCCAGGGCGGTTGCCTCCTCGTGGCCCGGAGGACGTCAACGCCACCTCCCGGTCCTTCCAGGAGTCCCAGCTGGGTCTGTCCCCCAGCCTCCTGTGACAGTGGGACACCACTGTACTCACTGACACTTTGTTTTTTTGTTTTTTTACAATTTCTCTAAATGAAAGGCCTACATAAAGCTCTGCCTCATTTCATTTGTTAATTGCCGTTTTCTTGCCATTATCACTGGAACCTACAACTTTCTGGAATATTGTCTAAGTCGTACTTCTGAGGGTGTAGTAACACAGCCTGTTCCAACTCTGTTTTAAGACAGCGGGTTTTAAAGTAATAGACAGAAGTTGGAACACCTGTGCAAATTGTTTGCTTCAACTTATAGGGCTTCATTTACTTTAATTGCTGCAGAACATCTGTAGATTGTAACCTATTAGTTGTTCCTTGAAGAAGGCCCATTTTGTTACATTCTGAAATTTCCTTTTTCTTCAATTTTTGCTAACCTAAACTTTAAATTTAAACCTCTGGCAGTTTACTGCTAAGCTTTTCGCCATTTTAGGTCATTCATTGCAGTTCAAGTGATTAAATTTGAAGAGAAACTGGACAAATTGAAGTGTTCTAAAACTTTTGACCGAAAGTGTATCTCATCATCATTAGAGAGGGAACAGGGCATGGTAAAAAAAGGACTTTCACAATTAATGCATAGAAGTCCACACAGAACTCGAAGTGGGCAACAAATAAAATGTCAATGCTGTCTGGTTTTGTCTGCCACTTAGTCATTCTCACAATGCTGTGTAAATTTAACACAAGTTCTTAAAGAAGTTATCTCAGTCTGAGTTTTTTCTGTGTTATTATTTGCATATTACATGGTGGTTGGGGGGTGGTGTAGTGTATGGGGTTTGTGTCACTTGGAGTTTCATATATATTGTAACAGCCTGACGGTAAGGAAGTAATTGCTAACAACTGCTTTATTGTTTGTCCTGCTGTGAATATTAAACCGCCATCTTGATCTCAACAGAGCTGGTTAACAAAAGCAAAAATGTATTTCTTGCATAGCCCAAAATCACACAGGGAATGCCTCAATGGGCTTTAACAGACAGGGCTTTTTTTGACAGCCCCCCAAGCCTAGACTTTCTAAGAAGACAAGAAAAGCGCAGTTCCAATCATGCTGTCTCTACATCTCAGATTCTGATTGAACGTGCTGTACTAAATTACACTATACTGCTAATTTTTTTAATTCCCTTCTCATACAGTAGACACAGAAAATGTTTAGGCAATGTGGACCAAAGTCTTTTCTGGGGCCCCTCTGGAATTAGGGGCCCTGAAGCTTAAGCTTCATTATTTTCATAGTAGATCCACCCCTGCCGCCTGCAGAAGAGTTCTGATGCCCACAGGCATCATGACTGGCCTTAAGAGGATAAAGACGGTGCAATCTCTTGCACTTTAAAGGAACACCTTAGCTGGATTATGAACATAAAGACTGTAACAGCTAAAAAGACAAATGAACCATCTAACGCAAAGCTCACTGTATGCACTAGGATTTTAATTTTCCAGGTCATATATTTTCTTCTGTTTTAACTTGTAATGTTTGTTATATCTTGTTTCTCAGCAAATAAACTTAAGTTTGGATATTATCTCATGGAAGATGCCTTGTTGTTGACCGACATTAGCCATTACTAGGGAGTCCGAAATCCTATAGGATGAGGGATTGAGATTCTTACCCAAGTTCTGTAGGATCCTAACCCATGCCTTAAGAGGTTTATAGTAATAAAACCTTTCGAGGGTATCCAGTGTCCTCTTAGGTATTTCTGTGTTAAAATTCTTTCAGGGTACCTATTCCTTGCTATGAATGGTTCAGCACTTGCAGTGGAGGAAACTGAGAGCATTTGTTCAGGTCTTCAGAGTTTTAAGTGTTAAATCATTTCAAAGACAACCAGACCATATTAAGGATTCCAGAGGTAAGTACTGTACATGTAAAACAAAATTAGTAAGCTCAGGAACATTATTTAGGCATTTCCAGGATTATCTTGTCCGGCAATAAAAAAAGAACTTTAGGAGGCTAACGTGCCTTTTGTGGACACTTTTTTTTCGATAAAACATAAATCTTTGTGGAAGAACACGTATTTCCAGTCTTCAGGGTCAGTTAAAACAATTCTGAGATCAGGTGTTGATAACTAAGGAGGGGGATCACATGTCACCTGGTAGGTCACAATACAGGCTAAATGCCAGAAGTTGCAACATTCAGTGGTTTCTAGTGTGTGACTTCTCCAAATGGTAGGAATAAACACAAAGATATTAAGATAAATAGTTTGGATTATGTCTTTTCCTAGTCTGAGCAAACATCATACCTTAATAGGCATTCTAGTTATATGCAGTGGCACCGATGATTCTTTGTCTATGACTGAAATTTGCTTGTTGGTGATTCAGATCACGACGTAGATAAATTATAATTTGAATTGCAAATGCTGGTTTCTGTAATCTAGGCTTGTTTGTACACAACACGTCTATCTTCTCTTTCTGTCTTTTGGCTATTTCATTTTTGATATAGTAAGATTTACCTATACTTGTTACATACACGAAAGTAACCTGGAAAATACCACTTGTGTAAACAAAATAAATTAAAAAAAATATATATTTTTTATATTGGAAATTCAAATAACCTCTGGGCCTTTAGAAAGAGTTTGAAAAGGTTTAAAGACAAGTGGTGTTTTATGAAATCAGCTATCTATATTTCCACATTAATAATGAAATTTCAGCCTTTGTTCAAGTTAAAATTCAAACTAACTGCATGCATACTGTAATGTACATAGAACAATGAAATTCTTACCTGCATACCACATACAAAAGTATGAATATTAATAAATAGAATACAACTCTATCTATCTATCTATCTATCTATCTATCTATCTATCTATCTATCTATCTATCTATCTATCTATCTATCTATCTATCTATTGTACATTGCCTTTCATATCTATCTATCTATCTATCTATCTATCTATCTATCTATCTATCTATCTATCTATCTATCTATCTATCTATCTATCTATCTATCTATCTATCTATCTATCTATCTATCTATCTATCTATCTGTTGTTACACATGTGTGTATGGGAGGCAGCTAGAAGAACCAAAAGAAGGTAATTCCACGCCACACCAGGGTGCAATAACCCTTTCTTTTTTGTCCCTGAAGACCAAATGGGAAATTCTGCCTGGGACAGCTAACATCACCTCCGATTCTGCTGCCCGCTAACCCTAACCCTAATTCCACTGACCTGCCTTAAAACCCAGCCAACTTCCTTCTGTGTATCAGTTCTGTTTTGGACTCAATTTGTACACTACTGTGCCTTCAATTTTTACTTTTGCAGCCTTTATTCAAGTATATAGGTGGTGGCCCCAAACCTTTTTTACATGTCAAGGCGTATTCTTTTACACTATCTATCTATCTATCTATCTATCTATCTATCTATCTATCTATCTATCTATCTATCTATCTATCTATCTATCTATCTATCTATCTATCTATCTATCTATCTATCTATCTATCTATCTATCTATCTATCTATCTATCTGAAATCCAACATCTGTCTGTCTGTCTGCTTTACATGAGCGAACTACTTAACAGATATGATCGGTTTTTTTTTTATAATTTGCTTGAACATTCCGGTTGATTCTGCAACTTCTCTCATCACACCATGTATTATAGCTTTCGGTTGCGGTCCCGATTTATTCACACAAATCTGAGAGACAGGCTGTGGGCCAAGGGGAGGGGGAGGAGGGACCTCAGCAGTAGGGAGCCAGGACATCATCACTCACACGTCTGCCTCCGTTCCAGTCACTTCACCTCTCGCCATGTGTTGGAGTGCACCTTGTCTCCACTTGGCTAACCATACCTGTTTGTTCAGCAGACATTAGCATCTTTAAATTGTTAATGAGTAACGTTTGACATTTTTGAGAGAGAGATCAGAGCTTTATATATATATATATATATATATATATATATATATATAGCATAAAGACACACAAAAGAAAACTTAGACAAATGGGCAAGTCGTTCACCCCTAGCTTTTTATACTGTGAATCCATATAAGGGGTAGGAATTAATGTAGGACACAGAAGCTAGATTTTTCATCTTCCATCTGGTGAGCTTCTGAACTGCAAATGGAAAACAAGAAGGTATTAGTGAGAATGCCCCCTCTCTGTTCAGGGTGATATTACTTAGGATTTGAGAGCCTGCAAGATGTCCCCTATGTGCGCATGTGTGACAATACAGTATATACTGCATATATTGTGACAGATAGGCGGCACCACCAAGCCCAAAACCCTGGACGCAAGCAATACAATTGCAGTCACAGGTTCAAAACAGGAGTTTTTATTATAAAAATACCTCCCAGAGGCTTCTTCAAAGGTTGCAGAAACACAATTATTAACAAAATGTTCTTCTTTCATTTTCTTCTCTCCCCACCCAAATCCCTCCAGTGAATGCTGCCTTCCTTCCTCCCAACTCTGATTCAACTGGAGGAAGCTGGTTGGCTTTTTCCTTTTCTGTCGGACCCAGGGGTACTTAGGGTGCCAGGGCACAGCTCGATGGAAGCACTTCTGGGTAAAAGAGAACCCCAGAGAAACAGAGATCATGAATCCCTGCAAAACCCCCTAGTCGCACCTATGGGACCCAGCAGGGCTGACTCCCGACACTACAACTCCCATCATGCCTTACAGGTGTCCACATGGTTACTGAGGTCCTGGGATGCTATCATCTAGTGAATGATGGATAAACATATTCCGAAATAGGAGGCCTCCCCCACTGCTCCTTTGTTTTGTCCTCATGTCTGGGTAAGGGTCCTATACTCATCCCGGAAGGAATGCCACATAATGCGGCCTGGCACTTACATAATGTATTTATATAAAAATATTATATATATCTCTCTATTATAATAAAAACATCCTGGGACAAGACGAGACTTTTTAGCCTGGGATGAGACATGACTTTTTCAGAGAGACACTTTCACGTCCCGCGAGACGAGATTTTGTGCCAAGAGATTTAACCACGCCCGGGGCCAGAAATAAAAGACAAAGAGTAGATGACAAAGTAGAACATCCTACAGAAATTAAAAATGTTGGTGCAATACACATGCATAGCAGGTTACAGACAATGAAAATGCTAAAATTCAAAAGTCTCAAAAAAATAATAGTAAAGATTGCATTAGCACAAACAAACGGAAATTATTACTCGGTGAAATAATGGAACAGCGAAAAGAGATTGAATGTATTGTTCGGATTTAAACTTTAAGTTAGAGACTTGTAGATCGTCTAATTCGTGTTGCCATCAGGGAAAGTAGTGTTTCTTCTCAATGAAGAGGCGTATCCGCGAGAATTAAAAGATTTGTTGTTTGGTGAAAGTGAAATCCACATATGCAAGCGGCAGAGACGCAAAGTGACTGGCACGTAGTGCAGGCTGAGGGGGTTGGCAAGTGAAGCAAACAGGGGGCAAAGCCCCCTAGTAATATCAATATATGTAAAATGACAAAGCATCTAGCATTCATTGTCTGTGCCCAGAGAAAATGTCATCCGGCGTCCACAAGAGGGCCACAATGTCCGATGAACAAAGCCAACAAGAAGCATAATGAAAGAGGAAGGTAAGGGCTAAAATGTCTGATGAACAAAGGTAATAAGACACGCAAAGAAAGAGGGACAATTTGGGGTAGCATATCCAGTCAACAGAGGATCCTAAATGCATGACATGATCGAAACAGATGGAATTACCATTTGTACCATTGTGCTTGTTTTAATAAAAGTGTTTTGCTAGGCTAAGTATAAATATATATATATATATATATATATATATATATATATATATATATATATATATATATATATATATATATATATATTGCAATAAATCAACAGAGAAGTCAAAATTAAATGTTAAGGTACCTGTATGGACTAGGGGTCAGAAAAACATTATGAGGAAAGGCCAGGACAGAAGATGAAATCAGAAAATGAAGCAAAAAGTCAAAACTATAGATCAAAGAGAAAAATCAACCTGAAACATTAGCCCAAAAATCGAAGTCTCAGCTCAGAGCCAAAGTCAATTAAAAAAAAATTCAGAATAAAGCATGCAATTTTTCACATAATTCTCATATAATGTGAGGCTAACTAAAGAAGCCTTTATATTGTCACATTGATTACATCACCATTGCGCAACCCTGGTGCATTATGGGAAGGATCTCCATAACAACAGAAAATGAGTGACTCTCAATCTTGCGATCCCATAGAAGAACTACTTGCTGTAAAATTTAATATTGGCCAAGAGAGAAAGGTGTCAGAACTACTTAGTCACTGGTCCACTGCCGGGTACATGTGCATTAGAACTGGCCTAGATGAGTCACGTTGACTTTTAGATCATATGGACAGCCGGGTGCATGCGTGCCATTTACCTGGGGAGGAGATGGCAGCACAATGATCTATGAGAAAAAAGCAAGTGGGCGTAAGCAGTGTGATGCTCTGGACAATGTTCTGCTGGGGAACTCTGGGTCCTGTCGTTCATATAGATGTTAATTTGACATATATCACCTACCTAAATATTGCTGCAGACCATTATTTCATGACAATGATATTCCCTGATGGTAGTGGCCTCTTTCTACAGGATTATGATCCCTTCCCCGACTGCAAAAATTTTTTTCAGGAATGATTTGGGGAACATGACAAAAGAGTTCAGGACGTTGAGTTGGCCTCCAAATTCCCCTGATGTTAATCTGATCAAGCACTTGTGGGATGTGCTGGAAAAACAAGTCCAATCGACGGAGGCCCCAACTTGCAAATTACAGGACTTAAACAATCAATTGCTGATATCTTGGTACCAGACACCACAGGACACCTTCAGAGGTCTTGTGGAGTCCATGCCTCAATGGGACAGAGCTGTTTGAGTGGCATAAGGGGGACCTGCACAGTATTAGGCAGGTGGAATTAATGTTGTGGCTGATCAGTGTGTATTATGGGCATAACAGTGTTTCACAAGCCACCAGGGGGTGTACAGCCACCCTAACCCAGACACACACAGGCAGGACACAGGTTCAACTCAACACCTGTATTCATTCACAGCAAAACGTGCACACATTACCAACACTGCAACACATCTATATACAGTGCCTTCTTGCTTCCAGTCCATCTGCCTCCACTCCTCTACAGGCTTTGTCTTCTTCCTTCCGACTCTGGCTATTCAATGGAGTGAGGCGACTCCTCTTATTCAGGTCCTGGGAGTGTTCCAGGTGGCTCAACAGTATTACCTGGAATCACTCCCAGGTGTGGTGCTAGCCCAGTGAAGGGCTCTGCAGCTTCCCCTGGTGGCCCCCACAGAACCCAACAGGGCTTCATCAAATTCTGGCTTCCGACATGCCCTGCGGGGAATCCATGGTGCCACAGCTGCCCAGGAGGGCTGCACTCTACTGTCCCAGGGGAGGTATTGCTTTACCAATGCCCTCTCTCCTGGTCCTTCCACTCTGTTGGTGTCCCGGCCATGTAGTGGTCATGGCCGCCAATCACAAGTGCTTGTAAAGTAAATTTAAATAGTCTATACACAATCACCATAACATATCATTTTCCAGGTCCACTTAATACAGAGCATTATTAACTAATAATACATCAAATCAATGGAATTAACATAAAAATATAACAGTTAATAACACAAAGACAATAAAAACAACAATAAATCACAAACATATGTTAATACATACTGTAATATATCATGCCATACAATGTGCCCAGAATTAATTTGATAGTCACCAGCTCACTGTTACCCTGAACTGGATAAGCAAGTTTGAAAGCAGATGGATGAATGGAAGTCCAAATTACAATAAAAGCCTTTGTCTGGAAATGTATGTTACTGAGAAATCCCCAAATAACTCAATATACAGTATGCTTAATTCTAACGTAAGAGGAAGTGTAATAATTTCACTAAAGAATGTTTTCTCCCATGTTGTTTGCATGATCTGTCCAAAAAAAACTGCTGCTTTTATTCTGATTAGGGCAGAGGAATACATGGTGTACTGTTAAAAATTATTTTGCTCTATGGTCGCCAAGGCACAGAGCAGATAACATTTATATTGCTCTTTGTAACATATTTAAAAAGTTGCCCAACCTCTTTCCACCAGACATTTCCTTAATTTAATTTAATGTAATGTTTGTTTTCTGATACAGCATGATTTGCTTAGTGATATGCCTGAATCCTGTCAAATTTATGCTTAGTAGTGAGGTGAATCACTCAAGGTTTTAGATAGATAGATAGATAGATAGATAGATAGATAGATAGATAGATAGATAGATAGATAGATAGATAGATAGATAGATAGATAGATAGATAGATAGATAGATAGATAGATAGATAGATAGATAGATAGATAGATAGATAGATAGACAAAAAGGCACTATATAATAGATAGATAGATAGATAGATATTAAAGGTGCTATATAATAAATAGATAGACAATGTAAAGAGGAGACAAGGCAAAGGTAAAGAGTTGGTGAGCACCACCCTGGGTGAACCCCGTATTTTATTGAACAGCACACAAAAAAATGCAGATATACCTTTTCAGACACTAGTTCAAGACACAACTGAAGTAGGTTGGCAGCCAGCTTGACTATATAGATCTTGGATAGGAAAGGGACAGCCCAGAATGATTGACAACAGAAGTGATGTCAGTACTGGAGTGGTGGTTAGGCTTCCATTCTGCAGAGGGAGGAAGAGAGAAGACATTAAACCAAAGCACCAAACCCTGGTTCGGCAGGTTATCACCATTACCATGCCTGACAGCAGATAACACTTTATTTGTCCCCAGAGGGAAATCTGCCCTTTTGTAGAATCTCATTAAATAAATAATTAAATTAAATTAAATTAAATTATTAAAATATCTTATATATAAACGTCTTCACGTGGAAGTGTGTCTGTCTGTCCGGCCTGGAAGAGAGAGATGGAGTTGGGGTAAGGGGTTCACCTCCAAGAAAACAGAAAACTCGCTTAGCCGCTAATAAGATAAACAGGGCCAGCACATCAGCAAAACAAAACCTCAGAAGAAAGACAAAGTCACTTAGCCGCTAACATCAGCAAAACAGTATCCCTTTTACTTTTTCTCCCGCCACTAATACACAAGTGATGCAAGTACGTCGGCAAAACGAATCCTCCTAGGAGAGAGATGCCCAGATTAGTTCCTTTCAATTACCTGACATCTCCACATTTCAATTTTTTTCAGTAGTTTCTAGGACCCTGTGCTTTTTACAGCATGGGCTTGCACAGCTAGTATATATTGTGACAGAACCACTAGGGGGCATGCCAACCACCCAACCTGATACAGACAGATGCAGGAGGCACACTTAAAAAACACAAAAATTTTATATTGTTTCTTCTTCACTTGTGGGCAACGCATTCCCCGTTCCCACAAGTACAAGACACAGTCTCAAGCACAAGCACAATATTCCTCTTTCCTTCTCCTTCTCTCTTTTCTCCTCCACTCCTCCTTGGCAAGCTTCGTCTACCTTCCACCCAACTCTGGCTCACTGAGTACTGTCCACTGGTTCCTTATATAAGTGCTTCAGGTGCTCGTTGCCCCACTTCCGGCAGCACTTCTGGGTGTGGTGGAGGAACTACTCATATGGGCTCAGGACCAGCTGCAGCACCCTCTGGCGGCACCCCCGGATCCCAACAGGGCTGTGTCCAACTCCATCTCCCATGAAGTCCCGCAGGAGTCCGAGGCTTGGCTGCCATCTAGTATTCTGGGGGAGGTAGTGCTCTGTCCACACTTGCTCCCCCAGTCCTTCCAAGGCAAAGGTGTCCTGACCAATCAAGGGCCCCGGCCATCCATGACAATACAGTATATATATATATATATATATATATATATATATATATATATATATATATATATATATATATATATATATATATATATGTATATATTTATATATATATATATGTTTATACTGTGATGGGTTGGCACCCTGCCCGGGATTGGTTCCTGCCTTGTGCCCTGTGTTGGCTGGGATTGGCTCCAGCAGACCCCCGTGACCCTGTGTTCGGATTCAGCGGGCTGGACAATGGATGGATATATATATATTTTTTGCCCCACTGTATATATATATATATATATATATATATATATATATACTGTAAAGTAAGACATACTTTGGTCTGAACACACACCACACACTAGAATGACTATAAACCAATAAATTTAAAAAGAAAGAAAACTTCCAAGATGCCAATCCCAATCCCAGTGAAGTGCTATACAGACGTATTGCTCTTGGTATAAAGGAGTCCCCACTGTGTTTTTTAACACGCTTCTGCTAAATAATTAGTTGGCTGCAAGTTCTCAGTGTTAATGTCTCAGACAGATGATGTGCAGAATTGATCATAATGGCACTCAGCTTTGTTTTAATTCTCTTCTTTGCTACGACTTCTAGGGGGCCCAGAGTACTTCTTATAACTGATCCAGCTCTTTTAATTAGCTTGTTGATTTGGTGGGTCACTCTCTTAACGTGATGTTACTGGCCCAGCACATCACACTGGCCATCACAGAGTTGTAGAAGATGTGAAGAATGTCACTTCTCATATTATAGGAATGCAGTCCCCTAAGAAAAAAGAGCCGGCTCTGCCCTTTCTTTTATAGATCCTCTGCCTTCCGTGACCAGGCCAACCTGTCACTAATATGGACCCCTAAGTACTGGTAGGAGTGCATCACTTTGACAGCCACTCCCTGAACAGTGACCTGACACAGAGGCTCTTTGGTGCAGCAAAAGTCAATAAGCAGTTCCTTGGGTTTGTTGATGTTAATTTGTAGACAATTCCTTCTGAACCTACAACAATGTTCTCCCCCTGACTCCTCTCTTCTGTCTCATCCCCTTTCTCAATTCACCCCATAAGTGCAGAATAATCTGAGAACTTCTGCAAGTGACATGACGTACAGTTATATTTATAGTCTGAGGTGTAAAGAGTGAAGTGAAAAGCAGACAGGCCTGCTGTTTCTTGTGGTGCTCACACAGTCCTTGAGTCTCACAAACTGTGGTCTACCCAACAGATAGTCCATTATCCAGGACCCCACAGGCTCATCCACCTCCATATCTCTGATTTGACCCCATAACAGGGATGGCTGGATGGTACTGAAGGCATTGGAGAAATCAAAAAACAGAATCCTCACAGTGTGGCCAGTATTGTCCAGCCTTGTGGAGCAGACAGATAACTGCATCCTCCACTCCAGTCTCCACCACAAGAGGACTCACATAGTCCAGGACCAGATATTTTTCAGCTCCAGACTCTGTGGTTATCTGTTTGTTTTTTTATTTAGTTTGTAACTTTTTAATTACATAATCATTTCTGAGTTTTTATGTTCTACTTGTGTCAGTGTGAGTTTCCTCCGGGTGGTCCGCTTTCTTCACATAGTCCAAAGACATTCAGATTAGATGGACTAGTGATGCAAAATTGGCCCTAGTGTGTGGTTGGAGTGTGTGTGTATATGTCTGTGTGTGTTTGCCCTGTGATGAACTGGCGCCTTCTCTAGGGTTTGTTCCTGCCTTACACCTTATACTGGTTGGGATAGGCTCCGGCAGCCCCTGCGACCCTGTTCAGGACTAAACACATTGGAAAATGACTTACTGACTGACTTTTGACATCCTTTTAGTATCTGCTGAGTTCTGCTGCATCAAAGTTGAAGGTCTGGCGTTGTATCCTGTATTAGAGCTCTACGTCTTTCCACTGTGTTTAATGGCAAGATGTCTTCTGCTGACCCCTGGCTGTCTGGCATATCTCTGAGCCAGTTTGGTTTCAACTAAAGGCCTTCTAAGATTTGAATAATTTAAATCTAAAGGGGGAGGTGTGCTATTCCAGCAGTTAGCCATATTTGAACAAGATAACAGAAAATACAAATATTACATTAGATTAAATAAACGATAAACGAGTGGTCTTTTCCTATTTGTCTCATTTTTTTCTTAAACAGGTTTCTGCAAAAGCTCTTCTTTCTCTTTGGCCCTTTTCAATGGCCTCTGTAGTTTCTTCAAAGCATGCATACTCCACCATGGGGTGGGTGACTGTGTAAGCTTACATGTATGTTTAGTGACAGGCTGCCAGGAGAAATAATGTAACACAAAATGAGGAAATCACTCGACAGATGATACCACAAAACATCTCTAACTGCCATTCTAAGTACAACAAATAGGATGGGGCACTCAACTCCGGTCCTGGAGGCCTGCAGTAGAAGCAGATTTTTGCTTTAACCAAATTTTTAATTACAACTTATTTATTTACAGCTTAACTAATATTTTTTTGGGCTTGTTTTCAGTTAGACAGATGATAGAACTTTATTTGTCCCTGGGGGAAATATGTGTTTTTAGAGTAGCTAAACAATAGAGAATAAATACACAGATACATTATATTATGTATATATTATGACCAGTAGGGGGTGTTGCAGAACCCTAAACCTCAGACACAACCACAACAACTCAAGTCCTGGTACGTTAAAAGGTTTATTTTTGCATATACCTTACAAAAAGGCTTCGAAAATCACCAATACAGTACAATGCAATTATTCTCCTCTTTTCCTCCCTCCTTCCACTCCTCCAGGTGAGCTTTGTTCTTCTTCCACCCAACTCCAACTATCCTGGATGAGGTCAAGTGGCTTCTTTTATGCTGGACCCAGGAGAACTTCCAGTAGTAGGGCATAGCCCAGTAAAGTAGGAATGATGGATCCCTGCAGCACCTTCTGGAACTCATGGAACCTGGCAAGGCTACTCTAAGTGACTACAGTTCCCATCATACCTTGAGGGTATCCGTACAGAGAGGCTGCAACCTAGCGTATTTTGAGAGCATGTAATCCTGCCAGGTTGTCTGCCCTTGTCCTTCCACTACACTGGCCTTTTGGCTGGATATTATTCTTCTGTCCAACTCTGCCAGCATGCCAGTGTACCCACTGCTGCACTGGCATCTATTGCCTGACTCCTAGCTGAGGCAGGACAATCTTAGCCCCATTTCTTATGCTGTTGAAGGGCTGGCCTCTCATCCCGCTAGGTACTTCCAACCATATGTGTCAACTATCACTATATGTACTGCTCAAAAAAATGGAGGGAACACTTAATCATCACATTCTAACCCCATGTCAATTAAGCTTCATGGATTTCAATCTATCTAGTTAGGAAGCATAAGTGATTGTGAATCAACTTTACCTGCTTTGGTGCAAATGAATGTGACAACAGGTGCACTGGAGAGGCAACAGCAAAGCAACCCCCAACAAGGGAATGGTGGCCGCAGACTATTGCTCTCTCCTTATCCTTCCTGGCTGATTCTTCTCTAGTTTTGAATTTTGCTGGTGTCCTTGTCACTATTGGTGACTGCCAACTGCCAGAAATTTCTCAATAATCTGGCTCAACAAATTTTTAAACTATTTAAATAAACTCCTTAAAGTTCAGATATCATTTGTTTTTTAGGCCTTGAGTATTGCCAAAATGGTTCTTAAGCCAAGACTTTGCTATTGGGCTGGGATGGCCTGTCTTCTTAATACTACCTCTAATTGCTGCCTACTGATGTCATTTGGTACAGTTCAATAAAAGATCTAGATCGTTGACTGAGTGACTTGTTCATTTATTTCATCGAGTGTGAGCTTTATCCAAGGCCTGCGACCAACCCAAAAAGCTCTCCTCTGTGTAAGATTACAAAATAGAGGAATCAAAGAATGACTGGCTCACTTAATGATTTCTCTAGAGATGCATAATTAGACAAATTATTCACAGGGATATACACTCACAGGACCACTTGCTAGTACCTGGTTGGACCCCCTTTTGCCTTCAGAACTGCCGTAATTCTTTGTGGCATAGATTCCACAAGGTTCTGGAACCATTCCTCTGGGATTCTGGTCCATATTGACATGACGGCATCACATAGTTGTTGCAGATTTGTCAGCTGCACATCGATGATACAACTCTCCTGTTTCACCACATTCTAAAGGTGTTCTACTGGATTGAGATCTGGTGACTGTGGAGGCCATTTGAATACAATGAACTCATTGTCATGTTCAAGAAACCAGTTTGACTTGAGCTTTGTGACATGGCATATCATCCTTCTGGAAGTAGCCATCAGAAGATGGGGACACTGGAGTCATAAAGGGATGGACATGGTCAGCAACAACACTCAGGTAGGCTGTGGCATTTAAATGATGCTCAGTTGGTACTAAGGGGCCCAAAGTGTGATAAGAAAATATCCCTCACACCATTACTCCATCACCACCAGCCTGATACAAGGCAGGATGGATCCATGGTTTCTTGTTGTTGACACCAAATTTTGACTGTACCACAGCAGAACTGGTGACTCTTCAGACCAGGCAACATTTTTCCAATCTTCTATTGTCCAGTTTTGGTGAGCCAGTGTGAATTGTAGCCTAGGTAATATTCCAATATGTCTTGGGGGTGACTCCCCAAGGGGCGGAGTCACCTGCCAATCACTGCCAGGAACCCTACCCTACCCTCTACCCTAGTTAAGGGAGGGCCTCCCATAGTTGCTGGCAGTTCACTGAATGCACTAGGGAGTGGAGAGTTTTTGTGATTTTCTGTACTATTGCTATTGTTTTCTGGATTTTTGACCCTTTGCTTTGTTTTTCAACTTTGTCTTTGGATTTTGGCACTGTGATTATTGATTTTTTGAACCTCTGCTCTGTTTTTGACCACGCTTCTGTATTTATATTTATATATAGGCCTATAAATATATATTTATATATATTCTGTATTCTGTAGTCTGTATTGTGACTTTCTTTGCTGTGTATTACCTCGCATTTTAGGCAATTCCTTTGTGCTTTTTGGAGCTTTGGGGCTTGCACTACCTTTTTGTTAAAATAAACCATTTATTTTTATATAGATTTGTCTCGGCCCTTTGGGCATCTAGTTGGGATATTTGATGCTGTTTTCCCCCTCTAGTGGGCAGCTTTGGAAAGTGTTTTTGATACCTGTACCTTCAGGACTCCCCAGATCATGGAAATTCATTTGTTTATAAAAATGGACCTCAGCCCTTACTTTTTTGATCATTCTGGAACAGACTGCTGTGGTGAATGCTCCCTCTTCAGCATTTGCTGAAGGGATAATTAAAGATGAAACTAACAGATTTCCTCTTGCCTGGTTTCTAACTCAAAGAGGTTTAATCAAACTTGTCCTCATGGAGGATAAGTTTCTTCTCAAATTAATATGTTGATTTCTTCCACACTGGTCTATAGTGGTCCAGGTAGTGCTAATGGCAGGGTCTCCTCATCTTTCTAGTTCATTATGCTGTGACTTCGGTTTTTACCAGGAAGACCAGAGTGACGTCAAGGGACATTTTGCTCAAGCTATATACATACTACTAGTGAGACCATATCTGGAGTATCATGTGCAGTTTTGGTCAACACAGTACAAGAAAGACATAGCAGTACTTGAAGCTGTGAAGAGGCAAGCAGCCAAGTGCATCCCAGGACTTAAGGAGATGCCAAACTGTTATAGACTTTGAGAAATAAACCAGTTCAGTTTGGACCAGAAGAGACTGTTCTCTTCTTGAAGACCTCATTCAGGTCTTCAAAATTCTCAAAGGAATTGATTATGTAGATCCTGCAGAATACTCTAAAATTAAAATGAAACACGTACTTGAGGACAGTGGAATTTTCAGGGAAGTGCATCTAGGACTTAAACTAGAAAGCACTTCTATACACTGTAAAAGATGAGATGGACCACAAAAAATAGTTGGGGCACCACCTTGGTGACCCTGTATAATTAAAGTTGGAAAAACAAAGAAAAACATGTAATAATTGAGGGGGCATCTTCATCATCAATTGAACTACCTGAAGATGGAGGATCTTCTGGTCTTTAGTCCATCTGGCAGTAAGAGGTAGGTCCAGGTGGAAGGACTCCAGAAGTGACGTCAGTGGTGTTATAGCCATTAATCTTCCAGTCCACAGAGGAAGAAGGAGAAACGGCATTAGAACACAACACTAACCCTTGGAGCTGCCAGGGAATTACAATCATCAGAGCCCTTCAGCCTGTCCCCTATTCACACATCTGTGATAATGCAAAGCGTTGTTGAAATCTGGAACATACTACAGAGACATGGAGTATGTTCCTTTGTAAAAGTGACAATGACAATAAAGATCTATCTATCTATCTATCTATCTAAGTAGAAACACGTAAAAAGTTTCTGGATGAGACATTGGGACAGCTTAGCTATTAAAAAGTTTGATGGACTGGATGGGCTTCTCTCATTTGTCAAATTTCTTATGTTCCAAGATGAAGATGAATTTCGGGGAATGCGCTTTGGTCTTCACAGTCAATACATGACCAATGATTCCCACAATGGTGTATATATATATATATATATATATATATATATATATATATATATATATATATATATATGAATGGAAGAGAAGGTCTGTGATACAGTTTGCATATTTGCAGTTGGAGATCCACGAAGGGAGAAAAAACGAATCACGTATCATAAAATAGTTTTATTCCTGAGCTTTCAACCCCTATCAGGGGTCTTCATCAGAGGATAATGCTTAGACTTACAAGAATCAAAGGCAATATATAGCAACACATTCAGTATGGGGGGGGGGATGGGGGGTTGGGTGGAGGTGACCCCCCCCCTTGATCATACTGACTTAGTCACAAATACCCACCGCCCCATCCCCCCCACCATACTGAATGTGTTGCTATATATTGCCTTTGATTCTTGTAAGTCTAAGCATTATCCTCTGATGAAGACCCCTGTCAGGGGTTGAAAGCTCAGGAATAAAACTATTTTATGATACATGATTCGTTTTTTCTCCCTTCGTGGATCTCCAACTGCAATATATATATATATATATATATATATATATATATATATATATATATATATATATATATATATATATATATATATATATATAGTGTGATGGATAGAGTGCATGGCTGGGTGTCCCGGCCAGGATGGGGTAAGATCCCTTATCTGGATGGGAGGCCAGCCCTAGAAAGGCACAAAAAACCAAAAAACTGAGAGAAGATTGTCCTGCCTTAATCAGGAGACAAACAGAAGATGCCTGTGTGGCAGTGAGTACACTGGCATCATGACAGTGTTGGACCAAGGAACAATACCTGACTAGGAGGCCAATGTATTGGAAAGACAGAGGAAGACAATCTGGCAGGATTACATGGTCCCCTAACACTGTAGGCAGCAGTCTCCCTGGGCGACAATACCTGTACAGACATCCGCCAGGCATGCTGGGAACTGCAGTCCCATAGAACAGCCATGTCGGGTTTCAGGGGTGCCATCAGGAGTTGCTGCAGGGATTTATCCTTCCTACTTTCTGGGACTTCCGATTGATCTGGCAATATTTCCATCGGATAATACCCTAGCACTGGAAGTACTCCCGGGTCCAAGGTAAAAGAGGCCGCTCAACCTCATGCAGGTGAGTTGGAGTCAGGTGGAAGAGGACGAAGCTTGCCTGGATGAGTGGAAGGAGAGAAAGAGAGAAGAATTGTTTATGCTCTTTTTGAATCCTTTGTACAAGGTATTTGGAAGAATAAATATTTTATTTAAACCTGGGACTTGTGTCTGCAAGGTTGTGTCTGGGGTTTGGGGTGCTGCAGCACCCCCTGGTGGTCACGCTAGAAATTAAAACATTGTGTGATGATTTTATAGGTGAGTGTTTCTCACCATTTCTGGTGTCGTCGCAGCAAGTGTTGAGTGCAATTGTCTGAACGGTGACCTACTTAAAGTGGCCAGACCTAAATAGCTCAACATACAGCTATCAGGTTTCTGTTTCTAAAGGCTCAATTCATTGTTTCATTTTCTTGGATCGATGACAAGGTTGTGTTGGAGTGAATTTCAGATAAGAAAATTATGAATGTACTCAGTAAAAAAGCTGAGCAATGATAAACCCAGACTACTGCATGGGTCAGGAGGAATTCAAATGGAAAGAATTAGGGAGGGTGGTACACTTTTAGGAATGTATTATTCATCTCCCACAACATAAAATTACAAAATACAAGATAAATCCAATTACTATAAAGCACATGACACATCACCCACACAAAATAGTGTATGGCACTGACTAGAAAGTCCTGTTTAGTTGCAAAACTGAAACATTAACAAGAAAGCAAGAGGCCCACTGAAGTTGCAGAGAAAGAGGCGGAACAAAAACCAAAATAGTTTATACAGAGCATGAATGTATTAGACACTGATTTCAAAAATGTCATGATTATTTTTGTAAATAGAGCATTTCACATTGTTATACAGTGTCTATAAAAAGTATTCACCCCCTTGGAAGTTTTCACATTTTGCTGTTATACAATTTTGAATCACAATGGATTGAATTTGGATCTTTTGACACTGATCAACAGAAAAATGTAATTTCAAAGTGAAAACAGATCAAAGTGCTCTAAATTAATCACAAATCTAAAACACAAAATATATGATTGCATAACTCACCCCTCTGCGGTGGGTTGGCACCCTGCCCGGGATTGGTTCCTGCCTTGTGCCCTGTGTTGCCTGGGATTGGCTCCAGCAGACCCCCGTGACCCTGTGTTCGGATTCAGCGGGTTGTAAAACGGACGGACGGATAACTCACCCCTTCAAGTCGGTACTTAGTAAATGGCAGCCATGACAGCCTTCTGTCTGTGTATGCAGGTCTCTTGTTCTATCAACTTTGCACATCTGGATATCGACATTTCTCTTCATTTCTCTTTGCAAAACTGCTCAAACTCTGTCAGGAGTAATCAACCTTCTTCAAGTCCAGCCAGAAATTCTCATTTGGAACGAGATTTGGACTCTGACTCGGCCCCTCCAGGACATTATCATTGTTGTTTATCGGCCATTCCCATGTAGCTTTGGCCTTATGCTTGGGGTCGTTGCCTTACTGGAACACAAATCTTCTCCCAAGGTGCAGGTTTTCTTGCGGAGTACATCAGGTTTTTCTCCAGGATTTTAATTTATTCTGCTGCTTTCCTTTTACCCTGACAAACCATCCATTGGAGATGGTGTGTTTTGATAATTTACAGCGAAACACTGGTTACAGTCTGAAGGCCAAAAAGATCAATTTTAATCTCATTGGATCACAAATCCTTCTTGCAGCTGACTTGTACCTTGTGCCGAGATGTCCTGTGTGTTTTTTCCTGTTGCTACTTTCCCATAAAGCTGCAACAACAGTTGCTGGCTGCACAGTATCTTCAATTTGATCCACTGTAGCTTGTCACTCCTTCACAGTTCTGAGAAGTCTCTTGGTGACTTTCCTCACTTGTGTTCTTCTTACAAGATCAGTCAGTTTTTGTGGACAGCCTGTTCCAGCAGATTTACAGCTGTGCCATGCTCTCTCTATTCTTTAATGATTGATTTAGCTGGACGTCAACGAATATTCAGTGACTTGACTCCATCCTTTGACTTGTGCTTTTCATCGAATTGCTTGGAGTGTTCTTTTGTCTTCATTGTGTAGGTTAGGCCATCATACTGGCTCACCACAAGTTGGTCCTTTCACATGCAGGTACATTTATACCACTGAAACCCCAGACAGGTGAACTCCATTGAACTAGTTCTATGACTTCTAAAGACAATTTGACATTAAAGAGTCATTTTCTGTTAGTAAGTGTTGTAAGTGCTGGAGAGGATGTACTGACGTTCTAACTGGCAAGGAAGATGATTCCCTACCTAGCCGGGAGACCATAATGGAAAGACCACAGGAATGGAGGTGCAACCTGGCTGGGATGATCCCCGATTTCTGTCTCAATCAGGATGAACGAATAATGGGGGTGGTTGAATATTGTGAACAATTTATTCCCCAGCGCGATAGGTCTTTGGCTTACTCTCATCCTGGACTTCCCTGGGGCTTCTAGGGAATTGTAATGCATTAGTACAACCCTATATAGGTCCTTGGGTGCCTGTGGGCGCTGTGGGAAGAGAACCTTCCTGCTTCATAAAGCTTTTGTGTGTCCCAGAAATGCCTTCAGTGTGCAATAATGTAGTGCTGGAAGTCCCACATAAAAGGAGTCACTCTGCCATCTAGAAACAAACCCAACTCAGAACATTGTATTATTTAATCTAAAGCAAACAAGGCTACATTTTATCCCTGACACAATTTGAAACATCTTTGTTTCTTAACCAAATGTTTAAGTAAAATAAGTCTGCCTTAAATAACTAAAAACATTATCATTAATACACATCACAATAGGAGATATAAACCATAAGAACAAAACAATAGGAAATTATGCTTCAATAGTGCTTTGCTGTGAAAGAACTGAGCAACTAAAAAATATGGAAGAAGTTCCATATTTCAAAATCTCATCACTTATCAGGTGATAAAATCTTTGAACCTTATGGGCAGCCCCAATAAGTTGTCATAGAGAAAACATATTGAAATGAGGAGGAAGACCTGGATTGAGGTTCCTGTATCTTTGGAGGTGTGAGTTCATCCCACTGCTACCACCACTCTGTCACTAATTTTTTGTAACAATCTGAATATCCAAGTCTCTCAAGGGGAGCAAAGAAACACAACAGGGTTGCTGCAAGGTGAATTTCTTTATTCTTACTTTTTTTCTCATTCCAACAACAAATAAAACCCTGGAATCATCAATCACCATGCTGAACTACCCCTCCTATCCGTTCCCTCTCTTCTTCATTTTGCACCTTTCCACACCAAAAAGGGTCCAGTCTACAATCAAATCCAACTCAGAATCTTGGAATGTTAAAGATAAACCAAACAAGGCTATGAAACTAAGCAAGACCAACTGTAAAGAGCAACCATAAGAATAAAACTGAATAAGCTCTCCTGTTGAATCTCTCTTACAGTATATATCGCCAATTCTAAAACAATTGTTACCAACAAGACACAATGGTGGAGAAAGAACACTATCAGTTCAGTAATGGGGGAAACACAGAGACATGAAAGGCAGTGTTCACAAGAGACTTCAGCAAAAATGCACATTCACAGCTACAGGGTGGGCCAAAAATAGGTATACAATATTTATTATTTTTATTATTTTACAGGTACTGAGTAGTATACAGCACAGATCAGGTCATGTTTAGCTTCTTAGGTGCTTGAAATGTCCTCCATCAACTTTGCAACATTCCTGGAACCTGTCTCTGATACTGTTTGACACAAATTCTGGTTAGCATCAATTTCCATAAATGCTTGCAAGATAAACTTCTTCAGTTTATCCACTATGTAGGGCTTCCTCTCAAATACTTACTTCTTAAGAAAAAAAAAGTCCATAGGTAAGTATGAATAAATGCTGTACTAGCTGTGTATGGTCTTCAGGACAAAAGGACTCCCCAGCAGTTTTACTATATTGGTGAACTGGCAGAGGCGTCAGCTAAGTGGGCCGGGACAGGTCATATCTTGTTTGAGACGGACATGTAGTCAAGTGCAGCTGTGACACAAAATGAGCAGGACAGGCTGGTACCTGTCACCGGCAAATGTATGGTAGCTCGTTGTGTGAACGTACAAAATGCATGTGCCACAAGGCTGAGTTTGTCTGCTTGGGTTGAATGAGATGTGAGGTGCATGCAAGCACCGAAAAAATGTAAAAGTGTATGCATGCAGCATCTCACCAAGTGCAAGTCACACTTGTATAAGCTTCTACATCTTCTGTAGAATTCACACCAACTCCTGTGGCTGTGGTTGAGCATGAGCAGAGCGGGCTGCTCCATACACACACACACACACACACACATACACACACGTGTCTTTTGTAGGGAGAACTGAGGTGCATGCAAGAGCTGAAAAAATTTTAAAGCGTGCATGCGCTATCTAGTGGATATGGTTGAACGTGAGTGGAGCAGACTGCTCCATACACACACACACACACACACACACACATATACAGTACACAGGTCTTTCCTTTATATATGTTGTGACAGGTGGCCACAGACATTACCCGGCCGGTACACCAACAGAATGGAAGGACCAGGGGAGAGAGCATCGGTAAGGCAATACCTCCCCTGGGATGCTAGAAGGCAACCCTCCTGGGTGGCTGTGGCACCTCGGATTTCTGCAGGCCACACTGGGAGCTGGAGTTTGGTACAGCCCTGTTGGGTTCCGTGGGGGCCGCCAGGGGGAGCTACAGAACCCGAAAGTGGACTTCCACCACACCTCGGAGTGATTCCATGTAACACTGATGAGCCACCTGGAGGACTTCCAGGAGCTGAATAAAAGCCGCCTCACTCCATTCGAGAAGGCAGAGTTGGGAGTGAAGGTGGAAGGACTGATTGAGAGAAGAAGAGAAGAGAAGAAAAGGACTGAGATTTGTATTGTTGTGCGTTATACTGTGCTATGCTCTGGGGAGATAGAAAAGCGCCTCTCCTCTGTTAAATAAAATGTGTTGTGTATTGCACTTGTGTCTTTGCCTGTCTGTGTCAGGTTAGGGCGGCTGTACATGTCCTGGTGGTTCACAATGTCTAATACCTACTACTACAACCTGATTCATCTTATTTCAAACTATAAGCCTATTATTATTAGACTGCAACCTGTTACCACCAGAATAGTGAGAAAGTGGAGCCTGGAGGCTGAAATGGCTCTGAATGACATCCTTCACATCTTCGATAATTCAGTGATGGTCCGTGTGATTTTCTAAGCTGAGGTGTGGTGGGCTGGTAACATCATTCAAGAGAGGCCCACTGAATCAACAAGCTCATTAAAAGGGCAAGCTCAGTTACAGGATGCACTCTGGACCTCATTGAGTTAGTAGGGAAGCAGAGAATAAAGATAAAACTGAGTGCCATTATGAGCAATGCTGCACATCCCCTCTCTGACACACTAATACTGAGGACTTTTAGCCAACGAATCATTCAGCAGAAGTGTGTCAAGAAACGCGATGGTGGCTCCTTCATACCAACAGCAATACATCTGCATAATACATGGCTGTGAGTCTGACAGCCAAGTCAGAAGTTCTCTTTTTTAATTTTCTTGCTTTATTGTCAATCTGGTGCATGTATATTTATTTAATTTAGTTATTTACTTACTAATCTACCTATTTATGTATTTATTTGAACAGCTTCTGTAAAAATCCAAATATCCCCCTGGAGACAAATAAAGTTCTATATAGATCTGCCCCATTCTGTATATTACAAAAACAGCAGCCCGGTCAAGGTTTCCCGCACTTCTGTCAGATTATATGAGTAATCATTGTGTAAAAATTAAGTTTTAGAAGGTTTCTGTAGAGTGAGGTAATAAATAAACAAAATTAACGGATATACTCTCACAAACAGTACAGAAATGTAACTGGATTGCGATTTTAAAGAAGGTCTTGAGCAGCCACTAAAGCTGAAGAAGTTCACTTGAAGGTCTTTCTTGTTAAATAGCCTTCTCCGTTGCTAGTAATTCTTTCTGTATGTAATATTTTTCGATGTTTTTAACAGTATATATACACTAAAGTTAAAAATTCTTCTTTTCGTGTGTCCTACAATAATTTAAGATTTTAACATCTGCAGAAATTGCATTACTATACCGACCGACGTCGCCGCGATCACGCAACTTCCTGTAACTGACCTCTCGCGGGATTTTCTACCGCGCGAAGTGCGTTGTAAATTCTCGCGTTGCTGCTGATTTCCTCCTCTTTTACTCACTGCATCCAACATGGCAGTCGGCAAGAATAAGAGGTTGACTAAAGGAGGCAAAAAAGGGGCCAAAAAGAAAGTGTAAGTCCAGTTAATACGAGTCTAAGAAAACATTGAAAGTTCTAGTAGTACAGGCAGGTAGCTTGTGCTACGAGATTTAATGTGATGGCAGCGATATTAACGGGATGGTTCTACGAAGGTGCCGCTTACCCTTATGGGCCGCCGCCATGTAGACTAATGTGTTGAAACACTTTATTTTCAAAATTGTCACTTTTACTATGCTGTCCGTAGAGGTTAGTTTGTTCTGTTTCCTGAAACTAATGAAGGAGGAGAGAGAAATGACCAAAACAACAGTAAAATAATAAAGCGACCATTGCACCTAGCAATGTGTTGGAGGCCTCAGTCAAGGACTGCAGAATTCGTGTGTCCGCGTGTTTGTGAACCGATTACTCAGAGAAGCGTGTTTTCTTCTGTTTGGCAGAATTATTGATGGTGGAAATGTTCGCCGTGGTGCTTTGGCTTGTCGGTTTGTCTGGTTTCCAAACAGCGTCACTTCTTTGGTTGACTTGATTGCCTTAACGGAGTTTGGTATTAAGATCTGCAAATTATTGAGTTCGACATTTGCTTATTAAAAGTGGAACTTGACAAGTATTGGGGGAAAGACCTTTTTGGGAAACTTACATTTCATTCATACGTCTTGACGGTTTTTAAGTTTGATTGACAGACATGTGCTGTCTCCTTATTCTTGCAGTAGGAATGAATGGCTGGTTGATGTATAATTTATTAAAATTTAGTTAAAAAAAAAAATAGAAGTAATTATAAAGGTTTTTGAATTTAAGTGCCCGCATGTGTATGTAAACTAATGGAACTCGTTATAGATTCAACCACGATTGTGCGCCTCATATTTTTGTTTCCCAAAGCGCAGAACTAACTTTGGTGGTGCTTACTTTTGTTACAAAACTGTCACTAGGTATGCAAGAAAATTGGTTTACATTTTGTGCCTAATGTATTAAGTTGGTTGAGAAGGCAGCAAAACAATTCCAGAAATATTTGGAGAAGCTTCAGACATGAACACTTAGAAAATACAGTTTAATGTAGAAAAGTGACTCACGTGGGGGAAAAGGAATCCATCCATTATCAATACAATTTAGGAGACCCTGACGTACAGGAAGCAGTCTCTAAAAAGGATCTAGGGGGTTTATTTGCAAGCATTTCTGTCTTAGCAATGCAGTGAAAATTAAAACAGCAAGTAAAATGTTAGATTATACTGTAAAAACTGTTAATATAAATTAAGAGATGGTGTGCTCAGACTATTTAATGGAGTATTGTGTGCAGTTCTGGTCGCCACAATACAAGAAAGAAACTTTGCAGAGGAGAGTAGTCAAGTGCAACCTAGAACGTGAAGGATGTTAAGGACATGTTGTATTGTTGACAGACTCTGAAAATTAAACCTGTTTAGTCTCAAGCAGAAAACACTGTGTGGGCTATTGAATTCAGGCCTTCAGAATTCTTGAAGGCATTGACCCACTAGATCCACTAGGAATTGTTTCAATTTAACAGTCCGTGAATTACTTTCTTGGATACCAGTGGAGATTAAGGGAAAATGTATTTATTTAGGACTGATCATAGAAAGCATCTCTTTATGCAAGGAGTTGGAAGGGATTGGGGAAAACTAACCAGCCTTGTAGTTGAAGCAGAACCTTGACAACCTTTAATCAGAATTGTCTGATTGAGAGATTCAGACAGCTCAGGTATTATTTAAACAGACTAGCTTAATGGTCTGAATGGTCTTCTCTCATTTATCAATTCTTCTTAGTTTGATAATGGACTGAAGTAATTAAGATTTTTTTTTTTTTAACTGATTTCAGAGTCGACCCCTTCTCCAAGAAAGACTGGTATGATGTTAAGGCACCAGCCATGTTCAACATTAGAAACATCGGAAAGACCTTGGTTACCAGGACTCAGGGAACCAGTAAGTTATCTGTTTTACTTTTGTAGTTTTTAGCTTGTCTTGAATTGTGTAAAGCATGAGTTTACTCAGCAGGGACAATGGAAATCTCTCTGTGTATTTGTGTATTTAAGGAAAATATTACATATTAAACTGTACCATTGTCTGTTGAACCTGCCAATGGGTAAAGACGGCATGTTTTGATTACACGACTACCCTGCTTAACAGTGCAATACCAAACTTGCAAAGATGTTGGTTCACCATTTGATTTGTGGTCAAAAGAATACTCTAACCAAAAATATCTTTTTGTTTCTCACCCTATGTGGTTTACAGTGATGTCTGACAAATTTTCTTGTCATATTTTTATGGAGAAGGGAGGTATTAAAGTTTCTGTTAGAATGGTCATCTCTGGAAACCAGTGCTGGACAACCGTAAACAGTATTGTAAACATCCATAAACTTGTTACTCATTTCATGTAATCTTCATAGGAGATGTGGCTCTTGAATCTTCATGGGAGATGTGGCTCTTGACCAATGAAAATCAGAGCTTTGAGTTGGATCTTCAAAGGCTTGATCTCGTTCGAACACATTTCCCGTTAGTTTACTGCAGTGATTATGTAATTTATCAGCATTGTAGCAAAAACTGCATGTGTTTTGCTTATAGTGAGCATACTACAGGATGACTTGGCATCTGGATATTGTGACATGAGTAAGGTTTTTCATGGATGTTTTGGTGTTGTTTGGTTTAACATTATTCTCCATAGATATTCAATGAAACCATTACAAACCAAATGGGGAAAGTGGCATATGATTGATATAGATATATATGAGAGAGAGAGGAGATGTATAAAAACATTTTTTCCGTTGTGTATACCTTTAAACCCTTAGCTCTTTGCACTTCCTTGCATGTTAAGCCAGAGACCTGCCATTTTATCATTTTTACTACTGCTACTGCATTTGCTGTTGCATTATGTTTTACAGAAAGTTTATACTTGGTCTATATTTTTCAGTGGAAGTATATGATGATGTATTAGTTTTGGTCCCAAATGAGGAAACCGTGATTGCTCTCTTGGAGATCGTACTGATGTTCCTATACAGCATTATTTATGGAAATGATCTTAGAGACCAGTGTTTCATAAATGTCTCCGTTACACACAGAAATTGCCTCAGATGGCCTGAAAGGCCGTGTGTTTGAGGTCAGTCTTGCCGACCTGCAGAATGATGAGGTTGCCTTCCGCAAGTTCAAGCTGATTACCGAAGACGTTCAAGGGAAAAACTGTTTGACCAACTTCCATGGAATGGATCTCACAAGGGACAAAATGTGCTCCATGGTGAAGAAATGGCAGGTGAGCAGTATGGCAATGTTTTATGCTGTGAATGGGAAATTATTTAATGGTATCTTTTGTTTTTCTTTAACAAAAAGTGTGTTTTTTTGCGGTGCAATACTAATTGAAGTTAACTCCCAAGTACATGGAGACAGGCTTAAGTCGAGAGTAAAGGAAGAATTATAGTTCTGTACACTTAAGTTTTCTATAAAGGCAACCGCTGTGTTTCATGCTTTATGGCATTATTTCCAATTGTTCTTCTCCAAAAATGCCAGTTGTTACAGGAAAGGTCTTCAGTAAGTGCACCTTCCGGTCATCTTCCATCGAATAACTGGTTAGCATTATTCTTAACTTTCATTTGTCACTGTCTAATTTCCTAACCTCTCTTCTCTTAGTACCACACAACAAACACATTTACTGATAGCATCAGGCTATTTATTAGACCTTTTAAAATCATGATGCAGTTAAAGATGGGAATATTGAAGTGAATAGTTACAAGAAACTTCCTTAATGGTCTGAAGTTTTAGAATCGGTGAGTATTGCCCAGCTGATGAGTTAGAGGTAGTGTAGGTTCAGTGTAAGACCATAACAGAAGATAGAATTGAACCAGTCAGGCAGAGGTTGAAATTCGCTTAACTGAGTCTGCCACATCTTTGGCATCATGCTGAAACACAAGTTTTTTATGGCAATTTGTTTGGGCATTACAGGTAGCTGATTTACATTCCAACTACAGACTAGTAGCAACCTCCAAACCCTCAACTTGTACACAACAAGACTGCTGTGTAAGTGTATGGACCAGTTTCCACCCAGACACAATGCACATACTAGACTCATTTTAATATTTGGTGTAAATGTATTTTGGCTAAATTATATACACCGTTGGTATGAAGTGCACATTAACTGATGTAAATCATTAAGATGACAAACTTCATGGAAGACCCTCACACCAGTCTCATGTGTAAAATATTATAATAGGTAGTGACTTTCATTTAAAGGATTGCTCCACCAGAAATATTTTTTAAAATGTTACTCTCCCCATGTGGTTTGTAGTTGTAGCTGAGAAATAAATTCAATAATGTTTTTGCGTACAAATTGAATATTGAATATTCCAACTCATGGTGATCAAAAGGTGACCAACTCCCATGTGCCTCATGTTGCATAATCCACATATCCATTTATGGTAAAACTGATAAAGACCAGTTAGTTCATTAGTGAGTGAGGGGGAGAGGCAGATTTTTAATTCAAATGCACATCATTGTGAGAACTACATCTTTCATGTTTACATTTAATGCAGAGTTTTTAAGAAGTAAATGTTAATTGGACGTGGATTATGTGAAACGAGTTGCACGAAAATTTTTTCAATATTTAATTTATCTTAAACATGAATAAGATTGGTTTTAATATGCTCCTTCATGGTTTTGTGAATGGAGTTATTTTTTCATTCCATAACAAACTTCATACAACTACTGAATCTGAATAGTAGCGTAATCAGTTGTTTATGGTAGATCTGTGGATTAATCTAATCCTTTAAGATATTTTTTTAGCTGACCTTTCTAATACTCGATTTATTCAACACTTATAAACTGTAAGAGAGCAGATATTAATTTTTTTCCCTTTTTAAACTCTTTCCTTTAGACCATGATTGAGGCACATGTTGATGTTAAAACCACAGATGGATATCTTCTTCGTCTTTTCTGTGTTGGGTTCACCAAAAAACGTGCCAACCAAATCCGCAAAACCTCTTATGCTCAGCATCAGCAAGTCCGTCAGATCCGCAAGAAAATGATGGAAATCATGACACGAGAAGTACAGACCAATGATCTGAAAGAAGTTGTTAACAAGTTGTAAGTCCTTTTTTTCCCATTAGTAACAATTCAGTCTACTCTCAATGGTTGGGCATAGGTAATGTTTGTGGAAAGGAAATGCATTTTGAGTTATGTATTTGCTCAGACTTTGCATATCTGGCACTGTGCGAGTTCATAGTCAATTTCCATATTTTTTTGTGACAGAATCGTGTTTTGAATGCTGAGTGGATTGATATTGAGCCCCAACACAGTATTTTACCTCTAATCTGGTAGAATTGCAAATCATGAATTTGAGCAGCTGTAAACTCAGATATTTTTATTCCAAAAATTTATATTAGTTTCCATAAAGATCATATGCTTGTGGTTGTATAAATTTGTGTTTTGAAACTTGCATTTGCTTCCTTATTCCAGAACCAAATATGCACAAGCTTTCACCTTTTCTGGTCTCCACAGTAATAGAAGATCATGAAGGGGGGTATATTTTAAGGCTTTAGCCACAAATAATGAGCAACAGAAAACAAACTTTTCTTTTGAGTCAGTAGTAACCCATTGACATATGGAAAATCATGAATTAACCTTTATTAAATTGCATTTGAAAGTATAACTGGTAAATAGTGTCAGTACTAGAAGCCTGGTCTTTCCAAATTTCTTTATACCAGATCTTTGTCCGGTACAATGGAATTATTTCAGTTGCTGATCCACACCAAAGAATGGCTTTTATGGGTTTGGTTAATAAATTGTATTCATTGTTATTAAATGCTATTTTAGGGAAGTCATTGATATTATCCTTAATTACTCTGTAATGGTTTTGTTTGGCAGTACACATGCTTATTTGGAATATAAAGTGCAGTGTGTTGTTTGGACTGTAGAAAGTATTTTTATGTCTAAAACGGCCTCCTCACCAGTGCAGCAAACCCACCTGCTTTTTCAGAATGGACCTGCACAAGAGGTTTCCTTTATGTTCAATGAAATTGAGCCTTACTTAAAGCCCTGTTCAGCCCTCTGTGTTAAACTTGCCTGATAAACAGTGAGCAAAGAAGTAATCACAAGTAAAATTTAAGGAAACATATATGTAATATATTTGATTTTTATGGAGAGGCTTCTGTACTATGGGTCTCCTAACCACCTTTTGAAGAGTTGAAGGATGCTTTTTAAAGTGGGTGTTTTGATACAGCAAAGGATGACCGGAAAAGGCTGTGTTTTGTCAGCTGCAGCATGAGAGGGGAGACCGCGAGAGGAAAACTGCCCTTTAATCCATTTGAGAAGCTGATGTAATGGAAGGGCACAATTTACTTTTTTTGTGAGATCTGTTGATTTCTCATCTATAATTCATGCAACATTAATAATAATCTTGTCAGACTTCAACTTTTTTCCCTGGAACCTTAATATATTGAATACTTATTTAAAAATGTTTCAGTATGAAAAGTATATACAAATACTTTTATACCAGAATCTGTTGGAAGTTTTTAATTCTACTGTGGTGTTTTTTTTTGTTCTTATTGGCAGATCCTACAAGTAGTTGGATCTTATGCATTAGTGTATCACATGCTTGCTATTGGAGTGTGTTTTTTCATATATTTACATTCTGATAAGCAGATTTGGAAGGTTGGTAGTGGACTTCACAGACTGGGCAGACAGTGCTTTAATTCTTTGTGGTGTGTCGACTAATTAAAATGACTGCTCTTGTGATTTGAAAATTGAAAGTCGGAGATAACAGTAATCACATAGCCCTACTCTCACTGCTCTATCCCATTTGAGATAAAAACCTTTTTACGTCTATCTTACCAGGGAAGCGCTATATTCCACTTGCCTTTTGATAGCCATGAAGTTTCTCATGTTGAAGCAATCAAGGGGTTTCTCAAGAAGTCCCAATTGCAAGGAAGCACTAAAGCTGGGAAGGGATGTGTGTCTCGTTTGAAAATGATTTTCAACATCTAAGTAGTGATTGACTGGATTTGGGAATATTGAGAGGAGAGGTGACTTTTACTTAGGAGCTGAATATCGTGGAATCCTAGCTTTGTTCTTTCTTTAAATCTGGTTTTTGTGTACTTTTCCTGTACCGGTTTACCACATAACCTTAGTTGGCTTTAATATTCGAGAAGAGACCTTATGAGAGTTATACTTTGTCTTGGAGAATAAGACATGCTGTTTCCAGACACTGAATCCAAGGGTCTTCTTTCTCTGTGGATGCCAGTTCTCCATCTCGTGTATGGAGACATAGGAAGTGGTTTACTAATTTTTTTTCTGCAATTCTCCATCACTCTCCCCTTGTTTCTTGAATAAATAGACCATTAACAAGCTTCCCAATTACGTATAGACAAATTTGTGAATATTCTGGTTGGTTACCATTTAATTAACCTCTCTCTTCCTAAAGCTCCAAAACCCAGCTCTAAAAAAAAAAGAAAGATGGCATTATAGAACATGTAGTATGTATGCTATGAAACAAGTAGCATGTTTTAGTTCATGTATTAATGCAATATTTTATAATATATGTTGCATTATTGTTAATTGCTTTCACATTTAATACTGTCCATTTTACAATTTCTGTATTTATGGCTATAAGTTGGATTCTTAAAAAATGAATTTCATAGAAATTTTGTCTGTGATTTGGATTATTCTCCGATGTACATCCATTCTAGTGCTGAATAAAGCACTTTTCATCAGTTTCAGAAAATGGATGTCACTTTGTGCAGTGATAGAAACGTGTGGTTGTATCAAGCAAGATTTTTCCATACTTTGTAGCCATTTAATGCACAGTCCTCATCTAGAGCTGTTAAGGAGGATTGATTGGACTTTTGTCACTCTTAATTGCCTCGGCTGAAGTAAGCATGTGCTAGTGACGGACTCTAACTCTGGAAACAGTTTTTTGGCAGTTTATGTACAAGTGAGATGTACTTGTTCTTCGATCCTTGGTAAATGCTTTGAATTGTTTGGGTAAATATCTGAAATTGTTCCATAGGAGTTGGGCTTCTGCTACTTGCCTTTTGACCAGCAATGCCATTCAAGACCATGCTAGGTAATCAGAGGATCATAACCATGTTGTACTCATTGCTTAGGGGGTAGTACTTTTGTATGTTCAATACATTAGACGTACTGTGTTTTTTCTATACGATACGTAGCAGTTATTTACTTATAATTAAATATGAATAAGGGAGCCAGGACGGTTTGTAGGATTTTTACATTTTTAATAGATGTCTTTTGAAGGTTGACTTGTATTTTATACAATTGCAATGATTAGAAATGCTTACAAATGTTTGTTTCCTAGTTTCTTGTGCCAAGAATGAACCCTTTCCCCTTTATTTCTGAGCTTGCTGCAACATGGATGTCAAGTGCACATAATTCTTACTAGCCAGGATGGCAAAACAGGTCTCTAAGTATTTTTATCACATTATGACAGGTCAGAGTGTGTCACTCATTAGAAATTTGTACTATAGTTTTATCTCATAAACATTTTCAGATTTCTGTGACACGCATGCTTTAATTTTTGCGGACAATCAATCCATGTGTCTAGCTAGATTCTTCATGGGCTAGAGATTCTCAAGTTCAGTCCTGGTATATCCCTGAGGCAGGTTTTCATTCCAAATAATTTCGCAAAACAGCTTGCTTAATGAAAGCAAGAGTACAGATAAATGCAGAGGTTGGTTGGTATGAACCCTAGTAATTACTTGAACTTCTGATTTAGGCTTCTTGCCAAGTAGCACAAAAGTGAAGAAACAAGCTGCTCCTTCCTCTCACTCATCTCTGCACTGTTCATCACGGTCAGTTTTTGAACTCGGTTAAAGGAGCAAATCCACAGAGAAAAGGGAAATAAAAAATGGTAATGTTTAGTGTTTAAAGCTATGTCTATGACAAAATACAACTTTGTGAATTTCTTAATGTAAACATCTTGCTAGAGCACTTTCAGGAATGCAAATGTGAAGATACAAGCCCAGCTAGTTAAACAGTTAAATCGGAGCGAATCATTGATTTGTGAAACTGGTTGAAATAAAAACCTGCCATCCACAATGGTACCCCAGGACGGAACCTGAGGACCCCTGTTGTAGGTCAGGCTCCAGGGGCAGAGCAAGTGCTGAAAATGGTGCTCTGGAGCAAAACACATTTCTTTATGGGTAGAAAATAGGGAGGAAATGTTGTGCATCTGATCCGCTACTGTGCTATACATCTGTACATCGGCAAAAGGAAAAAAAATTGATCATGTAAATTCTTCTTCTAGAAATGGATTTATGATCTTCTACTTTAATTCAGTGTTAGTAAATAAAATATTGGGATGGCCATGTTCAGCTAAATTATCTTTTAGTATTTGCCACTTAGGCACCTTTAATCAGTGGACAGCTTACTAACATGGGCCTGTAACTGAAGCTGCAATCTCTGGAAATGGATCTTCAGTAAGTTCATGCAAAGAACTGCTTACATTTGGGTGATCTAAGAAATTGTATTTGAACTTCACATAGTGTTTAAATCTTCTAGTACTAACCCAACAAATCCCAGTATTGGGAGTCATTTTGTTTTGTGTTGCGAGCAGTGAGCTAAGAGGGCATAATAAGACCAAAAGTGCTGTAAATGAATTTGATCCTGGTCTTCTGTTCTCAAGAGTGCTTTGCCCAGTGTACGAGTTGAGGACAAGAGTTGGATCCAGCCCAGGGCAAAAGTCAAAACACCGGGTCCACTCGCATACCCGTGCAGGACCAGTTTTCAATTATTGACTAACGAATTGGTGGGATGTGGAAGTAAAACCCACACCCCACAAAATGACAAGACAGAGATCTGTGAAGTGGTGGCACTACCTGTTACGTCACTGTGGTGCCCACTGGCTAATTTGACATTCTGGATGCTTTGCAAGCAGCAGGCTCTTATAGAAGCTCCATATTAGTTTATCTTTTTGTTTGTGAGCTCATTTACTAGTTACTTGTCTTTTTTTTAGGTTTATGTAAAGAGCTTCTGTAAAAGCCAGATTTACCCCTGTGGAGGGGGAAAAAAAGTTCTATACATCTATACCAGCTGCGGCACTCTACCTTCCATTGAAAACTGTGGGATACCATTTCAGATAACTTAATTTTTCAAATTAAAAGGCAGGCTACTGGTTTGGAGAAATATGTATAAAACAGTCACTCACTGATGAGAATCACCAGGTACTAAGCTGAATTGTAACCCCTCATTGTTAAATCACAGATTAAAGCTGTCTCTGGTATGATCAGAAGTGCTGGTAAACTTGGAAAAGCTGGAGCTTCATTGTACACTGGGCTCAATTTCAGTGTAATTAAAAAAATCTTATAGTTGTTTATAGATTTTCTTGATCTAGCATTGGAGAATGGAGAAAGATTTCTTGAGTTTCTGTTGGAGTGTGCATCCATGTCATTTTTAGTGGGATGTATTTGACAAACACAACCTTTTATTAGTACTAAAAGTTCAGCTAAACACATCTAGATATTTAACTCTTCTGTTTTAGATTATTGTTGATTGCATATATACTGTGGCGTACCATATTAGTGAGCTTTAGTGAAGCAGCAGTGTTAACATTTTAAAAACAATTTAAGCATTTTTTTTAAAATTTATTTGAAATGGCTATAATTGTTCCTGGTTTAAGAAATTACTTAAAATTTAGTAGCCACAACTCCAGTCATTTATATAATTATATATATATGAAAACTGGGTTTAGACACAAGTATTTTTAGCATATACATGTGCTATGCACACTCTGCAGTTTTAAGCTTTCATCTCTTACTGAATATTTTTTTTTTGTTTTTGTATATAGGATCCCAGACAGTGTCGGTAAAGACATAGAGAAGGCCTGCCAGTCTATCTACCCACTACACGATGTGTATGTCAGGAAAGTCAAGATGCTTAAGAAACCCAAATTTGAATGTAAGTAGTAATGTTGTACACTCTTTACATTTGATATGTGCTGTGCTTTGATGATCAAGGTTAGGCATCCATAATCTTCATAGGTTTGTATAAGATGCATACGTTTATTCCAGGTGAACAAGAAGCTTCCCATTTCATAAAAGGCTTTGGTGTTTCATTTTGTCCTCTTTGCTCAGTCACAGTTTTACTAGTGTTTATTCAAGAATAACCAGTGTCTGGTAAGGTTGACATAGTGCCACTGACATGAGGCCAGCGTCCCATCTTAGTTTTCCCATTCCAAAAATAAACTAAAAATGGTAGTTTTATTATGTTAAACCTATTAAAAATGTTACATGGATGTTGAGGTGCATGATGCCTAGAAAAGATATTTTTAAGTGTGCTTTCCAGCGGTAACAGTTCTCTGACCGTTTTTGGATCAGTGTGGTTCTTTATAATAGGTAGAAGTATGTGGTCTTTCTGGGTTGATGATAAAAGTACACTACACTTCATTCCTCTAGTTTGCCATAAATACATACTTTGTCTATTTTGTAATCATTTTAGAAATGATTGCAGAAACTTTAAAAATTGACAAGTAAAGACATAACTCATTGTTGAGGTGTGGTTAAAAAATTTCATCTTGTGAAGAACACCCGATGTTAAATTGTATAGAAAATGAAAAGGGATTGTCTTGTGATAAAACAGTAAGTGTTTCTTGACATCTTTTGTGGTAGAATATTGAAAGGAAAGATGTAGCAAGTTTCCAGTACCATGCTTTTAAAGCTATATCAGACATTGGTGCTTCATGAAAGTTGTAAAGGTTGCTTATAAAATAAGACTTAACAGATATGGGATGCCAAAAGCAAATGGTGAATGGAGCCTTGCAATTCTGCTGTCACCAGTGTCTACCAAGCAGCAACTCTGTGAGATTTCAGAGTCCAGAGATACTGCCCTTACCAATTCTGCAACCTTGTCTATGCTTCTAGAGCCAGGTGTGGATTTCATACTGATGTCATGTCGGCAAACAAATGTAAACTCAAATTACTTGTAGTTAACCTAAAATTTGCATCATCAGATTCATGTTTAAGGAGAATATTTGCATGTCCTTTTAAGTGACAAGTGCACATGCATGGCTCATTGAAATCTAATCCATATGGTGTTGCATGATGGCCGAGAGGAGAGCCAAACTTCAGGGATATCTGCTCTTTTAGTGGTGGTAAATGCACAGTCGGGAGTCGTGAGTAGCTTATTCAGTCGGATTTGGATGTATGGTTTTTTTTCACAGACCTAATGTTCAGTTGGACTGTTTCCTTTACACAGTTCAGAAGTGCCCTCTGTACCCCAGCATCTTTCTAATTTGTTTTTTCTGCTTTGCTGATTCCTTGCATAAAACTTAAAATTGTGTTGATTAAAGGGATGGGGAGAGCTTCCTATCCATCTGATTAAACATCCTACAGTTGGAATAATAAACAAGGGCATGATGATTTGGTTTCCACTAAAATAAGAGATTAAAATGCTTTCAAGTGTGTAGAGCTTTGGAAACGGTCATCAGTTGAAGCTACAGAATTTTGAAAGTGCGTGGCTCTGTTGTTTTGAAATTTCACTTTTAAAATAATGAAATATAAAATCCTCAAGTCTAGGCCATTAAGTAATTCAAATACATGTGTCTAAACCCCCCAACCTTCTCTTTTCAGTGGGCAAGCTGATGGAGCTGCATGGTGAAGGTGGCAGCACTACCACAACCAAACCTTCAGGAGATGAGACCGGAGCAAAGGTGGAAAGGGCTGATGGATATGAGCCCCCAGTCCAGGAGTCTGTGTAAAAATGCACAAATCACAATTGATTAATAAAATATAAAAACTTGGACACTGTCTCTTGATAACCAAACATGGTTTAACTAGCACATGTCATTTGTCGTTTTTCTAAATTTTTGATCCGAGTAGGCTTCTTAGGCTATTTAAGAACATTTCATGTGTTGGAATGGTGAAAATAAGCTGATTCAACTACCAGACTGTGATTGGGGCATATGGGCAGGGTAGGGTTCAAGAGCAGTGGACGCTGGTGGCATGTTATGCGACTTACAGGCACAGAGGGGTTGTCAAATTTGATGAGTGCAGAAGCTGATCTTTTTGCCAGGGTGAGTCACTTCACACAGCTTGAAATGACTGGTGATGCCAGATTGCACGACTCTACTGTGGCTACTGTTTAGTGCAGTTTTTCATTTCCAAATGTCAACCAGTAATATTGTGCTGCCTAACAGCTGATGCAGAGCAAATACCTTATAGGTTCAGCCACAGTCTCTGCCCGTTTTCTTTCCCTCTTCCATTCTGTTGGGGTACATAAACAATGAGGCATCCGACAGATGAATGAATATCTCTCGCGTTTGTCAGCTCAAAACCCCTGTGGCTACTTTTTCCTTGTGCCTCATTACTCCACTGTATGCTTTGAACTTCTCGAGGAGTATTTATGGTTTCTCTAACTTTAGCTTTTCACTTTGTCTGATTTTGTTGAGGAATGTAGACTGGTTGGACTGGGTTGCTGGGTGTGTTGAACAAAACACTGACAATCACAACTTGCTAAGATTATATAATCCTGTGACTTAAATTTATGGAAAGTGACAAAGCTTGAAGGTGATAGCCTTCCAGCCAGTGATGCTGACTTTACTTTGTTCCTAATAAATCCATCCATCCATCCATTTTCCAACCCGCTGAATCCTAACCAAAGGGTCACGGGGGTCTGCTGGAGCCAATCCCAGCCAACACAGTGCACAAGGCAGGAACCAATCCTGGGCAGGGTGCCAACCCACCGCAGGATTGTTCCTAATAAATGAAACAGTGAAATTGGGGGGGGGGGGTAAACAAGTTCCCTCTTCCTCCTTGTAAGATGAGTTTCTGAACTAAATACATGCAGTAAATTGGAAAGTAGCTACAAAGACTTGAGATGTTGCTGTGTAATGTGACATGCAGAGTAGAACTTTAGGGTTTTATCTGAAAAATGCCTTTATTTCACACTCCCTGTTACAAGAAATTGTAATGGTTGATTTCTGAGAGAATATCTGAGGTAGGTACAAGTAGAATGAATCTGCTGCTTATAATCCACTATAGACTAATTGTGCATTGCAGGGTGGAATTTTCAGCTGTTCAGTAGCCGCCTTGGCGTTATGTTAACCCTCAGTCAATTTTTAATTTTTTTTCAACAAGAAATATGGATAACATATGTACAAATACTAAAATGTCAACGTAAATAGTGTAGTGATTTAGTGCGCATCCTCCATGTGATATTTTGAAACCGTGTCGTCCCCCCAAAAAATGTTGCAGTCGGGACAGGAGATGTTTTTTTTTTTTTTTGGTTCACTTGTTTTTATACTTTTTTTTTTATATTCATCCACACATGGGCCACACCCTTTAGGTTATTGCAGGGTACCATAGCGTAAGGCTTGATGGCTTCCACATGTCCCCTGAGGCAAATGCTGCTTTGTGAGCAATGCTTGGGTGGGTTTGGTCTGCTGTCTTGCTTGTCCTTCAACTTGATTGTAGTCATTTTGCCCAGTTGCCATGTAGATTCCGCACCCTGCTGAAATGTTTCTTTTTTCGACTGAAGTCACTAAGCATAGCGCAGCAGTTTGGTCGTACAGAGGCGTATGCATCAGTTTGACTGTCCATGTCTGATGACCACTTCATGTTGTCTCGACTGTTCAACTAATGGTTCAGTTTGTTTAGTGTCATTTACACGGCAGTGTAATCTTCTTGCAGCATGTAATTTTATTCACTAGATGGCATCAGAAAACTGTCCTTAACTTTATTCAGGCTTGGAGCACTCCCATCGGATTGCAGTGGCTAAATCCCAAGAGACATTTGGGGTTGACTGTAGTTGCATATTAATCTGAGACACTCTTGGGGTTAAAGCTACAGAGATTAACAAACCCTGAGGCAGCACAGCTTGTACTAACCACTAAATTCCCACAACATGATTTACTTGACTTCTCACAGCTTGAAAAAAATTTTATTGTATAGCTTTCTAAATAACCAGATTAACATTTCAGCCATCCTTAACATAATACAAAATGGCCTTGCATTTCATTGTGCATAAGGGACAGCCTTTAGGTGCACATGGCAACATTGGCGTCAACAGGAGGGATCAAATCAAAGCCATGTCAGTGGAAGTGGAGACCTTGAAGTGGCAGAGGACTGGTAAATAACATTGCTGGTTAAGTTGGCCAACCTTCATGTCACTGCCATGTCAAACTTGATTCTGTCCATTCCCTTTTTTTTAGGACTGGCATAACCAGCAGCAAAACAAAAACTTGTTGGCAGAAGGACCAGCACTCAGCCCCAGGTTGTTGACTTGTTTTTGTAGCACATAACAAGGCTTTACATCTTGACATATCCTTTATTGAGTTAAAAAATTACATAAAAATGTGAAGTACAACAACCACTTGAAAATGCAGCCACATATTTTTTCATTTGCACACTTTTCATTTTGCTTTAGTGTTGAGTTGGGTATTTACAAATGCTAAGCAGTTTCTGAAATACTGTCCTAATTCAGCCAGGGCTGGGGTGAAGTCAAAAGGCATTGTGAAGACCAGCTTTCATCAAGGCTTTGGTTTTGTAAGGCACTTTTCATTTGTCTGGACTGCACTCAACAGTTCACTCAAGGCACGGTCAGGGTAAGCAGCAAAGGGAAATTATTGCACAGCTCGTGTGTCTGTTGGCCACCGTGCCACCCTGTCAAGTCCTCTTGTGCAGGATGTCGGGGGGTCACTGCCAGTCTTTATAGTAAAGTAACGTAGTTCTTTGGAAACAAACCAGTTTTCCCATGCAGCTGGCCTGAGAACCACTCGCCATCCACAGCCTCCACTGCAGCAATGATGTCACCAGCCTGGGGAAGATGAGAAAAAAACAAAATGGTAAGCTGAGCCAGCAGGTCACTTGTTTGGGTTTGTTTGTTAGATTTAATGAGCTGTCGGCAAAAGACAAACTTCCTCCTGGGGATAAGTGGAGCTTTTTACATTCATTTACCTATCCATCTATAATAATGTCTTATAATATCTGTCTATCATATAGTGCCTTTTACATCCATCTATCCTAGTGTTTTACAACTATTGTCTTTTAAGTCTATTGGTGTTTACATCCATCTATTTTAGTGTCTGTAGTATTGTGCCTTTTATATCTACTGTAGCGTCTTTAACTTCTATTTATCTTACAGAGAGCTAGATGTAAAAAGCACTATTTGTCTATCGGTGCCATTTACATCTGTCATATACAGTAATGCCTTTTATGTTCATCTGTCAAATTCTTTTACATCTTATATAGTGCCTTTCATGTCTATTATATAGTTCATTTAAATTTATCTGTCAAATCGTATTACATCTATCATATAAGGCCTTTTACATTTATCTGTCAGTCGTATGATATTATATAATTAATAATATAAATGTATCTGTCTGTCATACACTGTCTGAATGGAGCAGCAGCTGCCAGATATTTCTGTAAAATTTAAATCCAATTTACAAACTTTTTTTTTTTTTTTTGTAGAGGTAGGAGTTCACCTCACTGGCACCTTAGGTCATTATGTTCTTGTAAAACGTGTGGCATATTAGGAGGCTCAAACCCGCAGTGCATCCGGAAAGTATTCACAGTGCATCACTTTTTCCACATTTTGTTATGTTACAGCCTTATTCCAAAATGGATTAAATTCATTTTTTTCCTCAGAATTCTACACACAACACCCCATAATGAACATGAAAAAAGTTTACTTGAGGTTTTTGCAAATTTATTAAAAATAAAAGAACTGAGAAATCCCATGTCCATAAGTATTCACAGCCTTTGCTCAATACTTTGTCGATGCCCCTTTGGCAGCAATTCCAGCCTCAAGTCTTGTTGAATATGATGCCACAAGCTTGGCACACCTATCCTTGGCCAGTTTGGCCCATTCCTCTTTGCAGCACCTCTCAAGCTCCATCAGGTTGGATGGGAAGCGTCGGTGCACAGCCATTTTAAGATCTCTCCAGAGATGTTCAATCAGATTCAAGTCTGGGCTCTGGCTGGGCCACTCAAGGACATTCACAGAGTTGTCCTGAAGCCACTCCTTTGATATCTTGGCTGTGTGCTTAGGGTCGTTGTCCTGCTGAAAGATGAACCGTCGCCCCAGTCTGAGGTCAAGAGCGCTCTGGAGCAGGTTTTCATCCAGGATGTTTCTGTACATTGCTGCAGTCATCTTTCCCTTTATCCTGACTAGTCTGCCAGTTCCTGCCGCTGAAAAACATCCCCACAGCATGATGCTGCCACCACCATGCTTCACTGTAGGGATGGTATTGGCCTGGTGATGAGCGGTGCCTGGTTTCCTCCAAACGTGACGCCTGGCATTCACACCAAAGAGTTCAATCTTTGTCTCATCAGACCAGAGAATTTTCTTTCTCATGGTCTGAGAGTCCTTCAGGTGCCTTTTGGCAAACTCCAGGCGGGCTGCCATGTGTCTTTAACTAAGGAGTGGCTTCTGTCTGGCCACTCTACCATACAGGCCTGATTGGTGGATTGCTGCAGAGATGGTTGTCCTTCTGGAAGGTTCTCCTCTCTCCACAGAGGACCTCTGGAGCTCTGACAGAGTGACCATAGGGTTCTTGGTCACCTCCCTGACTAAGGCCCTTCTCCCCCGATCGCTCAGTTTAGATGGCCGGCCAGCTCTAGGAAGAGTCCTGGTGGTTTTGAACTTCTTCCACTTACGGATGATGGAGGCCACTGTGCTCATTGGGACCTTCAAAGCAGCAGAAATGTTCCTGTAACCTTCCCCAGATTTGTGCCTCGAGACAATCCTGTCTCGGAGGTCTACAGACAATTCCTTTGACTTCATGCTTGGTTTGTGCTCTGACATGAACTGTCAACTGTGGGACCTTATATAGACAGGTGTGTGCCTTTCCAAATCATGTCCAACCAACTGAATTTACCACAGGTGGACTCCATTGAAGCTGCAGAAACATCTCAAGGATGATCAGGGGAAACAGGATGGACCTTAGCTCAATTCTGAGCTTCATGGCAAAGGCTGTGAATACTTATGGACATGTGCTTTCTCAATTTTTTTATTTTTAATAAATTTGCAAAAATCTGAAACTTTTTTCACGTTGTCATTATGGGGTGTTGTGTGTAGAATTCTGAGGAAAAAAATGAATTTAATCCATTTTGGAATAACGCATAACACATAACAAAATGTGGACAAAGTGATGTGCTGTGAATACTTTCTGGATGCACTGTATATCAATCCAGCACAACTTGTACCCCACTTAACCACATTAAGCCAGCAGCACATCACACAACTCTTGTTGTCAAACGAGATGAATGGACAGTTGCTGGATCTCATTGCCTTGAGGATGGCGGATTACATGATTGGGAATTACAGGGGACTCCCTGGTGACTTCTCAGCACAGTTTTCAAATTTACAAAATATCACAAGCTCATTAGAGTCTGATATCCAATGATGTGCTGCTGGGCTACACTGGTAACCATATGATGGCTTTCTAGGTATGGCGGCGAGTTCAAACAGCAATCCCTACCCTTTTTATTTATTTTTGCCCTGGTTTGGTGTAACAAACACGAGAAGACATCGCAGAGATGAGCCTTGTTCATGTGGTTGTGGTCCAGCTACGCTTCACTGGAGCTCTGTGATTGAGGGGCTCATCAGGACAGCTGCTCGGATTGCAGGTTTACGTTACAACATTTACACTCTGGCTTGCATGACACTACATGACGGGCCCACTTACAAGACTCGCCCACTCGACAGTTGGCATTACTGCTCAGTCAGATAACCCACCCACAATGCAATGCACGAGGTAGGCCTTGAAGGGGGACCAGTTGTGTCCTGTAACATGACTGATGTGTTATGCAAAAGCAGTTCCATGTAATCGCATGGGTTCAACTTGATTGGTTTATCAATGCAGCAGAGCTATGGATGTAGCAGCTCAGATCTATCGTACCTTCTTTCATTGGCTGCCCTCCCTCACACAAGTTCCCCCCATATAACTTAAGACAAAATCAACCCTGGTGACCAATCAGACCACCCAAGAGGTGGTTATGGTCGCCCCAATTTGCCAAAACTGCGTACACAGTCACATAGTGTGATGGGCTTTTTAGGTGACATTACTGACACAGAGCTTAATGTTTCTGGATTTCGCGATGGCAAGTGACTTTTTCTTTTTTTTGTTGCCCTCACACCCCTCCAAAGCTGTGCAGGTTTGGTTAACGGGCCATTCCAAACTGTCCCAAATGGAGCTTACCTTGTCCAGGCTGTTTCCAGCCTTATGCCCAGGGGCTGCCAGGATGGGCTCTGCCCACTGCAAAGCTGACCTGCATTAAGCTGCTTTGAGTATGATGTTATGGAAGTGTTTCTTTCTAAAAGCCCCCACTCTTCTCTTTCTCTGTGTGACATGGCAACACCTGGCTGTCATTAAAAAAAGGTTATGAACAAAGTGCCCGCGACGTCAGGCTGTCAGACCACTTCAGTGGAGGTCTGCCCCCTTGCTACCAGCAGAGGGTGTCAAAGGAGAAGAAAACGAGACACCAAAGTGTAAGCCTGAAGAGTGAAACGGGCGTTTAAGGACATTGGGTGGAAACGAGCAGCAAACACGCACAGATGTTCTGGAACAAACTTGTCAGTCCTGTGCGGAAAGCTGGTGACCCCGCTGTCCGGTATGACGTCGCTTTTATGGGACTGCTGCACTATGTGGTCAATAAAGTGTTTCTGAAGTAAGTGACAGACTAGAGAGGCAAGAAGGGGTCTCGGCAAATGACAGCTTGGTAAACGTTCAAAAGTTCTGTCAGGGGCCAACAAAATAATAATAATAATAAAAAAAAAAACAACCAAGCCAGGCTATGGCCAAGATGAAGAAAAAAAATAAAAAAAATACGACAACTACACCTCTGTGTAAAGATTTCCACAACCTCACTGCACAGGTCAAGCGAGGAGTGCGGCTCTCAGATCTTCATCAGCCTTACGGCCTCAAGTTACATTACATGACGGGCGGGTCGTTAGGCAATCAGGACATAAGATGGAGTGTATTCAAACCTGACTGTCATTGAGTCCCTTTAATCATATTGCTTGTTTTATATCCTTTTTTTTTTGATCATCAATCTTACATTGTGTAGATTTCTCGTTTTTTGTGTAAATTTAGTTTTTTACTTTATGATTTTATGGTTATAAGACACATGGGTCAGAAGTTGACGACTATCTGTATAGAAGTTTTGACGTAAGGAAGACAGACAATTCAAATTACAGAAGACTGAGTTTCATGGAAAGGAAGAACAAAGTTTTGTGATAAAGAAGAATGAAGTTTCATGGTAAGGAAGAAAAAGTTTTGTGATAAGAATGAAGTTTCATGGTAAGGAAGAATGAAGTTTCGTGGTAAGGAAGAATGAGGTATCGAAGTAAGGAAGAACAAAGTTTCATGGTAAGGAAGAATGAAGTTTCGGAGTAAGGAAGAACAAAGTTTCGGAGTAAGGAAGAACAAAGTTTCGTGGTAAGGAAGAATGAGGTATCGAAGTAAGGAAGAACAAAGTTTCGTGGTAAGGAAGAACAAAGTTTCATGGTAAGGAAGAATGAGGTATCGAAGTAAGGAAGAACAAAGTTTTGTGATAAGGAAGAACAAAGTTTCGTGATAAGGAAGAACAAAGTTTCATAGTAAGGAAGAATGAGGCATCGAAGTAAGGAAGAACAAAGTTTCATGGTAAGGAAGAACAAAGTTTCGTGGTAAGGAAGAAAAAGTTTTGTGATAAGAATGAAGTTTTGTGCTAAGGAAGAACAAAGTGTCGAAGTAAGAAGAACGAAGTTTTGTGGTAAGGAAGAACAAAGTTTTGTGGTAAGGAAGAACAAAGTTTTGTGGTAAGGAAGAACAAAGTTTTGTGGTAAGGAAGAACAAAGTTTCGTGATAAGGAAGAACAAAGTTTCATAGTAAGGAAGAATGAGGCATCGAAGTAAGGAAGAACAAAGTTTCATGGTAAGGAAGAACAAAGTTTCGTGGTAAGGAAGAAAAAGTTTTGTGATAAGAATGAAGTTTTGTGCTAAGGAAGAACAAAGTGTCGAAGTAAGAAGAACGAAGTTTTGTGGTAAGGAAGAACAAAGTTTTGTGGTAAGGAAGAACAAAGTTTTGTGGTAAGGAAGAACAAAGTTTTGTGGTAAGGAAGAACAAAGTTTTGTGGTAAGGAAGAACAAAGTTTTGTGATAAGGAAGAACAAAGTTTCATGATAAGGAAGAACAAAGTTTCATAGTAAGGAAGAATGAGGCATCGAAGTAAGGAAGAACAAAGTTTCATGGTAAGGAAGAACAAAGTTTCATGGTAAGGAAGAACAAAGTTTCATGGTAAGGAAGAACAAAGTTTCGTGGTAAGGAAGAAAAAGTTTTGTGATAAGAATGAAGTTTTGTGCTAAGGAAGAACAAAGTGTCGAAGTAAGAAGAACAAAGTTTTGTGGTAAGGAAGAATGAGGTATCGAAGTAAGGAAGAACAAAGTTTTGTGATAAAGAATGAAGTTTCAAGGTAAGGAAGACGGAGGATTTGAAGTATAAAAGAAAAATTTTGAAATATACAAGTTGAAAGATTCATCATATAGAAGTTTTGAAGTACGGAAGACAGAAGTTTCAAAGTACAGAAAACACATTTTGAAGTTTAAAAGACAACAGTTTCAGAGTATAGAGGTTTCGAGGTATGGAAGAGAGATAATTTGAAGTATAAAAGAAAAAAGTTTCAAAGTACAGTCATGACTCAGTTAACACGTCCTGACTAACGACGTTACGCTTTAATGACGGAGCTTCCACTGAGATACAATAAATGAAATTACACAAAGGCGCGTCCCTGTGTTCTGCTGGTGTGCTGTTAGGTTTTCGCTTTGTGCTGTGGACAGAATCCAGTGATGCAGACGCGGTGCCTTGTATCCAAAGTCAGCGTGGCGAAAATGACCTCAAACACAGAGGCACACCCCCACCCCCCTTATTATATATCAATTCGCTTAATGACCAAATCGACTAATGACACTCTGGTCAGAATCGTATGCTGTCATCAAGCAAGACATGACTGTATAGAAGTTTCGAGGTATGGAAGACAGACGTTTCACAGGTAAGAAAAAGAGAAGATTTGTGGAAAGGAAGAGAGAAGCTTTGAGGTGAGGCAGTTCTTCTCTCTCTAACGATGGCACCGGAGAGCGGGGACGTGCTGCATGTTAATTTGGACACGCATTCCGCTGTATTCTGTACATATGACAATGACGACATTATGAACCTGTGGTCAGGAGCAGATTAGCTTGCTCTCTTCTGCCCCCAGGTGGTGGAGTTTAGCCTTTGGGATCAACGCTACATGACTTTTTCCACTGAAATTAAGTCACATAATCTTTGCAAGTCATAGTCATAAGTCATAGACCCCTAGTGACTGACTCATAGAGGTGGGCTTATGTGTGTGAGAGAGCTGACAGACAATTACCTACCAACCAACCAGAAACAGAGAAGTGCTCAATGACATCTGCAAGAAAAAGAAGAACAGAGAAGAATCAAATCTACGAGATAATGAATAACAAGAAACAAAGGAAAGCAGACGTCCAGGGCTGCTCGAAGAGAACTCTGGCGCAGTACAAATGTGTATGTGACGTCTCGTCCGTCTCACCATGACAGACTGGAGAGGGAAAAAAAATAAAGATGTTCCACGGTGAGTGGCTGACAAAATATGTCGATACTGCAATACTGTTTGTGCTGTGAAGTCAGGAGTGGTGACGAGCGCCAAAGAGAAGTTTCCTTGCGTAAACGGACACAAAAATTTCATTCAATAGTCAGTCTGCAATTGAGAAACGCAAGAGTTTTTGGGGTTTGAAAGTCATTTTTTAGTTAAACTAGGGGGCTTCTCTCACCATTTCCCAGGGCGCTTCTCGCTAACCACTTCACGTCTCTGCCACATGCGTTGTATGGGCTGAACGCACACTAAGGAGATGCGGACGGATCAGCTGCTGTCTTGCTGCCGAGCTGCGTGTTCTGCTTGTCGATCATTTAAAAGCCTGTACAGCAGCTGTCCTTTGGTCTCACTTCCTTGTTAAAGTGTCTCCGAGAAATTGTTTGTAAGTAGGGCGTGACGTGCAAGTAGTCTCACGGGCCTTCAAAGTGTCTCTCCGAGATGATCACGTCTCGACCCAAGATTTTTTTTATTATAATTGATAGAAAATAAAGATATTGCTCCCCAAAGACTCATTCATAAATCCAAATCTATCTGAATTTTTTTCCGCATCTGCGTAACGCACGCCAGTAAAGTTCCTTTTTAAAAATTGTGACCTGCTGCATTTTTACCACATATGAAGACACACCAAAAGGTCCCATCATCCTCCCTTTTCCCTGCACCATTACCTATTGACCACCCTTTACGGATTACTTGATCGCCGTGAATGAGGCTTTGCTCCCTCCAAGTGCCATGGAGTGTTTTGAGTTTCTTTTCGGACTCTGATGTATCTTTAGGATTGTGATTGGTGAGACTGCCATCATAACCAGTAAAATGGGAATCGGTCTACCAGAACAATCAAACCCACAGCTGATGGCTCAACAAAATGTCTCCACGTCACAGGAAATAGTCTGGTGATTTGCACCCCCCCAACCTTGAGATTTTTAGTTAAATACTAAATGACAGACACATGCGGAATTAATGCACGTAAATGCATCCAGACAGGAACTAAACATCGTTTTTTCTTCTAATAATGGCATAACTTTCGCTGGAAGTGAAACACCTTTTAGTTTCTATTTTTTTGTAAAGCAAAACACTGAATTTAATTGCGAAATCAATTTCGTAAAAATTGTTTTATTCAATATTTGTGATGAGCGAGTTGTGTAATGCGACATCCCCTGCGATTCCAACTCGTGTAAGTCTGACCTCCGCAAGGCATCGAGATCCAGAAAGTGGAGTAGTAGGACAGGATGGTGGTGGTGGAGGCCAACAAAGCTCAGTTTACTTTCGACATCTCCATCTACCTCTGTGTTCATGAACTTTGGCTAATCGCCCCCTTCCTTCATTTTTTGGACTCTGTTATTCTGTGTAAGGGTAAAGGAGAACTGGCGCTCATCCCAGCAGAATTAGATACCACGGATGGATCGACCAGTTTGTTGTTGGGTACAACCAAACTTGCTAGTCCTATCCACTGAATTCTTTCCAAAATAACATCAAGTCGAGTTCTGAAGGTCCCTAAAGTCTTGCTGTCTACCACACTACTTGATCACTTATTCCAAGTGTCTGTGGTCCTTTGTGTGAAGAAAAAGCTCTCCTTTCCCCTTGATGAACTCTTTTCAAAGTCACCATCTCGATCCACTGCACTAATTCCCTTTATAATTTTAAACACTTCACTCAGGTCCATCCATCCATCCATTTTCCAACCCGCTGAATCCGAATACAGGGTCACGGGGGTCTGCTGGAGCCAATCCCAGCCAACACAGGACACAAGGCAGGAACCAATCCCAGGCAGGGTGCCAACCCACCGCAGGACACACACAAACACACCCACACACCAAGCACACACTAGGGCCAATTTAGAATCGCCAGTCCACCTAACCTGCATGTCTTTGGACTGTGGGAGGAAACCCACGCAGACACGGGGAGAACATGCAAACTCCACGCAGGGAGGACCTGGGAAGCGAACCCGGGTCTCCTAACTCCTAACTCGGGTCTCCTCTTCATATTCTTTTGTTTAAACTGTAAAGGCTCAGCTCTTTTAATCTTTCCTCATAACTCATCCCCTGTAGCCCTGAATCAGTAGAGTTGCTCTTCTCTGGACCTTCTCTCTTGTGCTGCTATGTCCTTTTTGTAGCCTGGAGACCAAAACTGCCCACCGTACCACAGATGAGGCCTCACCAGTGTGTTATAAAGACTGAGCAGAACCTCCTGTGACTTGTGCTCCACACATCAAGGCGCTATATAACCTGACATTCTGTTAGCCTTCTTAATGGCTTCTGCACGCTGTCTGGCAGTTGATATCCGCCATGACTCCTAACTCCTTCTCACGAGGTGGACTTTTGATTTTCAGACCGCCCATTGTGTATTCAAACCTCACATTTTTACTTCCTATGTGTAATTCTTTACATTTACTGACATTCAGTTTCATCTTCCACAAATCTGCCCAAGCCTGTCTGCTGTCCAAGTCCTTCTGTGATGTTAGGTGGATTGATAATTTGGAATCTGTTCTATCTTGGTATCATCTGCCAGCTTAACCAGCTTGTTCCTTATATTCCTAACTAAATCATTTCTATATATTAAAAATAGCAGCAGCCCCCACACTGCCCCCTGTTGGTCACCACTCTTAACGTCACCCACCATCACCCTCTACTTCCTGTGTCTGAGCCAATTCTGTACCCACCTACACACCACACCCTGAACTCCCACTCTTTTAGTTTGATGCCCACCCTCTCACGTGGCACCTGATCAAATGCTTTCTGAAAGTCCAGATAAGTTATCTCAAATGCACTACTGTGATCGTATCCTTTTTCCTCATAAAATTCCAGCATGTCAGTAAAACACGACCTCCCTCGTCTGACCCCATGCTGACGGTTCACTGACACTCCTGTTCTTGCCATGTGTTGCCCAATCTTTCCCTTCCTTCCATTCATTTTCCTGTGACGCATGCTAATCTTACTGGCCTATAGTTGCTTGGATCTACCAGCTCACCCTTTTTATATAACGGGATGATATTTGTTATTTTCCAGTCGTTCAGAATTTCTCCAGTGCACAGGGACTTCCTAAAAATATACGTCAAGGGTTTATATCTGTACTCGCTAAGCTCCTTATGAGCTCGTGGGTAAATATTGTCTGGCCCTGGTGATTTGTTTGATTTCTGCCTATTTAATCTCAGCAGCTCTTCTCTCTCTACAATTCCCAAATCCTTCAGTACCTCCTTAGTGGTCCCCTTTTACTGCCGGGAGGTTATCGACTTACTCACATGTGAAGACCTCAGAAAAATGCGAGTTCAGAGCGCCTGTTATTTCACTGTCTGTATGTTTTAATTCCCCTTCACTACTCCTGATGCCCTTCACCTCCTCCTTGACTCCACACATTGTGATTTATTCCAAGTTCAAATCGTTTTCCGTTATCTGCAATCAGATTTCCCAAACCACCTGCATTTGGCTCAAACTTGTGTCATTTACCCCCAGAGTGCATTGCAGCTGATGCCCATTTCTTACCCTGAAGGAGAGCTCTTCGTCGTCCTCCGCCATGAAGTCAAAGAGCGCTTTGGCACGTCTGGGCTTTCCACTCTCGCCGCCATCTGGTCCTGCAGTAAGACACGATACTCAAATCAAAAAGAGCGCAGACTCCGCTGAAATAAACAGAGGCCTGGGCTGGGTGGGTGAAACGCCGGATACTCCTTTCAAATAAAATAAGCTGCAATTTTATTTTGTGTATCTTGGAGACTGAAAAACACATTTGGCAGCCAACCACAATAAAGCTTAAAGGCGTAACACGACTTTGGATAAATGAGATCAGAGAGCAGGAATTTGTGGGCCTCGACACGTCATACAAATTTATGAGCAAAATGGCAGAGTCCCCTGCTTTTATCTCAATGATAAAGGCCAAATCTGAGAGTAGAGAAGGGCACTTACTGTGTTTAGAGGATGGTAGCCAGTGGCTTGTGTCAGGGTCTCACAACTCCCAGGGGCTGGGTTTGATTTTTAGTGTGGTCACCAGTCTGCCCGTTCTCTCTGTGTTTATGTTGGCGTTTCTGGGCTTCCAAAGGGCAAACTGACCAACTTAAATGAGCTCATCATGGGTGTGTGTGTGTGTGTGAGGGCACACTCTCTGGCTAGGGTTACTTCTTGACTTGTGTCCAATGTTTAGGGGGGTAAGTTCCCCCTCTTCACACAACCCTTCACTGGTCTGTGTCTGCTCAGGAATTTGCTGAGGCAGTCACACAATCCCAACTGTGGACGTGGTGAGCAAATGTGGGCAGCAAGATTCACAACCACCACTGCGCTAATAGGGCTGGTCGATCGGACTGCTAACTCTCTCTCAGGCTGTTGGCACTCCCCTGAGTGAATCGGATTCATTGCAATGACCCTCCTTATCCTTCCATTTTTATTCCAACATCCTCAAAACTGCATAGGTTAGGTTAACGTTCAGTTACAAATTGGCCTTGTGTGACTGCGAGAGTGAGTGGGCCCTACGATAGGCTGGCACTCTGTCTAATGTCAGTAATGCTTTGTGCCTCCCTTGTGTCTGTCCTCCCCCAGACCCTGAACTGGATTAAGCAGTTTGCTGATGTTATGTTGTATCTTGGATGGCATGGACTAACATTCTCTTTGTTTGGTTGGTTGGTTTAAAGCCCGGTTAGGAAATTCAATTTCTGATGCATTTATCTGTCTGCTCCACAAGACTGGCAGAACCTCTGAAGATTCTGTTGTTTGATTACTCCGGTGCCTTCAGTACCATCGAGCCTTCCTGGTAAAGGCATACATTCAGGGATCTACAAGTAGATGGTGTCCTGGATAACGGACTGTCAGGGAGACCGCAGTCTGTGAGACTCAAGGAGTGTGTGAGCAACACTGGAGAACCAGAAGGAACAGGCCTGTCTCCTCACCCTGCACACCTCCAGCTACAAAAATAAACACCGGGTCGTCATTTGCACAAATTCTCAGATGATTCTGCATTTACAAGGGGGCTTCACTCGCCTACCCCCGGTGTTGGGTAACCCAAAATACATTGATGAATGTATGAGATATGTGCCTGCTTTGCTTGCGGCATTTCAGACACGCGCTGTAGGCGCCTGCGTTCATTGATTATATCCAGGCGGGCTCGTGTTTGTATCCCCGTCAGTTGTTGTCTTTCGTTTTGAACCCGTGCCTGCTTTGCTTCTGCAGTTTCTGACGCGTGTTGTAGGCGTCTATGTACATTGTATTTGTTCATGCGGAGCTGTTTGGTTTTGGAGCCGAGACAGTATTGCTTCCACGGTTTCAGACACGCGTTGTAGGTGCCTACGTATCCATGCGGGCTCGCTTTTGTAGCTCCGTTAGTTGAGCTGGATCGTTTTGGAGCCGTGACCGTGACTCCATTAGTTATCCGTTGTCTACCGTTAGTAATATGGATAATTGCACTTACTGTTAATACGGAGCGTTTTCTGTGGTTGTACTGTTAATAATGCATCACTGTAATGTGATTCACATATGCTATATGGTTTGGACATGTGAGGATGCCGTACGTTTAATACGGAGAGTTCGTTTATTCTCATTACCCGGACCATGCTGTGTAGTGTGGACGTTTAGTTCAGAAGCGCGTTGTAGGCACCTGGGCCTTCCATACTATCTTTGTGGACCTTTGCGGACGCCGTAGTGTCTTACGTGTGACTCTGGGGTGCAGCGCAGAATCCTCTTTTCTGTGTGGCTGTGTCGGTAGTCGTTAGCTATGGGCGCGTTGTTGCTTCATTTCTCATTCACGTTAGTTGAGCTCTTTCGTTTTTGGGCCGTGACTCCTTCGTTCGCGGTTTATGAGACGCGCGCTGTAGGCTCCTGCGCACTATGTCTCATGGTCCCATCGCCGTGTACCTGCGTCCATGCCTTCCGGTTTACCATTCTCGGTTAGTAATATGGATAGCGTGTATTGATAAGGGAGAAGAAACAGCAGGAGAACTTTGAGAATCGTCTGCAACTCAAAATCAGCAAAACCAAACAACTCCTTATTGAGGTTTGCCTCACCAAAGAGCCTCTGTGCCTGGTTACTAATCTGGGGAAGTGGCTGTGGACGTGGTGCATTGCTACAAGGTCTTGGTGGTCTACGTCAGCGATTCTCAACCTTTTTCTCCTTGTGAACCCCTTCAAAAAAACTGGAATAAATTGGCGAGCCCCCTGTGTAGTCATTATGATATACAGTACGTTGGATGTTTTGTTTCAATGTGTCTACAAAAGAAGTGATGGTTTTAAACTGCTGTTGGACAGGACTTCATTACAAATTACACAAAGCGGTATTTCTGACTCATCCCCAGTAAAATAAAAACCCATTCATAAATAGTCGCGGTCATATTTTTGTTTCTTCTCTTTCGTCTTACTATGTTCGCCTATTTTTTCCTTGCTTTCAGTCTGGAGAGACGGTAGCTCACCACAACATTCAGTATCGTCACCCTGTGTTGGCACCAAATCAGGGACTGAAGTAGAAGAAGAAGCAATTGATTGCTCGTCCAGCTTTTTGTCAGACTTGATAAAACTACCCATTTTTAACCATCGATCCATAATAAAATTACGGAGTAATACTTACTCACTTTCACATTCGACGTGCGCATGTTTAAGTAAAAAGTCTTTATCGTAATTTATTTACACACACTATTATACACTACCAATTTATCTTATTAAAATCACTCGTAGTTCTTAAGTGTGTCATACGATTCAATTCGACTCTACTCTCCCTTGTCTGATTGCGGCGTTTTTATATCGGCAGACGTTATTCTCGTTCTTTCGAGCGCATTCGGGGGTTCTCGGTTTGCTGAATTGTAAGTTTCCGGATCATACGAGAATGTACACGCATCGCCAGCGGCGTAGCATCTCATCGCGTTACAGATTGTTACCTGTTGCGACTTGACAATTTTACAGAGTCTTCCGTCGCAATGCGTAAATGACTGAGGTAATATTAATGAATTTGACATTTAATTGATTTATTGACCCATTTTTATTATTGTATTATTAATAGTACTGTGATTACATTTCCCTACATTTAATATTTCGTTATATTTTTTACGTTTGGGATTTAAAATTTTGCCATTACAATATTTTTTTCGTGAACCCCCGGTTGGGAATCACTGGTCTTCGTCAATGACAGGCTAGACTGGCCTAGTAATACAGGAGAACTGGAGAAGAAGGGGCAGAGCAGGAGGCCTGTAATATGGGTTGTGAAAATGAGTGGATTGATTTGGCATTTGTAAAAGTTAGGGCACCCTTTCAGTTGTAAGGTCTCAGACCTCATTAGATTATGAGTCTCGTTTGGTGTTATTGGGTCAAGAACTGTTGACAACTGATGACAATTCCACAGCCTAATAAATCGACCAAAAAACAAAAAAAGAAGAAAGAGAGGTGTGTGAAATGAACAGAAATTGACAGGTGAAAGCAACTGGGCTACGTCAACAAGTATGAGCCGCACCTTTAGTGTACTCCACAAACACTGCCGGGAAGATGCCCTCCTTGCCACTGAGTCTCCCTCGATGCCATTCTGAGTCAATGTGCTCTATGATCTGGATGCAGTCGCCCTTGTAGAAGGTGAGGTCCTCGTCAGACTGGCCTGTGAAGTCATAAACTGCAACACACCATTGCTGGTCCAGCTGTTCTTTCTGGAAATAAACATAAAGAAACCACATTGACAACAAAAAAAAAAACCACAAAGAAGCCTTTTGCCATTTTTGGATCCAACAAAAGTAACAAAGTGCTCAGAATGGCTCACACGTACTTTGATGGATTCTTGTTTTAACTTCGGTAGCACAAAGACACCTACAACACAAAAAGAAAGAAGAGCACATCAAGGGGTCATTCAAATCAGCCCAACCCCATGCTCCCCCCCCCCCCATTGCCCACTAGAATAGCTTGGGGCCTGAACCGACCATAACATTTACAACAATGTTGACCTGAGGGTCTCTCTGGAGCTGATCACAGACCTCAGAAATGCCACAAAGACCAGCAACTGTACAAAAGAGGGGGCTTCATTATAACGAAATGCAAAATCAAGTGACAGATGGGGGCAGTGAAGTGTTTTTATACAATTGGTGGTGGTCTTCTAGTTAGACAATAAAAACGATACATTCTAGAAATTTGTAATTCAGACGTTTTAGCAAAAAGGACCTCACTTACAAATATCACCAGCATAGAGTAGCCCACTCAGGCCCACATCTTACTTCATTTCTGCTCTCCTACAGCGCCTTCAGAAAGTGTTCGGACCCCTTTCACTTTTTTCACATTTTGTTATGCTGCAGCCTTGTGCTCAAATCATTTAAATTCATTTTTTCCCTTCAAGCAACACTCAGTACTCCAGAATGACAAAATGAAAACGGGATTTTAGACATGTTTGCAAAGGTCCAGTGTGTTTTCGGACAGGATTTCTTTAAGGACATCTCTGTTCTTTACTCCATTCAGATTTTTCTTGACCCTGTCTAGTCTTTCAGTCTCTGTCACTGAAAAACAACCTCATGGCAAGATTTTGCCGCCGCCACAACCATGCTTGACCATAGGAAGTGTACCGATGAGCAGTGCCTTCCTCCAGATATGGTGCTAACCTTGGTTTCATCAGATCAGAGAATCTTATTTCTCACAATCGTAAGAGTCCTTAACACTAGAATTCCTGAAAAAACTCACTTTAAATGCCTTCGCACCTCTACCATCAGCATCTTTTGTTTTGTAAATGCGCCAATCAGCACAAGCAGCAAGCAGCCTGCTGTCCCATCCCCTGTCTTGACGGAGCTCAGCTCGAGCAAAAACGTTCTCCTAGCTCAAGCCAAGGCTCCTTATCTGTGTGTGAGATCTGGAGTTGTAGACGGTAAATAATACAGTACAGTGATCCCCCGCCTATCGCAGAAGTTACGTTCCAGACCCATCAACGATAGGTGAAAATCCGCGATATAGAAAGACCATATAAATAAACATTTTTTTTTTATAGTTTAAGCCTTAAAATACCCCTCCCACATGCTTTAAACACATGTGAACTTATTAAAACACTTTTTGTAAACACATATGATATGTGGATGTCGAGCTAAGGATATGAGTAACATCTCTCTATTATTAAAAAAAAAATCTTCGCAGGGAGACCAGGGAGACAGGGCGTGATCTTCTCAGAAGACAATTGACATCCCGTGAGACACATTTTAACATCACGCAAGACAAGGCAGTGAGACAGAAGGACAGCTGCTGTACAGGCTTTTAAATGAGTGACAAGCAGAACAGGCATCTTGGCAGAAGCAGCACAAAGCCAGTAGCTGATCTGTCCGCTTCTCCTTAGCGTGCGTTCAGCTCCCTCCCATCACGACACGAGCGGGAGAGACGCGAAGTGGCAGGAGCGTAGCGCGCCTCCTTGGGGGGGTTAAGCGAAGTGATCGAGACCTGATCATCTTGGGAGACATTACAACCTTAGGAAGCAAAACCCGTGAGACGGTGACTTTTGCATGTCACGCCCTACTTACAAATATTTTAAAACAAGTTCACGGACATCTAACCTCGCAGTTGTTGGAATGCTTTTGGCAGACAAACTTCAGGTGCTCCCAGCTCTTAAAACGACGACAAGCAGAACACGCAGCTCGCCAGCAGCAGCTACAGCAAGCCAGCAGATGATCCGAGCGCATCTCCTGAGCGTGCGTTCAGCCCCCATCCACCCCCCACCCCAGCCCTTCACAACGCTAGTGGCAGAAACACGAAGTGGCAAAAGGACAGCTGCTGTACAGGCTTTTAAGTGATTGATGCAAAGCGCGACAAGCAGAACACGCAGCTCGACAGCAGCAGCAAGACAGCAGCTGAACCGACCGCATCTCTTTAGCGTGTATTCAGACGCCCCCTTTCACTACATGAGCAGCGTTATAAGTCCCGTGAGAAAGTAATGTAACCACGCCTGGGGCAGGAAATAAAGGACAAATATTGTTTTTACAAAAGCTTTAAAGTAAAAATGAAAATAATGCATATGGAACAATTCCCATGAAAATAACAATCTCTTTAAATTGTTCATCTGGTAAAACAAACCTGGGGGTGTGGCGAGCGAAATGAGCAGGGGGTGGAGCCCCCTAGTAATAATAATAATAATAATAAAGCTGCGATGTACCGGGGGGGCAATAGCTGAACCGCGATATAGTGGGGGATCACAGTATATCGTTATTTGTACTACATGTATTTCATGTGTGTTCCGTGTCTACAAAGATGAAAGGAAATGTGAGAAATGCTGAACACATACCTAAAGCAGAAACTTTTCCCATGTTATACTAATGATGACGTGAAGTGTATAATGTGTGAAGACTTTACTCCAAATATCAAATAAACACGTGCGCTTTTATTCAAGAATATTATTTAAGAAATAAAAACAATTTATTTTACATGTGGCTGTCAATGAGTTAAAAACATTGACACTGATGGAGTGGTGTGAAGGGATTGGGGTTTCTGAATCTACCATTTGTACGCATTTCTTTTGTTCTGGTTGTAAAACACACCATTTTTGTACCCCGCCTGCATTGTCAATAAGGCGATGAGTAGAAATTTTGGTGAACAACCTTCCTGCTGACCTACTTACGTTAATTGGTGATTATGAGGTGAACTTGGACAATCTAACACTCTGAGTACCTGAACTGGTGTTTTTGCTCTGTGAAGATGAAGGCAGATCCTCAATAATTTCCACAAAGTTCAGTGGGAAGATCCCAATTTGGCCTCGCAGCTCTCCTTTGGCCCATTCCTCGTCCACGTACTCGTGCAGCTTGATGACGTCGCCTTCTGCGAGAGTCAACTCGTCTGCCTGTTCACCTTCAAAATCAAAACGAGCCTTGCATCTTGGACCACTGAAATGTAAAAAAATATGCTTTAAAAAAGTAATTTCTGAATGAGTATTGCAGAAAACACATCTCTCACTCGTATGAGTAGAATAAAAATTAAACTGATAGCCCATGTTAAGCGTGCTCAAGTTAATAAGAGATTAAGCTGAGCGGATTCATTAAAGACAATCTGGCTAAGGGATCTGGTGGGATGTTTGAAGGTGCGCCATACTAATGGCGGTCAGTATGTTTACACTACTCACCATGTTTCCTCTTCGTGTCTGCAACCTGTCTTACATTTTCAAAGTATTTCCAACATAATCTTAATCTTCAACCAATCACAATAAATCACGACAGGCAGCATATGTCACATGCAAAATGTAATAAAAAGTTCTCGTCTTATTGAGAGAGCAGCTCGTCTCCTACCTGATGAAGGCTGAAGAGGAGCTGAAGCTTTTTCTCTTTGCCGTTCCTGGATTATCAGCCTGTTATTAAAAATAATGATCACTATTATTCATTTTTTTATTTTATATTATTAAGCATATTTACTACATTCTCTAAAGAAATCAATGCTAATTGTTCACATGTAAAAGAACAGTCAAGGAGGAGGTGAGGTGCATCAGCAATAGTACAAAGGAATTAAAAAATAGAGACAGGGAAATAGCAGATGTTCTAAACTTGCATTTTTAGGAGGTCTTCACGTATAAGGAAGTGGATAACCTCCCAGTGGTAAAAAGGGACTATGAAGGAGGTACTGAGTGATTTGGAAATTGTACAGGAAGAAGAGATGCTGAGATTAAATAAGCTGAAATCAAACAAATCACCAGGGCCAGATAATATTTATCACAAGAGTTCTTAAGGAGGTTAGCGAGTACAGATATAAACCCTTGACACATATTTTTAGGAAGTCACCGCACATTGGAGAGATTCTGAAGGACTGGGAAATGGCAAATATCATCCCATTATATTAAAAGAGTGACCAGGCAGATCCAATCAACTATAGGCCAGTAAGCTTAATGTACATCACAGGAAAATTAATGGAAGGAATTATTAAGGGTAAGATCGAGCAACTCATGGCAAGAACCGTTTTACTGAACAGTTATCATGGGTTCAGACGAGGAAGGTCGTGCTTTACTAACATGCTAGAATTCAATGAGAAAGCAACAAAAGGATACAATCAGAGTGGAGCAGATGATATTATTTATCTGGACTTTCAGAAAGCATTTGATGAGGTGCCACATGAGAGGGTGGGCATCAAACTAAAAGAAGTGGCAGTTCAGGGTGTGGTGTGTAGGTGGGTGCAGAATTGGCTCAGACGCAGGAAGCAGAGGGTGATGGGGTGAGGAACCTCATCAGAATTGGGTGATGTTAAGAGTGGTGACCAGCAGGGGTCAGTGTTGGGGCTGATGCTATTTTTAATATATAGAAATTATTTGGATAGGAATATAAGGAACAAGCTGGTTATGTGTACAGATGATACCAAAATAGGTGGATTGGCAGATAATCTCAAATCCATTGTCCTCACAGAGGGACTTCGACAGCAAAGAGGCTTGGGCAGATTTATCGAAAATGAAAGTTAATGTCAGTAAAAATGTGAGATTTGAATACACAATGGGAGGTGTGAAAATTAGCGCTTGATGTGTGGAGTACAAGTCACTGGAGGTTCTGCTCAAGCTTTATAACACACTGGTGAGGCCTCATCTGGAGTCCTGGGTGCAGTTTTGGTCTCCAGGCTACAAAAAGGACATAACAGCACTAGAAAAGGTCCAGAGAAGAGCAACTCGGCTGATTTAGGGCTACAGGGGATGAGTGATGAGGAAAATTAAAAGGGCTGAGCCTTTATAGTTTAAGCAAAAGGAGATGAAGAGGTGACCTAAGTGATATGTTTAAAATTATAAAGGGAAAATGTGTATATATATATATATATATATATATATATATATATATATATATATATAAATACATATACATACACATATATATACATACATACATATATATATTCATTGCATTCGTAGTCTGAGTCCTGACCTGAATTGTGTGGGTGGTTACCTAGCAGGTAACGCATGTGGTTGGTCTGCCATTCAGCAAACATCAGCCATGGGGCCCTCTTCAGTTGTGAGAAGCAGATCATGTATTTATTTTTATATATGTATTTAATAATGAATTTCTATATATTTTTTCTTCAATCTTCTTACTTAAATATGTTTATTTTTCCAGTACATTGCTGTTTGGGTTTGAATTGAAGAATGGAAGGCCAGCTAACTCATGCACGACCAGCTTATATCTTTTTTCTTTTGCTTGTTTATTGATGAGATTATTTTACATGAGAAGGTGAATGTGCTCAAGTTGTGGGTCCATTTATTTATATTCTTAAGAAATTGTCTTTTTTATTAGAAGCTAGTCTTTAGGCCATTTACTTGTAGATAAATAATAATAATTCTTTGCATTTATATAGCGCTATTCTCACTACTCAAAGCGCTCAGCAATTGTAGGTTAAGGGCCTTGCTCAAGGGCTCTTGGCATTTACAGGATTCGAACCGGCAACCTTCTGATTGCCAGTGCAGATCCCTAGCCTCAGAGCCACCACTCTACCTAGATATCACTGTCAACCTTCCCATTAGAAATTACTAAGTTCTATTTGGCATAGAGGCAAAAGTTACAGGGTTCCATACAATTTAATTACATTACAATGAGCTGAGAGGCAGGAACTTAAGGTATTGTGGACAATTTAAGCCTCGATTATTATGTAAAAATTCCTGCATGAAGTCATCAATATGAGGCATTAATGAAGCAGGTAATGTGGGAAAAAAGGAAACCCTCACTCACAATTACTCTCACAAAGCTGACTGGGAAGATTCCAGTCCGACCCCGACATGTCCCACTGAACCAGTCGTTATCAATTTTCCCCAAAATGGACACCGTGTCTCCAGTCTTCAGGGTTAATTCATCTGGTTGTTCTGAAGGAGAACAAAATAACAGATACAAAATTTCAGCCAAAAAAAAATGCTGACAGATATTATTATATGTCTCAATGTAAAGTGGAATATTGTACTCCTCAGCCATCTAAAATCATACCTATTCAATTAATTAAACATATTTTTGCATGCAGTGCCTATAAAGAGTATTCACCACCTTGGATGTTTTCACATTTTATTGTTATAAAGTGTTATTTGACGGATCTTACGCTGCCCTTGGGGTGATGATTTATGCAATCCATTATTTAGTGTTTTATATTTGTAATTCATTTAGACCACTTTGCAGAGATCTCTTTTCACTCTGACATTCACTTTGAGTCTATCTATCTATCTATCTATCTATCTATCTATCTATCTATCTATCTATCTATCTATCTATCTATCTATCTATCTATCTATCTATCTATCTATTCCTGTTACTCAGTGTCAAACTCAAATTAAATCGACTGCAATTCAATGTTGTATAACAGTAAAGTGTAAAAACTTCCAAGGGGGTGACTGACTGCAGTGCTCTTCACAAAGGACACCCTTGCATACGTTTGTAGCTACACTGCAATGTATTACCAGTAAATAAACTACAATCCATTTATATAAATGAACACACAAACTGTATTAAAAATACACAGCAAAACAGATCAGTTTCAACAATTAACATAAATAAATCTTGGCACCGTAAAGTCCATTAACATTATAACATTATAAGGATAGTTGACAGTGGAGGAGATAAACTTGAACACTCCAGTCAACAAAATCAGCACAGACTTAAATTGGGAGGGTGGTGGTCAAAATTGTCACAGTGCTGATGACAAGGCCAACTGACGGTGTCTCTCCTTCCTGGCCATTCTAAAACATCCACAGGGTGGTGCTGATTAGTGCAACAAAAAGGAGGTTTAATGCCAAGACTCCCGGTAACATGTTGACTATAGACAGGAAAAGCTTGGCGATGCAGTTGTGGTATCAAGTGCCACAGCAGGACGCCAAGGAATGACACTCATAATGTTGACAGGCATCGTTCTTATTCCAAGCGACCGCTGAAAATGCAAACTCCAAATTTAGGACAATGGAGCCGTGAGGTGGCAGCTCTAACTAATGTGACATGGTGTTAGCACAAAACATTGTGGATTCGGAAAGTCTGCAACTTAAAAAAAAAAAAAAAAAGTGAGGGGGGGGGTCGGAAGACTTCCTGAAGGCGCTGTATGTTAATAACTACTGTCACATGCATGAGAAAAGTGGACAGCTGAAGGGCTCTAGTGATTGAAATTCCACCACCGCACCAGGGTTGGCACTGTGTCTTAACATGTCTCGATGCATGCTCAATAATCCAGGTGAGGAAATTCTAGAAAGTTGATTCAGTTTATCTGGACATAGTTCTTTTCCAGGGAGATACGTTACATTACTCATCCAAGTGACTTCCTCAGTCTCAGTTGACTGCAGGTTTCTCCAACCTTATAACAGTACCTTTGCATAATGACCAAAACTAGCACCATTGACTAACAATGGACCGTGTGATCAATGATATTCAAATTGTCCATTGATCAATGGCCATGAGTACCATTCACAGAGAGTTGGGGAATGGCTGCAATCACAGCATGTGAGTAAGATTGTGAAAGATGTACCCTTAGGCCCCCTCCTTGGTTCAGAGATAGTCATTCCTTTTTCATGTAAATGGCCTCCTTGCCTCCTCGCTCAAACCAGCGTTCCTCCCTGTCCAGGATGTGCACATCTTCATCACTGAAAGAGGAAGTCACTTGGATGAGTGATGTAACGTGTGTCTTAACATCTTTTTCTCTCTGCAGACCGGATGATTGACAGCTAGAACACCTCTGCCATCACTTTCTGGTGCCCACTGGATCCGCCTCTTCCTGCCAGGAGGACTGAAAGTTGGGTAGCTCTGCCATTTTTCGCATCTGCAGAGATGACTCCACAATAATTGCATGTTTTTTGACTTTCATGCTGTGTCCAATTATACGTTGTGGGTGCCTTGCCACTCTAACTCTTTATCATTGTCCTCTCTTTCTTTTACACTACAAGTTATTTTGTGTATCTTAATGTTTTTAGTATCCCTTGTACTGTGTTTCATCACCATTTAATGGCAGCTTTACTGTCGCCATTCTAGGAGGACATTGAGATAAAACTTGTAAGCAGGAGTATTTTCAGTGCTTTCTCACACAGAGCTAGTGGGCCTACAGAATAAGCTAATGAGTGACATGGACCGATGATCTCTTTTGTTAAATAATTATTTATGTTGTCACAGATTAAGAGAATCATTGTTTCACAGAGTTGTTGTGTGGGAGTACACTAGTTTGTGCTGTTCCTGACCCTTGAAGCGAATGCTTTAAAGAGGCCTGTGAGGCCCATTTGATCCTACAGATGGTTCTGCCTCAGTTTTTGGGAAATCAGCCAATACACCTCTGCAGAGGACAACGCCGAGTATGGAGGGCAGGGCCACCTCTTACTACTCAATAAACAGTATGGCTTTCTGAGGTGGGCTTTACTCAAGTGACAAACAAAAGGAAACTCTCACCGGCAATGAAGTCATGCAGGACTTCAGCTTGCTGACCCTGGTACTGATAGTCCATGCCATCAGAATAGGATCCCTTAAAGAAAGAAAAACAGAAAACAGACATTAAGATGTTAGTTGTGTCTTCAGGCTGATGAGAGGGTGTTAAGTGTAGTGCACAAATGGCAAGAGATCCGCTTTGGTTTTGTTATTTCAAATAGTCATCTTCTTCTTCTTCTGTGCCTTGATATAACTATATACAAAAGTATGTGGACAGCCTCCCAAATCGCAGAGTTCAAGTGTTTTACTGTTCACAGGTGCATCAAATCAAAGCACATGGCCGTGCAATCTCCAGTGACGAACATTGGCTCGTACTGAACAGCTCAGTGACTTTAAACGTGACACTATCATAAGATGCCACCTTGGCCACAAGTCAGTACATGAAGTTTCTGCTCTGCTAAATATGCCCTGGTCAACTGTAAGTGCAATTATTGTGAAAGGGAAACTGTGAGGAGCAACAACAGTTTAGCCTTGAAGTGGTACTCCAAAGAAACTCAAAGAGCAGGGCCTCTGAATACTGATGCACTTAAAAATGGCTTATCCTCTGGGGCATCACTCACAACAGAGTTCTATTCTGCCTCTGGAAGTAAAATCTGCACAAGAACTGTGCGTCAGGAGCTTCATGAAGTGGATTTCCATGGCCGTGCAGTTGCATGCAAGCCTAAGGTCAGTATGTGCAATGCCAAGCATTGGCTGAAGTGGTGTAAAGCATGCCACCATTGGACAATGCAGCCGTGGACATGTTCTCTCTGGAGTGATGAATCACACATCACCATCTGGTAGTCTGGTGAATGAATCTGGGTTTGGGGGATTCCAGGAGAACGCTACATTCTGTACTGCATAGTGCTTACTGTAAGGTTTGGTGGAGAAGAGATAATGGCAGGGTTTGTTAATGTTGCAGCATGCTAAGACATTTTAAACAATTGTGGCAGCAGTTTGGAGTAGACAGCATCACTGAGCCCCTTTGCACAAAGTCAGGCCCATAAAGACATGGAGGAACTTAAGTGGCCTGCACAGAGCCTTGACCTTAACCCTATTAAATACCTTTGGGATGAACTGGAACGCCCTTTGTGAGCTTGGTCTTCTCATCCAACATCAGTGCCTGACCTCACACATGCTCTTTTGGCAAAAAGGGCTCACTGCAAAATCTTGTGGAAAAAGAGTGAAGGGTGTTATAGGGGACCCATCTCTATATGAATGGCCATGGGTTTGGAACTGGATGTCCAGTAAGCTTATATTTGGGTGGTGGTCAAGTGTCCACACACTTTTGGTCATAAAGTGTAACACTCTCAACCCCACATTAATCCAATTGTGAAGGGTCAGAACCTAAATTAGTGAACATCAAAGGCAAGGTAGAAACCAGACATGGTCAGGGTGCCACACACTCATGCGGTCATTTCAGAGTCACCGTTGCCAAGCTTAGTCGAGACCCAACGTGAGGCCCTTTTTCACAGCTGTGTTTGTTTGGAGTCACTCCCATGACGTCCAGATTTCGAAAGCGCTTCACACTTACTGTATACAGTTTATGATATTTGATGCCATGAAAAACAAATTACTTCAAAGCTGCCACTGGCCTCCAAGTTTATTGCTCTTCTCACTTGAGAACTCAACTTTGGAGGAGACTCTGCTTCACACAGACTCAAATGTGAGCCGTACTTTCTTAAATTCTTTAGAATGGTTTGTTTTGGATTTTTTTTTGTGTCTTGTGAATTTTCTCATTCCCTTCAGCTGACTAGCTTTGAATGATAAATTGTTTTCATAATGTATAACTATTTAGGAGCTGCACTAGGAGCATGGAAAAGGTGCAATATATATAAAATGTATTATTCTTATTACTAAAGGAAGATTTCCCATAGTCCCCTAGTCCAATGGTGCCCCAAAGGCTCACCATATACAATTTTGGGGCATAATGAACCCTTATATGTCAGTTGACGTATTGGGAGAGCACGGGGGGGGGTTTGGGGGATCATGAAATCGCTGGAAAGGGGTGTGTGGTGCTCCCGATTTCTCTGTAAAAAGACGAAGGTCCAAGTTTTTACAATCCTGGTGCTTCCTGTCTTGCTATATGGTTGAGAGACATGGACGCTATCCAGTGACCTGAGACAAAGACTTTGGGTACTACTGGTTTGACTTTGTGTCGAATGAGCGGTTGGTCACGGAGTCCCAAATGAAGCACATTTACCTGCATTGTGAGGGAGCGTCAGTTACGGCACTACAGTTCTCCAAGGGTGATCTGGCTTGTAGGATCTTCCATGTTGAGGACCAGGCCAAGGGGATGCCCATGTAACACCTGGCTGTGGCAGATAGATGGTCATTTCTGGTGGGTGGGACTGGACCGTGTGTCTGCTTAGGGGGTTACCAACCAGGATCCCGAGCTGTTTCATTATGTGGTGGGTGTGGCAACACACTGTACCAATGCATGCTCCCCAACCAGACATCTTATCACCACTGCCAAAGTGTTTACCATCTGACCTTCTTACAGGTGGATTCCTGTACTGCACTATTTGGCTGTGTCGTTGTAATTACAGTCCCTGTCAGGCCCCCCTTTAATACCCTCCGGAGAGATATCAGTGCTTATTTGACAGAAAGTCAACAGTGTGGTCATTGTCATGGTGAGAGCATTCCGGACTTCTTTAAATTCATCAATGAAGACCATGCAAAAGATACCTGAGAATATCTTCGGTTGTTTTCCTCCGACTTCAAGGGGGTGATTATCTTCATATGCGACTTGTGGACTTTTCCCTTTTTGTCTCCCACTTGACACTCAAAGTAATTGCCGTCAATCTGCTGGAGCAGCACCAGAACTTCTTTTTTCTTCAAGAAGAAAAAAAAAATTAATTGTGATTTATTTATTTTTTCTTTAATTTGAAAAAGGTTGCCATAAATGTTACTTCAGTTGTAATGCTGTTGGAAAGTTGTGCTTTTACAGTACGCTCGGGTGGCACAGTGACGCACTGGTAGTGCTGCTCCCTCACAATAAGGAGACCAGAGTTCATGTCCTGGGTTCTCCCTGCATGGAGTTTGCATGTTCTCTCTGTATCTGCGTGGGTTTCCTCACACTGTCCAAAGATATGCAGATTAGGTACTGATGATGCTAAATTGGCCCTACTGTGTGGTTGGTGTGTGTGTGCACGTGTTTATCCTCCCTGCGATGGACTGGCTCCCTGTCCACAGTTTGTTCCTGCCTTGCGTCCTATGCTAGCTGGGATAGGCTTCAACACCCCCCACTACCCTGTTCAGGCCTAAGCGGATTAGAAAAATGACTGTCAGAATGCTAAATATGACTCGTAATATTTAATTTGTGTGTTCTATTTCAGTATATTTTTTATTTTAGAAATATTTGGAAAATTACTCTTCAATCATTCTCACCTGGACAAATCTGGCAACACTGTCAGGATTCTGTTTTTTGATTTATCCAGTGCTTTCAATACCATCCAGCCATCCCTGTTATGGGGTCATCTCATGAGCCTGTGGTGTCCTGGATAATGGACGGTCTGTCAGGCTGTCAACAGTTTGTGAGACTCAAGGACTGGGTTAGCAACACTGGAGCACCACAAGGAACAGGCCTGTCTGCTTTACTCTTCTTGCTGCACACCTCAGACCATAAATATAATATCACGTCATGTCACTTGCAAAAATTCTCTGCTGACTCTGCACTTATGGGGTCACTCCTACAAGTATTTGGGGGTTCACATCAATGACAGGTTGGTCTGATCTCAGAAAACAGAGGAACACTAGAAGAAAAGGTGAAGCAGAAAGAGCAGAGCAGGCTCTTTCTCCTTATGAGACTGTGTTTCTTTAATGTGTGAAGCGACATCCTTCACATCTTCTACAACTCTGGCCAGTACAGTTTTCTACGCTGTGGTGTGCTCTGCTGGTAACATCACGTCAAGAGAAGCTCACCAAATGAACAAGCTAATCAAAAGGGCAGTTATGGGACACATTTTGGATGTCCTGGAGGAAGCAGCAAAGGAGAGAATTAAAACAAAACTGAGTGTCGTTATGAACAATGCTGCACATCCTCTCTCTGACACACCAATACGGAGAACTTTCTGCCAATGAATTATTCAGCAGAACCATATCAGGAAATGCAACGGGAGCTCCACTATACCAACAGCAATACGCCTGTATAGTGCCTCACTGGGACTGGGACTGACAAGTTAATAAGTTCTTTTAAAAGTGTTCTTCCTTTTTAGTCATATTTTTGTATGTTCAGGCCATAGTCTCTCTCTCTCTCTCATATTATATATATATATATATATATATATATATATATATATATATTGTAAGAATGACACTATATAGCGCCTGACCCAACACAGATTGGACACGGGAGGCACGTATAAAATAAAACAAATACTTTTTATTTTCTTCGTCTGTAGGCTACGCCTTCCTTGTACCCACAGACACAACACAGTCCCAAGCACAAGCAACACACAAAAGCACTTCTCTCTCTTCCACCACCACTCCTCCACAAGCTTAGTCCTCCTCCTCCTGACTCTGGCCGCCGGCTCACTTTTATTGGGTACCCGGAAGTGCTCCAGGTGCTTGATTATCGACATCTGGCTGTACTTCCGGGTAAGGCGAAACCAGTGCCCAAAAGGGGCCAGCCGCTCCTGCTGCAGCACCCCCTGGTGGCGCCTGCGGAACCCCACAGAGCTGCACAGAACTCCAACCCCCATGAAGCCCTGGGGGAGTCCGAGGCACCACTGCAACCCAGGAAGGCTGCCATCTAGCGTCCAGGGGGAGATACAGGGCTTCCCACCCTTGTCCCCCTGGCAGATGTGGTGAAGGGGTGTCCCGGCCAGGCATGGTCCCTGGCCTTCCGTCACAATATTTTATATATATATATATAAAAAACTATAAAAGCTAAATTTCCCCCTTGGGACAAATAAAGTTCCATTGATCGATCTATCTATCATATAGTGCCTTTCATATCTATCTATCTCTATATCTACAGTATCTATCTATCTAGAGGACTCCGAGCTCATGTGGGAGATGTTCTGTAACTGAAATAGTATGCAGGTACAAATGACCTCATTAGCTCATTAATATTCATGAGGTCATTTTCCAACAGTGGCACATTTGGGACTAGACAAAATTCTGGGGGGAATGCAAAACAGACACAGGCAGGAATTAAAGTGAGATTGGGATTGTGTGTAGACTTGCAAGAAAATGGGAGATGGAGGTTTGGGACTTTAAAATAAATTAATTACACTCACCACACATTATCTATTAGGTGGTGAAGGGGTGAGAGAGATAGTCAGACAATTAGGGACAGGAGATGAGTAGGGGTCAAGAATGACTAGGCTGTGGAGGGCAATGTAGCCAGGACATCAGGAAACACTCTACTGTGAAGAATGCCTTCAAAGGATGGCACCATTTTTTGCAGAACTGTGTCCTTGTCACTGTACTGGGACACTAGAAGCCACATATAGACCACAAAGTAAGCGCTCCCATTGGCCTCGCCAACAAGTCTTCCAGTAGCAACTCAAGCAAACCCAAGTCCCAGGATGCACCTGGTTGCTCTCTACTGTACTGCTTCAAGTGCTGTTATGTGTTCATTGTAGCGTGGGGACCAAAACTGCACACAAAACTCCAGATGTGGTCTTGTTAGTTAATTACGTATATAGTCTGTGCCTAACAGACCTTGATTTATATTCAACAGTTTTAACAATATGAAGTTTTACTTGTCTTTTTAAATGTTGTGTCAGCAAAAACCACTAAAACCTTTTCAGAGGTTGCTTTCTTTAGGATATTGTCTTCCATCTTGTAGTTATCCATCTATCTATTATATAGTGCCTGTCACATCTATCTAACTATCTATCTGTCTATCTATCTATTATATAGTGCCTTTCATATCTATCTATCTATATCCCATCTTTTGTCTGTTTTTGTTCTCTGCATTATTAATTTAATTATTAACTTTATGTGTTCACTTTTTGGGTACATTTTAGGGTGTTTTTCTGGGTATAAGGTCAATGCAGGAGTACCCCACTTTCTGGTCAACACCAAATAAAAACTAGATGGATGCAGATGGAATGTGAAAACAACACAAAGACATTGACTATGCACCTGGGAGTCAATAGTGCGGCCACCTGAGTTCACCACATTTGACAAACAAGACTTGCAGTGTTTTAACAAGTGCACACTTGCTGTATTCACAAACTGAAATAAGAAGGTTGCACTTTACCGTGTTTTATTTTAAAAAACAAGCCTTAATTGACATCACCTTTCACTGCTGTTGTCTACACAAGGGAAAAACTGGTAAAACTGGTTTGGCGTGGAGTACAAAAATTCATTCTTCCAATCTGGTTTTAAAGTTAAAGGTGATGCATCATCACATGGCAGTGAAATCCATCAAAGCTGTGACAGGCAGGCACGCTCACGACTGATTTAAAGTTGAGGAACAAAATGCATGTCTTACAATATTCCACCGAGAGGAACTGGGCACTGTCTCAACAAAATGATATGGTAGTTCACTTACATACAGATTGCACTCTGGAAAAATCCATCCATTCGTCCGTCCTCCAACCTTCTCACTTAAGTTTAGAGTCGGGGGGGCCTTAGTGGCTTCAGATTTAACTTTGGAAATTCACTCATATAGGGTGTTAGACATGCAAGTCTAGGGAGAGCTTCATGGGCTCTGAATAGGAAGGAGTCAGAGGAGATGGGTAACGGAGCATCACTGTCCTCCCAGAGGACTTCTCGTATCATTTCCGCACAACTCCTATAAGACTCGTCCCATCCTGTCATCCCACTATATAAAGAACCCAGACACTGGAAGACGGCATTCCCTTTGGAGCCAGCTTCAGAAGAGGACAGACTTATGTCACTTAAACGAAGCTTTTGGGTTTCACTGGGTCTGGACAGTCCTTCAAGACCATTTAAAAATCTGTAATTTATTTGAAGGGATTTGCACATAATTAAATGTGGTTTGCAATCTGCACCCCAACTCTTTGTTTGACTCCATCTTCGCTTTTTACAGGGGGCAATTCCGACTCACCCATAATCCAAGCAAACATGTCTTTGGAATATGGGAGAAAAGCAGAGCACTCAGAAAAAAACCACACAGAGACACAGGCAGAAGGTTCATAATCGAAACAGAGATGAACCCAGAACTTATGAGGCACAAATAAAAACTCTTGTCATATACAGTAAAGTCACTCATAAATGTAAGATCGAGTTTACACTATCACTCTGATGTGATCAGATTCTGATTTCTCCACATAATTTAGTACAGATTGGAATCTGGTGTAAATAACCAAAACCACATGGCTGTTGTGAGTGCCATGGAGGAAGGATAGGCATCCCGGCAGGACATAACAGATGGACTGAGTGGACACAGGTGCTGGGAGCAGTTCGTTCCCCCACACAGCAGGTGGCAGTGCTCCTCAGGGATGAACCCAATTAGGACACCTGCAAGGTGGAGTTAGAGTTCAGAAACGAAGCCCTGTCAGGGTCCTTGGGTGCTGCCAGAGGGTGCTACCCTGGTTTTCACACGATATGGAAGTGCACCAGAGGATTTGACTGTTGATGTCAGAAACAGTTCCCTGGTCTAGTTCTGTGGCCTCACCTTGGGAAGTCAGATTTGGGAGGCAGTAGGTGACACTCACTTGGGAGAAGGAAGAAGGGGGAAAAAATTGATTGTGAATTGTATTCAGGTATTGATCTTTTGTCTGCTGATTATTGGAAATGTGGTTTTGACAAATAAATACCCTTTCATTTGAACCCGGAATTGTGTTGGGTGAGATTGTGTCTGAGGTTTGGGGCTCAGTGGCACCCCTTTGTGGTTACACTGCTTACATCAAAAAACAATCTGGTTTGTAGTATTGAATTCCGATTCAGTTCCAAACACCCTGATCTAATCCGAGGTTAAACATTCAGTTCAGACTTTCGCTCTCGAGAAGGTGTCATTTTCGTGCATCGTGCAACTTCTTAAAACAAAAATAGCCTCAGATGCCAACAATCAGTGGTACAGCAAGGAAACAAAATTTTGAAATAAATTTCCGTGCTATGCTAACTGACCATATTAAGAAAAACAAGCACTGCTTCTAAAATTCAGAACACTAAATAGCATCAGCAAAGCAAAAACCCCAAAACACAAGTAGGGATCCATGTTTACATCTTAGGCCGATGTCACGTTACACAACCTCTAGTTGGAGGGGATGTCAAACCTGAAGACTGCAGTTACTAATCTCGTCACCTTTGCATGTCCAATCACACATCTAGAAATTGCTGGGGATGTCAAATTAAACCTCTCCCTTACGACTTTCCAGGATGCATTCACATTTCTAAAGTATCATGAGTTTCTGACAGTTAATGGCGTGCTGCCTTATGGAGCCAGTGCCTGTGCAAAGGGCACATTATAGATATGGCTGTTATAAACTGGGATACTCAAAGCATGTGTGTCCCAAACAGTTCATAAAATGCCCACTAGAGGGGGATTATCACCGTCAAACCCTGGCTAGTAACACAGACAAATGCGGGGTTGTTCTTTTTCTTCCTCTTTCAGCTGCTCCCATTAGGGGTCACCACAGCGGATCATCTTCTTCCATATCGTCCTGTCCTCATCATCTTGTTCTGTCACACCCATCACCTGTATGTTCTCTTTCACCACATCCATAAACCTTCTCTTAGGCCTTCCTATTTTCCTCTTACCTGGCAGCTCTATCCTTAGCATCCTTCTCCCAATACACCCAGCATCTCTCCTCTGCACATGTCCACACCAATGCAATCTCGCCTCTCTGACTTTGTCTCCCAACTGTCCCACCTGAGCTGACCCTCTAATGTACTCATTTCTAATCCTATCCATCCTCGTCACACCCAGTGCAAATCTTAGCATCTTTAACTCTGCCACCTCCAGCTCTGTGGGGTTGTTAAAAAAAAAAAAAAAAAAAAAATACAAGGTTTATTTCACAAAAGCTCTGTTACAATGTGATACTCCGAAAAAACACAAAAGGCTATTCCAGAAACGACCAAGTCCTAATGCAGATTCCAAAGAATGGTCAGAAAACAGCAAAAAAGGTCAGGAATCCAGAAAAGTCACAAAAAAAAAATAAACCCACAAATGCACAGTAGGGCACTCACCAACTCCTTAATGCATCCAAAATGTCCCTGTGGATTTATAGGGCGGAGGGCAGTTCCTGGAAGTGACTGGCAAGTGGCCTAACCTCTCCCTAGCAGCTTGAACCGGGATCAGTCGATAGTGAAAGTGAGGATGAGCCACGCAAATGAGTACAAATATCTAGTCAGCAAGGGGTGGATACACGACCTTTGTACTTTTAGTCATGAACAAAATCCATCATGGATGCAAATACATACTGCTGCATAAATAAATATTCCATAAAACCAGTGTCTGTCCATGAGTTAAATATATATATATATATATATATATATATATATATATATATATATATATATATATATATCAATAAATAATCCAAGAATAACACCAGACTAAAACCACACAGTCCTCGGGTCCTTTCTTTCTTTCTGTCACCCTCTCAAGCCCAGTATGTCTTCTCCACTTCGTCTCCCCAGCTTACTCTATTAGGGTCCACTCAACCAATGGAGAATCCAGCAGCTGTGGTTCCCACTTCTGACTCTCATTCCTGCTGTCTTCCTCTGTGTCTGCTGGACCATTTAAAGCTGGCTGTCCTTCCATCTCCCACCATGGGATCCTAGTGTCTTTGGGATCCCTAGGAAGAATACCTCCATTGTACCCTGGGACATCCAACAATTATCATTGTGGGATGATCTGGAGTGTCAATTGCTCGATCTTCTATGGTACCACCAACTGCTCTGCCTCCGGCCCCCAATACCGCCCTCTCACTAACTGTTCTCATCTGTCTCTCCTCTTTGGTCCCCTGATCAGGCTTCTTTTATATAAGGAGAGGGATGAAGGTGTGCTGATGACAGACCTCAAAGCACTAAAAAGGCAACATGACTGAACTGTGCATGTCTGCACGACCAACCAATTACCCCAAAAACACCGCGGTGCTGCTCTGCCATACTACCAGAAACAACTAAAACCCCCTGAAACCCAAGTGCCTTTATTAAAATTATTAAAAATTATTTAAAATCGCATATCACCATGAATCCCACTATACCACAGGGACTACCCAACAAATACACAGAACATAACCAAGGCACAGTACACAATGAAGAAAAATTAGCATAAATGATTGGAAAATTAACAAAAAGGGCATAAAGAAAAGAAATAAGCTCCAGCCAAAAAGAAGCCCTGGCTGAAATGCAACAACGGCAAGATTAACCACAATCTTGGCTCTTTATTTTTTTTTTTCTTCCTTTTTTCCATTCTATCGTGGTACATAAAACACGAGACTGTCAGACAGATGAGCTTTCTCCTCTGTTTGTGAGGTCTGAAACACCCACGTTCCTAATTCCTCTTCACTACATCATATGTTATGTTATTATATGTTACCTAATGCTTCTCCTCCTTTGTCTCCTGCAAATCAGACGACCGGCAGCCTCAGTTCCTTCCAGTCTGGCTTCTTCATTTTAAGCCACTCTGTTGTTTGAAAAGTCTCAAAAGAACTTAACGATATTTGCTTTTGTTTGTTTGTTTTTTTTTGTTGCATCAATTATGTGGGGTTCACCTTTGAGGTGCCCCAACACTTCATCTTGTATTGTCTCATATTTTCCATGTGACCAAACGGGCACATCCTTTGGATGTGGGAGGAAAGGCGTGTAACTAAAGGACACACATAGCCACACACAGACACACAGAGAACATGCAGACTCTACATAGACACTGCCCAGGCCAGTTGTGAGGTACAAGTTCTCATGCACTCATACAGGGTAAATTTAAAACAAGGATCTCCAACTCTGGTCCTGGAGCATCACAGTGGCTACAGGTTTACATTCTGAGCCTTTTCTCAATTGGTGACCAGTTTTTGCTCTTAATTAATTCCTTTCTCCTTCAGTATAATTGACTTATTGTTTTTTGTAAGCTTCAGTTCTCTGTATTGCTTCACTTTTTCATTAAACGGCATCAGAAACAGAAACCTGTAATTTAAAGTCACTAAAAAAGCTGACAGTCATAACTTTGGGAGGATGGGGAAACACCTGAGTAACCAGGGAAGACACCCAGAGACATTCTAGGACGACATACAAACTCCATATAGGCTGCTTCTCTTAGATTCAGATTAAAAATCTCTGTCACACACAAGTGAGAGCAAAAAGACCAAAAATAAAACAAATTCACACAGCCATGGAAATTGACGTCCCTGATCATACAGGCTGTGAATACATCTCCCACGTCCCACAAAAAAAAGTCAGTGCAGAATTCACAGTAACGTTTTGCATTACCTGAAAAGAAAGCTCTCCTGGAATTCTTGAATGGTGGTCCCGCTCTGCAACTCCATGTGGTAAAGCAAGCTGGAAAGCAACAAATTTAAATTACTTCAAGGAATCAGAAAATCCCAAGTGTGTTCTCAGCTGTTTCTGAAAGGAATTCCTCAGCCACATATGGAAGGACTAATTCAGTTCATCTCAAGTTACAGGGAGCAGCAACGGAAACCCCCGCTTAACAAGTAACAACCCCCCCAGAAGATTTCTCTATTGATTTGCTGGAAGTGTTTGGTCCTTTAAGTCTTATTGTTTATATCGCATCTGGATGTCATCCTGTACCTGGCTGCTCCAAGAGTCCTCCATCGTCCACAATACAACCTAAAAAAAGAAATCAGCAAACGGCCCACATTAACTTACTAAATGCCGTTTCTTTGCTGCGTACTTTTTAGGCCCTACCTTTGCCCCGAGCACATGCTTAGCAGACCCAGGATATGTTAAGGCCTGCCATGAAGAGGCAGCCAGCTGTCGTATCTAGTCTTATAGGTGGGACATTTGAGCAACCATGTCAAAGACTTTAAAACCTGCCCTTTAATAGGCTAACGTGCCTTGTGGCGTAATCCTCCAACCTCTAACCTTCACTCCCAGCAGCCTGATTATTTTCTATTTGTTCATGATTAATATTACAAGATCTCACAGGGTGCAGATATTTATTTACAGGAGAAAGAGTGTTAACCAAATATAGCTTTATACATCAGCGTCATTCCATTCATGATTTCAATTAAGATTTTAGCATTTGAAGAGAAGAACGGTACCCATTATTCCTTGACTTACTTCTCTGTTCCACAATTTAAAATTACAAATCAAACAATTCAAACATCGGGATTAAAGTGCACATTGCAGACTTTAATTTAAGGGTATTTGCATACATTTCGGAATGACAGCACTTTTTCATATTTCAGGGCACCATAATGTTTGGGGCACAGCAATGGCAGGTCTTCTAAAGCTGTCATATTTAGGACTTTGTTGCATTTATCTTGCATGCAATGACTGCCTGTAAGTACTGAGGATCATCTCGGGTGATGTTCTTTCAAGCCTCTAATGTAGCCATCTTCAGCTCCTGCTTGTTTCATGGGCTTGTCCCCTTAAGTTTTCTCCTCAGCATAAAGACTGCTCAATTGTATTTAAATTGGGTGACTGGCTTGGCTATTCAAGAATTTTCCATTTTTTAGCTATAATAAACTCCTGTGTTGCCTCAGCAGTACGTTTGGATCATTATCTCGTACAATGAAGTTCCGTCCAATGAGTTTGGAGGCATTTACTGGAACTTGAGCAGATCAGATGTTTCCATGCACCTCAGAATTCATTGTGCCGCTGCCATCAGCTGTTCCATTATCAACGAAGAGAAGTGTGTCAGGACCTGTGGCAGACATACATGCCCAGGTCATAACACCACCAGCACCATGTTTAACTGATGAGGTGGTCTGCTTTGGATCCTGGGCAGTTCTTTTTCGTCTTCACACTTTGCTCTTTCCATCACTCTGATCAGGTTCATCTTTGTCTCGTCCTTTTCCCAGAATTCTGCAGGCTTTTTAAAGTCCTTTTTCACAAACTATAATCTGGCCATCCTGTTTTTGTGGCTAACTAGTGGTTCGCATCTTGCAGTATGGCCTCTGTATTTCTGTTCATGAAGTCTTCTGCTGATAGTTGTCTCTGACACATCCACATCTGGTTCCTGATGAATGTTTCTGATCTGTCAGACAGCCGTTGGGGGCTTTTCCTTGACCACAGTGAGTATTCTTTTGTCATCAGCACTGGAGGTCTCCCTTGGCCTACCAGTCCCTTTGCGATTACTGAGCTTACCAGTATGTTCTTTTTACTTAAGAATATTCCAGACAGTTGATTTAGGTCATCCTAAAGTTTTAACTGATGTCTTGAAGGGTTTTATTCTTATTTTTCACCCTCATAATGGCTTCTTTACTTTCACTGGCACAACTGGCACTCTGACCCCAAGGGGTATGTGAAAACTAACAAATTCCTAATCCAAGAAATTGTATAAGGCGAAAAATGGAGAAAAAAAAAAAAAAAAAACCTCTTGTCCTCATGTTGAACAAAGGCAGCTATAGACTCCAAAGGGTAGAAGCAAGCTGAGGTATCTTATGATGTCATGAAACCCACCAGAGAAATCCCAAACACCCATGACACCAAATGTTCCAAACATTATGGTGACCTGAAATGGAGGCATGTATAAAAGGTGTTGTCACTTCTACATGGTGTGACAAAAATGTAAGCAAATCCCCTTAAATGAAAGTCTGCAATGTGCACTTTAATCCCGATGTCTGAATTGTTTGATTTGTAATTTGAAAACTGTGGAGCAGAGGGGTACATCGAGATTAAAATGGGTCTTTGTCCAAAATGTTATGGAGGGCACTAAGCTGTGTGTGTGTCCTGTCCTGCTGTGCAATCTGATTGGTTGGTTTGGCTCCAGTGATGCAACAAAGGAGGAAGAGCAAGTGGAAGACACACCAGGAGGAGTAATGGCGTAGATAGATAGATAGATAGATAGATAGATAGATAGATAGATAGATAGATAGATAGATAGATAGATAGATAGATAGATAGATAGATAGATAGATAGATAGATAGATAGATAGATAGATAGATAGATAGATAGATAGATGAGTCACTATTAGAGTGTCACCTTCAAAGATGGCAAGTATAAAACAGGATGGAAGGTGAGAAAGGCGTCTGAGAAGCATGCTTTTTGGGAACATGCTTGAGACAGGGAGCACTGCTTAAAAGACATTCAAACATGCAAATACAGAGGAGAAGTGCTGAAGGTACATGTAGGGCAAGAGACAGCAGATTTTTAAAATTATTCTATTTTCTGTCTTCGATGGGTACCGTGGCGAGTTTATAATATTTAGTTACAAACTTCTTTGGAGCGCTCTTTAATCTTCAAAGCTATCCTTCAGATTCACAATGACCACTGAACTGTGGGGTTTTTATCCATTTAATGTGGGTTGTTTTTGAATGATTCACTGGTGGAGGTCAATTGGAAAGCATCTTAGGTAGTTATCACATTTGTAAATTTAGACCTTCCTTTGGTTAACTTATATAAATGACTCTCGATCGGACACCAGTCCATCTTAGGGCACAACAATACAGCTGCACCCACACAGGACCCCATTGCAATCACCAGTAATGGATTTTAAATGAATAAAATAAATAGGCAGTCAACTTAGAGTCACCAAATAACAAAAGCGGCAGGTGTCCTGGGGGAAACACACACACACACACACAAACACAGAGGTTTGAGAAATTCCACACATTAGGTTATGAAACACAAAGTGTGATTGTGATTAGAAAGCACCCAGTGCTCCACAGCTACAAGTTCACAAAGACACACACCAGTAGACCAGAAGTGCTGATGAGGAACTCTTACTGTGTAATTTATATAGAGAGGATGGCCTGGGGCAGGCCTCGGTGGCAGTGATGGTCCCTTTTTCGTCAACATTAAGCTTTGCGGCCGTGTAGATGATGGTCTGTTAAACATTGTTTCCGAGGAAGAGCGTCGCATTGGGGCCGAAGTCTTTGGAGGAGGAGGCCGTGCAGGAGCACCCTTTGGTGGTGGGGGTCGAAAGGGTAGGACCTTTGGCCCCTTAACCCTAGGAGAAGGAAAAAACATTTAAGATCACATAGAGATCAACTGAAACCTTTGTCTTCATTTGACCTGTAAAGTAAAGCGAACACAGAAGGTAATCTTTGTAGATCAGGGGTTCTCTGATCTTTCTTCATTTAATCGCTACTTTGAAAAAATGAAAGTGGACTTGAGCTACCTGCATTTAATATTTATTATAAAGAAATGCCTCAAATCCAAATCAGAAATGCATATTTCATGAACGTTCAGGATACACTTGGCAGGCGCACATTGGTGGAAACAAGAAGAGATGTCTTCCACGCTAGATGTTCATTTGCAGCTTGCATTTACACAAGTTTTCTCATTATTCTTCTGGGGACCATGACTTCAGTTGCAAAAGTTTTTACACTAAGCACTGCTTTGTCCATGTATAACTCAAAACAGACAATCCTTGAGGCGATGGTAACACCGCTGGCCATGAGGTTTATCACAAAACTGTAGCAACCGGTAAATTATTTGCCTTTTGTGTACGTATGTGGCATTCAAACTATACAAAACACAATTTATTTGCATATGGGTAAACCACACAACAAGCGCAAGGAAAGAAATTCTTCTAGGTCCACCATATGTTAGAACAGTGGTTCTCAATATGTGGGGCGGGCCCCCCTAGGGGGGCGCGAAGTAACAAAAAAGATGTAAAAAAAATAAATATGAAAAATACATCTATTGAAACCAATACAAATTAACTTAAACTACATTCTGATACTAGAAAAATAAATATAGAGTTAGATAAATGTCGATAAAAGTTAAGTAGGTATAATAAACTATGCATCTATGATATGTCATTAATTAAAAGAACAAATTGGTATTAGTGGGCTCCTTTCAAAAAAACGTTAGGGGGGCGCGATTAAAACTGTTATGAAAACTCGGGTCGCAAATACTTAAAGGTTGAGAAACGCTGTGTTAGAATATGATTTTCTTTCACGAAGGTGACCAGTCAAGGAAGGAGATGTTGTAATGACCAGTAACCAATCAGGGAAGCGCCACATAATAAACATGAACCAATCAAGCAAAGTGACTGCTAACAAGCAGAAATACAAAATAAACATTAGCCACCTAAGCACTGTTCATGATGCAGCAACTGTCAATGTTCAAGTCAGGAGAAATGTGGAAATCACTAAGCCTTGTGCCGTGGTCTCCTGCAATAACACAATGGGTGGCGTCAATCGTACGGATCAGACATTCTACCCTCAAATGTGCAAACAAACAACAGAAAAAAAAAATATTAAGAAAAGTGCACAAAGAAACACACTTCTACTGTCCCAATTGCGATGTTGGGCTGTGGGTTGGTGACTGTTTCAAAAAATATCACACAAAGGATGTGTAATGAATCTGCATCAATATAGCAGTGGACACTCAACATTCCTTTCCTACTGTATTTACAGTATGTTGATACTTTGGTATTTATATATAATAATATTTTCTTGTTAAAAAAAAAACATTTTTCTGGGGGTAAACATAACACTAAGGAGGTTAAGCCAGAGAAACAGCATGACACTTGTTCTGCTTGTCACCACTTTATTCCTGGGAATGGTCAAGCACATGTGCCCACCGTAATCAACTTCGCAAGAAGGTATATTCTTTAACCATCAATGTATATGAAATAAACAATAAAGTACAAATGAAACCCAATGACAGTCACACTTGTTTGCTGTTTAAAAAAAAAATTCCTGCCATACTTATCCCATATATCCTGACATCCTTCCATATTCATATCAATGGAGGTGCAGACAGCATAAAGAAAGAAGAATGTCACGACCAGTATAACTACCGGAAAATCACTTCTAATTTTATAGTAAATTTTTTAAAGCTGGAAGACGGCAGTTTTATTTATTGCAATGGAGACCTACTTTATGTGTAAAGTGATTAATGGCATGTCCTGTACTGCTGGCTATACAGATCTGGTCAAACTGTGCATGAATCCACTATGCTCATGACACTTGAGGTGATATAAATCTTGGAAAATATCCCCCACACGTTAAAACTCAATTACATCAAAATGCAGGTTATATTTTAGAGCATATGAATCAACTGACCAAGCCACTTAAGGGACTGGATAAACCTGAAATTAAATGTGGTCTGTTTCTATAAATGAATACTCAAGGGGCTTAAACAAGGTTTTGTTTTTTGTCCGATTTTCTAAATCACTGCATTTTTTTAACAGACAGACAGATAGATGAAAGGTACTGTAGACCTTCATGATCAAACTGAAGTGAGGCAAAGATCATGGCAGGGGGATAAAAACCATTTCTAAAGCTTTGAGTGTTCTCAAGAGCACAGTTGTCTCAATTGGGAAATGAGTGAAGTTTGGAATTATTCCTAGAGTTGGCCATCCTGCCAAAAACAGTAACCAAGCCAGAAGGGCCTTGGTTAGGGAGAAGACTGAGAACCCAATGATCTCTCTAACAGGACTTCACACGTCCAGTACTGAGATGAGGAGAACCTGTCAGAAGGACAACTATCTCAGCAGCACTCCATTAAATTAGGCATTTATAGTAGAGTGGCTAACTTACACCTGGAGTTTGCACAGTTAAAGGACCCTTGAGTCCATAAGGAAAAAGATTCTCTGGTTTGAAAAAACAAAAAATTAACTCTTTGGGCAGAACTCCAAGCACTATGTCTGGTGAAGATCAGTTACAGCTCATCACCTGCCTAATATCATCTGCACATTGAAGCATGGTGGTAGCAGCAGTATGCTATGGTGTGCCTCTCTGTGACACGGGGACTGGTCAGAACTGAGGGAAGGATGAATGCTGGCAAACACAGAGAGGCTCTTGAATAAAATCTGCTCCAGAGTGCACACCACCTCAGTCTGGTGCAACAGTTCAACCACCAGCATGACAATGACCTAAAGCAAACAGCCAGGACAATGTTGGAGTGGCTTTAGGATAAGTTTCTGAGTGTCCATGAGTGGCCCAGACAAACTCCACACTTAAACCCCATAGCACACAAAAAACTCTTGTGCGTTTTTTGTTATTTTTATGGGCGGAGTGGTGGCTCTGAGGCTAAGGATCTGTGCTGGTATCCAGAAGGTTGCCGACTTGAATCCCTGTCACTGCCAAAAGAGATCCTACTCTGCTGGGCCCATCAGCAAGACTCTTAACCTGTAATTGCTCCAGGGGCAGTGTACAATGGCTGACCCTGCGCTCTGACCCCAAGGGGTATGTAAAAACTAACAAATTCCTAATACAAGAAATTGTATAAGGTGAAATAAAGAACAAAACATGTGTGGAAAGACCGAAGATGGTTTACAGATACCTCCCATCCAACTTAACAGAGTTTGAGTGGATCTGAATGGGATAAAATTTCCAAATCTAGGGGTGTAAAGCTACTAGAGACTTACCCAAAAACATTCAGAGCCAGAATTGATGCCAAATGGGCTTTTACAAAGTACTAAATGAAGAGTATGAATACGTTCATTAATGAGGGATTTCAGTTTTTGATTTTTATTAAATTTGCAAACCTTGAAAACATGTTGTCACTTTGTCATTATGGGTTACTGAGTGTAGAATGATGGGCAAAAATGGCAAATGCATCCATTTAAAATTAAACCTACAACACAATAAAGTGCGCAGATAGCGAAGGGGTCTGAAAATTTTCCAAGTCCACTATAAGGCATGAGCCAGCCCAGGATAGGGTTAGGGTTAGGGTTAGGGAATGGACGCCTGTCCATTTAGTGTACATACACTCAGGCATATCCATGAGGCCAGTTTTGATTCACTAAATAACATATTGTGACCTGAACACCTCTGCAGATGTGAGAGGAAAAGTCAGGCAGACAGAGGGAGAATGTGCCACCTTCGCCAAGTCAACAAGTGGGCCTGGGATTTACACTTGGGGTGGTGAGACAGTGGAGGAGTTTAAGGAAGACAATTCCTAGAAGCAAATCAGTAATTCTGATTACATTTCTTATATACATCCATTAAGAAATATACAAAACACATGACTGTACTGTGCTTTACTTCAAATATAGTAACTTGCCAAAAAGGATGGACTGGTAAAAAGAAGAAAAAAACATTTAGAAATTTACCTGGGACCAACTGGTGTATCAAATGAATTGTCCTCCTGGAAGAAAACAAAGATCATCTTCAGGGCATAGTGATGCTGCATTTTACTTTAACAAGTTAATTTTCATTTCTCATTGTTTCTCAATGAATTGACCTCCAGAAGATACCTTTCAATGCTAACCACATTTTATAAACATGTGCTCAATAAGCCACTGGTTTGTGAACAGGATTTCTCCCAGAAACATCTCAAGTGTCCAGCTGGAGTCTGCTGCTGACAAAGCTGAAAGGACACATGCTTGGCTCACAGTGGTTGTCATTTCACAAGCTGGCAATGAGCAACATCAAAGAGATGAACACACTGTGACATTCAGGGCACAGCTGACACCAATCAGCAGCCATTTTGACCAGATGTCCAGTGCACAGTGCCAAAGGAGGTGACCATTCTGCATTCTGGTGTTAAACATCTATACCAAGTGGTAATGTTAAAATCAAGACCACAACTGAAAAGCATCGGAGCATGTTCACACCTGGACTATCATTTATGAACTTTAGCTATTATTATGGGTTGTCTTTTAGTCTAAACTGTTATCTATACTAAACTGTATGATATGCAAGCTACTGTATGTGTTACTTACCTAACATTACCTTACTTTACCTAACACTCAAAAACAGACTTGAACCAATTCATGATCGTGGTGGGGCTGGAGCCTGTCATAGCAGCATTGAGCACATGGCAGAAACAAACACTAAACACAAACACTCACCCTCAGAGCCATCTTGGAATTGCTGATTGTGTTAGTCACATTTCAGTCCTTGCGCTACTATTAATTCAGGAAATTAAAGGTTTGGGACAAAAAGAATTCAAATGTGCTTGTGAACAACACTAAGAATGAAATAAATAATAAAAGTACATTGTATTTATATAACACCTTTCCAATACTCAAAGCACTTAATACAGCCTTTGTGGAAAGTAAGGGATTGGTCACAACTCCTGATGTTGGTGTTTAATACTTCATATTCGGTAGTAAAGAAACATCTTACCTCTTCTCGTACCTTGGAGGGAATATCAGGTTTTCTAGGAATGCCAGCAGAAAACGCACCAATGGGTCTCTGAGATGGGAGTGGTGGAGGAGCCTGATTGTCTGCATCTGCTGAAATACAACATTTGATCAAATCAGCCACAGAAAACTGGCTCAGAATGCTGGATATCATCCAGAAACACAGTGCAGCAGGGTCTTGAAAATGATAACTGCAATTTTTTCTGGACATGACAACACAGTACAGTATGACCCTGAGCCCATAGTGCTTACTCTTGAATTATTACTTGAACTTACTTTCAGGATCAATAAAGTACTTACTCTCTGTCTTATTATATAGGGACATATTCCTCCTTCCTCCTCCACTATGCGACTCTTCAATTCCACCCGGGGGGTTAAACGTTAACATTATACAAAGTTATTGTCTGTCTGTTATACCTGCATTGTTATCACTCTTTAATTTAATATTGTTCTTTATCAGTATTCTGTTGCCGGAGTATGTGAGTTTCCCCTTGGGATTAATAAAGTATCTATCTATCTTATATATGTATGTCTATACATAGATCCTAAATAGTGTCTTCCATTCTGTTTTAGATAGTGACTTTATGTGCAATCCCATATATACAGTCATGTCAAAAAGAAAGTACACCCTCTATCATTTCTAAGGTTTTACATATCAGGACATAAAAAAAAATCATATGGTGCTTAGCAGGTCTTAAAAGCAGGTAAATAAACCTTAGATGAACAACAGCAGATGATATATGTCGAATGTCATTATTTATTTAAAAAAAAATAAGCCAAAATGCAGAAGCGGTGTGTGAAAAATTAAGTCCACCCTTACCACTTCCATAGGAATTAAGAGGGTAAATATCAGCCAGGTAATCAAATGCACTTGATGAACTGATCATCAGCAACTATGACCACCTCACTAAAAGCAGAAGTTCTGGCAGTTTTCTGGTGTAGAGCATTCTGCTGTGTGCTAACATAATGCCAAGGAGAAAAGATATCAGCAATGACCTCAGAGAAGCAATTGTTGCTGCCTATCAATCTGGGGAGGGTTATTAGGGCATTTCCAAAAAATCTGAAGTTAATCATTCTACAGTGAGAAAAATTATTCACAAGTGGAAAAGATTCAAGACAGTTGCCAGTCTCCACAGGAGTGGACGTCCCAGTAAAGTTTCCAGCACCCTGTTGAATCTATGCCATGAAGAATTATAGAATTATGGCAGCATATTATATATATATATATATATATATATATATATATATATATATATATATATATATGTATACATATACACACACACAGTCATATGAAAAAGTTTGGGAACCCCTCTGAGCCTGCATAATAATTTACTTTCAACAAAAAACATAACAGTGGTATGTGTTTCATTTCCTAGGAACATATGAGTACTGGGGTGTTTTCTGAACAAATATTTTTAGTGAAGCAGTATTTAGTTGTATGAAATTAAATTAAATGTGAAAAACTGGCTGTGCACAAATGTGGGTCCCCTTGTAATTTTGCTGATTTGAATGCCTGTCACTGCTCAATGCTGATTACTTGCAACACCAAATTGGTGTGATGAGCTCGTTAAGCCTTCACAGACAGGTGTGTCCAATCATGAGATATAAAGGTATTTAAGGTGGTCAATTGAAGTTGTGCTTCCTTCCCTTTGACTCTCCTCTGAAGAGTGACGACATGGGATCCTCAAAGCAGCTCTCAAAAAATCTGAAAATAAAGATTGTTCAGTCTCCTGGTTTAGGGGAAGGCTACAAAAAGCCATCTCAGAGGTTTAAACTGTCAGTTTCAACTGTAAGGAATGGAATCAGGAAATGGAAGGCCACAGGCACAGTTGCTGTTAAACCCAGCAGGTCTGGCTGGCCAAGAAAAATACAGGAGCGGCATTTGCGCTGGATTGTGAGAATGGTTACAGACAACTCACAGATCACCTCCAAAGACCTGCAAGAACATCTTGCTGCAGATGGTATATCTGTACATCGTCCTACAAGTCAGCGCAATTTGCACAAAGAACATCTGTATGGCAGGGTGATGAGAAAGAAGCTCTTTCTGCACTCACGCCACAAACAGAGTCGCTTGTATGCAAATGCTTGTTTAGACAAGCCACATTTATTTTGGAACAAAGTGCTTTGGACTGATGAGACAAAAATTGAGTTATTTGGTCATAACAAAAAGTGCTTTGCATGGAGGAAGAAGAACACCGCATTCCAAGAAAAACAGCTGCTACCTACTGTCAAATTTGGTCATGCCATGGGGCTGTGTGGCTAGTTCAGGGACTGGGGCCCTTGTTAAAGTCGAGGGTCTGATGAATTCAACCCAATATCAACAAATTCTTCAGGATAGTGTTCAAGCATCAGTCACAAAGTTGAAGTTACTCAGGGGTTGGATATTCCAACAAGACAATGACCCAAAACACAGTTTGAAATTTACAAAGACATTCATGCAGAGGGAGAAGTACAAATGTTCTGGAATGGCCGTCACAGTCCCCTGACTTGAATATCATCTATGGGATAGATTTGAAGTAGGCTGTCCGTGCTCGTCAGCCATCAAATTTAACTGAACTAGAGAGATTTTATATGGAAGAATGGTCAATAATACCTCCATCCAGAATCAGACACTCATCAAAGGCTATAGGATGACAGCGTCTAGAGGCTGTTAGATTTGCAAAAGGAGGCTCAACTAAGTATTGATGTAATATCTCTGTTGGTGTGCCCAAATTTAGGCACCTGTCTAATTTTGTTATGATGCATATTGCATATTTTCTGTTAATCCAATAAACTTAATGTCACTGCTGAAATACTACTGTTTCCATAAGGCATGTCATATATTAAAAGGAAGTTGCTACTTTGAAAGCTCAGCCAATGATAAACAAAATTCCAAAGAATTAAGAGGGGTTCCCAAACTTTTTCATATGACTGTATATATATATATATATATATATATATATATATATATATATATATATATATATATATGTTGGGCTGCCGGAACCCAACTGGTAGAGAGAGTATTTTCAGGACAGTTTCTCCCCCGGGTCGACAGAAGTTAGCCCTCTTGATTTCTAGCAGAGCACATCGACATTTCCAGGACCTTATTTGGCCACACCTGGAAGTGTGGCCAGAAGAAGCTCGTTGGGCACCTGGAGTCCTTCCAGGTGCCCTATAATGGGAGTTAGTCACCACCACTCAATTGCCAGAGTCGGGAGGAAGAGGACAAAGCTTGAACAGGAGTGGAGATGGATTGACTGGCGGCAAGGAAGGGACTGTGTATTGCCCTATTGCTGATTTGCGCACTGTGTGTTGGACTGTGGGGAAACTGTAAATAAACTGGGTGTAGTGTGGCAAAATGCGTCTCTGTGTCTGTCTGTGTCGGGGTTAGGGTGGCTGTACGAGTCGCAGGCTTCACAATATATATATAAAAATCAAATTGAATATATATATAGAAAACATTCAGGATGGCACTGATCCACATTTCTGTCTCTGAATTAACTCAATGGAGCTAAACTAATGAATCACTGCAGTAAAAAAAATATACTACCAAACAACACTCGTTACAAATTTAAATCAGGCTCGATTATTATAAGGCACTTTTTATAAACTTGCAAAGCCTGCTTCAGACTGCATGGCCATAAATATTTTACTTAACATACTGACCACCACATCACACAGACTTACTTCCATTTGGTTTGCTTGGGATTCTTATTACTGTTGGTTTACGAAAAACTTTTTGCTGTGCCTGAGTATCGGCTGTGCTTTCTGATTCAGTGAAGTTAAAATCTAAAAGAAAGGAGATGAGACAACAATTTTATCTTTCATTTAACCAAAAGTCCACCATACTCCTTTACCTGACTGCCTGCTTTCTGATGTGAATGTGACACTTATAGGTGACCCCTGCAGGACACCACTTTTAACATCAACTAATTCTGAAGCAAGTCATTACACCATAACCCTTTGCTTCCCGTGATTGGTCCAATTTTTTAATTTTTTTTACACACCCACAGACCATACCCTGAACTACTTTGTTTAATTTGTCACTAAAGTGATACCTTATCAAAAGCCTTCCAAAAGTCAACATAAATAATATCATATGCAATTCTCTTATTGTTTGATTTTGTTGCTTCCTCACAGAATTCCAAAACATTAATGAAAAATGCCCTTCCTCATTTGAACCCAGTAATACGCCAGCATGTGCTAATCAAGCTTTTCCTTCATAATTCCTTCTATTAATTTACCTGTGATGCATGTTAAGCTTAAGTGCCTTGAGCATGGGAAAGGCGCTATATAAATAAAATGTATTACTATAATTATAAGCTTACTGGCCTATAGTTACCCGGATCAGCCTGATCTCCCTTTTCAGATAACAGGACAATATATGCCAGCCGTGAATTTTCCCAGTGTGCAGAGATTAAAAAAAAAATGTGCCAAGGGTTTATAAATGTACAGTAGTCACTAAAGGATTTTTGGGATGTTACCAATATATATAAACAACAATAAGTGCAAGGTCAAAGAATATTAAATTTAGACTGACAATTAACCATACTTGTACATCTTGGGGAATGTGGGAGGGAGACAGGGGTGTGAGATTCAAGCTTAGGACCCTGGATCCATGAGGCAGCAGCATTAATCATTGTACCCCCTACCTTCACCATCCTTAAAATATTCTTTTAAAATATGACCTGGTTAATTATTAAATAAAAAAATCCATTTGTTATGTTAAGATAATAAATACAACATAAAAATCATTGCAGTTTTTGGTATAAATGCCCCTGCTTGCATTACCTCCAGTGCTGGAAATTCTATTTTCTACACCATTCTTCACAGCCGAAGTCACCAAGCTCCAGTTGTCATCATCAAAGTTTATCAGATCAGAACTTGATGTTGTCCGTGCTGCAGGACCCTCCTCAATAGCTTGAAAGTTTTTTGCTCTGGCAAGTACAGACATCCTAGGTGCCGGGATCACTACAGCTTGTTGCTGAGATGCCAAGGAGTTTTTACTTTCTGGCTTTTTAGGAACAACAGGTCTTGGGGCAGGCACTGGGAATTTCCTTTCTTCCTGCTGTCTGTTTTCAAGAAAATCATTCCCATTGGTGGACCCAGTGGGAAAGATTTGGGATTTAGGTTTCTTTGGAAGTTCTGGTTTGCGGCTGAAGGCTGCTTCTCTATCCTCCATCTTTGGAAGCACTAAAGCGGATTCTTCCTGGGGTGCCATTATAGATTTTGTCTCTTTCCAAGGTGGGATTTCCTCCGAGGCTCGTGCACTTGGTTTAGGAGCAATAAATGGCTTAGCTGCTGTAACTGGTGGCTTTGGGACAAAAGTACGAGGAGCGATTTCTGGTCGGTTTGAAAGATCGCTGGTACCCACTTCAAGGCTGGCTTGAGACTCAAAAGCTTGTATTTTAGCCCGGATATTTCTCTGGTTTTCATGGGTACTCATGTTTGGATCAAATTGGGCCTCTGGGCCAAATACCTCCAATAAGTCCTGTAAGTGTTTATTTTGTATCAAGAGGATGTTGTCTTGCGTACAAGAACTGCTCTCTTCGTTCACCTCAACCAGCACTGGTACTTGCTCTATTTTGGCATGGCTTTTTAAATTGATCATCGACCGAGGTCTTGGCACTGGGCGCCTAACTACCACCTCCTGCTTGGCTGGTGGTTCTACTGATTCACAATGGCTAGAAACTTCTGGAAGGCTGGCAGGGTCAAGCGCAGCCTGACTGTTAGTTAATTCTGTAGGATTATCAGTCAATGAAGACTCATTTGGGATGGGAACTGTCAGAGGAGATTCCTGTGGGACAGCCAAAGATTTTTCCACTGCTGATGGTAGTAAAGAAGGTCTTAGCGGTTTGGACAGCCTTCCTGTTGAGAAAGAAATCCAAATTATGAGCATCAATTTAATTACTGATGTATTTTTATTAGGGCTGTCAAAGTTAATGCGTTAATAACACATTAACACATTCTAACTTTAATTCTTCTTAATATGGTCTGATTGCGCTTTGTGGTAAAATGTCAACAAAAAAAAAATTGAGATTAATCACGATTAATTACACAAAGTCATGCTATTAATCGCGATTAAACTTTTTGATCGCTTGACAGCACTAATGTTTATTCATTCATGCTCAGACTGACCCCAGTATGTATTCTGAGCAGTTCTACATCATGATCCATCTACTCAACTTCTAACCCAATTATTCAGTTCAGTGTTGTCATATGTGGTGTCTATGCTGACAACATCAGATGAAAAGCAGTGCCAGTTTTATAAAATGGCACAATCAATCACACAGATAAATAAGATAAATTCGGAGCCATCTGTGTACCTGATGGGTATGTCTACGGGCTGTGACTTGAAGGCCAGTGAACCCACAGAATAACCCAACACAGGCAAAAAGAAGAATAAGACAACTCTACATAGTCAATGCATGAGTGGCATTTGAACCCATGGTCCTACAATACTGTATTCGTCATATGGTTAGGCTGGGAAGTCAGAAGCAACAATTATGTCATTTGTGACCTCTGTGTGTTACCGCTAGCTAACTAGGAAAGTAAACACAGATGCCCTCATGAAAGCTGGTGTTTCAGCATCAAAGCACAAACTAATAGTTCTGTAGTCCGGATTGAAGAAGAATCTGATGATCAGTAAAGGAGCGAAAAGTATGGTGTCACGCCTAAAAATGATTTTTAAGCTCTTGGCTACGATAAACAGTACTATTTGTACTTGGAAGCTGCAGCTTAAACACTGCACAAAGCAACCATTGAGCGCAATGTACAAACAGCAGCGCGTATCAAGGTAACATCAGTTAGTCTGTCACTGTTCGCTCTGGTAATGTTAACGTTTACCTTCTTGATATTCAGTACTATGGATTGAGGTGATTCATTTAACTGTTCTAATAAACTAACTAAACCTATAAAGTGGAACAGTACTTCCCAATTGCAGCATATGTCGCCATTTTGAATTGACGTCATAATGTGAAGTCGGAAAAACTTGGACTTGAAAGAAAAGGCCCTAATTTGTGAGAAAGAAATCCAAGATGGTTAAGATTAGGGGTTAGTGTGGTTAACGTCTAGTATAGATGGTTATGATTAGGGCTGAACTAAGGTTAGGGGTTACTGTGGTTAGCGTGCAGTATAGATGGTTAAGATTAGGGATAAGTATTTTTAAGTTCAAGGTAGTTACTGTGTGTACTATAGATGTGATGTAATGTCACTTCCATCCTAAAACTGCTGGTCTAGAGCGGCTGGCGTCTCTAAGCGATGTTATGTGCCTGATTATGCTGTAGATTCGACTGGTGTCCTATTGAACTTGGCTCTTACTTTGTGGCTGGTTATGCCAGAATGGACATTGATTGATCGATTGCCTTGATGTGTTAACTTACCTGTAGAAGAGAAAGGCTCGCCGTGATCAACCACGTTAATCACATTGCTTTCTGAGGAGGTGATCCCTGGGTTTTCGTCCGGCTCTGTCTGGGTGGCTATAGTAGCAGTGGAGGGTCGATGAGTGGCATTAGTGGTGGTGGTAGAATTCTGCTCTTGATTTATCTCCTTAATGACCTGATCGTACGAAGGTGGAAGCTGAAACCAGAAAAAAAAAGTAACAACTGAAAACATTGTACTCAAAAGCAATGTGTAGTCCATTTATTTTCCAACAATGTCACTTATTAACATAATATACAAAAGCTAAGCTTCCTCAAAAACAATGTACTCTTTCATTTTGTTTAAAAATATTTTACTATGACAAATTAAGTGCAAATTCCATACAGGCAGTGCCAAGACAGGATATTACCTAATAAGATCAGAGACGGGCATTCGTGCTTTTTTTGAGATGATGTACAGAGCCAAAGCACTGAGTATATAAGGACTGCATGTCTTCTTAATGTCTCTATTGGTTCTACTGTGGCCAACTCCTCTTTTTCTTCCCATACCCCAAAGCGTAGTTTAGGTAAACCGTCCACTTTATAATGAAACTGAATGAATGTGGGTATGTGCACTGCAAGAGGCTGGCACCACATCGAGGGCTGGTTCCTGCTTCATGCCCACAATCCTGCCAGTATAGGCTCTGATTTTGTGGCCCAGACCAGGATGAGCAGGTTAGAAAATGAATGGATCAATAAGTCATCCAAAGATATTGTTTTCAGTTTATTTGATAGATTATGCTTTCCATTTAGTCATCTCATCCTTGTATCACTAAATCATTAGTTTTGATAAACTTCTGGATTATGGCACTTTTTGTTCTGGGCCAGGCGGTACAACTGCAAAGAGCTCAGCACTGCAGTCTCACAGTCTGTGACTTGCAGTCTGTGTGGATTATACCCATTCCCCCATGTCTGTGTGTGTGTCTTCCTCTTATGTCCCAAATGCAGGCCATTATGACAGATGGCAAATCCTAACTGGCCCCGTGTGAGTATAAGCGTGGGTGGGTGTGTTCGTGTGACTGGGCCTTGTAAATGGGATGATGTCCTGTAGAAGACTTGTGCACAATGTTGCCAGGAGAGGCTCTGTCACCTCCACAATCTTGAATTGGATTTGACACATTTGTTTTTTTGTGACCAAACTTTTGGATTTGACAGCTTTGAGAAATTCATGTTAATTATGGGGAAGGGACACAGAGGTGATCCCTGTGCCGAATGGCCCATAAACATACACCGGCACAAATGCACACACACACACACACACAATATAAATGCAGGGGATTTAAAAAGTATTCAGACTCTATCATGTTCTGTAAATTTCATTGTGTTGTAGAATTCTTTTCAAATGGGGGAAAAAAAATCCAGTTTTGCCTATCAATCTACACTCAATAACCCACAATGACAAAATGAAAACCTGATGTCAGAAAGCTTTACAAATTTATTAAAATCAAAAATGGAAATGTCTCATTCCTCTAAGTATTCAGACCCTTGATTAATTACTTTGTGGAAGCCCCTTTGGTAGCAATTCCAGCTTCCAGTCTTCTTGGGTAAGTCTCTATAAGCTTTGCACACTTGGATTTGGGCAGTTGATTCCATTCTTCCTGGCAGATCCCCTCAGGCTCTGTTAGATGGGATGGGAAGCATCTGTAAACTACCACCTACAGGTCTGTCCACACAACGTTCTACAAGGTTTAACAGTAATATTTGGCTGGGCCACTCAATGACACTCAAAAACTTGACCCAAATCCACTTCATTGTTGTCTTGGCTGTATGGTTCAGGTCATTGTCGTGAATTCTGGAGCACGTTTTCTTCAAGGGTCTCTTTGGATTCCGCTGCATCCTGCCTTCCCTCAATTTTGACCAGTCTCCTTGTCTCTGAGAAGCAACTTCATAGAATGGTTCTGCCACCATCATGCCTTCTCCATATTGATGGTATTAGGCAGGTGATGAGAAGTGCCTGGTCTTCATCAGACAAAGTGTTTGGTTTTGCCTAAAGTGTTCAATTTTTGTCTCATTAGGCCAGATAATCATTTTCTTCATGATCTCAAAGTCTTTGAAATGCCATTAGGCAAGGGTGGCTTCTGTCTAGCCAATTTACCATTAACACCTGATTGATGGTATATGGCTGAGCTGGTGTCCCATCTCAGTAGAGGACTTCCAAAGTTCTTCTTCAGTGACCACTGAGCTTTTGGTCACCTGCCTGATCAAGACACTTCTCTTGCCCGGTTACTCAGTTTGGCTAATTGTCCAACTCTAGGAAGAGTCCTGCTGGTTCTAATCTTCTTCCAGTTATTGATGCCACTTTGCTCTTGGGAACACTCAAAGCTTCAGAAATGGTTTTATCCCCATGTCCTGATCTATGGAACACCACAATTTGTTCACAGAGGTCTACAGAGACTTCCTTGGACTTCATGGGTTATTTTTTGTCTTGACATGCAATGTGAATTGTGGGACCTTCTATACACAGGTACATGTGTGCCTTTCTAAGTGATGTCCAATCAGTTCAACTGGCCATTGGTGGATGACTCCATCAAAAAAAGCATGTACCAGAAGTCATGGGATAGGGGGTCAATCCTCCTGGTGCAAGCTTTTTGCTGATGATATTGTGTTGTGTAGTAATAGAAAAGAGGAAGTGGAGAGTAAGTTGGAAGAATGGAGAAGAGCTTTGGAAAATACAGGATTGAAGATAAATAGGAAGAAGATGAATATTTGAGTTTTGCCAAGATGGACTCAAGGAGAATGAAAGCAAACAGGATGAACCTAAACCCAATTTGGAATGTTACAGTAAAGGGTCTGGATACTTATTGGAATGAGAGATACCAGTTTTTGATTTTTAATTAATTTTGAAAACCATTTTAAAAACATTTTTGCTTTGTCATTATATATTATTGAGTGTAGACTTATGATGAGAGAGGTTTATAGCGATGCATGTTTTAATTGAAATAAATTAGTTCAGAATGAGCAGGCTCCACGCGGGCATAGATGCAAGTGAGACATGCTGCTCCGAGGTTGATTGAGGTGATTGGCTGAACGCACATTCACGTACAGACATGACAGTCCATCTGCCGGGGACTGTGGAGCCAACCTGGACCGTCATAAGAGAGATGAGCAAAAATGGCAAAGTATGTCATTCGTACCTCAGAATTGGTGACTGCGGCACCCGTGCCCAGCCATAATTTAAAAGGACGTCTGGGAGAATGAAAAGGGGACAAGAAGAGAATTAAGGTTTAAAGAAAGAGAGAGCAAGAGGCAGAATTTGGAGAGCATGTTCTGTGAGGAAGGGAGCCCCAGAGATTGGAGTCTGGGGCCAGCACTCGATAGGGTTGAAGAAGGCGCTCCTATTAAGTGATACATAGGAACATCCCATTGTGCAGTGTGTCCCGCAGACGCCGAAGGACTGGCGGCATGGGACGTGTGTGTTGCTTGGTATGGCTTCCCATGGTTTCCAAAGCACTGGCAATGGGGACCCAAGTCAGGATTAAAGGTTGACAACACCTGTTGGCGGGTGTCTCCTCTTGCTACAAAGCCCTGAAGGGATAAGCAGAGTAGTTGCCAGATTTGAAAAGAAAGCATTAGGGCTTGTGGTTTTAGTAGAGAAGAAACTGCCTTTGGTGTTAACCTTATTTTAAGAATGATTTATGGATTTATTTATTTAACTTTTAACCTCCACTGATTCACCGCTTTTGATTTATTTATTGACTATTTGGAGAAGTGCACTTTAATTTGGAACACCGTTTTTTTTATCACTTTTACACAATGCTAGCTTACTCTTTGTGTTCTCATTTGCCCCCCTCATCCTTGGTTACATGATCGATGGATCCGGTTTCCAGCTGCCAGGGACTGTGGAGCCAACCTGGACCGTCACAAGACTGATGAGCATACATGGCACATTTACCCATTCAAAATTAAATTTTCAACACAATAAAGCGTGCAGAAAGTGAAGGGGTCTGAATACTTTCTGAATGCACTGTATAAGAAATAAACAACAAAGAACAAAGCAAACCTAATCACAGATGCAATTCTTAAAAAAAAAAAAAAAAAAAACCCTGCCATACTCATCCTTACAAGTGAGTGTTAGTTCTAGTGTGTAAGTGTGACTGGGCCTTGCAACGGATCGACGTGCTTGCTACAGACAACTTCATATGTCCCGTACTGCCAGAATAGGCTCCGACTCCCCCAAAATACTCCATTGGATTTGAAGGATTTGAACCCCACTCCCACATAGAAGCATTGTGGTGACAACATTATGCTGTGGGGACAGCAAAACTGGTCAGGACTGGAAGGAAAGATGGATGGCACTTTAATGCAGGGCAATTCTTGAGGAAAACTTGCTTCAGTCTGCCAGAGGTTTGAGACAGGGGTGAAAGTTCATATTCCAGCAGGACAATGAATGACCCTAAACATACAGCTAAAGCTACACTGGAGTGGTTTAAAGGGGGACATTGAAATGACTTGGAGTGGACCTTGTTAAAACCCAGACCCCAATCCAATGGCATGACTTGAAGATTGCTGGAGACCAACAGAACCCACTTAACTTGAATGACTTGGAGCAGTTTGGTGTGGAGGAATGGGAGAAAATCCCAGTGGTGAGGTGTGTTAACCCAACAGAGACATTCAACAAGAGATTTGCAGCTGGAATTGCAGCAAATGGGAGATATTGACTTGGGGGTGCAGACTACACAGAAGACACCCAGTGAGGGCCCTTTCTGGTTCCAGCCTGTAAAGTCCGCAGCTACCACTGTATTGAAGTCGTGTGAAGAAAGAGGAGAGAACTGTAACACAGCTCCACCCAACAGCAAAGTGGAACACAGACGGAATTAAGCGCATTATACACATAATGAATTCAAGTATTTACATTCCTACTGTGCAGGCTTTTTGAAAATACCTAATTAAAATGACGTCTTGTCTATAACGCACACACTAATTTTTAGCAAACTTCATTATATGCAAGATTTTACAGTATGCCCAGGGATCTTTAATGACCACAGAGAGTCAGGACCTCAGCTTTACGTCTTATCTGAAGGATGGTGTCTGTGTTACAGCACTGGGGCTTAGGGTTCACACACAGACCACAAGGGAAGCGCCCCCTGCTGGCCTGACCAACACCTCTTTCAGCAGCAACCCAAGTACTGGCTGGGCCTAAACAGGCTTAGCTTCAAGTGGATGACCTGTTCTGAAGTGCATGGAAGAAAAGAGTGTGCTGCATGCAATCCACTAACAGAAACCTATGAAGCATCTGTTTAATTTTAACTCTGGTATTTGTTATTTTGAAATATGTGATGTGATGGCGCAGCACACAGTTTCCATACCACAAATCCTTGGGGGCTCGGATTGGGGATGCACAGAAGAATTGATCACTTGTGATTCTATATGTTGTTCTTCCTTCCACTTTATATTCCAAGGGAGACCTCATCACATCCATAATAAATGAGCATCTTTACCTGAGCTGAAGTGGGAAGATTTGGTCCCCAGACAGTTGGTGCAGGTGGAGGAAATCCCAGAGCTGCCGAACCGGGACAGCCACCTGGAACACCCTGGATCCAAGAGGCTGGTCCAAGAGGTTCTGCAGACACAATAGTTATCTCAGGTCTCCTGGAAGAAAATAAAACAACAGATTCATGAGCTGACAGATGCTCAGCAGAGCGGTTCATTAAGAGAATTGCGTCAGCACCCATTTAAGCATTGCCTTTAACTTCTAAACAACTTTTGAAACAGGCTACAGAGCCCCGGGGACAAAGAGGAGCCATATAAACACGTGTGCTTCTCACCTCCTGTCACGCTGCTGCTCTGTCTGTGTGGCAATTCTTGTTGATGTAGCTACGTTAAAAGAAAACAAAAAGATAACAGTTAACTGCAGTAGAAAAAAAAATGTGGTGCCTGAACATGAATGCATATTAATGCAAGCAACATAATAAGAGAAAAATCAACAATTCATTCTGCATTAAAGTTTCCCTGATGAGCAGCAGAGTGGCCGAGTGTTTAGTGCTAATGGTTCACACATCTGCCATCCTGGCTTTGAAATCAGCTCTCAGTCTCCATGTGTGTGTGACAATCGCACACTCATCCCAAGCCTGTCTGGGTCTTCTTTTGGGTTCTCTGGTTCTCCTCCCACATCCAAAAGACTTATATTTCAAGTTAACTTGCAATCTAAATTGGCTGAATATGAAGAAGTGTGGGTGGGTACCCTCTGCAATGGACTGGCACCCCCATCCAGGGTGGGCTCCCACCTTTTCCTCCATGCTGCTGACATAAACCCAAGTTCCCTACAAACCTCAACTGGATAAGCGGTTTCAAAAGAGGAAATATAGTGTTTTTAACATTGACCCTTTGTGGGTGGGTGTGTGAGAAGGGTCCCTGTTATGGACTGACACCCCAATCATTATTAGTTCCTGGCTTTTTCCCAGTTCTGTGAGAGAAGTACTGGCTTCTCTGAGACACTGAACTACAAGTGGATTCAGAAAGCATTCAGACTCCTTTGCTTCTGGCACATTCTAATTTTAAATGAATACATTTGCCAAGGTTACCCATCAATCTACACTCAATAACCCATTACGACAAAGTGAACACGTTTTCAGAAAGGTTTGCAAATTTATTAAAAATCAAAAGCTGAAATCTCTTCTTCATATAAGTATTCAGACCCTTTTCTGTGGCACTCCAAATTGTGGTCAGGCACATCCTGTTTGCTTGAATTCTCCTTGAGATGTGTCTAGAACTTGGTAGGAGGCCACCTGTGGCAAACTGAATTGTTGGGACAACGTTTAGAAAAATCACACATCTACCAGTGCTTAAAAGGTCCCACAATTCACATCGCATGCCAGGACAAAAGCCAAGCCATGAAGTTCAAGGACCTCACTGTAGATCTTTGTGATCAAATTGTGGTGAGGCACAGACCAGGGCAAAGGAATTACAGTGATCCCTCGCTATATCGTGCTTCGCCTTTCGCGGCTTCACTCCATCGCGGATTTTATATGTAAGCATATTTAAATATATATCGCGGATTTTTCGCTGCTTCGCGGGTTTCTGCGGACAATGGGTCTTTTAATTTCTGGTACATGCTTCCTCAGTTGGTTTGCCCAGTTGATTTCATACAAGGGACACTATTGGCAGATGGCTGAGAAGCTACCCAGCTTACTTTTCTCTCTCTCTCTCTCTTGCGCTGACTTTTTCTGACCCTGACGTAGGGGGATTGAGCAGGGGGGCTGTTCGCACACCTAGATGATACGGACGCTCGTCTAAAAATGCTGAAAGATTATCATCACGTTGCCATCTTTTGTGCAGCTGCTTCCTGAAACGACATGCTGCACAGTGCTTCGCATACTTAAAAGCTCGAAGGGCACGTATTGATTTTTCACTGTTTTGTTTTTCTCTGGCTCTCTCTCTCTCTGCTCCTGACGGAGGGGGTGTGAGCTGCTGCCTTCAACAGCTTTGTGCCGCGGTGCTTCGCATACTTAAAAGCAAACAGCCCTATTGATTTGTTTGCTTTCCTGTGTCTTTCTGACAGACTCTGCTCCTGACCCGCACTCCTTTGAAGAGGAAAATATGTTTGCATTCTTTTAATTGTGAGACGGAACTGTCATCTCTGTCTTGTCATGGAGCACAGTTTAAACTTTTGAAAAAGAGACAAATGTTTGTTTGCAGTGTTTGAATAACGTTCCTGTCTCTCTACAACCTCCTGTGTTTCTGCGCAAATCTGTGACCCAAGCATGACAATATAAAAATAACCATATAAACATATGGTTTCTACTTCGCGGATTTTCTTATTTCGCGGGTGGCTCTGGAACGCAACCCCCGCGATGGAGGAGGGATTACTGTAAACCATTTATAAAGTTCTGAGTGTTCTCAGGAGCACAGTGGTCTCAATAATTGTGAAATGGAAGAAGTTTGGCACCATCCAGACTCTTCCTAAAGGTGGCTGTCTGGCCAAACTGAGTAATAAGAGCAAGAAGAACCTTGATCTGGGAGGTGACCAAGAACTCAATCTTTAGAAGTCATCTGCTAAGACGGGACAAACTGTGAGAAGGTCAGCCTTCTCAGTGGCACATCAATCAGACATTTTTGTAGAATGGCTAGACAGAAGCCATTCTTGAGTAACAGACGGAAAAGATTCTCTGGTCTGATGAGACAGAGCAGAACTCCAAGCACTATATCTGGAGAAGACTGGACACTGCTCGCAAACCTGCCTAATACCATCTTCATAGTGAAGCATGATGGTGATAGTATCACGCTGTGGGGCTGCTCAAGGACAGGGAGACCAGTCAGGATTGAGCAAAAGATGAAATACAGAGTGGCCCTCAAAGAAACCTGCTCCAGAGTGCATACCACCTCAGACTGGAGTGACAGTTCACTTTCAGCTTGACAATGACCCAAAGCATACAGCCAAGACAACGCTTGAGAGGTTTCAGGACAGGTCTCTGATGGTCTGACAATTGGCTCAGCCAAGGCCCAGACTTAAACCCCATAGAACATCTAGAACCGGAGAAAATGAAGATGGCAGTTTACAGAGACTTCTCACCCAATCTCACAGAGTATGAGAGGATCTGCCAGGAAGAATGGAATAAACTGTCCAAATCCAAGTGTGCAAAGCTTGTAAACGAATTAAAAAATACACTCAAAGCTGGAATTACTGAAAAAGGAGCTTCTATTACTATGGAATTAAATGTTTTGACAATTAAATAAATGATAGATTTCAGTGTTTGATTTTTAATAAATCTGCCAACCTTTTTGAAAACATGCTTTCACTTTGTCATTGAGTGTTATTGAGTGTGGACTGATGGACAAAAGTGGCACATTTGTTTATGTAAATTTAAATCTACAACACAATAAAGTGTGCAGAAAGCAAAGCAGTCTCAATACTTCATGAATCCACCGTACTGTATATAAGCAGTTTCAAAAAATGGATAGATGGACACGTGCTGATTCAAAAATTGGCCTTGCTTGGTTGAGTGCATGCAAGAGTGGGCCCTGTGATGGACTGGTACCCTATTCAGAGTTGGTCCTTGCCTTTTATCCTGTGCTGCCATAATAGGCAGCCAATTCCTATGGCACAACACTGTACAGCAACTGGATGAATGGGTAATTCCAAAATTGGCCCCATGGGGATACATGTGTGAGAGTAAGGACTGTGATGGACCCAGCACCCTCTCTTAGATTTATTCCTACTTTGCATCCAGGGCTGCAAGGACAGACATCTTCTCCCCAAATAACCATTCACACTGGCATGTGTTTTGTTTTTGGTGGGGGAGAAAAATAACAGAGCCTACATACAACTGGAAAACATGCAAGTCCAATGGGAAATTGAAATCAAGATACCAGAGCCCACTGCACCTCTCGGTAGACATAGAGTTGAAGAAACAGTTGGCACTCACTTCTTTTGATGGCCGCTCTAATGGAAGATAGAGGTCCTTGGCTGAAAGGAAGAGGAGAGAAAAAAGAAACACATTAGAGTGAAATGAATGGTCCAATGATGTTATCAGGTGAAGATAAACCTGACATGACTGGGCAATCATTCTCCAACTCCAACTGACGTATTTTTAAAAATATTTAAGACAGATGCCATCCTCAGTGGCTGCTAACTCTTACCCTTCAGGCCAATTTGTTCATCTATAACCCCATAATGAATAAGGCATCTGGATGTTGCTAAAACAATACATTGTGCATGTTGGTCAAGCCATGTAAGAAGAAATTTCACTGAACTCCGTACATGTAACATTAAACCTGATGATGATGGCTGGATCCAGGATTTGACCAGGCTTTTATCTGGTCCTGGAGATTTGTTTGATTTGAGCCGATTTAATCTCAGCAACATTGACCCTCTCTACAATTTTGAAATCAAACCGCACCTCTTTAGTAGTCCCTTTTACCACTAAGAGGTTATTCACTTCCTCACATGTGAAGGCCACAGAAAAATACGAGTTTAGTACATCTGCTGTTTCCCTGTTTGTATATTTTAATTCCCCTTTACTACTTCTGGTGCACTTCAACTCCTTCTCAACTGTTCTTTTACTAGTTTCACCTGGGAGGAATTGTATGAACAGAGCTTGAGCATTCATATTTTGTGTTTTCTGTCTTGACATTTCAGCCTGTTAGTATTAAATGCTAATAAACAAAGGAGCTTATTGTTGTTGGTTTATTCCTTTGTGGCAGTTTGTATGATGCGGCACATCACGAGTTACAACTCAGAAGCCAGAGGGCAACAGCACAGCACATGCAGTAAACACAGAATATATACACATTGTATGTGCCAGGTGATGGTGGACACTTGCTTAGATGCTGGTGCCTTGCGCTTCTAACCCAACCCTATGCTTCAATGTTGCGCTGCATGCAGCATACAGCATACATGCAGTTGGTGTTGTCTCGATGTGTCAATTGGGAGGCTGCTCTATCAGCAAATGAACATCCTTTTGTTGCTTCCTCATAGAATTCCAGCATGTTAGTAAAACACAACTTCCCTCGTCTGAACCCATGATAACTGTTCACTAACACTCAATCCCTTCCCTAAATAATTCTTCCATTAATTTATCTGTGATGCACATTAAGCTTACTGGCCTTGAATGCTTGAATCTGCCAGATCACACTTTTTATATAGCGGAATAAGATTTGCCATTTTCTACTCCTTTTGAGTTACCCCAGTGTGCGCTGATGTCCTAAAAATGTGTGTGAAGGGTTTATACACTGTATGTACTCACTAACCTCCTAAGACACTCCATGATAAATAGTAGTAAATGTATTTTATATTGTTATCTTTAAAATAATAATAAATTATTATTATTATTAGTATTACTAGTAGTATTAAAATTTTTTTTGTTGTTGTATCACATGCAACAAATTAAATCAAGTAACAAGGAGGTGGATTGGCAGATAATCTAGAATCTGCTGAATCACCACATAGGGGGTTTAGATAGCAGACAGGCTTAGGCAGATTTGTGGCAGATGAAATGTAATGTCAGTAAATGTAAAGAATTACAAGTAGGGAGTAAAAACGTTAGGTTGGAATATACAATGGGCGGTCAGAAAATCAAGAGTGCACCTTATGAGAAAGATTTAGGGGTCGTAATGGACTTGACACTATCAACTGCTAGACAAGTCATTAAGAAGGCTAACAGAATGTCAGGTTATATAGCGCCTTGATGTGTGGAGTACAAGTTACAGGAGGTGATGCCCAAGCTTTAAAACATACTGGTGAGGCCTATTCTGGAGTCCTGGGTTCTGTTTTGGTCTTCATGCTACAAAAAGGACATAGCAGAGCTAGAAAAGGTCCAGAGAAGAGTGACTAGGCTGACTCAGGGCTACAGGGGATGAGTTATGAGGAAAGATTAAAAGAGCTCAGCCTTTACAGTTTAAACACAAGGAGATTAAGAGGAGACCTGAGTGAAGTGTTAAAATTATGAAGGGAATTGGTCCAGTGGATTGAGACTGTGACTTTAAAACGACTTCATCAAGAACACAAGGACACAGTTGGAAACTTAAGGGTAAATTTTACACAAGCATTAGGAAGGGTTCTTTACACAGAGAACCACAGACACATGGATTTGTATTTGGTATTAAAGGTTATAGTTAAGATTGTGATATGTACTTGGGAGCAGCCGAAAGAAGAAGAAGATATTTATTGTTCAAATTAAAGCTGTTATAAGAAATAATAGTGTAGTAGTTTTAGATAGGTCTCCAACAATATTCTACTTAGGGCTCCAGTCCGGCCAAAGGTGGCATGGCTCCCACTGAACACAGTTATCTTTACCAAAAAACACACACATCATTGAAATGTGGTTAGAACAAGGAGGCACAGTGGTAGCACAGCCCGGGTCTACCTGCGTGGAGTTTGACAAAGCACTTTAAGTAGTGAGATAAGTGGTAAATAAATGTAAGGAATCATTACTATTAACAAGCTCAAATCATAAGAGGACATGAAGAGAATGTACCTAAAATCAGCACAGAGAGTGAACAGGCAGGGAATATGACCGAGCCTTTGGGGCTGCAAGGCAGCAAGCGTTAAGCATGGAGCCTCCAATGGCAAATGTGAAAGCACATCAGATTCTAGTCATTATTTATTTTTTTATACAATTGCGGACATCAGTTATTCCATTGACTGCTGAGAAATTTGCAGCACTGTCCCCGAGAAGGTTATAGCAACCTTGAAATGCAGTTCTGTGAAAGTCATACTTGTTGCAGGGGCTAATCAACATGTAAGCCAACACTCTGGTAGGCCTGTGCCCAATACTGCCAGCATTGGCTTTGGCACCTCACAATCTTGAGCTGAATTTGAAATTTTTTTTTTTTATTTTATGATCAAACTTTTGAATTTTGTTTTGATTTGGGGAGATGTCTCCTGTACAAAATAACCCATAAACATACACAGAAACACAGACACATGCAGTGGATTCATAAAGTATTCAGACCCTTTCACCTTCTGCATACATTTTTTGTGTTCTAGATCTAATTTGAAATGGTTACATTTTTCATTTTTGCCCATCAATCTACACTAAATATCCCATAATAGCAAAGTGAACACATTTTTCAGATTTACTAAGAATCAAAAGCTAAAATCTCTCATTTATGTAAGTATTAAAACTTTTAATTCAGTACTTTGTAGAAGTCCATTTGTCAGTAATTGCAGCTTCGAGTCTATTTGGCAAGTCTCTATAAACTTTGCACACTTGTGTTTGGGTAGCTTATCCCATTCTTTTTGACAGATCTACTTAAGCTCCATTAGATTGGATGGGATGCGTCTGCAAACAACCAACTTCAGGTCTTCCCACTGGGCTTTGGCTGTACCCCTCAAGGACACTTAGAATTTTATCCCAAAGTCATTCTAGTCTTGCTCTGGCTGAATGCTTCAGATCATTGTCATGCTGAATTGCGAGTCGTCACCCCAGTCTGAGGTCAGGTGTGTTCTGGAGCAGGTTTTACTCTACAACTTCTCTGTATTTGGCTGCATTCATCCTTTCCTCAATTTTGAACAGTCTCCCTGTCCCTGAAAAGCAACTCTGTAGCATGGTGCTTCCACCACCATGCTTCACCATATTGATGGCATTAGGCAGGTGATGAGCAGTGTCCAAACCTTTCCAGGCAAAATGCTTGGAGTTCTGCCTAAAGAGTTAAATTTTTGTCTCATCAGACATGCTGTCAGGGTTTGTTTAAACATAGTTTCTCAAGAGTGACTTCCATCTGGGGGGTATATGACAAACACCTGATTGATGGGAGTGTTGCTGAGAGGTTCTGACTGGTTCTCCCATCTTAGCAGATGACTTCTGAAGCTCTATTAGAGTGACCACTGGGTTACCTTCCCTGAACAAGGCCCTTCTTGGTCTTGGCTAGTCAGTTTGGTTGAATGGCTAACTTTAGGAAGAGTCCTGGTGGTTCCAAACATCTTTCATTTCACAATTATTGAGGCCATTGGGCTCCTGGGAAACACTCAAAACTTTCAAAATGGTGTTATCCCTTTTCACTTATCTGTGCCTCACAACTAAATGACTGTAGAGGTCTACAGAGAGTTCCTTGGACTATACAGCTTGGTTTTTGTCCTGGCATGCAGCGGGAATTGTGGAACCTTCTATGTGGGGGTACACGTATGGCTTTCTTAAATTATGTCCAATTCATTCAATTTGCCACAGGTGGACAACTCCATCAGCAAAAAGCATGCTCCAGGAGCCATGGGATAGGGGACCAATCCCCCAGGTGCAAGCTTTGTGCTGATGACACAGTGTTGTATAACAAGAGAAAAGAGGAAGGAGAGAGGAGGTTGAAAGACTGGAGATGGGCTTTGGAAGATAGAGGATTGAAGATAAATAGGAAGAAGATGAATGTATGAAGTTGAATGATGATCAGGATTCAGAAGTTAGTTAAAAGAGTGGAGATGTTTAAATATCCAGGATCAGTGGTAGATTAGATGCAGAGATAACCCATAGAAGGCAGCCTGGTTGGAACAATTGGAAGATGGTATCAGGAGTAAAGTATTATGTGTTTGAAGAATTATGTTGAAGGGTAAAGGTCAGGTTTTTAAGACTGTGGTGAGACCAGCAATGACGGATGGAGCTGAGGCATGGGCAGTAAAGGGAGCACAGGAGAAGAAGCTGGATGTGGCAGAAATTAAAAAGTTGAGATGGATGTGAAAGGATAGAATAAAAAATGAGACAATCAGAGGTAATAATCATAATAATTCATTACATTTATATAGCGCTTTTCTCAGTACTCAAAGCGCTATCCACACAGGGAGGAACCGGGAAGCGAACCCACAATCTTCCACAGTCTCCTTACTGCAAAGCAGCAGCACTACCACTGCGCCACCTGTGAGTACAAGAAAAGTGGGAGAGATATCTAAGAAACTGCAGGAAAGTAGGATAAAGTGTCGTGGACATGTGACGAGGAGAGACAAGGAATAGGTGGGCAAAAGAGTGATGGGTATAGAAGTACAGGGGAACAGCAAGTGAGAGAGGCCAAAGTGGAGGTGGATGGATGAAGAGGTGCAGGACTGAGCTGTTTAGAGGAGGTGAATCAGACATAACTGGGAAAAGATGAAGAGGAGGAGGAAGAAGAAGACAACAGTCAGATAACTCCAATCAAGTTCTAGACACATCTCAACGGGAATTAAAGCAAACCTCTGCACAACTTGGAGTGCCACAGAGAGGTCTCATGTAGTAGTAATGACCTAATTACCACACTCAACACTTAAACGAATGACAGATTTCAATTTTGGATTTTTAATAAATTCATAAACCTTTCTGAAAACATGTCTTCACTTTGTAAATCTGGGTAATTGAGTACAGATTGATGTGAAAAAAAATGGTAAAATTATCAGCTTCTGTTGTACACCATCCTAGACCTGCCCCTTTTTGCCAGGATCATTTAAAACCTCAGACACCGCCATTTTGAACCAGTTCAGTCTGAAAAGATGTCCTTTCAGTGTTGATTTTCTTTTCTCTGCAATTATATATTGTGTCCCCAACTCTTTATTGTTTTTCATGTTTGCGTTACACCATAGTGAGATGTTAAGCAAAATGACACGGAGGACGGAGTGGTGGCTCTGAGGCTAGAGATCTGCACTGGCAATCGGAAGGTTGCCGGTTCGAATCCCATAAATGCCAAAAGGGACTCTGCTCTGTTGGGCCCTTCAGCAAGGCCCTTAACCTGCAATTGCTGAGCGCTTTGAGTAATGAGAAAAGCGCTATATAAATGCAAAAAATTATTATTAATTAAAATTATAACTGAAAAGGTTACAATATGCAAGCTGTCAAGGCAACTCAGGCCCCTTCTTCAGGCAAGACTTAATCAATTAGCCAATAAAAACCAATCAATTAGCCAATAAAAGGTGTCATTTTGCTTGACTTCTCACTATATCCATAATGGCTACCACAGTACAGCACCCCAGTACTTAGTTACACCACATAAAAGTAAAACAACAACACAATAAAGTGTGTAGAAAGTGAAGGTGTCTGAATACTTTTTGAATCCACTGTATGAGAAAAATCAGTAAAATGAACGTCAAAATCAGTTACTGACATGTAGTTTTGAAACATGCATGCACAATCTTGATGCTCGGAAGCTCACAGTGCAAATTGCAATTCTAGGATATTTAAACTTTTCAAATGAAAATCTTTCTTACATTTATAAAGGCAGTATATACAACAGGTACTTGATGTGTCTGTAACTCTTACAATTCATACTTCATTCTCATTCTTATAATATTATTTACTATTGTCCTGTACGAAAATGCTGCCCTGACTAAAGTGTCACCAGAGGAGACTGCCATGTCACCTCACCCCATGTGTTGGCCCTGCTAATAAGCACCCAAGTGGGTAACCAAACAATATTGCAAAAATACAAATACCTTTTGTAAATGCAAAACTCATATTACCGTACTTCTGAAAACAAAACAAAAAAAGATGGAAAATGGCAGTTACTGAAACGATGAAATTGATTGAAGGGAAAACAACCCACTGATTGTGAAATTAGTTTCCACAAAAATTAGAGGGTCCCCGGGATTGAACTTGGGAATCACTGCTGTAGGGTGACTTCCATTTGTACATTGCAGCTCCAAGATTCCCCTTAGGAGTAAAAAGGATGCTTAATCATTTATTCCTTGGCAAAAAAAAGGAACCGACAGGAAAGCAGGACCTAGTTAACAACCTTGCATTTCCCAGAATTCTATGAATGCAGGGAATTAGACACAGAAAAATAGTATGACACTTAAAACACAGCAAAATGCTATTTATTACAGTAAAAAAAATACACAATTTTACTGCCCCTAAGAACTGATGGCACCATGTAATAGGAACTTTAGTTGAAAATACTGTCCGACTTCCAAATGCACACATCCGCAACACATTCGACTGGATATCACTGTGGTTCAAAAGAAGCAGCTCAAGTTAATAGATGAGGGAATACTTGGCAATGGCGATGGCGAAGTTGAAGAGAAATAGCGGCAGAAGGTCACAAAGTGCAAGGGACGGTTCCAAAAATACCCACTAGAGGGGGAAATTTCATCAAAAACCCTGGCTAGTAACACAGAGGGCCATGTATCTATACAGTATATATAATTCACTAAGCCGCCAGTGAGCAAGACAACCATGGAGCATGCAGGACGGAGCCACACCCACCAACTCTAAGACCATTGGATACGACGAAAACTCGCAGAGCCACGCCCACCAACTCGGACGCAGCAACTCACAAAACACGGCGTCATTCGCGTTTGTCTCTGCTACAGTCCACATGCACCTCTGAGCCACGTTGACTTTTCATTATTCTTTTCGGTTACGACGCACGACCGCGTCCACCATCGCAAACTGTTTTACACGCCATGGTCTTAGAGTTGGTGGGCGGGTCTCTGTGAGTTGCTCTTGCGAGCGTGTGCATGACCAGGCGGTGTGTATGCCTTGAGAACGAGGGTGGACGCGGCAGGACCATCTAAGAAGAGGCATGTTTGTCGCGGATGTGAATCACTGTATGCAGCGTGTAAAACATGGGATACGCACGATATAGCCACGCCCGCCAACGCTAAAACGATGGGATACGCCGACAACTCACAGAGCCACGCCCACCAACTCTAAGACCATGGGACGAGAACGCCTGCCCGCCCGCCTGACTGTTACCAGCGTGTAAAACCATTGCAGCTTTTAACTCACACACTGCAACAACTCACGAAACGTGTGAAACCATTGCAGCTTTTAACCCACAAACTGCAACAACTCACCCAACAAGGAAGCACGGTCTCTCGAGGCATTCACACTGCCGGAAGACAACCATGGGATACGCAAAAAATAGCCATGTCAGTCAACTCACAAAGCCCAGCCCACCAACTCGAGCACGTGTCTACCCACGCTCTCAAGGCATTCACAGTGCCTGCTCATGTGCCCGGACGCAACAACTCACCAACTTGCTTTCGTCTCTGCTACAGTACACATGCACCACTGAGCCATGTTGACTTTTCATTATTGTTTTCGGTTTCGGCAGCATTTCCACATATAATCCACCAAGTCGTCCGACCATGGGGTACAAACGACAGAGCACCACCCAACAACTTGAACCGATAGAGAGATACGCCCACCAACTCTAAGAGCATGGGACGACAATGCCTGCCCGCCCGCCAGACTGTTATCCGGGTTCACCGCAATGTACTGGAGTGTAAAACCATCACAACTATCAGACACTGTCTATATCTAAGAAGATATATAGATACTCATTATTCCCCGGCACGTGTCCACCCACGCTCTCAAGGCATTCACAGTGCCTGCTCATGTGCCCGGACGCAACAACTCACCACACACAAATTTTGCTTAATTTGACTCAACACGGGAAACCTCACCCTGCCCAGACACGGAGAGGATTGACAGATTGATAGCTCTTTCTCGATTCTGTGCATGGTGTTGCATGGCTGTTCTTAGTTGGTGGAGCGATTTGTCTGGTTAATTCCGAAAACGAATGAGACTCCCTACTGCTAAATAGTTACGCAATCACCAAGCGGTCGGCGTCCAACTTCTTAAAAGGACAAGTGGCTTTCAGCCACGTGAGATTGAGCATTAACAGGTATGTGATGCCCTTGGATGTCCGGTACTGCATGCGCACTACACTGAATGGATCAACGTGTGTCTACCCGGTGCAGACAGGTGTGGGTAAGCTGTTGAACCCCATTCGTAATGGGGACCGGGGCTTGCAATTGTTCCCCACGAACGAGGAATACCCAGTAAGTGCAGGTCATATGCTCGCACTGATTACGTCCCTGCCCTTTGTAAACACATCCCCCCAAGGGGGGGCTTGCTACAACCATGGTCGGGTGACTTGGTGGATTATATATAGAAAAGCAGCCGGAACCGCAAAGAACAATGAAAAGACAACGTGGCTCAGAGGTGCACAGACAACAGTGACTCAGGTGAGAAGTTGGGGGCGGGCACATGAGCAGGCAGTGCATACTGAATGATGATTGTATGTTGGTTCGTAGCGTGTATTGTTGCAATGTTACTTTTCTTGGTGGTTTATTAAATTACGGATTTTGCAAATGTTCATTTTTTTCCCTCTGCTTAAAAAAACATTAAAAACGTGGCATGATTATGCGGCATATGCTACGCAGCGGGTTGGTATGCAGCGTGTAAAACAGTTTGTTTGTCATGGATAATTTGCCTTTTACTTTTACACGAAGACAATTTCCTGTTAGATTGGCCTTTGCGATGACAATTAATAAGGCTCTGGGCCAAACTTTCAAAAAGATATGCATGTATCTGCCAAAACCAGTTTTCAGTCACGGACAATAATTGTATGTTGCTCTCTCCAGAGTTCCATCTTTTCATTCACTTACTGTTGTATCCTCAAACCCACCCCTTTTAGACAACTGTGTCTTTCTGGAAGTGTTCAGCCAACAATAAATAATTATGGGGCGTATGCCTGCAGGAACACATGCAGCGAGTGAGCCAGAGAGAGAGTGAGCGACACACACACATACAGGCAGGCGCGAGAGAGAGAGGGCTGGATGCATAAGAATAATAATACTTCATTATATTGATATAACGGTGTTCTCAGTATTCAAAGCGCTATCCACACAGGGAGGAACCGGGAAGCGAACCCACAATCTTCCACAGTCTCCTTACTGCAAAGCAGCAGCACAACCACTGCGCCACAAGGCAGTTAAAGAATGCACCGGGCTCGATTTTGTTTTCACTTCTGTTTACAGCGATCGGGTCGTAGCCTGCATTGTTGCAATGTTACTTTTCTTGGTGGCTTATTACATTACGGATGTTTCACATGTTCATTTTTTTCCCAGTGCTTAAAAGACATTAAAAAAGTGTTTCTCAGCTGTGACTCCGGAACAACTCAGTACGCAAGCTATATTAAGTGTCAACAACGAAGACTTGCTACACCTTAATGAACAAGTACTGACACTTATCCCTACCGACGAAGTAACTTTCACCAGCGTGGCCTCCATCGTCACAGACGATCCCGCTTTCAGTCACGAACAATTGTATGTTGCTCTCTCCAGAGGTCTATCTTTTCATTCACTCACAGTCATATCCTCAAACCCACCCCATTTGGACAACTGTGTGATTCAGGAAGTGTTCACCCATCAATACATAATTATGCGGCGTAGCGCCTAGTAATCTTTATAAAATACAAAAATGTATTTTTAAATAAATGCTCTGAAATAACATGAAGCTCTGTGGAACACATAAAGGCAAAACAGCCATCCAAGGTGAACTGAAGTCCCAATACAGTAATCCAAGTCAAGGTCAGAAAAAGGAGCAGAAGTTCAAAAATCCAGGAAAACATACAATAAGCATAAGCAGAGAGATATGGGGAAAAAACACTCACTGACCCTCTGGGATATTCAAATGAACCTCCAGGAACTTTGGGAAACCTTCACCTTTGTAGAGTTGAGGGCAGTCCTGGCGATGATGAACAAGTGGTCTCACCTCTTTGGGAGCCACCCACAAAACACATGGAACATACCAAAAGATATATAAATACACAGAAACTAAGTAAACAACAATATTAACATAAAGAAAAGAATTACAATCAAACAAACACATTACTCAAGAATGGAAGGATTCCTCACAGAAACATAACAAGATGGAGCAACACTGGCCCAGGTGAGGAACTGCTGTACCTATAGTAGTGGACACCCTTGGTGATTCACCAAAAGATCTCGAGCACCAGCTTAATCTTTTGGACCCTGACATAATCCCCTTGCATTAACTATAGAAGCCAGAACTGTTAGGGGATGCTCATACCTGGAGCCAAGAGCCCTGAATATCTCATGATTTGATGTTTGGTGTACCAAACCCAGTCAGAAACACCGGATTGACTGTGTGTACCAGCAACAATAACGATACAGCTGAAACTCCAGTTACATCAATTCAAATATTATAAGAACTGGTGGCAGAAGATAAAAAAGGAAAAGAATGTAAAAAAAAAAAGCTAGAACAGTGCACGGCTATAGGCATTCTTCTTATGTGGTGTTGCCTCTTATACTCTCATTATCTCACACTGTTGGTGGCACGAGAAAGAGTGAGATGTTCACCCCCTGTACTGCCATCTCCATCCCATCCAATTGTGAAACCACGTCTTCTCCACATACTGTACCTAGAAATGGTTCGACTTGTGGCATCAAATAGTCATACGGAGGATAAAGCAGAGTGAGTGAGTGAGACACTCGACTGTTCTTTATTAAAAAAAAAAAAAGAAAAATACAAGTGATATAAAACTATCAAGTATGTCCAGTTTGTATTCATAGTGAACAACTTATTTCAGAAACGGTCTAGTGAAATAAGGAAAAAAAAAATCCTACAAAACCTGGTAGCATTAGTGTGCCCACCCTTTAATAATCAAGGATGTGGCTGCGTTCAGAACCAGCCAGTCACGTTAAGTCTCATCTCAAATAGTATTTAGCATACACCTGACATCAATTTAAAGTGGCTGTGATTGAGTTTGGCTGTTTCTGTAGAATTATTCTTCTTGGTTACAACATATTCCAAAAGCAGCAAAGAGTTTTTAAAACATGAATAGGATCGCATCATTGAAAGGTTATCAGTCAGGACAGGGGTAAAGCATTAAACATGCAATGGAGCACAGTGTAGACAGCCATCAACATGTGGAGAAAACACAGCAACGCTACCAAGATCAGGATGTCCCTCCAAGATTGATGAGAAGATAAGGAGAAAACTGGTCAGGGAGGCTACCAAGAGGCCCACAGCAACATTAAACAGCTGAAGGATTTCCTGGCAAGTACTGTTTGTTAACTGCATGTGACAACAATCAGTCGTATTCGTCCTATGTCTGGGTTGTAGAGAAGGGTAGCAAGATGAAAGCCTTGTCTCATAAAGAAAAATATCCAAGCCTGGCTAAACTTTGTGAAAAGGTCTACCCAGTCTCCCACAACCATGTGCAAAACTGTATTATGGTCTGATGATAGCAAGTTTGAACTGTCTGGCCATAACTCCACAAGGTGTGTTTGGTGCCAAAAAAACACAGCAGCACATCATCAAAAGAACACCATAGCCACAATGAAGCATGGTGGAGGCAGCGTCAGGCTTTGGGTCTGCTTTTCTTCAGATGGAATCTAGGCTTTAGTCAAGGTGGATGGTAGGGCTGGGCGGTATGACTAAAATTCTATATCACTGTATTTTTCAAAATTATACTAGTTTCACGGTATTCAACGGTATTTTTTCCCCCATGCATGAGTGGATGTTAACCACATTTTCCACTGCAATTACTGCAGTAGACTGGCTAAGAATAACCTTTTCCACTGTCGTGAGAATTGTACATTGTACAAAAATTTCTTTTAATGTGCACACAAGTATTAATACAGGTTTGCATGGCCCCCACAAAGTGATAGTTTTCAAGGGGTTGACACTAATGAAGAGAAGGAATCACAATGCATTACAGTTGCAGTCAAAATATAGAACCATTTTATTGAACAAATTTTGCAAACAACTTAAACTATAATTTTGACAACATATTTTCAACCATCCAAAGAGGCATTTAGACTTAGTAAACTATCCAGAGGTGCTTGTCAAAAGTTGTATTGCACTGAACATGTCTTAAGGAATAAAGAGTAAATATTTTTTGTAAACCACCTACACTTTCTGTTAATGATAACAATCTCTGTCCACTGACACGTTAGCTATATGGATTGTAATGGCCTTGGTTATCTCGATCCACCGCTAGCTTTTTTTATTGTAGGCAGTCCTACAGTGTCCTCTAGCTTTTTCAGTTTTACCTGAGGACGTGGAGGGTGCCAATCTTAGTTCCATACATTCATGGTACTCCAAAGCATGCTTGCGGCTAAGGTGGTGCAGCAAATTGCTCGTGTTACCGCCTCCGGCAACAACTTTAGCTCAACAGCATTTGCAGTAAATAGTTCTTTGGTCCACATCCGACCTTTTAAAACCAACATCTCCAGACAACAGACGCGGCTCCTTTTTTTGGCAAAAGTTCTTCTGTCATCATGTTCTACTTTATCGTCTGCTACAGCTTCAGCTTCGGAATGTTCTCTGTCAATTTTCACCACTCAATACCTCCACTAATGCATGTACTCCGTTGCATGCATGTTTAGCGGTGTAGCAGTGAAAAAAGTCCCCCCTTAAACAGGTTTGTCTAAGAGATGTTTCACTATATATCATATAATACCAGAAGCAGCCATTAATGGGGCACCAGTCTTCATGGAATGTTAGTTTTAAAGGTTCTCTTTGGATCAGCAAAAATAAATTAATATCCTGAATGGACTCATTACATGGCCTGTCAAGACTGTGATGAAAATAAGGTGCGTACATAAAGCTTTAGTACTTTCATCACTGTAAAGCCTCATGCCATAGTAAAAGAACTTTATATAAATAAAATCAGTTATGCATTAGATGTAGGTGAAAATATTTCACTTCACTATCTAAGTTAGTCAAAATAGTTCATTGTCATGCATTTCGTCATCATAACACATCACATCATGTAAAGGATCCATCAACGTCTACCTCCTGCTTCAATAATGCAAGTAGATTACATTACTGGGGACAAGGCTGGTGTGTGTCTAGTCACACACCCCAACACCCCCCCCCCCCCCCAAATGGTGTAATGGCCTTATCATTTAAGCAAGAGCTTCAAAGTAAATACTAAAAAGGATTTAGGTTATGGGGCTTATGGGGGGGGCGGGGGAGATCATTGTTAAGAAAGTAGCAGTGCCTGGATAAAAGTAAGCTGGGGACTGTTACAGTAATTAAACCTTCTCTGAGACAGTCAGGCATTGTGGAGATACCAGAATACTTGTGTCATTTTAAAAATGATGAAGCAGCCAGAAAATTTCAGCTTGACACACAGTATTTAAATAACAGAGTACACTACTTCACCGGCCACATCTGCTTCTCATCAACTGAAGAAAAAAGATATAAACTTTCAGAATTTCATGATAAATACGAGGGGAACTGGCTTAACATCATCCTGGTCAGGCCTATTTGATAAGCATTCATAGATAGATAGATAGATAGATAGATAGATAGATAGATAGATAGATAGATAGATAGATAGATAGATAGATAGATAGATAGATAGATATGAAAGGCACTATATGATAGATAGATAGATAGATAGATAGATAGATAGATAGATAGATAGATAGATAGATAGATAGATATGAAAGGCACTATATGATAGATAGATAGATAGATAGATAGATAGATAGATAGATAGATAGATAGATATGAAAGGCACTATATGATAGATAGATAGATAGATAGATAGATAGATAGATAGATAGATAGATAGATAGATAGATAGATAGATAGATAATTTTGTACTTAGGGCACTATAATCTAACTATATACTACATAGAAAAGTAGTACTAGGCTGTTGTACCGTGTTAGCCATTATGAATGTAGAGAAAAGCCAAGCAAAATGACACCTTTTATTGGCTAACTAAGAAGATTACAATATGCAAGCTTTCGAGGCAACTCAGGCCCCTTCTTCAGGCAAGATGATCTTGCCTGAAGATTACATCTTGCCTGAAGAAGGGGCCTGAGTTGCCTGGAAAGCTTGCATATTGTTATCTTTTTAGTTAGCCAATAAAAGGTGTCATTTTGCTTGGCTTTTCTCTACTTACATAGAAAAGGAAACTATAAAACAGATGATAGATGAACAGAACTCCTTAGAGCACTGATAACAAGAAAGTGAGAATGTTTTGCCTGTTAGTCACCCTCACTGAGTTATCACAAGCAAAGATAAAAAACAAAACATGACTCACTAATGGCATTGTGACCTATTTGATCTTTTAATGAAAATGTTAATATTTTACTAGAATGAGATGGCAGTTTTAATAGACTAATCTAGATAAGCAGCCTGGGATGTGCAGGGATTAAAACAGAGAGGTATAAGTTTGAGACAAAAAAGCACCACAGAGACAAAACATTTTCATCATCTAAGCAATACACAGAATCTATTTAAAAGGAAAAATAAAATGTCAAGCTATATTGTAAAAACTATTGAATATAAATCAATGTACAAGTTATGCTTAAACTATATAATGCACTAGTTTGACTACAATATTGTGTGCAGTTCTGGTCACCACGCTACAACTAAGACAGAGCAGCACTTGAGGCTGTGCAGAGGAGAACAATCAAGAGCTTCCCAGGATTTGAGGACAGATTTTGAGAATTAAAGCGGTTTAGTCTCAAGCAGAGGAGACAGGATGGGGACCTCATTCAGGTCTTCAAAATTCTCAAAGGCATTGATTATTTGTCCTGTGAGTCTGTATCTTTGTTTTTTTTATGTTTCTGCTTCTGTATGCATTTGAATTTCCCCATGGGATTAATAAAGTGTATTTAATTTAATCTAAAGTAGATCCAGCAGAATTATTTCAATTTAACAGTAAACCACACATATTAGAAAACATCAATGGAGATTAAGGGGAAGTGCATTTAGGTCTGAAGCCAGGAAGCACTTCTTTAATCAAAGAGTTGTGGGAATCAAAAATTACTAAGACATGGAGTTAAAGCAGAAATCTTAACGACCTTTAAAACTTCTCTGAATGAGAGACTGGGTCAGCTTAGCTGTTAGCTGAATGGCCTACTCTTGTTTGTTAAATTTCATATATTCACACACTTACAGTTAAAATGTTCCTTGAAAATAATGAGTAAAACATAAGGTTTCTACTAAGAAACAAAATTCAGACCAAAACTTATGACATGATGGCTGCCAGGGCCATATGACACAATTATTTGAAGCCGCACACGCACACACAGGTAGGACTCAGCCCTCTGCTGGGGACACACTTCAGGCACTGACTGGTCCCTTGTGATGCAGGGTACAACAGCAAACAACTCTAAAATGGCAATACTTGATTATGCTTATGACATGCACCTAAGGACAGTGTAAAAATAACAGTTAAATAATATGCTGTTGTTTCTTTTTAATATCTGGCAAGAGAATGTTGATTAATGTAGTGATTTTCTTTACTTGATACAGTACAAATGAGCTGTGTGAGCTAACGGCCAAGTATCCTGCTGGACTGACTCCAGTGGCAGACATCTTTGTAAAACCCTCAGAACATCACTTCATCTGTCAGTGCTGCAACTTCTGAACGTTTGGAAATGTGCACACTGACTTGCAAATGACCTTGAATGAAACTGTGGGTTAAAGATTATTACATATAAAGGTGACACCATGCTAAAAAGGTCTTAATTAAATTGAAACTTTACAAGCTACATAAAGACTTCCTTTGCTGAAGTGTATTTTGTCTCTTGATTTAATTTGCATTCCTTTTGTTGTAAGTAATAAAAACCACAAGAATTATGTTATTAAACACATAGTTTTCAGTCACCAATATCTCCAGCTGAGGGATTTCAGAACTCTTATTTGTATAAAACAAGCATCCAGTAACTAGTCCCACGCAATGTGAAAAAGGTTATTGTGAAATTTTTGATGTCACATTTCACAAATTTTTGAAGTAAAATGAGATTTGGCAAAGTAGAAGACCAATGATAAAGTGTCAGTTTTGCTTTCTGCACACATACTGTTAAGTGTGTGTGTGTGTGTATGTATACAGTATACATACATACATACACATACAGTAGTACCTCGGTATACGTCCTTAATCCGTTCCAGATCCTTGGACTTATACCAAACAGGACGTACACCAAACAAATTTTTCCCATACGAAATAAAGGGAAAATGATTAATCCGTTCCTATGAAAAAAAATCCTATTGTTATTGGCATATTATACATTGATGGGGATGTGTAAAATAACTTAAGCACTGCTTAATACTAAAATACATAAATACAAAAGCAATTAGATGAAATAAATGAAAATTTAACCTCACTTTTTTTTTCACAATCGTAGATACCGTCATTCTCGGCATACAGTATGCAGCAGCCAAGTCCTGGATATGCATGCCACCTTCATACTTTTCAACAATCAATTCAAATTTACGTGAAAAAACACAAAATCACGTGAAAATTCATAGAGAGTTATAGCGCGGGTTGTTCAATGAATGCTAGCAACTGGCCTACTGTTGCTCATGGGCAGTCGTGGCTTTGTCTCGAGAGAGGTAAACAAGGGTAGCGTGTGTTGTATACCAAGCAAAATTTTTCACGTCCAAACTGGACACATACCAAGTTGGACTTATTCCAAAGCAGACGTATACCGAGGTACCACTGTATATAAAATTTTATATATTATTATTTATTATTTTATATATATATTAACCACCAATGGGCACCATTAATGCCCAACATGATATTGCGATACAAAAGATATTTATCCACCCAATAACAATCAACAAAGCAAACCACAATACAAAACAAAGTCTTCCTCCTTCCGTCCTCTAAGACTGTAATCCACTGACTCCTGACTCCGACTCCCCAATGTGACGTGTCGGGCTCCTTTTCAAGCTGAACCAAGGAATACTTCTGATGCCATAGCATGTCCACTTGAAAGCACTTCTGAGTCATATGGAAAGTAGGGAAGTCTTTCCTTGACAGTGCCCTCTACCGGAACCCAGGGACCCCACAGGGTTGTACTTCTGGATTCCAACTCCCAAGCACCCAACTGGGCTGCCACAAGGGGACCACTGCCATATAATGAATGGAACTGCTCCCAACCATCATATTATTGCAGCTGGGCACAAAGTTGGTTCTTCATCCAGCTGGCCAACCCATCTGTCTCTATACCCGAGTAAGAAACTATGCTCTTTCACCATTGGGACGCCTGTTCTCCTCCTTGGACATCCACTATATATATATATTATATATATATATTATATATATATATATATATATATATATATTATATATATATATATTATATATATATATATATTATATATATATATATATATATATATATTCACGGCATTTGTAGTCTGTGTCACAATCTGATTGTATGGGTGGTTACCTACCAGGTAACGCTTGTGGTTGGCCAGCAATCTGCTAACATCCGCCACGGTGCCCACAGTTTGTGAGGAGCAGATCATAGAATGGTTGAAATAGTTTACTGTCAAATAAATGCAAAGAGTACATGACACGTGTTTCGCCCTCATTCTGGGCTCATCAGGTGTACACACTCCACTGCACTCCCTCTCGGGAATCGAACCTCGGACGTCGTGGTGGATGTTAGCAGATTGCTGGCCAACCACAAGCGTTACCTGGTAGGTAACCACCCATACAATCAGATTGTGACACAGACTACGAATGCCGTGAATGTAATTACCCCGATCTACATGCTGTCAAATAAACGAACCACACGCCGTGGCGCAACGTTAGGGGCATCGCCTCAGATGCTGACGTCCGATTCCCGAGAGGGAGTGCAGTGGAGTGTGTACACCTGATGAGCCCAGAATGAGGGCGAAACACGTGTCGTGTACTCTTTGCATTTATTTGACAGTAAACTATTTCAACCATATATATATATATATATATATATATATATATATATATATATATATATATATATATATATATATATATATATATATATATATATATAGTACTGTGCAAAAGTTTTAGGCAGGTGTAAAAAAAATGCTGTAAACAAGGAATGCTTTCAGAAATACAAATAATGATTGTTTATTGTTATCAATTTACAAAATGCAAAGTGAGCGAACAAAAGAAAAATCTAAATCAAATCAATATTTGGTGTTACTACCTTTTGCCTTCAAACCAGCATCTATTCTTATAGGTCCACTTGCACAAAGTCAGGGATTTTGTAGGATTCTAGTCAGGTGTTTGATCAACCAATTCTACCAAACAGGTGCTAATGATCATCAATGTCACACGTAGGTTGAAACATAGTCATTAACTGAAACAGAAACAGCTGTGTAGGAGGCTTAAAACTGGGTGAGGAACAGCCAAACTCTGCTACCAAGGTGAGGTTGTGGAAAACAGTTTCATGTCATGGCAAGATTGAGCACAGCAACAAGACACAAGGTAGTTCTACTGCATCAGCAAAGTCTCTCCCAGACAAAGATTTCAAAGCAGACTGGGGTTTCAAGATGTGCTGCTCAAGCTCTTTTGAAGAAGCACAAAGAAACGGGCAATGCTGAGGATCGTAGACGCAGTGGTCAGTCAAGGAAACTTAGTGCAGCAGATGAAAGACACATCAAGCTTATTACCCTTCGAAATCGGAAGATGATGTCCACCAGTGCCATCAGCTCAGAACTGGCAGAAACCAGTGGGACCCAGGTACACCCATCTACTGTCCGGAGAAGTCTGGCCAGAAGTGGTCTTCATGGAAGAGTTGCAGCCAAAAAGCCATACCCCCGACGTGGAAACAAGGCCAAGCGACTCAAGTATGCACGAAAACATAGGAACTGAGGTGCAGAAAAATGGCAGCAGGTGCTCTGGACTGATGAGTCAAAATTTGAAATATTTGGCTTAGCAGAAGGCAGTTTGCTCGTCGAAGGGCTGGAGAGTGGTACAATAATGAGTGTCTGCAGGCAACAGTGAAGCATGGTGGAGGATCCTTGAACGTTTGGGGCTGCATTTCTGCAAATGGAGTTGGAGATTTGGTCAGGATTAATGGTGTTCTCAATGCTGAGAAATACAGGCAGATACTTATCCATCATGCAATACCATCAGGGAGGCGTATGATTGGCCCCAAATTTATTCTGCAGCAGGACAACAACCCCAAACATACAGCCAAAGTCTTTAAGAACTATCTTCAGCGTAAAGAAGAACAAGAAGTCCTGGAAGTGATGGTATGGCCCCCACAGAGCCCTGATCTCAACATCATCAAGTGTGTCTGGGATTACATGAAGAGACAGAAGGATGTGAGGAAGCCTACATCCACAGAAGATCTGTGGTTAGTTCTCCAAGATGTTTAGAACAACCTACCAGCCGAGTTCCTTCAAAAACTGTGTGCAAGTGTACCTAGAAGAATTGATACTATTTTGAAGGCAAAGGGTGGTCACACCAAATATTGATTTGATTTAGATTTCTCTTTTGTTCATTCACTGCATTTTGTTGATTGATGAAAATAAATTATTAACACTTCCATTTTTAAAAGCATTCTTTGTTTACAGCATTTTTTCACCCCTGCCTAAAACTTTTGCACAGTACTGTATATTATATATATGTGTATGTATATGTGCGTATATATAATTCCAAAATAAATAATTTGAAAATACAGCGGATTCAGAAAATATTCAGAGCCCTTTCACTTTCTGCTCATTGTATTCTGTTGTACATTTCATTTTAAATGGTGTCACACACATGCGCATGGGAGGCAGCTAAAGTGTCCGAATTAGAGTAATTCCATGCCAGACCAGGGGGAGGCAGAGTGCACTAACTCTCTTTCTCACTTCTCTGCAGACCAGTTATGAGAAATCCTGCCAGGCCCAATGACGTTACTTCACTTTCCAGGCCTGTTGATTACATCACTTCCGATTCCAGCCCTGCTGATGACGTCACTTTCAGTTCCGGGCCCAACGACATCACTTCCAATCCATGTCCCAGGGATGACATCACTTCCTCCGGTCTCCTTTAAAGCCACCATCTTTGCTCCAACAAAACAGTTCAGTTGTGGACTCAAACCTGTACAACTCTGTACTTAAAAATGTATCCATTGCAGCCAGGAACAATATACGGGTGGATGCCCCAAACCTTTTTTGGTGTGGTTTTTGTTCTGTGAACTGTGCTGTTGAGGGAAGCGAGGGAGATGCACTTCTCCTTTTATAAATAAACGAATGCTGTGCTGGAACTCATGTTTCTGCCTGTCTGTGTCGAGGTTGGGGCAGCTGGAGTGCCCCTGGTTTCCACATCGGTTAATCAATTTGGTTGGACTTCTTCCATTTCACAATTGCAGAGGCCACTGTGCTCCTGGGAACACTCAAAGCTTTAGAAATGGTTTCATCCCTTTGCCTTGATATATGACTCCCCACAATAGGACTACAGAAACTTCCCTGGACTTCATAGCTTGGTTTTATCCAGACATGCAGTGTGGATTGTGGGGTCTTTTACACAAAGGTACGTGTGTGTTTTTCGAAACAAAGTCCAATCAATTCATTTTTACCACAGGTGGACTCCAATCAAGTTCTCAATACATCTGAAGGAGAATTATAGCAGACAAGCTAAGTTGCTAAAGCAAAGGGTCTGAATCCTATTTTTCTTTATTACACCTTAAGTGTGCATTATTTATTTATCTTTTATATAGTATTCATTATCATTCTTACGGTATCTAAATTTAAATTGTTTCTCTTTGCATGTAATCCTTTGACAGCTTTAAGCTACATCCTTTGTATGAAATTGTGCTATAGAAAGAAATGTCATTATGTGAATTATGAATCTTATTATTGCATCTAGATTGATGGAGTAAAATGGCAAATTTGTCCATTTAAAATTTAAACAGTAACACAATAATGGGTGCAGAAAGTGAGGGGATCTGAATACTTCCCAAAACCACTGTATACTGCAATATATTCCAGAACTGGATGCTTAGTATTTTAAAACATTATACAAAATGGACTAGCATATGTTAACCTATGCATCAGGAAAATATCAAATTGTGGCCAACTTGGCAATTCCCATTTCTACTGGTTACTTCTTTGCTCCAGTTTCATATCTCAGTATGTACTCATCTACTTCTTAGACCAGGGGTCTCCAACTCCGGTCCTGGAGTGCTACTGCGGGTTCAAGGTTTCATTCATTATTTCAGCACCAGTTTTTGCTGCTAATTAACCCATTTTACATTAATTTAAACTGCTATATAAGACCCAGACCCCTTAATTATTTCTTCTTTTTTTTTCCTATTATTACCAAAATGAGCCAACACATGACTAGCTAATCTGTGTCCATCATATAATATCTGAAAATAAAGAAAGATGGGGGTTTTAGTAATGTCAATCTGCTTAGGTCCACAAAACATTTTGCTGACGTGGTCAGAAAAAAAGAGAATCAACAGTTTCGGAAATGTCTGCTGTGGAAGAATGAGAGCATCAACAAGCCATGGGATTTAATAACCAGTTTATTTTCAAATATTCTCCAACCAGTTTTTTTTAATTAGAAACCGAATCTTGTTGTTAATTAAAGAAAGGTGAAGGTCACAGTAATGTCAATCTGCTCAGATCCACAAAATATTTTGACGGTATATTTAGGAAAAAGAAACATCAATAAATTTGGAAATGTCTGCCATAGTAGAATCAAAGTGGTAACAAGCCATGATATTTAATAATGAGTTTAATTAATAACAACAATCGGCTTCTAATTGAGTAACTAGTTGTAGTTAAATTGGTAGGAGTTTGATGCCTGGACTTAGCTGGTTATCTGTTGGCTCACTAACGTCACATCTCATTTCTGTGTGGGTGCCGTTAAGGGAATAAACAAGGAATGTGTCTTAAACAATTAATTCAATTAAAATGAATGGAAAATTAGTTAATGAGCAGCAAAAACTGGTCACTAATTAAGAAAATATTCACAATGAAGACCTGCACCCCTGCCTTAGACGGGGATTGCAGTTTGGATTATTTATTCAAATCCATGCAACTCTGTTGTTATGAAATAACCACACAAATCAATAGCACGTATAGCTTTAAAACTGATGCATTTTTCTACATTCTAGCAGAAGTCACACTATAACTAGAAGGCACAAACACGGCAAAAGCCAAAGAAGCTGTATGGTCTGAATGGCTTCCACTTCAGCCCTGTCTGGGATATTTTTTGTGCAAATGCCTACGATTGCATGTTAATAATTTCAAGAGCATTTCATAGCGTTTTTGCTCTGCTGCTATTTGAATTAAGAAATAATTCACAAAACAGTCCAAAAATATTAACACCTTCTTTCCATCCTTCAAACCACAGGAAAAACTTTGCTACAGAAAGGCTGCTCTTACCTTGAAAGACGCTGCTCTGGTTTATTCCTCTCGGATCGTTCTGCAAAGAGGAAGAAAGAAGGTCTGTTAAATGGCATATCAGAATATAAAAATGTTGGATGCCAAGGGGGGGAACAGGAAGTCCGACATTAACACACTTTTACCAAAAAAGAGAGTCAAAGAGCTTTGGCTAGTTACTATTGCGTGACATATGCTGACCATTTGTTGCAAAGTCTTGGAGCTTGTAAGGTATAATAAGTGCCCCGTGGCAATCCATAGGGGGTCTGGTGTTTTACCTCTTATTTAATACAGCTGCTTGGCAGACATCTTGGAAAAGTTCCCAAGTAGACGTCTCTAGGACAGAAGACTGGGGATTTTCACTTTTATAAAGTTCTACTCGAATAGGAGAGCAGAAGGGGTTAGCCAGGAACGAGAAGTGACAGGACTGCACTTGTGTAAGTGCTTAATAATATGAGGTCTGCTCTGTGGTATAACTTTACCTTTTATACAGTCGCCTTCAGAAAGTACTCAGACCCCTTTGCTTTTTCCACATTTTGCCATGTTGCAGCCTTGTGCTAAAAATCATTTAAATTATTTTTTTCCTCGTCAAGCAACACTCAATACCCCAGAATGACTAGGCAAAAACGGGATTATAGGAATCATTGCTAATTCATTAAAAATAATGAATTGAAATATCCTAATAACACAAGCACTCAGACCCTTTACTTGGTACTTAGTTGAAGACCCTTTGGCAGCAATTCTAGCCTGTAGTCTCCTAGGGTTTGATGCAATGTGCTTCACACACTTGGATTTGGGGATTTTGTCATTCTTCTCTGCAGATCCTCTCAAACTCTGTCAGGCTGAATGGAAGCCATCAATGGACAGCTATTTTCAAGGGTCTCCAGAAATGTTCAACTGGGTTCAAGCTTGGACTCTGCGGGGACAACTCAAGGACATTCAAAGAATTGTCCCTACGCCACTCCTGTGTTGACTTTGCTTTGCGCTTAGGGTCATCGTTCTGTTACAAAGTGAGCTTTCAGCTCAGTCTGATGTCCAGAGAACTCTAGAGGAGGTTTTCACTAAGGGTATCTTTGTACTATGCTCTGCTCAGCTTTCCTTTTATTTTGACTAATTGTCTAGTCTACAGTCACTAAGCATGATGCGGTCACTACTGATGATGAGCAGTGCTTAGTTTCCTCAAGACATGCTGCTAATCTTTGTTTCACCGGTAGAGAGAATCTTGCTCCTCTCCTTAAGGTGCCTTTTGCAAATTCCAAGCGAGTGCGAGTGTCCACGTGTCTTTACTGAGCAGAGGCTTCTGGAAGTTTCTCCCATTCCTACACAACTTCTGTGGATCTCAGCCACGGTGATCATCTGGCTCTTCTTACCATGGCTGTTCTCCCCCAAATGTTCAGTTGGCCTTGGGAAGCCAAGAATAATCTTGATTGCTCTGAACTTATTCCATTTAAGAATTATGGAGGCTACTGTGCACTTAGGAACCTTTTCTGCAGCCTTTCTCAGATCTGTGTCTCAATTCAGTCCTGACTCTTCAGGCAATTCTTTTAACATCACGGCTTGGTTTTTGCTCAACTGTGGGACCTTCTACAGAGAGGTAGGTATGCACCTTTCAGAATTAGCAGAATCAACTGAATTGACCACAGATGGGCTCCAAGCAAGGTATTTAGTGGATCAATTTAAATATCTAGGATCATCCCAAGATGAAAAAAATTGGGAACGGTCTCCCTTAAACTTTCTCTTAAATTCAGATATGGGGGTGGATATTTGAGGAGTAAACCGCAAGACAATGTTTATATTTTTATATTATATACATTACATAACCATCAACAACAAATCAAGTCAAATTAATAACATATTTAATAATTATTATAAAAGTAAAGTTGAATAAATCAGACACTGCAGCTGTATGAATAAAAGGTAAAGTACCACTTCCGGTTAGTGGAAATAGCTCAAAAGCTGATATTAATCTACGTTTTGTACCTCACACTTGTATGCAACATTTGGTTGACTTAAGTGAAATTGTACTCAAGTTATCGTGTTTACACACACATACACACCATACTTACACACAGACATAATTCCAAAAATGGTATTTTATTCTCAGAGAAGTCTAAAAACATTGAGATTCATCAAAATCTCGAAAGAGAATTTTTGGAGGATTCCATTACTATCCCTATATTTCGTATACGAGAAAGTCAGGGAGGTCTAAAACGTCGAGACTCATCAAAATCTCGGCATCAAATTTTTGGACAATTACAATACTTTCCCTTTACTTAGTATACGAGAAATTAAAAATCAATTTGCCACAGGTGGAGGACTCATGGGATAGGAGACCAATCACCCTGGTGCAGGCTTTTTGCTGATGACAAAGTGTTGTGTAAACCCAGAAAACAGGTGGAAGTGTAGAGGAAGTTGGAAGAATGAAGAAGGCATTTGGAAGAAAGAGAATTGTAAGATAAATTGGAAGAAAATTGAATATTTGAGGTTTAATGATGATCAGGATTCAGAAGTCAGCCTGCAGGGAGAGTGACTGAAGACAGCAGGAGTTTAAATTTCTAGGACCAGTGGTAGATTAGATGTAGAGATAACCCACAGAGTGTAGTGTGGATGGAACAATTCGAAGAAGGAGTATTGTGTGATCGAAGAATTAAGGAAAAGTGTAAATGTAAGGATTTTAAGACCAGAAAAGCAGGATGGAGCTGAAATATGGATAGCAAAGGGAGCACAGAAGAAGTTAGATGTGGCAGAAATCAGAATGTGGAGATGGATTTGTGGGGTTACAAAAAAAAGGACAGAATAAGAAAAGTGATAATCAGAAGTACACCAAAAGTGGGAGACAAATCTAAGAAATCCCAGGAAAGTAGATTGAAGTCATATGAACTTGTGATGGGGAGAGACAATGAATATGTGGTAAAAAGAGTGATGGGAATGGAAATACAGTACCTGGGAAGAGAAAGCAAGGGAGACCAAAGTGGAGGTGGATGGATAAAGCAAAAGATGATCTGAAGGAAATGGGCCTGTCCCTTATTGACCGAGCTGATTGGAAAAGATGAAAAGGAGTAAGAAGAAGAAGAAGAAGAAGTAGAACAAGAAGAAGGACTTCGGGCAAGGTGTAGAAACATCTCAACAGTGACTAATTGAATGGGAAGCACCTGAGCTAGATTAGAAGTGTCATGGCAAAAGGTCTGAATGCTTGTGTCCATAGGACATTTCAGTTTTTTCAATAAACTTGCAAACCTTTCTAAAATCCTGCTTTTGTCATGTCATTCTGAGGTATTTGGTGTTGCTCAATGAAAAACAAAATCAATTTAAACCATTTTGGCAAAAGGCTGCAACAGAAGAAAATTAAAAAAGTGAAGGGGTCAGAATACTTTCTGCACTGTATGTTCTACATATATACATACTCTTACTGCATTACAGAAAACTAGTTTGATCCATCAAAAAATGAATGTACAGATTTATAAATAAACAAATTAGAGACAATTACAGTGGCCAAAGCATCTTAGTAGAAACATACAGAGGAAACTATCTCAGCCTGTTCCCTCTGCAACCTGTGACTGGACAAGCAGATGAGAAGGAACCATAAGAATGTACACTAATTGTGTTTTTATTCAACTGGTTACATTTGGAACAAAGGAATTGATCCATGTAGGCAATAGAAAGTACTACTGAGACCCCAAACTTCGGACACAGTCATGCCCGTCATAGTCCCAGGTTCAAATAAGAGATCTTTATTGATCACCAATACTTTTCCAAAGTGAGCACAGAGACATACACAGAACTATAAAATTCTTGTGTGTCCTTCTGCCCTTCAGGTGAGTGTCACTCGTTACATCCCAACTCAGACTCATTGAGTTGAGGTAGCAGGCCGCTTTTGAACAAGACCCGGGAATGCTTCTGGTACCTTGGAAGCACTTCTGGGTCATGTGGGAACCAGGGACCCTTCATCTAACAGCACCCTCTGATGGCACAAAGGGACCCCAACAGGGCTGCACTTCCAGATTCCAATTCCCTGCAACCCTTGTGGCTGTCCAAACTGGGATGCGTCGGGAAAACCACTGCCACCTGTTGTATGGGGGATGCTTTTATCATGTCATTCTGAGGTATTTGGTGTTGCTCAATGAAAAAAAAATCAATTTAAACCATTTTGGCAAAAGGCTGCAACAGAAGAAAATTAAAAAAGTGAAGGGGTCAGAATACCAGGAACTGCTCCTAGTATCAAGCTTCTGCTGGTCCATCCCTGATATCCTTTCTAACCAGGTAGGAAGTTGTTCTCTCATTCAGCAAGGATGCCTTTCTGCCCTCCATGACACTTACATCTTGGAATACAAAATATGGTATATTTGTATCATGACTATTGTTGTTGACCCAGCTGCAATACCACATGCACTTCACAACAGATAATCTACCTGAAGCTAAGCATGTTTGGGTCTAACCAGTATCTAGATGGGAGATCATCTAGGAAGAGCTTGGGTCGCTGCTAGAAGAGGTGTTGGTGAGGTAAACAAGGTGTACTTACCCTGTGGTCTGTCTGTGTGAATCCCGATGCACCCAGTGCAGTGATGGGGACACTGTGCCATAAAAATAGGCACCATCCTTTGGATAAGATGGCTCTCTGTGGTCATAAAATGTCAATGGGCATCTTTCAAAAAGAGTAGTGTGTACCCAAAGTCCTGGCTAAATTGCAAAATTGCGAGGTCATTGTGACCCTGGTCATACATTCAGGGTACACTGAAATTCTTACTTGCATGTCTGTCATGTGAAGGCCGCACAAACCTTTGCGGAGTGATAGTTCTAGATGGGAGGAGATCTTGAGGCGAAGGAAAAATAACAGGAGGGACTACGGGTATGGCAGCCGCCCCTTGCTGACAAAGAGTCATTGAAGCATTTAAAGCTTGAAACAGTTACCAAAGAAATTCTAAAAGAATTTTGCCTAAATCTATTCCCCAAGCAATGACGGATGAAGGTTACTCCTGTAGTATGCTGCAAGAGCTTGCCATATAATACTCAATGTGGTGAAAATGAACCCCAAGGTGACAGCTAAGGATCTGCAGGGCTCTTTGCACTTGATAAAGTCTCTGTCCTTGATACTTTACTTCCCAAGGATCCTCAGGAAGAACTATTTCACCCAAGAGCTGCTCATGTCCTTCTACTGTTGCTCCACAGAGAACATATTGACTTAATGCATCTGTGTGGTTTGCCAGCTGCACTGCATCAGAGAGGAATGTGCTCCAGAGGGTCGTCACCACTGCTCAGAAGACCATCGGATGCCCTCTCCCATCCTTGAAAGATCTTTACAGTTCTTGCTGCTTGAAAAAGGTCCAGAGCCTAATTAAAGATCCATCCCATCCTGGTCACTCTCTGTTTGAACTGCTACCCTCAGGCAGACACTTCAAGACAATAAAAACATAGACTTTCTATATCTACTGCACAGTTTCTATTAGGAAAGCATAAAGGGTGAATCAGTGTGCTTATTTTAGAATAGCAATCGTGAATTCTTGCTAAATTTTAAAAGAATCCTTGAGCCATTCCTCAGACTATTTTATTCTTTCCAGGTTATGATAATCTAAACCTTCCCTTTTCCGCTGAGTTACAGGAATTCTTCCAGTTACCCAAAATGACTTTTCATGAAAGCAATATGAGTGCTGGATGCCACAATAAACTTCTCATTGCCTAACGTTATCCCATCTGGTGTTACTTTAAATACCGCTTTTAGACCACGTGGGCGCGACTGCCCCTGGTGGCTATGGGGGACCACGGGTACAGAGCTTTGAGGCTCAACCCTGTAGGGGCCCGTGGTCACCGCTAGGGGGTGCCCCAATGCCTTGGGAGCCCTGGACCTCAGCACTTCCGCCACACCCGGAAGTGCAGGGGGGGGAAGAGGATCGGGGACACTCGGAGTGCTTCCGGGTGCACAGCAGGCACTTCCGCCACACTGGGGAGTGCCGGCGGAAAATTGTCCGGAGGCACCCGGAGCACATCCGGGTGATTATAAAAGGGGCTGCCTCGCTCCGTTAATGGGCTGGGAGTGAAGGAAGGACAAGGTCTTGGAGGAGGTAAGGAGGTTGCCTGAAGAGAGTGAGGCATTTGATAATTAGCCTGGACTTTTGGGGACTTTGGGGTTTGTGTTGCACCTTGTAAATAATAGTATGGCTAATAAACGTGTGTTGGGTGATTTAAACGTGTCCGCCTGTCTGTGTCCGGGTCATCTTCCACGATATATTATATATATATATATATATATATATATATATATATATATACACACACCGGACCCACAGGCCGTCAAATAAATGAACCATATGTCGTGGCACAGTATAATGGGACTTCGTCTCTGACGCTGATGTCCAAGGTTCGATTCCCCGAGAGGGGAGCAGTAGAGTGTGTACGCCTGATGAGCCCAAATGAGGGCGAAACACGTGTTGCGTACTCTTTGCTTTATTTGACAGTAAACTATGCAACAAATATTATATATATATATATATATATATATATATATATATATATATATATATATATATATATATATAAATAAAGAACGACTTAAGGGCATTTACGTTAGGCAGAATGCCCAGTGGGGGTCAGATGGTCTTGCAGATTTTCTTTTTTTTTTTTTTTTTTTAATGTCCACCTTTGTCAGGTGACCTTAAAAAAATTCTACATTTAAGGTCTCAGTTACTATTAATTATATACTTAACTCATTTTTGTATACTCTGTATGCATTATTTTTCTTATTTAATTTTAATTTGTTTTTCTTTGCATGCAACTACTTCTTTGACATCTTGTGAAGCACTTTGAGTGACATCTTTTGTATGAAAAATGCAATAGAAATTATCGTGCATGTGTGTCGAAGGATCTCCTCACAGGTTTGATCGAGGTATGCAATACCCCACCAGGATGAGAGGGGGTGCTGTCACTAACATACTTGTTTCCCTGCAGAACTTTGAAACCACCCAGATAGGGCACTTAACCCCGCCACTTGCCATTCATCAGCTATAAGAAACCCACTTACCCAGGAGGAGACGTCTTTTGTGACCAGAGCGACCTGCTGGATGGTGCGCCAGTGATAGACACTAAATTCTGTGGCAAGTGCCGAATGATTTTTTGTTTGCATTGCACCTAAGGGTAAGAAACACAATGCCAAGAGGCACTCTTTTTTCTTGAACATTTCAGTGGATTAAATGGGATGACCCAGTATGACATCCCAATCTTTTATCGTTTATTTTGTGGCTGGGTGCAGGAATGATAGGTTGTGCAAATGTAATAATGATGAATTTTATTTATATAGCCCCTTTCCCATGCTCAATGTGCTTTGCAGAGTCTCAGAAAGAAAAGCAGGGTATATGTAACATGCAGAAAATATTTGTGTCCAATTTTACATATACCCTGCTGTTCTTTCCAAATCTCTGTGAAACACGTGGAGCATGGGAAAGGCGCTATATAAATAAAATTCAACATTATTATTATCATTGCGTGACCTGTTATTCCTGCACTTGGCCACAAAATAAATGTTGTTGCCTAAACTAAATAAACCAAACAACCCTATAAAAAGCCTTTTACTCGAGGTGTCCTTGTCACATTAACAGCCATCCCCACAGTTTTGCTCTTCACTATGAACAGGAAAGGGTGCAGCCGAGCAACAGCTTAAACAACTGACTGCCTACCATCACAACGATGTTCACGACAACAAAAGACCTGCTACCTCAAACCCAGCACCTCATCAGAACAACAAAACCACTACATTTAAATTTACCGACCATTGCTAATAATTAACAAAATGAGACTTGACAAATAATAAAAAGGAAAAAAGAAAAAAAAAGTCAGAGATCAAACAACAGAGAAAACAATTCAATGTGATGTACTGACAATACAAAAGCATACCCCACTGATTGTGGGTGGCTGGGTTCCACAATAATTCAAAACAGACAGTGAAGGACATGTGCAACCGTTTACGAGCGGCTTTGTAAAGTTAAGACATGCAACAACAGGGACTTGTTTGGATAAACAACACGTAGCTCTCTGAAGGGCAGTTTGGTGGCGCAGTGGCTAGTTCCTCTTACCTCACAAGTTAAGTGTCCTGGGTTCAAATCCTGCACAAAGACATTTCCTGGTGTCTATATGGGCTTTCCTCTGGATCAGGGGTCTCCAACCTTTTTTCCCCTGAGACCTAGTTTTACAAAATGAAAATGGCCGAGAGCTACTGATCTTTTCTAATGTTTATTCTCATAGCTTATTGACCCAAACAAACTGGATAAGCTTGTTTTGCCTGAACATTTACAAAATGTTGGTGTCCACAACTCACATTTTGCATTAAAACATCACAAAAAATATTTAGTTCACCTGCAAGTGCATTTTGTATGTCTGTATGCATTTTCTAGTGTATCTCACACGATTGAGTTAAAACATGAATGCTGTCAAAACAAAACAATGCAATTCCAAATCCACAGATATGACTTCTTCATTTGTCATTTTGTCACATGTCACTTTATTCACATGTGTGATGTGTTTTTTAGTTAGTCAGATGACTGGCACTGAGGTGTATGGTGGAGTGCAGCCACTGAGGTTCACTCTTATGCAGTCATTTAAATGTTCGTCTGTCAGTCTTGTTCTGATCTTTCATTTCATGACATTCACGTCAGACTCACAGAGGTATGGAAACCCAAACAAAGCAGACATTTTTAGAGCAGCTTGGTGAAGATTCTTATAGTTATCTGGCTCTACTAAGCTCCAGAAATGCTGTTGAGACTTTAACTGCACATTATTTTGAGAGGTTTACTAATACAGAATATATAAAATCCAATGTCTCTCTGTCTGTATGTCCGTCCGCTTTTCACGAGAGAACTACTTCACGGATTTAGACTGGGTGTTTTTCTATACTTTGCTTGAACATTCCAGTTGATTTTGCGACTTCCCTTATTTCGCTATGTATCAGAGTTTCACTTGTGGTAACGATTTATTTGAGCGAATCCGAGATCCATGCAGCAGACCGAAGGGAGGGGCCTTCCTCACTCACTCTCCAAACTTAAAGATGAATAGTTTTTTCCTACAAAAATGTAATAAATAACGTCCATCATAACAGAAGAGGCTCATCCCAAGTCAGCCAATCCCCAACTGCTTCCTGCAGGCTGGGGCCAATACAGGCTTAAAAAGATGAATCTGAGTTTAAAATACAAAGAAAAATCAAAAACATACCAACAAGGAGAGGGTGACCATAAACCTCTGGCTTGTGAACAAAAAGGTCAACAATGTATCTTTATAAAATGATGGTTTCTTTAACAAAGCTTGAAAAATACAACACAATACTCAAAAGAGATGAAATGGAGTTGCTTAAAAGGCAATCTGAAGGTGAATAAGTCCAAAATAATAAACCAGCAACAGAATAAGCAAGAAAATGAAGAAAAAAAATGAAACAACAACACTCACAGTAATCTCTGACACTCACTGCAGGGTCCATTTCTGACTGCAATATAAAGCCAAGAGGAGGACCCTGCAGCAGTTGTGGGTGGCTCAGCCTCCTGGGATTCCACCCACAGAGTGCAAGAAGCATAGGAGATGAAAGCACAAAATACATAGAAAGTAAACCGTACTTAAACAGAATATTATTAAAAATAATATACAAGTACAATAAAGATGGGGAAATAATGCTTTCAGATAACCAAAGAAGGCACATAAAAGTGGAACAAATACAAGCCAGGCAGCACGCGCCGACTACAACATAACAACAGCATAGCGAACGTGGTCTTGTCAGTATTCGACACAGAGGGTAAGGCAGGACCCACCTCTGGATTAGGGTGCCAGTTCACAGCAGAGTTTGCTTTCATCCATACCCATCTGGGGACTCCTAATTTATCTTAACACTCATGCAAATTCCATATTCAGATAAATTTGGAAGAAAAATAAAGTGACGTCTAGGGACTTGCTTCAATGCCTTTGAAATTATTCACTCTCACTGTCTGCCCTGGCAATGACATCTCTGCTTGGCAAAGGCAACGTTTCATGCTGTGTTCTACTTCTACTGGGGCCAAAAAGGGCTGCCACTAACTCACTGCTTAGCCAATCACATTTAAACTTGAAACTGGTGAAGGTAGAATGTGACACGTCACAAAAGCTGAATGAGTTTTAATATTTGTTCATGTGTTGGAGACATAGTGGCACAGTGGTTAGAACTTCTGCCTCACAGGATTCACAGTTTTGGGATTAAATCCGGACCCTCCTGATGAAGAATATAAACATTTTTCCCTAAGCACTCCATTTTATTTTTCTCATACCCCCAAAAGCGCAACTTGAACGTGCAATCAAAATCCAACTAATGACTCTAAATTGGAGCATTTATTACCAGGACGCTGCAGTATAGATTGTCACAGGAGGCTGGGGGACAGAACCAGCCGGGATGCCTGGAAGGACCGGGAGGTGGCATATACATCATCCGGGCCAACGAGGGGGCAACCACCCTGGATCTGGAGAGGACCACGGGAGAGGAGCAAGGAGGCTCAAGCCCATTGGGGCCCATGGCCCCCGCCAGGGGGCACCTCGAGCCTCATGGAGCCCGGGAAACATTCACTTCCGCCACACCCGGGAAAATGGAGGAAGATTCTTCTTCTTCTTGTGCTCCGGGTGCAAGAGCAGCACTTCAGCCACACCAGGAAGTGCTGCTGGAAGAGAATCATCAAGCACCTGGAGCACGTCCGGGTGAGCATAAAAAGGGCCGCCCTCCTACAGTCTGGGAGCTAGAGTCAGGAGTAGGAGCAGGATGAAGCTTCCGTGGAGAAAGGAAAGGCAGTCCAAGCACACTGGGGAAGAGGCCCGTGTTAAAGGTGGTTAGTGCTGGGAGCACTGTGTGTTATGCAAGAACTGTGTTTGGAGAAAATAAACGTGTGCTTTTTATAAAGATGTGGTCTCAGTCTGGTGGTGTCCGGGCATATCTCACAAGGTCTATGCATATGAGATAAATAATGAATGCTGTAAGTATATAAGAAATTTGACAAATGAGAAAGGTGCTCTAATGGATTGAGATCTGCTGACTGTGGAGGACATTTGAGTCCAGTGAACTCATTGTCACCCTCAAGAAAACTTCAGCTTTGTGCCATGGCACGTTATAATGCTGGAAGGAGCCATCAGAAGATAAGTACATTACAGTCATAAAGGGATGGACATGGTCAGCAACAATACTCAGGTAGGCTGTGGCATTTAAATGATGCTCAGTTGGTACTAAGGGGCCCACCAATATGAACTGTTGATACAAGGCAAGATTGATCCATGCTTTCATGTTGTTGACACCAAATTCTGACACTACCATCTGAATGTCGCAGCAAAAATCGAGACTCATCAGACCAGGCAACGTTTTTCCAATCTTCTTTTGTCCAATTTTGGTGAGCCTGTGTGAACTGTAGCCTCAGTTGCCTGTTCTTAGGTGACAGGAGTGTCACCCGGTGTGGTCTCCTGGTGCTGTAGCCCATCTGCATCAGGGTCTGGCGTGTTGTTTATTCAGAGATGCCCTTCTGCATACCTGGAGTATAATGAGTGCTTATTTGAGTTCCTGTTACATTTCTATCAGCGCAGACTGGCCATTCTCCTCTAATCTCTGGCATCAACAAGACATTTTCACCCAGAGAACTGCCACTCACTGGATATTTTCCATTTTTCAGACCATTCTCTGTAAACCCTACAAATGGCTGTGCATGAAAATCACAGCAGATCAGCAGTTTCTGAAATACTCAGAGCAGCCCGTCTGGAACCAACAACCATGCCACATTCAAAGTCACTTCAGTCACCTTTCCTTCCCTGTTATGATGCTCAGTGTGAACTTCAGGCAGGTCATCTTGACAACATCTACAGGCCGAAATGCATTGGTTAATTAGATATTTACTGTACATTAACAAGCAGTTAAATAGGTGTGTACCTAATAAAGTGACCGGTGAATGTAGGGATGGAAAATGACAGAAAGATATCGTAACTGACAGATGCACTTCTCAAACGCATGGAGCTAACTGGCTGTAGTGGCCTGTGTATGTGTCCGTCTCCACTGTTGCAGCGCCCATTTCAAGGTACAAATTATTTATTACCCTTCAGTTCTGCAGCACGGTGGCGCAGTGGTAGTGCTGCTGCCTCGCAGTAAGGAGACTTTGGGTTCACTTCCCAGGTCCTCCCTGTGTGGAGTTTGCATGTTCTCCCTTTGTCTGCATGGGTTTCCTCTCACAGTCCAAAGACATGCAGGTTAGGTGCATTAACGATCCTAAATTGTCCCTAGCTTGTGCTTGGTGTGTGTGTGTGTGCCCTACGGTGGGCTGGCACCCTGCATCCACAGACTGGAGGAGTTGGAAGGGGGGAGCGGGTGTTTTGTGAGGGGAGCCTTTGCAGCACAGGATTTCGCCACTATCCACTACACACTTTTAAACGGATTGTCTGCAGACGTGCATTGTCGTTTGAGAATCATGTCTGGCCCCACAAGAATACCTCTGTTTATCATATAAAACTGATTTGAGGATAAATTTTGACATTTCTACTGTGAGAAAAACAATAGGAACCTGCCTGCATTTTCAGTAATTGTCACAGGTTTAGGGAGACTTTTTCATGTTTTGCTCTTTACAGGAAACACTCATTTTCAAAAGGGCAGGGAAAAAGCAATATGGAAACTAGGCACATGGAGTTGCGGTTATAACAAAACAGACAACGTCTGTCATGTTACTCCATGACCTCATCTGGGCAAGAGGACCAACAATGCTTCATTACATTTCTGTCTGCTCGACTCTCCCTGCACAAGCAATCTAAACATTTCCATATGTATGTCATTAGGTTTTCTTACATTAAGAGTTAGAGATCTTCTGGGCGTAAGGCATTTATTATACAGTCCAGGTATCCACTTTACTATGGCCATTTACAGTATGCAGTGTAGTACCAATTAAAATCCACTTTTGCTTCTGGAACACCCAGAAATTCGAGCCCAGTCAAGTGGACTTCATTATCATACCATTTCTAAATGATGTATACCTATGAACATTATACAATGGTAGGAAATTATGTTTCCCAGGACCACAGTGCAATATTTAGACCAGGGGTCCCCAACTCCGGTCCTGGAGGGCTGCAGTGGCTGCAGGTTTTCATTCTAACCCTTTTCTTAATTAGTGACCTGTTTTTGCTGCTAATGAACTCCTTTTCCATTCATGTTAATTGACTTGCTTTTTTAAAGGTTTGTTACCATGAATTTCTTCATCGTTCCTCTGAATTGCTTAATTTCTTACCTTAAACAGAAGTGAGTGAGCCAACAGAAGACCAACTAAGTCAGGGCCTCTAATTTCATTCCAACTAGTTGCTTAATTAGGCTCTGATTCTTGTTGTTAATTAAACCCGTTCTTTAGTCCCATGGCTTGTTGCTGCTCTCATTGTTCAATAGCAGATATTTATAAGAGCACTGATAAAAAGTTCTGTGGACCTGAGACCTTCATCTTTCTTTATTTTTGGATACTGTATGATGGACACAGTTTGCCAGTCATTTTTGTTTTTACTCATTTTGTGTCTCTTTATTGTTTGGCTGCTAATTAAGGAAAAAGAAACAATTTAGGGGTCAGAGTCTTCAAGAGCAAGTCAAATAAAATTAATAAAAAAACAAGATAATTAGGAGCAAAAGCAGGTCACTAAATTAAGAAAAGGGTTAGAATGAAAACCTGCAGCCACTGGGGCCCTCCAGGACTGGAGTTGGGGACCCCCCCCCCCACCATTTCAGGGCACCATAATTGTTTGGGACAATTGGAGTCAGAGTTGTTTATGATCACTCGGGTGGGTTTTATGAATTCACAAAAAACCTTGGCTTGCTTCTCCCCTTTGGAGTCTGTAGTTGCCAATGAGGATAAGAGCTGTGTCAATGAAAGTCAAAGAAGCTAATCATGAGGCTGAAAAACAAGAATCAAACCACTGGAGACATCAGTGACACCATAGGGTGACCAAACTCAGCTGTCTGGAATATCATGAAGAAAAAATAACACACTGGTGAGCTCAGTAATCACAAGGGGACTGGTAGGCCAGGGAAGACCTCCATTCCTGATGACAGAAGAATCCTCACAATAGTCAAGTTAGCCCCAGACACCCATCAGACACAGTCTTCAGCAGGCAGATGTATGTGTGTCAGAGACGATTATCAGCAGAAGACTTCAGGAAGAGAAACACAGAGGCCCCATGGCAAGATGCAAACCATAAAAAACAGGATGGCCAGTTTGTGAAAAGGGATGTCAAAGAGCTTGCAGAATTCTGGGAAAAAGGTCTGGAGTGTGGAGACGAAAAGGAACTGGCCAAGATTCAAAGCAGACCACCCCATCTGTTAAACATGGCGGTGCTGGTGGTGTTATGGCTTGGGCATGTATGGCTGCCACAGGTGCTGGCACACTTCTCTTCATTGATGATGGAGCTGCTGACAGCAGTGGCACAAGGAATTCTGTGTCCAACATTATGTTGCTCTGAATTGACAGGACCATGTAGACAAAAGTTTTGTCATTTCTACATGACTGAAATGTCTGAAAATTCCCTTAAATAAAAGTCTGCAATGTACCCTTTAATCACAATGTCTGAATTGTTTGAGTTGTCATTTTATACTGTGGATCATAGGGGGGAAAACGCAAGGAAAAATGAGTCTTTGTCTCAAACATTATGGAGGGCACTGTATTTAGTAAGTTTGTCAGCTTTTCCTCTGTGCCCCATACCCTCCATTGTAAAGCATCAGACTGTGCAATTTATAGAAAGCATTTAACTTTAGAACACAATTTTGCGTGGCAAATTCATATATACCATGTTTGTGAAGAAATAACTTTTACTTGAAAAATATGAAACTTCACCTCAAATACAATATTGAGCACCATGGAAAGACTGATGGACAGCAAAATGACATTAAGAAGTGAGAAAACTCCCAGCGCTGTCGCCTGTTCTAGGATTAAGTCAAGAAGGAATTTTGAACAGGGTGCCAGATTACCACAGAGTATACTCCATGACATCTATTAGAATGCACAGGAGAATGAAAGAAAATGTGGCCCCCAACTATAATGCACTAGCATCACGTGCTGACACTGTGTCCTCCACAAAGTGACAATGTGCGAAAAACTGTGGTCAAGTAAAATATACCTCAAAATGCCCACTAGAGAGCCCACTAGTCATGAAAAGGCAAACACAGGATCTTAATAAATGAAAAAAAATATTATCACAAAATGATTTGTAGCACAAAACAACTCCAAGCAGCAAAAAAAGATACAGAAGGAGTTATCTAAGGCAGTTCAGAGGCAAACAAGTCCCAAGATGTTGAAAAAATAGAATACAGATTTCAAAATCTAGCAAATCAATAATGAAAACAAACCAATAAATCACCAGAAAACTCAACAATGAACTGCAAGGGACTGTGGGTTTCCTCAACCTTCATAAGGATGACAGTGACGGACAGGTGGTCCTGCCTTTTGGGGAACCACCCACAAAACCCAAGCAACATAACAGAAAATACAAAGACACATAGAAACTAAATGACCTACCATACTGATAAAGAATACAGAATTATACAAATAATAAACATGAACAGCAATATTAACATAATCAAAAGATTCAAAAATGAACAAAACTTGAAATAAATAAGGAATCTGAACCTCACACAGGGGAGGAACCCTGGCTGAAACATAACACAATCAGAACATGCAAACAGCACACAAAACAGCGACTGGCTATTTGAACCCGGGACGCTGGTTGCATGAGGCACTAAGCCTGTTGCCATTGTGTCATCCAAGCGTCTTCACATATTGATAAATTACAAATCATCATCTGCACCACAGAGGTTTCATTGATTCATTTTTGGCCGGGTGCATACATTGATTAGCATGCATTCCACACGGGATTATGGGAAAACAACAAGCTTTCAAATTGTTAGTTTGCTTTGCCAAATAAAAATGATCCATTTTTCCTTGGAATCATAACCAACTGCAGGTTTTTTTTTTTCCAGCCCTTGTGGGCAATAGTTATAAATAATTGTAAGATGGAGGAATCTTGCTAAACTGGCTTGCCTGAAATTAAGAGTTGGGTCTGATTTGACTTTTTTTGAAGGTTGAAGCAATTAAGTTGGAATGTAGGTGATGTCTTTCTCTCCATGAAGTCAAGAATGTTTTTTTAAAAAAACACGTTTATATATATATATATATATATATATATATATATATATATATATATATATATATATATATATACACACACACACACACACACACACACACACAGAATACATGACGGAAATAAAGAAATGCAATGCACATTGCTGGACTGAAATTTTACCCTTCATGGCTGAAAACCAGAGCAATAAGAACAACAGAAAAAGAGAACATCTGTGGATATGAGCAGCAGTCCTTCAAAATCCTTGGTGACCACCTCTTGCAGCCACAACTACAGCAGATCTTTGGTGCACAAAGCCAATGAGCCTCTTGACACTGCAATTCACAGCATTCCAAACTTGCTGTTTTGTTAAGGTCAGGACAGAAGGAATGCCAAGACAGCACTTGGACACCAGCACTCTTTTCTTGGGACATCTGTGACCACAGCAGCTGTGCATGGCCTAGAACTGTCCTGCTGTAGGGTTAGAAGACTAAGAGGTGTGAACAGAGGGCCTCTGACGGCTACATGGAGTGTGTTCTATCATTAAAAGGAGGAGGACAGTGTCTACTGGGATCTTCAACAGCTGTACGGGTGGCACATCTGAAATGACCTCTCAGAAATACCAGTCTGATGTGTCGGCCTGGCTGTTGTGTGTTCAGTTGAGGGTGAGAAGATCTTGGACTATCATCTGCCCTGCGGAGGTGGAGTGGCTTAATTAATTGTGTCTGGTATTTCTGATGTGTGAGATCCCTGCTTGCCAATGTTGCCCTCGCTAGCTTCTGGTGACATTCCGTAAGGTAAAGAAAAGTAAGCACAGCCTTTGGTTGCGGAGACATAAGGTCTTGTTAAAGGTGACCTGAATGGCATTTTTCATTCTGGATTTTCTTGAAAAAGCACCTGTGTGTTTGGCAAGTTGCAAGGCCTTACAGCGCAAGCTGGACTGAAACAAAATAGGCGAGTTTTTGGGAAAGAACAGAAACTAGAATGAGAATTTTCCATTTCAGTATATTATATATTTCAGTATACTATGCCCACATTATATAGAGTGTATGTGTATTGTAAGCGCCAGGCAGGATTATCGGGCATTCCATCCAGAAGTAAAGGGGGAATGGAAAGACAGCGATAGGACTGGATTTACCCGGACAATAGGGGAAGGCTCCTATTCCGGAATATGTTTATCCCCAACCCACTAGAAGGCAGGATCTCAAGACCTCAGTAACTATGTGGACACCTGCAGGGTATGATGGGAGCTGTAGAGCTGTGAATCAGCCCTGCTGGGTCCCATGGATGTTGTGGGGATTCATAATCCCTGTTTCTCAGGGGCTTCTGTCTGATCTGGAAGTGCTTCCACTGGTCTATGCCCTGGCACCGAGAGTACATCCGGGTGTGATATAAAAGGAAGCCTTCCTGAACAGAGGACTTTCGAGTTGTTTTTTAAAAGAATTCATGGAGTCAGCTGATCTAATTAATTTCGGTAGGTCATTCCAGAGTCTGGGTGGTATACAGCTGAAGGTCCTGTCACCCATGGAGTGTAGATTAGTGTGGGGTACAACAAGATTGCCAGAATCAGAGGACCTTAGTGGGTGGGCAGGCACATAGTGATGGAGAAGGTCACTGATGTAGTTTGGCGCGAGGTTATTTAAGGCTTTGTAGGTTATTAGTAGGATTTTATATTCAATCCTGTAAGACACAGGGAGCCAGTGAAGACGGAGCAGGATGGGTGTGATGTGCTTGCTGCTGCTGGTCCATGTCAGGACTCTTGCAGCTGAGTTTTGAATAAGCTGGAGCTGTGATATAAGATTAGAAGGGCCACCTGCCAGTAGGGAATTACAATAATCGATGCGGGATGTGATAAAAACATGGACAAGTTTCTCAGCATTAGAGAAGGAGAGGAAGGAGCGAACACGGGATATGTTACGGAGGAGAAAGTAAGAAAGTTTATTAGTGTGATTTATGTGGGCGGAATAAGAGAGGGAAGAATCAAAAATGACACCAAGATTTTTTTACAGTAGAGGCAGGTCTGATGAGATCACCGCCAAGATAGACTGGGAAGGAGCTCATTTTATTAAGTTTTTATTTTATTAAGCTGCAATCACTTAAAAGCCTGTACAGCAGCTGTCCTTCTCCCACTTCGCTTCTCTGCTGCTCGCTTTGTGAAGGGGGGGAGCTGAACGCACGCTGAGCAGAAGTGGACATTGCTCAAACCGCCCCCACCCACCCGGAGGCGTGCTACACTCCTGCCACTTCGAGTTGTGAATTTAGAGGAACTGAATGCAAGCTAAGGAGAAGTGGACTTTGTGCTGGCTTTGTGCTGCTTGTTGCTCTGCGTGTTAATCATTTAAAAGCCTGTACAGCAGCTGTCCTTCTGTCTCACTGCCTTGTCTTGCGTGACGTTAAAATGTTTTATAATATACTGTATATAATATGTTACTCATATCCTTAGCCTGACATCCACATATCATATGTGTTTACAAAGTGTGTTTTAATAAGTTTGCATGTGTTTAAAGCGTGTGGGATGGGTATTTTAAGGCTTAAACTATAAAAAAAAAAATATTTATATGGTCTTTCAATATCGTGGATTTTCACCTATCGCGGGTGGGTTTGGAACGTAACTTCCGCGATAAGCGGGGGATCACTGTATATGCAAAAAAAAAAAAAAATCTCTACTGAGAGAAGTCCACGACTGAACTGGCTAACATTGGGATGGCTGTTCTAATTATATGGAGTAGACAGGAAGAAGCGGAATATCTTAGACCGGAACTGAAAGTGAGGGTTCTGGGAGGCAGAAGTGATGTCATCAGGAGGTAGGATTTGTAGCCCAAAAGCAACCTTACTGGGGGGGTACTTTGGCTGGTCTGCAGAGGGACAAAGGAAGAGATCATCAGATGACAGTGCCAACCCCTAGTTCGGCTGAGAAACAACATTATTTGAGCCCGTAAACTGTCTACCATGAGCACATTTGAGACACGACATATCTCCTGAAATGCATTTCTGTTCATCTACCGCTATTCTGAAGTAAACATGGAGCATAATCAAGGAAAGATTAGCTGACAAAGTCAGAAAATATTCACATTTATATGATACATTATCACAACAGCACAAAGACAATCAGAAGGTGGCTAGTTCTTGCCGCAAAATATCGGCTAACATCGGTTTGGAAGTCTGCAAATGTATGAGAAGGTGTAAAAATATAAGGAATAAATATGTTCATCTACCGAATAAAATGTATAGCAAGAAGTGTGGTGATCCTGGAGGGCAAGAGCTGCCTGCATTTTTATGGATCATTCGCTTTTCTTGAATGTTACAAACAGTGCCAACTAGCGTTCAGACATGTGCCTGCAGCAGAGCAAGATGCAGAAGCATAAATGACTTTTGACAGTGTAGGCGTGATATCTGTCTTAAGTGAGAGTGAATGTGTGCTGTGGTGACAAGATGTGCCTCCAAGTGATCCTGAATTAGTACAAGTATTAAAAAAATGAAGGGCTGGATTAATTAATATATCTCATCTTGTCAATCAAAATGATAATCTATAAAAATGAACAGAATTAAATTGATTACATTTGTTTGAGAATATCATGTTGCATGAAGTATATACATACCATATATGTCTACCAGGTCGTAAACGGTAGTGGACCGATTCCTGCCTTGCTCCCGGTGCTGCTGGGATAGGTAACTGACCCTCATTTCCCGGATTTAGATTATGCAGATTTGCATGGAATCTATGTTCTACATTTTATAACTTCAAATAAGAGCAAAAGCTCGGAGCTTCATCTCTGTGAAGAGCACTTTACAAAACAATATTCAGTTGAATTGCAAAACTTGTGCTGAACAATTGCTTTTCTTCTATCCCAAAAGAGCTCTTGCCAATTCATTCTGTCCTGTAAAAAACTGCCCTGATATCAAACATATGTTAAGAGGATTAAATAAAAAAGATAAAGGAAGTTGTTTTAATCTTCCTCCACGTAAAACAACCCCTGATGAAAATGAATATCAGATGATGTGAGCTCACGCATGGCCTAGTTAAAAATCAAACTGTAGGGTAAAGTATAGACAGGAGTGACGAAGGGGCAAAGCGAGGTCCACTTGCAAGGAAAGCGTTTGAATTTTTTTTTTTTATTTTAACCAGTAAGCACTTCATCAGTTGAACCATGAAGGCCGTAGGAGTGCTTTCATCTTGTCTGATTATCAGCCATGCTGATGCAGGCACACACACACATGCATTCACTTACTTATCGCTCTTTTTTTGTACCGTCTGTTTAAACAGACAACATCAAAACACGACCCATACCACTGCAGAAAAGGGATGGAAACAACTTACTTCTCACAAATAAAACCCAGGGAGCATATAATGAAGATGTGACAAAAGTCACACTCATGCACTGCTTGGCCTATGAACTCTGTTTATACAAGCTTACCATGACCGGAATCTGCTCATTAGAAATATTGAGGCTTTACGGGAAATACTTGGAAAGAAATGATTCATCTTAAACTAAACAGAACAAAACTAAAGCATTCATCCATTTTTCTGCTTAATCCTATTTAAGGGCCATGAGATGTAATTCCACTACAGGGCACACTCATTTACTGTAATAACCGGGCAATAATAAGAGTTTTGTATTCTGGAATGTGAAAGGAAAATGGAGAACCATGCAGACAAAAGGAAAACATGCAAACTCTATACAGGCAGTGACCAGGTCAGGTCTTCTATAGCTGTGAGGCAGCAGCATTAACCACTGTGCTACCATTAGACCTAATAAATAATATTCTAAAACCTCACCCTATACCAGCATTTCCTAACCTGTGGGCCGAAGCCAACCAAGGATGAAACCCAAACATACCGATCCGATGACCGTGCTCAATTCAAACAACGGTGGCATCGCAGGTGGATCGTGGCCGACCCCGGACAAAACTCCACACACCAGTCAGATGATCACAGCGGTAGCATTGTAGGTCAATCATGGATGATGCTGGATGACCTCCCCAACCACCAGCACCTAATGATAAAGCTCAATTCATCACGGAGGAAAAACATTGTTTGATACACCTAATGCTCTCAGGCTATGGGGATCAAGTGGAACATACCCCATCTTTTACAATCGAGCTCAATTCACCACCCCCACTCAGATGATCACTCCTTCTCAACCACTTAGGTCTACCAATGAACAGCATCTGGTGAGGACACCATCAAATCTCAATTCAGACTCTTTTGAGGTGTAGCTTCTAGCTGGTGGAAAGAGTTGCCAAATCTCCATTCAAAGTGCTGACTCCCTCAATTTGTTAAAGAAGTGTTTGAAGACTTTCATACCAATGTGTGACTATTTTATAAAATCAGCAATTAAGCTAATGCATGTTTTGGGATGTTTCAAGGAATACCAACAAAAACATAATGAGGATATGCAACCTCTCAGTGTGGGGAAACAATTTTGGGATCTCTGGTGAGATTAATGTGGGTATTTCTGTTTAAGAATTGTTCAGCTTTGATCAAGTAGGTGTTGGTGTGACCAGGATAGAAGAGCAGTCAGTGTTTCATAGGGAGCATTGGCTGATTGCTTGTTCATGTGTTGGAGAACAGTCGGCACAGTCATCCCTCATTAGTGCTTCGTAGATCGTCCATGCTAACTGGACTATAAAGATCTGAGCTAGGAAGGGCAAATGACGATTGAACCAAAGGAAGGAAAACTGAGAAGGACAGAAGGAGAGTGAGAAAGAGAGCAGATTTAGGCAGTTGAGGAAGTGCAGAGTGAGGACAGTAGGTGAGGCAGTCGGGGATACCCTGTGGTAGAGGGAGAGGGGCCATTCAGGATCGCTCCTTTTGAGGTTTGGAGCAGGAGTAATCAAGTGCTCCAATGGTTCTGTAGACGCCGATGGAGGTTGCAGGACAAGGGAGTCAGGCTCAGTGGGTTCCAACATGGATGACAGAGTTTGCAGGCATCTCAGCCCTGCTGAGAGCCTTGGAGGATGAGAAGGGGAGATGAGAGGGACAGAGAGAAAGAGACGCAGAGGGGCTAAACAAGAAGAAAAGGCAACTCTGACTCTGATTTTATCCTTGGTTTTAACTTATTTATTAGAATCTGTCTTCCACAGTACACTGTTTTTTGTGGATTATTTATCAAAGATTTTGAAGCCCCACACTTTTCAAACAGTTCTTATTTGAATACATTTTCACAATGCATTATTAATTGAAATTAGACAAAAATGTTGAAAGATAGGTTAACCTACCTACCTACCTACTGCTGAAGAACAGCAAAATGAGATTAAGGAGTGAGAAAATGTTTTATCCATCCATGTCTAAACCCAGGTAATCCAATTCAGGGTCATTCAGAGCTGTTGCCTGTTCTGGGAAGAAGGAGATTTGAACGGGTGACCGATTATCACAGAGTATACTCAATGACATCTATTAGAATGTACAGGAGAATGAAAGAAAATGTGCTCTCCACCTTATAATGCACTGGCATCATTTGCCAACATGCCCGCTGAAACTGCATCCTGCACAAAGTGACAATGTACCAAAAACTGTTTCAGGTAATACAACACTGCTTATAAATCACAACTCTAGTCATGCGCCAATATGGCCAACCAAGTTAAGGCAATTTATACAAGGAAAACAATAGAGTAATAATGTTCTAGAAATTGACATAACCAGCTGCAGACATAAATCTTTCGTTATTACTATTATTATTTCACAGGGTCTCATGTTTTCGGACTCTTGGAGGGCCCTGTATAGTTTGCTTTGATCGTCTCCATTCCATGTGGCTAATGCATTCAGCCTTCCCACTGATCCCACACTGCCTTCCCTGACACCAGTGTTTCTCAACCTTTATGGTCCCACAACCCAGTTTTTCCTTTTTAAGTTCCTTGACAACCCACTAGCAGCAACTGCAAACTGCCCCCTTGATAAAACAAGCCCGACTGGGGCTTCCCCTTGGTAAAATAAGCTTACTAGGAATTGTGGAAATGTATCGCACATCGCTGTCGGTTGCTTAGACAACCCACTCACGAACCAACAAAGGTAACCTATGACCCTGGGTTGGAACCTTGTGGTTAGGAAACACTGGCTTAGGTGACACAAGAGCAAATCAATGACGGCAAAACGCAAACCACCAGCAGCATGTCAGCAATTGAGAAACACTACCTTACATGGCTGCTGCGTGTGGGTGCCGAGACTCAAAGATCAGTTTGTCAAAAGTATGCCTACTGATGACCCACACCAGACCCACACAGTCTCAATTTCCAGTGACCTATACACTTTGTGTCCAACATACAACCAATCTGACATATAGCCAAATGGCCGATCTCAAATGGAGCCATAAGTCTCTGCGTGCCTGTATTGACATAAGTGAGAGAGAAGGACAAACTGCTGACGCTGACTATAATATATTCAAATGCCAACATGCTTACTTCTATTACCCTCCACAATTAGTTGTGATGAAGCTACTAATGAACACAACTGGCTACAGGCTTGTGGGCTTCCGGAATCACTAATTACAACTGATATAACCCTCTAACGAGACTATAAAAATTCCCTTTTTAATTAACCGCCCAACAAACCAACCCCCACCTTCTCATCCAGACAAGCATGTACTAACAAAAGAAAGAAAATAAAGGCACAGTGTATTGTATTCTTTTTAAAAAGTCGCACCAGCGCCATCAGACTAATGACTAGCAGGTGAGGTCTGGAAAATGTAGCTGGTGACTTCAAGACATAGGGCAGGAGGTGGTCTGACAAAGTCATGTGAAATCTTGTACATGTCTGTTGGATATGGTCTGAGACATGAGGAGCAGCTAAAGGGCACCACTCCTTCTCAGTAAGGGAGGATACAAAATTCCCATTTCCTTAAAGTGTGCCGTTATGGGATAGCAACCCCACTAGGCACAGTCACAGTCCTGCAGTTAAAAGAGCTCATAACTAGCGCTGCCACAATGAATCACTCTAACAGGCAATGCATATGGTTTTCATTACTGACTGCTGTACATAAATACACATTTTTGAAGAAAAAGTAGACATTTAATGAATAGCAAATCTTAGCCCTAAACTTGATGATCAGCATCTACCCAGATCCTGTGGTGAAACGCCACAGCTCCTTGAAACTCCATAATACAGCATCACAGAGTGAAATATGGCTTTCTTCAAAATATCTAAACAAATCTGAATTGTTTCAATTTACCATTCCCATATTCAGTCAGATCAGTTTGCTATTGTTTGTGATGGCCGGGCACATCCATTAGGACGTATGTATGCTGCCCGAGAATCAGTGTTGCCAGGTCCATGTTTTTCTTGCCCAATCGTGCCATTTATGAACGCTATCCATGGGGAAATAAACAGGCTTATTGCATGCTTGTGTTTTTTTGGGCTACTTTTTAAAAGCAATGTGGTACTTGGGTGGGTTGAAAAATAGCCCAATCGATCAAATTTTTACTTTTCTATTTATCTATTTATATTAATCTATTTTTTTTAAATCTATGGCAGAGTGGTGGCTCTGAGGCTAGGGATCTACACTGGCAATCAGAAGGTTCCCGGTTCGAATTCCGTAAATGCCAAAAGGGACTCTGCTCTATTGGGCACTTGAGCAAGGCCCTTAACTTGCAATTGCTCCGTCCTGGGTATGACATTAATCTGTATCCAGCCCTGCATGTAGGCCTTCCAACCTGCAGGGAAAAACTTGGGGGTTGGTGGCAGAATTGGCACTCCAGCCACCATAAAAAACCTCACACTGTTCCTTCTATCTGGCACACCTCCCTTATTATTTGCACCCGCAACCCTTTCTGGCACCACCCCCTGCTTTCACTGTTTCTACCACAGCTATTGGCCTGTTTTTTTTTGGGGGGGCCGGGGTAAAATTTGCTATTTTCAAGCTGTCCTCTGCTGAGAATATAAAGTATGTTCTTTAACAAATTGCAGCTTTACCAAACAAAATCTCTCTCTCCCCCTCTCTTTCTTGCTCTCTCGTTATATGTATATTATACTGTATATATTATAAAATAAAATGACATCTGTCCTTAGTGGTAAGGCAGTAATTTGAAGACGAAGAAAAAAACACTAATGAAAGGATACACTTTGCTTCTTTTAATATCTGCTTATACTCTTAATAGCATTTCGAAGGAAGCTCCTGACAAAGCCCAATGCAGTCGTGTCGTGGGGTCCCTGGCCATCCACTCTATCCACTTTGAGAGTGCAGGGGGCATTATTCTAGGTACGGAAAGAAGCAATGTGTTCCATCAATCTGTAGGTGAGCTTTAATTTTCAGTGCAGTTGCCAGAGCTTTTATACTGTTCTCGCAGTCTTGGGTTCCAAAATAAGAACAGGCACTTGCCAAATGTGGGATTCAATCATTTCTAGAGCAGTTCAATTTTAAACAACACACAGTAACTGCTGGCCATAAACAGAAGAATTTCTGTAGCTAATGAACTCTTTTGCCTTAATTTTAATTGACTTGTTGTTTAAGACTCAGGCACCTTAATTATTTCTTTTTTTCTTAATTAACAGCTAAACAATAATGAGATGCAAAACAAGCCGACACATGACCAGCTAACCTGTGTCCATCATACAATATGATACAGGCAGTGTGGTGTGGTGGTTATGGTTAGGTTGTGGGTTCAAATCCTACAACTGACACTGTGACCCTGAGTTAGGCACTTCACCTGCTTGAGCTCCAACTGGAAAAACTAAAGAAATGTAACCAATTGTATCACTCAAATGCTGTAAGTCACTTTGGATAAAGGTGTCAGACAAAAAAATAAAAATAAATATATAATTAAAATTAAGAAAGGTGAAGGTCTCAGTAATGTTGATCTGCTCAAGCACAACCAAAGAAAATCAACCACTTTAGAAATGTCTGCTATGGAAGAACAAGACCATTGACAAGTCATGGAATTAAAAAATGGGTTTAATTAGCAACAGCTTCTGATTAAGAAACTGGTTGGGGTTTGAGGCCCTGAATTAGCTGGTCATCTCTTGGCTCCCTAACTTCACATCTCATTTATGTTTCAGTGCCATTTAAGGAAAAAATGAAGCAATTGGCTGAATCCTAAAAAAAATTAAAAAAAAAAACAAGTCAATTAAAATGAAGAAAAAGAAGTTAATTAGCTACAAAAAGTGGTCATTAATTAAGAAAAGGGTTAGAAAGAAAACCTGCAGCAACTGCAACCCTCCAAAACTGGAGTTAGAGAACCCTGCTTTCTGAGAACACAATTCATATGTTTTGTGGTCCAGAACAGATTTGTACCTATTGGTCCTTCCCATCTCTCCCATTTATTTCAAAACATTGTTTTAAAACAGATACTTTGTGATGCATGCACACAGATTTACATGGAAGCACATTAGCCGTCGTTATTTCGTAACTGATGGTTAAGAAAATGGGCCACAATTGAAACCTTAATACAGCAGTTTAAAATGAAAATGGGCAATTAAGGGTTCTAAATTGTAACAAATGACTTAACCAAGACTAAGCAAAAAAACAATTGCTCTAGTAGTAAATAAATAGGTTGCAATTAAAAATTTTGCTCAAGCCACTATGGACCTACAAGACCAGAGTTGAGTACCCTTGTTCTAGCCTATCATAGCAGCCCCATCAGTTTCCTTACATAATGGGAGGTTTACTAACTTCCACTGTTTATTAATTTTCCAGATCCATAATCATTTGTGGATGGCATGGTGGCGCAGTGGGTAGTGCTGCCGCGTTGTAGTTAGGAGACCTGGGTTTGCTTCCCGGGTCCTCCCTGCGTGGAGTTTGCATGTTCTCCCCGTGTCTGTGTGAGTTTCCTCCCACAGTCCAAAGACATACAGGTTAGGTGTACTGACGATCCTAAACTGTCCCTAGTGTGTGCTTGGTGTGTGGGTGTGCCCTGAGGTGGGCTGGCACCCAGCCCGGGGTTTGTTCCTGCCTTGCACCCTGTGTTGGCTGGGATTGGCTCCAGCAGACCCCCGTGACCCTGTAGTTACGATATAGCGGGTTGGATAATGGATGGATGGATAATCATTTGTAAGAAATAAAACTATGACAGACTCCATACAGGCAGACAGACTTGGATTTGAACCCAGTCTTCTGCACTTATTGACCTAATCTCTATTCTTGCCTGTATTTGTCCTTATTTATAAGTACATTACAAAAATATGATAATTATGGTATAATTAAGTACATTTATGCAATACATAATATCTAATATGATAATAATGTAATATTTGAAACTGAAAGAGCACATAATTGTCCAATATTAAAAAGGCAGCATGGTGGAGGAGCTTTTACTGCTGCTGCCACATTAATCCAACATCCTGATTGCCAAAACCACACACAGGCTCTGTCTGTGTGGAGTAGGTCTGTTCTCCTGGTGTCTTTGTGGAGTTTGCACCTGCTATGATGTACAGAGGCAGCTTTCAGCTGTGAGCTTTTGCATGTGCCTGAGGGCCCCATGTCTCCAGATTCCATTCACACTATAAAGGTTTCTTCCGGCAAGTATTCCACTTCCATCTCACATATGCACGTTATGTTCATTTCTAGTTCCTTGTGTGGAAGGGTAGATGGAGGCTGGTTGCTATTTTGCACCCAGTGCTGCCAGGATAGGCTCCCTGAACTGAATCAAGCTGATTTTCGAGTATGTAATGATGTACAGACATGGACAAATTTGTTTGTGTCCTTACAGCTCATTGAAAAAGTGTTGTCTACTTCTTGGCAAGTTACAAAAAGAACAGCAATTGTCCCTGTATACCTGCTGGCCTTTGATAAGTCATTGAGTAAATCAAAGCAAGTGTGAAAAGGGACCAGGTACTGCTTATTCTACAAAGATATTTTAAAATGGCCTGGACACATTTGTTGGAACCCCTAGAAAAGATCCTAAATACAATGGTACCACTGGTCACGACCATAATTCATTCCAAAACGCTGGACGTGACCCGATTTAGTTGCGACCCAAACGTAATTTCCCCATAAGATTGTATGTAAATACGATTAATCTGATCCAGACCGTACAAGCTGTATGTCAATTTTTTTTTTTTTTTTAAGATTTTTAAGCATAAAAAGTTAATTTTACCATAGAATGCACAGTGTAATAGTAAACTAAATGTAAAAACATTGAATAATACTGAGAAAACTAACATTGCAAGAGTTCGTGCTAGACCCTTACGAACCGCTCGCAGTAAACACTTTTTTATGAGGTTTAAGCACAGGGAAAAAAGATAAAGTTTGAAAAATCCTTAATTTATACAAACACTAACCCTAAATAACCAAGAAAACTAACCTTGCATGAGTCAAATTCTGGCGTAAAGGAAGTGTGCCCCACACTGAACATGGACCAGAGAAAGAAAAGGAGTGAGATGTCTGAGGAGATGAGAAAGAAAATGATAGAGCAGGATGTTAAAGGCAAAGGCTATGAGACCATGTCCAAGCAGCTCAATGTTCATGTGACAACAGTTGCAAATATTATTAACAAGTTTGAAGTCCATAGGGCTGTAGCAAACCTCCTTAGATGTGTCCACAAGAGACAAAATTGACCCCAGAATGGCAGACAAAAAGCCAAGGACAACTTTGACAGAGATACAAGCTGAAGTCCAAGGTCAAGGACCATGAGTATCTGATCTCACCATCTGTTGCTTTTAGGGGATAATAGGCTCCACATAAAAAAGCCAGACTGGAATTTTCTACAATGTATATTGACAAGACAGAAGGCTTCTGGGAGAAGGTCCTTTGGACAGATGAGACCAAACTGGACCTTTTTGGCAAATCACATCAGCTCTATGTGGACAGATGAAAACATGAGTCTGTCAAAGAAAAGAACACCAGACCTACTGTGAAACATGGAGGAGGCTCGGTTATGTTTTGGGGCTGCTTTGTTGCATCTGGCACAGGGTGCCTTGAGAGTGTGCAGGGAACAATGAAATCTCAAAGACTATTGAGACATTCTGGAGCGAAATATATTGACCAGTGTCAGAAAGCTCTGTCTCAGTCACAGCTCATGGATCCTCCAACTTGATAAGGAGCCAAAACACACAGCGAAAACCACCAAGAATGGCTATGAACAAAACATTGGACTATTCAGAAGTGATCTTATATGAGCCCTGATTTGAATCCCATCAGGCATCTATGGAAAGAACTGAACCAACCATGCATTCTGAAGAAGACCCCTTCAAATCTGACACAGCTGGCTTAGCTTGCTCAGGACAAGTGGGCCACACTACCTGTGGACAGGTGTAGACGTCTCATGGAGAGCTCCAGGTTGTGTGCAGTGATGGCCTCTAATGGTTGTGCAACAAAATATTAGGTTAAGGGTCCCATCATTTTCATTTGTGTTATTATTTAAAATATTCTGTTGAATTAAAACTCTAAAGCAAAGTTTGAATTTTGTTAAATACAGAATAAACAATGATGGATGCCAATTGCGTTTCTCAGTTTTATATTATTTCAGAGACAATTGTGGGTTCTTCTTTTTTTATGGTACCCACACATTTGTCCATGTCTGTACTACACAATATTACACGCTCATGCCTTCATGTAATAAAATTCATGAAGCACACACTACGTTTTCAATTCAACTCAATTATCCTAAGAGGGAAATTTAGTTTGTTAGCAGTCTTTACAAAAAAAGACCATAGCGTAACATCAACAACACATCACAAAGAGCACACCTATCAAACATAAACTCAGTCAATCCCAGAAAACACTTTGGCGGCTTCTGTTCTAACACTTAAAATCATAAACCACTGCTGAAACCTTCAGCGTAGTACCCAAAAGAAACAAAACAGAAAGTCCCAACCATTTGGTACGGACACCGACTCGTTCTGCAAGCAGAACAGCTAACTGTAAGATTCCTTGCTGGAATTCTAGAGGCCTGTGTGCGCCCCCTTCTGGACATTTCAGAAGACCCAAAGAAGCTGCAGGAGGACCTATGAGTGGTCAAATCTATAGATTTCCATTTGTGTCTGTGCTTTGTGTGGTGTAAAATGCACTTAATTCTCAACAAGTTTGTAGCCCTTACGATCGAGGAAGTTGAATGGCACTGTCATTTATGTTTTTTTTTTCCTGTTTTACACACTTGGCTATTAAACTGAGTTACATTTTGCAAACCGAAACAATAGGTAAAATAAAAAAAAAAAATCTTTGTGCTTGGAAGCAGTGTAGAAAAAGCATTTCAGGCAGCTTTTGTGAAACACTTGCTTGCCTTGTTGTTCCAACACTGTGACCCAACCCTGTGCCCGAGAAGATAATGTGTCCCTATTCATTTTGCTTCCTTGTTCTTGTTGTCACCAAGCTGTAATGTGCCCTGCACACTCCCGCCCTGTCCCCCACCTCCCTCAACTTACTAAACACAGTACCAAAAAAAACTGAAAAAGTACTCCTTACCGAGAGTAGTGTATTCCTGGACCTCAATGGTGCCTATGTGGCATTGTGATCACATCCCTCCAGCAGTTTCTCTTCTTGTATTCCAGCGTGTGGTGAATAAAATACGGAATGAGCACACGGCTCTAGATAACAGCGCCGCGAAAGGCGAGCTCTCATTGGTGAGTCAGTGCTGGCCAATCTGCATACCAGGAATGCTGCAGTTCAGGAAACTTGAACTGGGTCTGCTGCCTTCGCAGAGACATCAGCATGGAGGAGCCATGCAGGACGTGAATGGCTGTCTGACAATTGTATCTTGTGTAAAAGGGTAGGGCGACAATCTGCCGAGAAAAATAACACTACAGTCTAAAAAAGCAAAGAAGTGTCAAAATACCCTGCATTCTGTCAAATTATTCTTTTCCACTTTCTATCTCATCCTTCAGTCTGCGTACTGTTAAATTATTCTTATCCATTAATTTTCCAAATCACCCTTCAGGGTAGGCACATGTTAGGCCTCAGGTAATTCATCCATCCATTTTCCAAGCTCACCTATTCTGAGCATAGTCACAGGGAAGCTGGAGCCTGTCCTAGCAAGCATCGTGCCCAAGGCAGAAACAGTCCCTGTGGAAATAAACTTTCACCACTATGGGGTCTCCGGTTTCATCACACAGTCCAAAGACATTCAAGTTAGGTGAGGTGGCATTGCTAAATTGGCACTGATGTGCCTTTGTATCTGAGTTTTCATCATCATGTGGTGGGCACTGTTAATGCCTTGCACCTGATACTTACTGGAATTGGCTCCAGCTTCCCTGCTCTGGGTAAGTGGGTTTGGATGATAGACCGATGGATGGATATTGTCAGGTTTTAGTTATGTTAATTAATTTCCAAGTAGAGGTGGCATGGTGGCACAATAGTAAGGAGACCAGAGTTTGTGTCCCGGGTCCTCCTCTGTATGGTGCTTGCATGTTCTCCCCGTGTCTGAATGGCTTTCTTCTGGGTGCTGTGGTTTTCTCCTACAGTCCAAAGACATACAGGTTAAGTGGAGTGGGTGATATTAAATTGGCTGTAGTGTGTGGTTGAGATACGTGTTTGTGTGTGTTCACCCTGTCCAGGGGTTTGTTTGTTTGATAGATAGATAGATAGATAGATAGATAGATAGATAGATAGATAGATAGATAGATAGATAGATAGATAGATAGATAGATAGATAGATAGATAGATAGATAGATAGATAGATAGATAGATAGGAGTGAAAGGCACTATATAATAGATAGATAGATAGATAGATAGATAGATAGATAGATAGATAGATACTTTATTAATCCCAAGGGGAAATTGCAGTCTCTGCTAGCTGGGATAGGCTCCAGCACACCCAGCCGTGGTCCTGTTCAAGCCTAAGCGGGTTAGAAAATGAATGACTTTCAGACTACGTTGTTTTCCTGTCACATTAAACAAATCTGTGTCTTTATGCGTGCTCGTTGTGAAATTAGCCATTTGAATGGTTTATATTTGCATTTTACTTGAGAACTTGTCACAATGCCCTGAGCTTGGACTCAGTGGAGAGCACTATACACAAAGAAATGGAATGGGATTGAATGAGTGGCCAGTAAATGGAATGGAATTGAATGAGTGGCCAGCTCTTTGCATAGCCACTTTGGATTTTTCCTTACTGAAGCAGCTGAATCAGTTCTTCAAATCACATACATGCAGAATTTCTCATCCCTCCGTTACATTCGCTTTACTGCCACTTCTTACTTGTGACATCTGCATGAATGTTCTCATTGGCTTACTTCACAAAATATTATTTGTAAAATATGAAATTGTTTTAAATTTTAATATCTGGTGATCATAAGAGCAAGATCAGACATTCCATTAGAGATGTAATCGTTCCCTGCACAGACTCAAGGCACCCCATGCATCAAAGCAGCCCCAAAACATTAAGTGAGCCTCCTCCATTCTTCATAGGAGATTTGATGTTCTTTTCTTTGAAAGCTTCATTTTTTACATCTGTGGACACAGAGCTGATTTTACCTGCAAAAGTGCTCCAGTGTTGTCTCTCCCATAACCTTTGTGGCTTGTCAATATGCATTTTAGAAAATTTCACTCTGGCTTTTTTATGTGGAGTCCTCCTGGGTCTTCTTCCATTGAGCCCACTGTCACTCAAGAAGTGACGCTTGGTGAGATCAGACACTCATAGACCTTGACCTTGGAGTTCAGCTTGTATCTCTTTAGAAGTTGTTCTTGGTTTTTTGTCTACCATTCTCAATATCCTTCTGCCCATTCTGGGGTTGATTTTCTTCTTGCAGGCACATCCAGTGAGACTGGCTGCAGCCCCATGGACCTTAAACTTCTTAATGATATTTGCAACTATTGTCACGGGAACATTATGCTGTATGGAGATGGTCTTCTAGCCTTGGCCTTTAACATGAGTGTCTGTGATAATCTTTCTGATCTACTCAGACAGCTCTCTCCTTTGCTTCACTGGTCCACATTCAGTGCGGGATACATGATGACACCAAACAGCAGAATGTCGACTTTTCTCCATTTATAGCGACTGAATGACAGATTGCACAATTGGAGACAAGACAAGAATACAGCTAGTTTGGAGAATCACTGGAATCCTCATATTTATGATCTTTTCTAGGGGTAGCAACAAATGTGTCCAGGCCATTTTAGAAGATCTTTGTAGAATAAGCGTTATTACCTAGCAGTTAGGAGATGATGGGTTTATGTCCCAGGTCCTCCCTGAGTGGAGAGCACTTTGAGTAGTGAGAAAAGCCCTATATAAATGTGACGAATTATTATTATTATTTTTAAGCAACACGTGATTTCTTGTCACACTTGCTTTGCTATACTCTATGACATGTCAAAGGCATGAAGGTACAGAGGGGACAATTGTGTTTGATTTTGTCATTTTTCAGAAGGCATATGCCACTTTTTCCAATGAGCTGTAAGGGGACCAACAAATTTCACCACACCTTAATCAAACAGAAATAATAAACATGGGAGCTATTTAAACAGGAAATAATGATCTGCCTTGAACCGGTAATGTACAGTACGGTCGAGAGATGTAAAATGGCAAAGAACACAGATTTCCTCTAACTGGTCTCTGAAAGTAGTAAGGCACGTTATAAGGTATCAATATTGAAATATTTTTGTTTTAATAACAAGTATTATACACTTGTTTCCACTGTAAAAAGTCATTGTCATAGACCACAATTAATGGTGCATATGAAATAAAGTTTGATGAATTACTTTAATTGTAGCATTTCACATTATTGTACCTATTAGTGTGGCACCGTATTATAACAGTTTGCTCAATAATTGTGGTCTTTACTTTTTGAATTTTTATGTCGTTATTCCATCAATGACAATTTGCTTTCTGTTCTTGAATGGTCAAAGTGTTCACGTAATGAAGACAGAGGTTTCAAGGTGAGTTGCTCTACTCACTAATCATGGCGTCAGAGAGTGACGATGTATTGCATGTTGACTAGCATAGGTAAGTAAGAATTTCAGTGTACACTGTACATACAACAATAATGACCCTATAAACCTTTAAACACAATAACTTAATACTGAAAAACAGGATATGTATCCGCCACTGATGACCTCAAGTTGGCACAACACATCACCAACACTGTTACTTCAACAGGTGTCTATGGAAATTCTGTACATATCTATTAAGGTTCACCAGTTTCCACTGCTGCACAGTGGAGTGACATCCTGGTGTGACACTGCTCAGCAAACTGCTGCTGAACAATACAGAGTATTACTGGGATAACAGTTGTCTGGTCAGGACTTCTATTAACACAGGGCATCTTAAAAAGGTAAACAGACCCCGGCCATCTTGCATAATCTCATTAGAACAAACTACACAAAAACAGGCCATACAGTCCAACAAAGCTCACCAGTCATCTCCATTTAATTCCTCCAAAATAACATCAAGTCTAAATAAGTTCTACTGTCTACCACACTACAGTAATCCCTCGCTATATCGCGCTTCGCCTTTCGCGGCTTCACTCCATCGCGGATTTTATATGTAAGCATATTTAAATATATATCGCGGATTTTTCGCTGCTTCGCGGGTTTCTGAGGACAATGGGTCTTTTAATTTCTAGTACATGCTTCCTCAGTTGGTTTGCCCAGTTGATTTCATACAAGGGATGCTATTGGCAGATGACTGAGAAGCTACCCAACTTACTTTTCTTTCTCTCTCTCTTGCGCTGACTATCTGTGATCCTGACGGAGGGGGTGTGAGCAGGGGGGCTGTTCGCACACCTAGACGATACGGACGCTCGTCTAAAAATGCTGAAAGTTTATCTTCACGTTGCTACCTTCTGTGTGCAGCTTTTAAGTATGCTGCACGGTGCTTCGCATACTTAAAAGCTCAAAGGGCATGTATTGATTTTTTTATCTGTCTCTCTCTATCTTTCTCTGCTCCTGACGGAGGGGGTGTGAGCTGCCGCCTTCAACAGCTTTGTGCCGCGGTGCTTCGCATACTTACAAGCCAAACAGCCCTATTGATTTGTTTGCTCCTTTGAAGAGGAAGATATGTTTGCATTCTTTTAATTGTGAGACTGAACTGTCATCTCTGTCTTGTCATGGAGCACAGTTTAAACTTTTGAAAAAGAGACAAATGTTTGTTTGCAGTGTTTGAATAACGTTCCTGTCTCTCAACAACCTCCTGTGTTTCTGCGCAAATCTGTGACCCAAGCATGACAATATAAAAATAACCATATAAACATATGGTTTCTGCTTCGCGGATTTTCTTATTTCGCGGGTGGCTCTGGAACGCAACCCCCGCGATGGAGGAGGGATTACTGTACTTCGTCACTTATTCCATGTGTCTCTGTGTAAAGAAAAACTTCTTAATGGTTGTGTGAAATTTACCCTTAACAATTTTCCAACTGTGTCCCTGTGTTCTTGATGAACTCATTTTAAAGTCACCGTCTTGATCCACTGGACTAATTCCCTTCATCATTTTAAACACCTCACTCAGGTCTCCTCTTAATCTCCTTTTGCTTAAACTGTAAAGGCTCAGCTTTTTTAATCTTTCATCAAAACTCATCCCCTGTAGCCTTGAATCAGCCTAGCTGTTCTTCTGTGGACTTTTTCTAGTGCTGCTATGTCTTTATGGAGACCAAAACTGCACACAGTACTCCAGGTGAGGCCTCACCAGTGTGTTATAAAGCTCACGAGTCCTGTCTACTAAACTCCTCCAAAAAACATCAAGTCGAATTTTGAAGGTCCCTAAAGTCCTACTATCTATTATTCCAAGTGTCTGTGGTTCTCTATGTGAAGAAAAACTTCCCAATGTTTGTGCAAAATTTCCCCTTAAGTTTCCAACAGTGTTCCCGTGTTCTTGCTGAATTCATTTTAAAGTCACCGTCTCGGTCCTCTGGACTAATTCCCTTTATAATTTGAAACACTTCACTCAGGTCTCCTCTTAATCTCGTTTTGCTTAAACTGTAAAGGCTCTGCTCTTTTAATCTTTCTTCATAACTCATTCTCTGTAGCCCTGGAAACAGATGAGTCGCTCTTCTCTGAACTTTTTCTACATTTACATTTTACATTTATTTGCTTGGCAGATGCTTTTATCCAAAGCGACTTACAAAAAGAGGTAAACATAATCAAGTAACATTAGGCTGGGGCCTGTTTGTTCAGCAAGTGTAGTGGGACAGTTAACAACTTGATTTCCACAGGTGAACGATGTAGTAACGAATACATTTTTAAACATAGATCAACAGTCGATAAATTAAGTAAACTTTATGTAACAACAAATCAACCAACGATATGAAAGATTGCAGTTTTTTTTTTCCTTTTTTCTATCAATTAAACAGATATTCACAGAACCGGTGGGTTTTCAATGGCTTCTTAAATACACTGAGAGAGTCAGCAGTATGGATGGAGGTGGCAGCTCGTTCTTCCAATTAGGAACTACACAGAAAGAGAGTCTGGATTGAGACTTGATACCATGCAGCGGTGGCATCACCAGGTGCTGCTCTCTGGCAGACCTGAGTGGGTGAGAAGGAGCATAGCACCTCACCATTGTCTCCATATACGTAAGTGCTGACCCACTGACTTACTGTTTTATGCAAGCATCAGGGATTTGAACTTAATGCATGGTGCTACAAGGAGCCAACATAGTGACCTGAAAAGAGGAGTGACATGTGCCCGTCTCAGCTGGTCAAGTACAAGACAAGCCGCTGCATTCTAGTGCTGCTATGTAATTTTTGTATATTTTTTTTTGCTCCAGCTGCTCCAACCAAGTAGAGTGTCAGTCACTCCAACTTCCTGACTGCTCAGCTGGCGAGGCTATTCCACTAGAGGTTTACTTGTGTTCTCTTCTGTGTGTTGTATTTGCCCCATTTTTGACACCCATTACATGCTCAACCTACCTGGAAGAGGGTCTCTCACTAAATTGCCCTTTCCATGAGTTCTTCCATTTTTTTTCTACAAGTTTTTTTGGGAGTTTTTCCTCTTGTCATCTTAGAGAGTCAAGATTGGGGGAAATGTCAAAAAGCAGGGCCAGGTAAAGCCCATTGAAGCTATACAAGAAATAAACAAACTGCTGTTGTCTAAATGAGGCCCTGACTAATCAGCAGCTCCATAAAAGTCAAAGTCAAGAGGAAGGAAATTCCTTCGGTTTTCACTTTTCAAAATGTAACTACAGATACAGTATCTGCAATTGAAACTCGGACTAATGTCATCATAGATGCCTACATTTCTAATTTTTCACTAATCACATTGTAAATGTGGATATCCAAAATTAGCATAAGACATTAATTGTTATACCAGCTTGCCATCTCCTCCTGGTCCTCCTCTAACCTCAGCCATACTCCTTCAAGGTTTACATGCTTAGCAAGCTGAGCTTTGCAAATGTACTTAGTTGAAATGAAATTGTTAGAAGCAATAATAAAAAAAATGAACACAAAACTGCTTATAATCCTAAGCCAATTTGTGCTTGTCACAGAAAACCAAGACTTCCATCCTGGGGAAGAAGATGTTGATGCAATCTTTAGCCAAGAAAACCACATTACACAGATTGTGAGGGTGTTTACATGAATGACCTCATTCAAAAACATATTTTCTTTTGCTGCTTGGCCTAAGAGAGTTTGATAATAACAAAACCTTCCACAGTTGCATCACATAATATTCATTCTAGGTTGCGGAAACAAGAACTCATTCCAACAGCATCAGGGGCAAGACAGAAACTAGGACCTTATAGCCTGCAGCTCCCCTAACCTGACACAGACGGACACAAGGTACAAGTCCAGCACAGCACACAAGGGTTTTATTTCATGGGAAGTGCTTCCTTAATTGTTTCCCACCAGCATTCACAAATAAGCAAAAACAAGCACACAACAATGCTTTGCCTTTGTCTTGTCTCTTTCTCTCTTCCACCACCTCCCTCCTCCAGCAAGCTTTGTCTTCTCTCTCCTGACTCAGTCTCCTATAGCAGTGGCTCCTTTTACGCTGTACCCACGAGTACTTCTGATGGCCCATTAACGTGGTGTGGAAGCACTTCCATGTGAGGTGGGAGCCCGATGAAGTAGGGCTCAGGAGTCCTTGCAGAAACCCTAGAATCCAACAGGGCTAAGCCAACAAACTGCAATTCCTAACTTGCCCTGTAGGAACCTGTGGTGCTGTAGCAACCCAGGGGGGCTGCCACCTAGAGATCAGGGAAAGGTAATAGCCTGAGCACCCTTTCTCCTCCATTCCTTCCATTAAGGTGGTTTCCCGACTGGACAAGGGTGCCGGCCGTCCACCACATCTGTTCATAACAGATGTCCACATTTACTACTCTAAAAATGAATGGGGAATGGAATGGATAGCAATAAACTCCAATCTGACTGAGCTATAAAGTAGGATTGTCTCAAATCCTGGAAGAGCAGTAAATAAGACAATCATCATCATCTTCTTTCGGCTGCTCCCATTCATGAGTTGCCACAGCAGATCATCCGTCTCCATCTATCCCTTTCTTTTACATTATTTTCTGAAACACTGACTGCCTTCATGACCTCTCTCACTACATCCATAAACCTCCTCTTTGGCCTTCCTCTTGCCTGGTGGTTTCATCCTCATCATTCTTTTCCCAACGTACCCCTCATTTCTCCTCTGCACGTGCCCAAACCATCCAACCTCTCTCACTTGGTCACCAAACTGTTGTACCTTTGTTGCCCCTCTAAAGTACTCATTCCTAATCCTGCCTACCCTCGTTACTCAGAGCAAAAATCGTAGCATCTTCAACTCCGCCACTTCCAGCTCTGCCTCCTGTCTTTTTGTCAGAGCTACCATCTCTAAACCATACAATATAGGTGATCTCACTACCATTTCAAAGACCTTCCCCTTCACTCTTGCACGTACTCTTCTATCACAAATCACTCCTGCCGCTCTTCTCCACCCAGTCCACCCTTCCTGCACTCTCTTCTTCACCTCTCTGCCACACACTCTGTTGTTTTGGACTGTTAATCCCAAGTACTTACATTCATCGACCTTCACCTCCTCCTCCTCCTCCTCTCCTTGCAGTCGCACTTTCCTTTTCATTCACGCACATGTACTCCGTCTTACTCCTATTGACATTCCCCTTCTCTCTAGTGTGCACCTACACCTCTCCAGGTTCGTCTCAACCTGCTGCCTACTCTCACTACAGACTCCTGTCTGACCTCATCACTACTGCAAATAGGAAAAGGCTCAGTGCTGATCCTTGATATAATCCCACTCTTACCTTGCACCAGGCTGTCATTCCCACTGCACACCTCACAGTAGTCACACTGCCCTCACACATGTCCAGCATCACCCTCACAGACTTCTCTGCTACTCCCTACTTCCTCATACGGGACCAGAACTCCTCTCTTAGCACCCTGTCATATGCTTTCTCAAAGTCCACAAACACACAGTGCAATTCCTTCTAACCTGCTCTGTACTTTTCCATCAACACTCTTAAAGCAAACATCACATCTGTAGGACTCTTTACTGGCATGAAACCATATTGCTGCTCACAGATCGCCACCTCTCGTCTCAGCCTAGCATCTGTCAGTCTTTCCCATATCTTCACAGTGTGGCTGATCAACATTATACCCCTGGAGTTACTGCAGATCGGTACATCTCCCTTATTCTTGAAAATTGCTATCAATATACAGGTCTTCTCCAGTCCTTGGGCATCATCTCACTTTTTCAAGATTATGTTAAACAATCTAGTTAGAAACTTTACTGCCATCTCACCTAAAAATCTCAGTGCCTCCACTGGCATATTGTTCAGGCCAGCTGCTTTTCACTTTTCATCCTCCTCATAGTTTCCCTCACCTCAGCCTTGCTGTTCCCTGGTACTTCGTAATTTACTATTGTAAATAAGACAATGCAGTGGATAAACTTCTTTTTAATTTCCTTCTTTGTTTAGATCGAAGTGTTTGTGTTTTTATTTATTTATTTACTTACTTATCTACCTATTTATGTATTTATTTATTTAAAGAGCTTCTGTAAGGCCATGAAAAGCCTTAAAAACTAAAAAAAGAAGTTAACATTGAATGGTGAAAGGGTCAGGTAGCCAGTGTTCAGACCGAAGGGTTTGTGTATTTATTTATTTACTTACTTATCTACCTATTTATGTATTTATTTATTTAAAAAGCTTCTGTAAGAAGTTGAATGTTCCCCTGGGGTCAAATAAAGTTCTATCTATTATATAGTGCCTTTCACATCTATCTAATTATGGGGAGTCAGTTGTATTACACAATGAAATTCCCTGAGATCTCTTCGTAGTTTACCCTTATATATTCCAATTATACTAAGAGATCTCATATTTGTAAAAAGACAACTAATAATAATAATAATAATAATAATAATAATAATAAATTTTATTTAAAGCACCTTTCAAGGTACCCAAGGACACTGTACAACAATATACATAAAATCAAACAGTCCAATGTACAAACAAAATGAATAACAACAACAAAAGACAATATTAAAAAGAGAAGTTTTAAGTCTAGATTTAAAAATACAAAGTTAGATAAAAGTATGGTGCTCCAAAGGCAGGAGCTCATTCCATAACTGTGGCCCCGACACACTACAAGCCCGATCACCCATAGTACTCTGTCGGCACAGTAGAATGATTAACAACAAGGACTCAGATGAATGAAGTGAACGTGATGGAGTATAAGGACATAATAATGAAGACAAGTAAGGTGGGGACCAGGCTATGAAAAGCCTTAAAAACTAAAAAGAGAGGTTTACATTGAATGGGGAAAGGGTCAGGTAGCCAGTGTAACTTTAGGAGTGTAGGAGTAATATGCTCCCAGGTTTTTAAATGGGTAACCACTCTTGTCACTGAATTTTGTTCATATTGTAACTTGTTTAAGCTCCGAGCAGGGATACCAAACAACACTGCATTGCAATAGTCAAGTCGCAAGGTGACAAAAGCATGGATGAGTGTCTCAGTGGCAGCATTAGACAGCAGTGAACAAAGCCTTGCAATATGGTGGAAAAAGGCAACCTTGGTAATATTATTAATATGTGGCTCAAAGGAGAGTGTAGGGTGAAGAATAACACTAACATTTTTAACTTGTGGGGAATTCCAGGCTAAATCATCACACTTTTGAACCTCACCATCGTCACAGATTTACCGATTTGGCCACATGAGTAACCTAGAGAACCGAAATTGCATGCGTCTTGGATGAATATTAAAGGAGATTTAAGCTAACAAACTTTGAATTTATTAGGTTATGACTTTGATTAACTTATATTTAGGGAGATATAGACAAACAGAAATGGGTCTCATTTTGTTTTAAAGCTCTTTTCAAGCTCTATATTTTTCATCCATATTACTAACCGAGAATGGTAAACCGGATATGGATGCAGGGACCTGCCCGTGGACGCAGGAGACATAGTGCGCAGGCGCCACACAAAGCCCCCCTCCCCAGAGTGAAACGGGAGAGACTACGAACCGTCTGACATGCCGCAAGCAGGATAAAGCGAGGTCAGAAATAAACGACAGAGTAGGAAACAAAGTAAAACGTCATAAAGAGGTTAAAGAACGGGGCCAAACACATGGAGTGCAGGTTACAGATGATGAAAACTGAAATGCAACAGCTTCAAAAAAACCTAGGCACGAAACACATGCACAGCGAGATACAGAATATAAAAGCAGAAAAAACGACAGTTAAATGTCCACACCACACAGCGGAGGTGGACCCGGAAGGTGCAGGCGCGGGAAACTACAAAAGGCAAAGGCGCCTACACAGCATGGTAAAACCCGACATAATACGGAAGGCGCAGGCGTTGCCGCCATATTGTGCGTGGCACTACTGCGGAGTGAAGTTAGGAATAATGTGCTGCTTGGGATCGTACAAAACGCCGAATGCGACCCACTGTCTGAAACTGTGGAGGCAAGGCAGGCACGGGTTCAAACTGAACAAGCTCGACTGACAGATATACGCCTACAATGCGCGTCTCAAACCGCAGAAGCAGGGCAAGCACGGATTCAAAACAACGCAAGCTCCTACAACGCGCGTCTGAAACTACGGCTGCCCAGCGGGCACGGGTTCAAAACGACAGGGGTAGGCGAGTGAAGCGAGCAGGGGGCGAAGCCCCCTTGTAAATACTATACTTTCCCCAAAATGAAAAAATTCCTTGTTATGAGTGATTATAATATTAAAAATTGAATAGCGAAAAAAACTATTTTTTAAAATTTTCAATTTTTTTTTTTTTTTTTACTAAAGCTAGCTTGTAATGAAATTTGGTCTTTGGTGTTGCTGATGAGCCATCATTACTTATAGGTGGCGTCACATGGTTTCATATCACTAATGGGCCTTTCATAGCAGCCATATTGACGTGAAATTGTATTGCAAGCACAGGTATAAGTAATGACAATAGTTGAGGCTTGGTAAAAAAAAAAAAAAAAAACTGACCAATTTTAAAATATAGTTTTTTTTTTTTGCTATTTAAGCAACATATAGAGCTGGAAAAGAGCTTTAAAACGATTTGAGAACCATTTCTCCGTAACTTATATTTAGGGAGATACTGCATAGCCAGTCAAAGTCATAATCTTCGCCAGTTGGTTCAAACTTTGTAAGTTTAAATCTCCCTTAATGTTGACCCAAGATGCATGCAATTTCAGCTCCATGGGTTACACATGTGACCAAATCAGCATGAAAAGTTTCGTTAAAAATCTGTGACAATGAGATCCTTAAGTGTAATGATTTGACAACGGAATTACCCGCATGCAGACAAGGATGTAATAAAGCCCGGGATTGTTACTGAGAAATTGTCTATTTTCTTTAAAGTGCCTGGAGATTAAATAATTAAAGCCTGAATTTTATCACTGGTCAGTCTGAGAAAGTTTTCTGACAACCAGTGATTAACGACACCCAAACAGTAAGCCAATGCAGGAGGAGGAAAAGTTTGAATAAGCCCCATGTGTAAATAAATCTGTGTATTTACTACAATATCATTAAACTTCTAGCACAGCAGTGCACACTGCTAAACATCTGTGGGACACACTCAGTGTGCAGTGATTGCGCCTCCTAACATAATATCAAAAAATGTAGATGACAACAGTGGTGTGACTACATTGTGCCTACAGCATCTCCTCACATCCCCCCCCCAAACCCCCCCCTTACAAAGCAACCAGACAATCAGCATTTTCAAACTGACACACCCAGTGCCAGGCCTACTACACGTATCTCTTGTTTTTCTAATTCAGTAACAACTACATCTTAAAAAACAATCAACTGGCAACAAATCTGTTTAAGTTTAAGGACAGTGCAGGCCCCTCCACTTTCTGCACTGTTTATTGTGTTGTAGATTTAATTTTAAACTTTTGTCCCTCAATCTACACTCAATAACCTATAATGACAAAGCGAAAACATGTTTTAAAAAAGGTTTGCCAATGTATAATAAAAGCAAAAAGTGAAATGTCTCATTCCTAAAAGTATTCAGACCCTTCATTCAGCACTTCTTAAAAGCCCCTTTGGCAGCAATTTCAGCTTTGAGTCTTCTTGACTATGTCTCTACAAGCTTTCCACCCCTGGATTTAGGGCAGTTTATCCCATTCTTTCTTGCAGATCCTCTCAGACTCCATTAGACTGGATGGGAAGTGGGCAACCAAGACAGCACTGGAGTGGCTCCAGGACATGTCTCTGAGGGTCCTCAAGTGGACCGGCCAATGCCTAGAATTAAACTACATAGAACACGTGTGGAGAGACCTGAAGATGGCAGTTTACAGACATTTTTCATCTTCGACATGGCCATTCCAAAACATTTGTCACATACACTAATAAAATGTGCTGCATTTTTTATTTCCAACAGATGACGTATATAGCTGATTCTATTAGTTAATAAAGGAAATAAAAATGACTAAGAGATGAAGTATTAATTTCATTGAATCCCATACATACTGAATGCCCCTTGCCCCACCTCTTGAAGCTGATTGGTCATTTGATTACTTTCAGTTTTGTCATGATTAATCCACGATCTCAAATCGAAATGCAATATGCACAGAGCTGCCGCTAAGTGAAATGCAATATGCCTGCTTTGCTTTTAAATTGACATCTATGAACTTGAATTTTGCATTGCATTTTAAACTGACAATAAAATTGTGCCAATATGAATAAATGTATAAGAGAGGTGAAGAAGAGAGTGCAGGCAGGGTGGAGTGGGTTGAAAAGAGAGTCAGAAGTGATTTGTGACAGATGGGTATCAGCAAGAGTGAAAGGGAAGGTCTACAGGACGGTAGTGAGACCAGCTAAGTTATATGGGTTGGAGACGGTGGCACTAACGAGAAAGCAGGAGACACAGTTGTAGGTGGCAGAGTTAAAGATGCTAAGATTTGCATTGGGTGTGACGAGGATGGACAGGATTAGAAGTGAGGACATTAGAGGGTCAGCTCAGGTTGGACGGTTTAGAGACAAAGTCAGAGAGGCGGGATTGCGTTGGTTTGGACATGTGCAAAGGAGAGATGATGGATATACTGGGAGAAATATGCAAAGGATGGAGCTGCCAGGTAAAAGGAAAAGAGGAAGGCCTAACAGGAGGTTTATGGATGTGATGTGAGAAGACAGGCAAGTGGTGGGTGTAAAAGAGCAAGATGAAGAGAATAGGAGGATATGGAAAAAGAACACCTGCTGTGGCAAACCCTAACGGGAGCAGCTGGAAGAAGAAGAAGAAAAAGAAGAAGAAGAATCAGTTGGTTGGTTGATATGTTTTTAAATATGACATGATGAAACCGTGACAAAATTAAATGTCACACTTGCACATGTGTTAAAATTCAACACAGTTAACTTATTGGATTGAAATTTAATTCTGGCACGAATAATCTTCCATATGAAAAGAGCAGCTTTAAATGTGAAAACTGCAAACCACTCTTAGTTGAAAATGCTGAAGGATTTTGTTTTTATGGTGTTTTAAATTTAACTAACTAAACCTTTTATTTATTTATGTATGCAAGGGACAGCTGTAAATCATCAAAAGGTCTAAAAGGCACTTGCAGTGACAACATCTGACCACAAGATGGAAGCATTGCAATAATTTCTATAGATGGACTCTAGTACTACAGTAGGGTCTTGTACCATGTTAGCCATTGTGAATGTAATGAGAAGTCAAGCAAAATGACACCTTTTATTGGCTAACTAAAAAGATTACAATATGCAAGCTTTCGAGGCAACTCAGGCCCCTTTTTAGTTGGCCAATAAAAGGTGTCATTTTGCTTGACTTCTCACTATAGATGGACTCCAAAATGACCTGACATACTGCAGCAGTTCCAAAAACACCACCATCCATTTTTCTAGATTCTTTTAATGGATATAGGGAGGCAGGTCTTATATTGGCTACAGGAGGCAACCCAGTAGGAAACACATATCCATTAGTCGCTAAAGTGCAAAAGCATTACGGGCCGATCCATCCAACAGCAAGTTTTTGTATTGTGGGATGAAACTGGAAATCCACATGAGTTCCAGCAGAGCATGAAAATGCTACATGGATATCTGGCTAATCAGCCTGATCCTGGAGGACCAAAATAGTGGCACAAACAAAGCCTTCACCATTCTCTTTGTGATCACCATGTTACAGACATGGTTGAAAATCTTGGTACCATTAAAAAAAAAAAAAAAAAAAAAAAAAAAAAAAAAGGTTTTCTCTGCACTAAACTGATACTAACACAAATGTCACCTTTAATAGCCCAGACAGTTTGCTTTAATTTATGAGTCGACATATTTCCGAAAAGTATAAAACATGAAAATGGCAAGGACAAAAATATTAGTCCCCTTAACCTAATATTTTGCAGCACAGCAGATGGAGACATTAAGTGCCATCGAGGACTTTCTGCAGCTCTGATTGAGATGTCTACACTTCTCAACTGATCGTTTGGCTCACTCTTCTTCAGTTCTTTCAAGTTTTAGGCTTCTCCCAATTATGATTTGAGCTCTTTTCACAGATGTTCAATAGGCCTCGGATCAGGACTCATAACAGGCCACTTCAGAATGGTCCAATGTTTTCTTCTCATCCATTCTTGGCTACTTTTTGAGTTATGTTTTGGGTTTGTTATCTAGCTGGAGGACCCAAGAAATGTGACTGTCGGCTCTTTCCGCAAAATGTTCAAAGAGATTCAGATCAGCACTCACAGGAGGCCACTTCAGAATGGTCCAAAGTTTTCTTCTCCTTCCCTGGTGCTTTTTGAGGTGTGTTTTGAGTTGTTCTCTAGTTAGTGGATGCAAGAACTGTGACTTTCATCTCTTTCCATAGATCAGGGCTCGCAGGAGGCCACTTCAGAACTGTCCTATTTTCTTTTCTCCTTCATTCTTGGCTGCTTTTTGACAGGCATTTAGGGTCGTTATCTAACTGGAGAACTCAAGATATTTTGCTAAATCTTACACTGGGCTGTATGTTTCACCCCAAAATACCCAGATAGTCTTCTGATTTTATGAGTCCTGTAAAAGTTCCAAGACAGCAAAGCAGCATCACTACTCCTTTTGTTCATTTTTTTTTTTTTTTTTAACTGTGAACACAAGCTTTGGTTTGATTTACCAAAATGCTTTTTTTTTTGTTTCGTTCTTTCAGAGGAACTGTGGCTTTTCAACATGCATTTTGGCAAACTCCAGAGCTCTTTGTATTTCTCTCTTAGAAAGTGGACTATTTCTAGGTTTTCGGTCTTGAATGATATGACTTGACATCATTGAACCTTGAGCATGAAGATCAACTTGGATCTGTTTTGAAATTTCCATGGTTGTTTCTCTGCCATGCAGTCAGTCTTCTTCTTTAACCTTGAGTCAATTTCACTTGTGCGGCCACATCCATAGATGTTGCTTACAGTCGCATGGGCTGTAAACCTCTTGATAATTTTGGCAATTGTGGTCACATGAACATGAAACTCTTTGGATGGATGGACAACTTTATTTGTCCCCAATAGGAAACCAGGAGATGGTGTTGGCACTTTTATGTCGGCTATGCTTGACTATCAGCCTTGCCTCCTAAGACAACTCTCTGTTCTTTCTTCTCTTTCCCACATTTAGTGTGACACAAACTAGCTGTATGATCGACTACAAGACTGAAGATATCTGTAATAAACATTAAAAGACCTGACTAACTTGAAGGATTGCTACAAGAGTTCTTTTTAACTTCTAAATGGTTCCAGTAATTTTGTCCCTGACATTTTAGAATATCTTTGTAAAATAAGCAAGGATTGAGATCTTTTCATTGGTTTATCATTTTCATCCAAGGCAAACCACAGAAATGCATGGATGGATGACAAAGATCTTTTCATTTCCATACTTTTCAAGAACAATGGTGGATTATTTGAATAAAATTCAAGGGTACCAATTTGCTCACAGTTTATGGACTGGGCATGAAATTTTCCATTGACCCCACAATGCTCATCTGCATAAAGCTCTAGAATAGGGGTGTCAAAAACTCTCCAGATGCTGGAGGGCTGCAGTGACTGAAGGTTTTCTATCCAGCCAGTTTTTCCATAAAAGCTTTCTAACCAAGCTCCTTCCTTCTTTCTAGAGAATAAACTACTTGAATCTTCTCAGTCAGGCTTCAGCAGAGGCCATTCCATACACACACACATATTATATATTATATATTATATATATATATATATATATATATATATATATATATATATATATATATATATATATATATATTGCCTGGCCAAAAAAAAGTTGCCACCAATAAAAAAGTCACACACTAATATTTCGTTGGACCGCCTTTAGCTTTGATTATGGCACGCATTCGCTGTGGCATTGTTTCGATAAGCTTCTGCAGTGTCACAAGATTTAGTTCCATCCAGTGTTGCATTAATTTTTCACCAAGATCTTGCATTGATGATGGTAGAGTCTGACCGCTGCGCAAAGTCTTTTCCAGCACATCCCAAAGATTCTCAACTCTGGAACAGGGTAAATCTGGACTCATCAGACCACATGACCTTCTTCCATCGCTCCAGAGTCCAATCTTTATGCTCCCTAGCAAATTGAAGAATTTTTTTTCCCCGTTTGCCTCACTGATTAGTGGTTTTCTCACGGCTACACAGCTGTTCAGTCCCAATCCCTTGAGTTTCCTTCGCATTGTGCATGTGGAAATGCTCTTACTTTCACTATTAAACATAGACCCAAGTTCTACTGTTGTTTTTCTTCGATTTGATTTCACCAAACGTTTAAGTGATCGCCGATCACGATCATTCAGGATTTTTTTCCGGTCACATTTCTTCCTCAAAGACGATGGGTCCCCATTATCCTTTCAGTTTTTAATAATGCGTTGGACAGTTCTTAACCCATATACATACACACATACACACACACAAACACAAGTAATTCCAAAAATGTCATTTACAGACTCAAGGGAAGCCTAAAACGTCAAGATTCATCAGAATGTCGACATCAAATTTTTGGACAATTCCAATACTTTCCCTATACTTTGTATACGAGAAAGTAAAAAGAAAAGTAAATTTGGGAACATCTCTGTAATTCCTTACAATGTAAAAAGTACAACCCAATCCCCACGATTGAAGTCTCCTTCAAATTAATTTAAATACACAATTTTTTGCTGCCACATGGCACACTTTACAATAAAATATTTCCAATCGACCTGGTGCTCACTAGAGGCATTCTTCCAGCTTGTTTCCCAGTCTAGCCACAGAAAACTAATAAAGTGCTCAGCCTTGAGGCTGTTACGCTGCAAAATGAAATGGCCCTTGATGTATAGCTGAAGGTGTCAAAGAAATGAAAAGTCATTAACAACTGTCAGTTCACCTCTCCAGCTCTCAGCGCTAAGCTGCGAGACTCCATCCTAGTAACACAGTTCATGATTCTCTCCAAGCTGCAAAATCAAAGGAGCAATTCACCTGCCAGTCACTTCCCCTGTGACACTCGCCGGTGGGTCTTAATGTCACGCCTGTCAGATGTAATCAGCAGCTCACCACACACTGCAAAAGTGTGAATCTCCCACGCTCTGACTGACAGGAAATAATCCCTTAATGTTGCTTTATCCACTATTTGCACTTCCATGTTAGCTGCCACTTTCCAATTTGCCGCTTCCTGCCCGGCACAACTTGCAGTCATTGTTTATCGCCTCTCCGTTTGGCATTGCTGTCTGATGCTTGAATGTTTAAAAGAAGCATCTGTGCTTACAATCCCTGAAAATGCCACATGTTTACTGTACTTTAACATTACTGGAACACTCATTACATTGTTTAATATCCATTTTAGGTTCTTACATAAATAATGTTTAGGACAGAGATACACTGTTCCTTGATTTCTCCGTCTGCCTCGCAGTTTAAAAAATACAAATGAAACAATTCAGAAGTGATTAAAGTACACACTGCAGATTTTCATTTACTGGATGTTCAAACTGTTCTTTATAGAGCCTCCAATTAATCCAAAATGCTGCTGCAAGAATTATTACAAGAACAAGAAAATACTAACACATAACTCCAGTTCTTAAACCCTTACACTGGTGTCCAGTTAAGTTTAGTGCAGATTTCAAAATCCTCCTTTTAACATACCGTATAAAGCATTAAATGGCCGAGGTCTGGCTTACTTGTCTGAGATTATCATGACTTACAAACCAGAGCGCACATTAAGATCTCAAGATGCCGGTCTGCTTATGATTCCAAGGATTAATAAAATAATAGTGGGAGGTCGAGCTTTTAGTTACAGGACCCCCCTAAACTGTGGACTGGTCTGCCTGCTACTATAAAAGATGCCCCTTCTGTCTCAGCTTTCAAATCCCAGCTGAAGACTCACCACTTCAGTTTAGCACACTCTGACTAGAGCTGCTGATTAACTCTACAGACTGCATCTCTGTTGTCAGTCATTAGCACTAAAACATAACAAATATGACAGTTATAATTTGTTACTAACCCAAACCTATTCTGTTCTCTTCTCGGTACTCAAATGTGGAACTTGGTGCCACAGCCCACCTGCTAAGTTGTTTTGCCTGCTTAAGGTAAAGTCATCCCTGATGGAGGATCGCAGGAATCGTGGGGTCCTTTCATCGGATTGGCTGGCCGAGCACTGACCAAATGGGGGCGGCAGCTCGATGGCTGAGGTCTCCAGGACTCTAAACAAATCCAAATCATATTATGTGATATCATCCATCCAACCATCTATCCTCTTCCGCTTATCCGAGGTCGGGTCGCGGGGGCAGCAGCTTGAGCAGAGAAGCCCAGACTTCCCTCTCTCCGGCCACTTCTTCTAGCTTTTCCGGGAGAATCCCAAGGTGTTCCCAGGCCAGCCGGGAGACATAATCCCTCCAGCGTGTCCTGGGTCTTCCCCGGGGCCTCCTCCCGGTTGGACGTGCCCGGAACATCTCACCAGGGAGGCGTCCAGGAGGCATCCTGATCAGATGCCCGAGCCACCTCATCTGACTCCTCTCGATGCGGAGGAGCAGCGGCTCTACTCTGAGCCCCTCCCGGATGATTGAGCTTCTCACCCTATCTTTAAGGGAGAGCACAGACACCCTGCGGAGGAAACTCATTTCAGCCGCTTGTATTCGCGATCTCGTTCTTTCGGTCACTACCCATAACTCATGACCATAGGTGAGGGTAGGAACATAGATCGACTGGTAAACTGAGAGCTTTGCCTTACGGCTCAGCTCCTTTTTCACCACGACAGACCGATGCAGAGCCTGCATCACTACGGACACCGCACCGATCCGCCTGTCGATCTCACGCTCCATTCTTCCCTCACTCGTGAACAAGACCCCGAGATACTTGAACTCCTCCACTTGAGGCAGGATCTCGCTCTCAATCAGATCACGGCCTGTTGAAGCAAACAGGACAACATCATCTGCAAAAAGCAGTGACCCAATCCTGAGTCCACCAAACCGGACCCCCTCAACACCCTGGCTGCGCCTAGAAATTCTGTCCATAAAAGTTATGAACAGAATCGGTGACAAAGGGCAGCCCTGGCGGAGTCCAACTCTCACTGGAAACGGGTTCGACTTACTGCCGGCAATGCGGACCAAGCTCTGACACCGGTTGTACAGGGACTGAACAGCCCTTATCAGGGGGTCCGCTACCCCATACTCTCGGAGTACCCCCCACAGGATTCCCCGAGGGACACGGTCGAACGCCTTTTCCAAGTCCACAAAACACATGTAGACTGGTTGGGCGAACTCCCATGCACGGTCCAGGACTCTGCTAAGGGTGTAGAGCTGGTCCACTGTTCCGCGACCATGGACGAAAACCACACTGTTCCTCCTGAATCCGAGGTTGGACTATCCGACGTACCCTCCTCTCCAGAACCCCCGAATAGACTTTTCCAGGGAGGCTGAGGAGTTTGATCCCTCTGTAGTTGGAACACACCCTCCGGTCCCCCTTCTTAAAGAGGGGGACCACCACCCCGGTCTGCCAATCCAGAGGCACTGTCCCTGATGTCCATGCGATGTTGCAGAGACGTGTCAACCAAGACAGCCTTACAACATCCAGAGCCTTGAGGAACTCTGGCCATATCTCATCCACCCCCGGGGCCCTGTCCCTAAGGAGTTTTTTGACCACCTCGGTGACCTCAGTCCCAGAGATGGGGGAGCCCACCTCTGAGTCCCCAGGCTCTGCTTCCTCATTGGAAGGCAAGATAGTGGGATTGAGAAGGTCTTCGAAGTACTCCCCCCACCGACCCACAACGTCCCGAGTCGAGGTCAGCAGCGCACCATCCCCACCATATACAGTGTTGACACTGCACTGCTTCCCCCTCCTGAGATGCCGGACGGTGGACCAGAATCTCCTCGAAGCCGTCCAAAAGTTGTTCTCCATGGCCTCCCCAAACTCCTCCCATGCCCGAGTTTTTGCCCCAGCAACCACCGAAGCCGCATTCCGCTTGGCCTGCCGGTACCTATTAGCTGCCTCCAGAGTCCCACAGGACAAAAGGGACTGGTAGGACTCCTTCTTCAGCTTGACAGCATCCCTCACCGCCGGTGTCCACCAACAGGTTCGGGGATTGCCGCCACGACAGGCACCGACTACCTTACGGCCACAGCTCCGGTCAGCCGCCTCAACGATAGAGGCACGGAACATGGCCCATTTGGACTCAATGTCCCCTACCTCCCTCGGGACGTGGTCGAAGTTCTGCCGGAGATGAGAGTTGAAGCTACTTCTGACAGGGGGCTCTGCCAGACGTTCCCAGCAGACCCTCACAACACGTTTGGGCCTACCAGGCCTGACCGGCATCCTCCCCCACCATCAAAGCCAACTCACCACCAGGTGAGGTCGTAGTGGGCTCGACACTATCAACTACCAGACAGTGTTCAGATGCCATTAAGAAGGCTAACAGAATGTCAGGTAATATAGCGCCTTGATGTGTGGAGTACAAGTCACATGAGATTATGCTGAAACTTTATAACACACTGACGAGGCCTCATCTGGAGTACTGCGTGCAGCTTTGGTCTACAAAAAGTACATAACAGCACTAGAAAAGGTCCAGGGAAGAGCAACTCTGCTGATTCAGGGCTACTGGGGATGAGTTATGAGTTAAGAGTAAAAGAGCTGAGCCTTTAGAGTGTAAACAAAAGGAGATTAAGAGGGGACATGACTGAAGTGTTTAAAATTGTGAAGGGAATTAGTCCAGTGAAACGAGACGGTGACTTTAAAACTGAGCTCAACGAGAATACAGGAGACACAGTTGAAAACTTGCTGAGAGTAAATATTGCACAAACATTAGGAAGTTTCTTTTCACACAGAGAATCAGACACATGGAATAAGTAGTGTGGTAGACAGTAGGACTTTAGGGACCTTCAGAACTTGATTTGATGTTTTTTTGGAAAAATGAAGTGGATAGGGCTGGCGGACTTTGTTAGGCTGAATGGCCTGTTCTTGTCCAGATTGTTCAGACTGTTCTAATGTTCTAATAATAAAGTAAGCAGCATTATGCAATGGATTTAGAAAGTATTCAGACTCCTTCAATTTGTGCACACTTTATTGTGTTGTAGATTTAATTTTAAATGGTTAAATTTGCCATCTATCTACACTGTATAATACATAATGACAAAGTGAAAACATGTTTTCAGAAAGGTTTGCCAGTTTATTAAAAATGACACATTCTGTTAACTGAAATGTGCAGCACAGCTAAAATGTACTTTTGGTTTTTAGTAAACAAAAAGTATTAAAGCAATTAAAGAATGTCTGTTTTCTTCTTCTTCTGATTGTGTGCAACATAGAAAAATGTGGCCATGTTCTTAAAAGGGCCATTCAGACATTCCCAGCTGTATGTTTTAGGAACTTGATGAAATTTTCCTCTCCTCAACACTACTTTATTCACCAAATTAACACTGAGATATGAAATGGAGGCCCTGGCCTATAATGTACATTCTTGCCAAAAATCAGTGGCCGCCGGACGTTTGTATTGTGTCAATTTTAGGTACAGATGCTTCCTGTACCAATGTGACATATGCACAGTCATTCTGCCAAGTGTGCCATTGTGTTTTCAAAGGGGCTCCACACTACTTTGAATAAACCTCTCTAAAGAATTTACACTTGGGGCTTCTCATGTTTATAAAACACTCCAAATCTCCTTCTGCTTTATTAAAAAAATATACATAAAGATGTGATTTAGCCGTAGAATATTGCAGGCTAATATCGTATTATTGTCAAGCCAGGGTCTTGATCCTGCGTTAAGCATAGTTACAGACTCTGCGATTGACAATGACTATTGTTCTTTTGTGTGACATATTTTGAATAATACTTGTTTACTATTATTTAAAATATATGTATTTTGTTCATTTATATATAGTATAAAGCCCAAAAAACGCTTCCAAAAATGCCCAGTAGAGGCGGATATTTGCCACAACTTGACGTGGTTAAGGGAAAACACAGATTCTTTATAAATAAAAAGATTTATTATCACAAAAATGCTCTGTCTTACTAAGAAGCTGTGAATAGCACAAAAGGCATAAATGAGCTGGCAGCGAGGCAACAAAAGGTGAACAAATATAAAATCTGAAGATGACGTCATAACTAGAGCAAGAAGTCAAAAAAAATTATGGAATCACAATAAGCACAGCAAAGCACGAGTGAATGCACCACTTCCAGGCACGTTCAAAATGAACCGCCAGGATCTGCGGAGGAACCTCCAGATTTATAGGGTGACGGGCAGTTCCTAGCAGTGATTTGCAGGTGGTCCTGCAGCCTCATAGGGGACCACCCGTAAAACACATCGAACATAACATGGACAAGTTTACATACACATGCAAAATCAAAAACAAAGAATAATGCTCATAATCAACAAATGTGTGATTAATATAAATAAAAATAATAATAACATAATCATAATGAATCAAAAATGAATAAAAGAGACATAAAACAAGAGTTTCAACCCAAGCTAGACAGGAAAACCTGGCTGAGACAGGACAGACAGACAGCACTTTACTTATCCTCAGGGGGAAATTTAATGATTCCTGTTATGTGGCCTGTCCCCTTTATTTAGAGTATTAGGGGGCAGGGCAACATGATGTTTCAGGTGGACATCTATGGATGACGCAAGAAAAAAAATAAGTTTGCTCTGTCCTTTCTTATATAGTTCCACTGGTACAAAATCCAAATCTATGACACCTAAAGATGGGTTTGCAAGAATCCAAACACTCGTCCAGTGTAGGAGAGAGACCAACTCCAGATGAGAGGTATAGTTTCAGAGTCAATATTGGTTGAAGAGTTAAGTCTGAATATAAAACATACAGTAACTAGCTAATACATTTAAAACACATTTCAAGTGCCAAACACCATTTTTCTATTGCCACGATTCATGTCTGTATATGTTGAACCTATATATATCTGTAACAACTCTAGTATCATGCCCAAATTCCCTCATGGCTGCTCCACATTGCAAACTATTATGATCACCTAATCACCTTACAATTATTGGAAAACCCCATTGCTAAACCCACCTCAGAGAGGATCTCAACAAATACAGTCATATGAAAAAGTCTGGGATCCCTCTGAGCCTGCATAATAATTGACTCTACTTTCAACAAAAAAGATAACAGTGGTGTGTCTTTCATTTCCTAGGAACATCTGAGTACTTGGGTGTTTTCTGAACAAAGATTTTTAGTGAAGCAGTATTTAGTTGTATGAAATTATATCACATGTGAAAAACTGGCTGTGCAAAAATGTGGGTCCCCTTGTAATTTTGCTGATTTGAGTGCATGTCACTGCTCAATGCTGATTACTTGCAACACCAAATTAGTTGGATTAGCTTGTTAAGCCTTGAAGTTCACAGACAGATGTGTCCAATCATGAGAAAAGGTATTTAAGGTGGTCAATTGCAAGTTGTGCTTCCTTCCCTTTGACTCTCCTCTGAAGAGTGACAGTATGGGATCCTCAAAGCAAGTCTCCAAAGATCTGAAAACAAAGATTGTTCAGTCTCATGGTTTAAGGTAAGGCTACAAAAAGCTATCTCAGCGGTTTAAACTGTCAGTTTCAACTGTAAGGAATGGAATCAGGAAATGGAAGGCCACAGGCACAGTTGCTGTTAAACCCAGCAGGTCTGGCAGGCCAAGAAAATACAGGAACGGCATATGGGCCGGATTGTGAGAATGGTTACAGGCAACCCACAGATCACCTCCAAAGACCTGCAAGAACATCTTGCTGCAGATGGTGTATCTGTACATCGTTCTACAAATCAGCACAATTTGCACAAAGAACATCTGTATGGCAGAGTGATGAGAAAGAAGCCCTTTCTGCACTCACACCACAAACAGAGTCGCTTGTTGTATGCCAATGCTCATTTAGACAAGCCAGATTCATTTTGGAACAAAGTGCTTTAGACTGATGAGACAAAAATTGAGTTATTTGGTCAGAACAAAAAGCGTTTTGCATGGTGGAAGAAGAACACTGCATTCCAAGAAAAACACCTGCTACCTACTGTCAAATTTGGTGGAGGTTCCATCATGCTGTGGGGCTGTGGGGCTAGTTCAGGGACTGGGGCCCTTGTTAAAGTCGAGGGTCAGATTAATTCATCCCAATATCAACAAATTCTTCAGGATAATGTTCAAGCATCAGTCACAAAGTTGAGGTTACGCAGGGGGGGTTGGATATTCCAACAAGACAATAACCCAAAACACATTTCAAAATCTACAAAGGCATTCATGCAGAGGGAGAAGTACAATGTTCTGGAATGGCCATCGCAGTCCCCTGACTTGAATATCATCGAAAATCTATGGGATGATTTAAAGCAGGCTGTCCATGCTCGGCAGCCATCAAATTGAACTGAACTAGAGAGATTCTGTATGGAAGAATGGTCAAAAATACCTCCATCCAGAATCCAGACACTCATCAAAGGCTATAGGAGGCGTCTAGAGGCTGTTATATTTGCAAAAGGAGGATCAACTAAGTACTGATGTACTATCTCTGTTGGGGTGCCCACATTTATGCACCTGCCTAATTTTGTTATGATGCATATTGTATATTTTCTGTTAATCCAATAAACTTAATGTCACTGCTGAAATACTACTGTTTCCATAAGGCATGTCAGATATTAAAAGGAAGTTGCTACTTTGAAAGCTCAGCCAATGATAAACAAAAACCCAAGGAATTAAGAGGGGGTCCCAAACTTTTTCATATGACTGTATTTCTCAAGTGCTTTCCCCCCAATTCTCAGGAGGAGTCACTTGACACTCACTATGACTAAGAGTGGAAATCTGAAACATTGTGTCCGTGATAAATCTGAATGTAGTAAAAGGTCCTTCACCTTAACTTAAACTTTGTCTGCCCCGCTTTATCCACAGAGCAGTAACAGCTGGATTAGCCATTCAGATTGGGAACTATGACATATGTTAAGACCATTTGCTCTTTGATTTAAATAAAAAAAAAGCGTCAACTTAAGATGTTTGCTTTACATTGGAACAAAAATCCCATGACTTTGGTTTTCAGCTTTTACTCCTAATATCCATGAAGGCATACAACATGGACAGGAAGGAAAAAAATGACTAACAGCTTGAGCAATGTAAACATGAGAAAAGTATTGATGACAACAGGCCATTCAGCCTGGCCAAACCTGTTAATTTCTCTAGTCACCTAACAACTCTCTGAACACTGTCAAATCTGGCACTTTGCAGACTTTCATTTAAAGGTATTTACATACATTTTGGTCATAACATGCAGAAATGACAACACTTTTTCTACTCAGTCCCCCTATTAAAGGGCACCATCATTTTTGAGACTATTGGCGTCGCAGGGGTTTGTGATTCCTCAGGTGCGTCTATTGGCTTCATTAAATTTTCAGGAAGCCTTTCTTTAATATTACTTCAGCTAAAAACATATGCATTTTGCCCATAGTGAGCATACAAGTGGCATAGATTCATTAAGTTGTACACCTTCTTTTATATCATTTGCTGTGGTCCAGCATTGGTCTCCACAAAATTTTCAATCAATCAGAAAGTCTCCTATTAGCATTCTCCGTGAAAACCATGAGATTAAAACATTTTTCTTGGCTATCACTACAAACCACATAAGCAATAGATTTTGTTGCCAGTGAAACCTTAGGAGGGGGAAGTTCAGGTGGGCCTCCAGATCACACATATTGATATTAAAAGTGCTGTTTACAAATGTGTTTTTGAAATGGGCTGTGCACTCAAGGGACCCCTTAAACATCGCACAGGTGAAAGAATTCTTCATGGAGGAGTGGGGAAAACTTTCCTCCACTTGATGTCAGAGTCATCTAAACAGTTCTAGGAAATGCTGTTTTCAGGGGGCAGTGCCATCTATTACAGCCAAGGGTGGACTTTTTCCACAGACGGAAATGGTATACCTGCCTTTTGTCATTGAAATAAATTATTGTAAAGTCAAAATGTTCATTTTTTTTGCCCCCACCCCCACCAATTATATCACCTTTATCTAAAGATATTGTTTAAATCTGTTAATAAAAATGTTTATTGTTTAAATCTTGTGATGTCCTGGCTAAAATGCCCATTACGGCCTTGTCCATTCTGTCCCCCTATTCATCCCTACTCTCTAATCGCAATCTCTCTCACCCCTTCACCATCTAATAGCTCATGTGTGGTGAACATACTGGTGCTTTCTATGTAAAGTGGCTGAGTAACGAGAAAAGCGCTATATAAATGTAATTATTATTACTACATACTCACTGGACACTTTATTAGGTACACCTTACTAATACAAAAATTCCCCTGAAAATAAGCCCTAGTGCATCTTTTGGAGCAAAAATTAATACAAGACCCTGTCTATTTTCAGAGAAACACGGTAAGTGCCAGCTCATGTGAAAAACTAAGGAAAACATAGGCCTACTAAGTAATTGCAACACAAACACTGACTTAATCAGTTTTAATGTGAAAAGATGCCGACGAAAGGAGAAGAAGCAGACCGCTAGGGTGGAGAAGAGAAGAGCTGCTCAGGAAGCAGCAAGTGCATCAACCTCTGAGCAAACAAATGCTAAACGTATGTGTGTCTTCTGGTGAAGTGCGCATGAGCGTGGCATGGTGCGATGCGCGATATTACTGTCAGAGAAAGTCACAGGCGTTTTACGGAAATACAAAGCAGTATTACTGCGAGAGGAAATTAAAGGTACACAATACAGTGCCGCATATTACAGCCACATACAAGCCAGTATTACTGTCAGAAACAATTAAAGGCATATTACCGACGCGCATGCCTGTATTACCGCCAGAGAAAATTAAAGGTATATTACAGATGTACAAGCCAGCAGACGTTCAAGACAGTATTACTGTCACAGAAAATTAAAGACACACAATACACGGCGGCAGCCCACGAAGAACGGTCAGCTCAGCAAGTAAACATACGACCAACAAAAAGAATGAGGTCAAGGTCCCTTTTCATGTGAATTTCCCCTTGGGATTAATACAGTATCTATCTATCTCTATCATTTAATATAGACTGTTCCTACTAATGTTTATGCACTACTGTTCTAGCGCCCGTTATTGTAACGGGCTTAATGACTAGTATATATATATATATAAAATCCAACGTCCAACTGTCTGTCTGTCTACTTTTCACGAGAGAACTACTGCAGTTTTTTTTTTGTATAATTTGCTTGAACATTCTGGTTGATTTTGTGACTTCTCTCATCACGCTAAGCATCATAGTTCCCTTGCAGGAGCAATTTAATCAAGGCTGCGGGCCGAGGGGAGGGGCAAGAGTGACGTCAGGAGTGGGGAGCCGGGCAGGCCCTACTCATTCATGTCCCAGCCTCCGTGCCAGTCACTCTACCTCTGGCCACATTTTGGAGAGCACCTTGCCTCCGCTTAGCTAGCAATACCCGTTTGTTTATTGATTTTTAAAGTTTGTCCTGTTTCACTACTAGGCAGTTGGAGCCGCAGGGGCCAGCTAGAACTGTAATAATAATAATAATAATAATAATAATAATAATTCATTACATTTATATAGCGCTTTTCTCAGTACTCAAAGCGCTATCCACACAGGGAGGAACCGGGAAGCGAACCCACAATCTTCCACAGTCTCCTTACTGCAAAGCAGTAGCACTACCACTGCACCACCTGTGAGGATACTGTATATAATTCATTATGTATTTAACGTGATAATTCATATGCCATTACCCTGATGACAAATTTTAAGATTGTAAGCGTCACAGTAGATGGACTGGCATCACTACGGGGATTGAGGTTAATTCCCTACCCGATCAGGAAGCTGAAATGGAAGGATGTGGATGGACCAATAAAGTGTAGCTGCAGACCTCCAGAGCTACACTCCATTGATGAGGTTGTTGCTTTATATTATACGTCACTATGGTTAAGATTATCTGATGATTAGCTGTATAGACTGCATCTCTGTTGTTAGTCATTAGAACTAAAACATAAGTAACATGATAGTTAGAATTTGTTACTAACCGTCACCTATTCTGTCCTTCTTCTTGGTACTCAAATGTGGCACTTGGTTGGACCCCCTTTTGCTTTAGAATTCTTCGGGGCATAGATTCAACAAGCGAGAGGTTAGGAGCATGCGCTAATACAGCACACTGCCGCACCCACCACATGACAAAACAACTCAGGATCCCAGATTAGGACCCGAGTGCTGCCATGCGATGGAGAGACCCCCACTAGTTCAGATGGAATGGAACAGTGTGAAGTTTTTTATGGTGCCTGGAGTGTCAATTCTGCCACCAACCTCCAGGTTTTTTTCTGCAGGTAGGCCCTCTAACATGCAGATTAACGTCATACCCAGGGCAGAGCAATTGCAGGTTAAGGGCCTTGCTAAAGGGCCCAAAGAAGTAGAGTCACTTTTGGCATTTATGGGATTCGAACTGGCAACCTTTCACTTGCCAGTGCAGAGTCCTAACCTCAGAGCCACCTCTCTGCCCTTAAAGATAGATTCACCAAGGTGCTGGAAAAATTCCTAAGGTATTTTGGTCCATTTTGACATGTTAACATCATGCAGTTGCTGCACATCTGACGGATGCTCCTCCACGAATCTACCGTTCCATCACATCACAAAGGTGCTCTGTTGGATTGATCTGGTGACTGCTGAGGCCATTTGAATACAGTGAACTCATTGTCATGTTCAAGAAAACAGTTTGAGATGATTTGAGCTTTGTGACAAGGTCACGTTATCCCCCTGAGAGTAGCCATCAGAAGATGGGTATACCCCACCACCCAAATGTCGCATTAGAAATCGAGACTCATCAGACCAGGCAACATTATTCCAATCTTCTATTGTCCATTTGTGGTGAGCCTGTGCAAATTATAGCCTCAGTTGCCTGTCCTTAGTTGACAGGAGTGGCATCCGGTGTGGTCTCCTGCTGTTGTAGCCCTTCAAGGTTCGATGTGTTGTGTGTTCAGAGCTGCTCTTCTACACACCTCGGTTGTAACGAGTGCTTGTTTGAGTTCCTGTTGCCTTTCTATCACCTCAGACCAGTCTGGCCATTCTCCTCTGATCTCTGGCATCAACAAGGCATTTTCACCCAGAGAGCTGCTGCTCACTGGATATTTTCCCTTTTTCAGACCATTCTTTGTAAACTCTAGAGATTATGTGTGAAAATCCCAGTTGATTAGCAGCGTGTGAAATACTCAGGTGGGTAGTGCTGCTGCCTCGCAGTTAGGAGACCTGGGTTCACTTCCCGGGTCCTCCATGCATGGAGTTTGCATGTTCTCCCCGTGTCTGCGTGGGTTTCCTCCCACAGTACAAACACATGCAGGTTAGGTGTATTGGCGATCCTAAATTGTCCTTAGTGTGTGTATGCTTGGTGTGTGTGTATGTGCATGCGCCCTGCGGTGGGCTGGCGCCCTGCCTGGGGTTTGTTTCCCACCTTACACCCTGTGTTGGCTGGGATTGGCTCCAGCAGACCCCCGTGATCCTGTAGTTAGGATATAGCGGGTTGTATAATGAATGGATGGATGGATGGAATACTCAGACCAGCCCGTCTGGCACCAACAACCATAACACGTTCAGAGTCACTTCAATCACCTTTCTTCCCCATTCTGATGCTCGGTTTGAACTTCAGCAGGTCGTCTTTGACAATGTCAACAGGCCGAAATGCACTGATTTGATGCCATGTGATTTGCTGATTATATATTTGTGTTTAACAAACAGTTCAACAGGTGTAGCTAATAAAAAAATAAAAATACATGGATCATACTTCCTTTTTCACATTTTCACATGAGTTTAAGTACAGATGTTTTGTTTAATCTACAGGATTTTTTTTTTGTTTACAAATATGAATGCCAAAGCTTTCCCTTATTAAACTTTGGTTTCTGCTGGTTTCATTCTGGGAGCCTTGCAATAGGAGCCGCCACTTCCTCTCAGACGCACTACTGATAAAAGACCAGAGTGCCTTAAAAAGAGTGTTGCATACTTGCCTGGCAGTGGGTGTGAGAGGAGTCAAGCGACACCTGTGAGGAACTCCTTAAGTCCAGATAGTGTTTTATTTCTTAGGCAGTACAGGCGTGGCTGTGGCGCAGTACACACACACACACACACACACACACACACACACACACACACACACACACACACACACACACACACACACACACACAAAGTAGGGGTGGTATGGCTTTTTCAGACTGTCAGCCTAATTCTATCTGTGGGCAAGTCATTACGTGTTACTCTTTTAATTTGTTTCTATAAAACTAAAAGGAAAAGACAGAAACAAATAGACAACTAAAGTAGAATACCTCCATCTGCACTAACATTTACTATTAGAACTGCCTTTAGCCCTTGAGCAAGATTTTGTAGCTGAACTTTGTATGCCCGACAAGAGCCCCCCACCCTCCTCAGCCGCCTTTTGTCTTGCCTGCCAGTACCCATGTCTGTAAAACAGTCTTTTTATCATGTACGTCAGTGAATAGTGAATCACTGCTTTGTCTGAACCCAAATAAAGCAGTTCCCAGGGTTGCATCTGTACGTTTTTCCTTTGATGGACTGGAATTGGCCTTTGGGCTACATGATGTGTAAGTCTTCTTTAAAGTGAGGAGTGGACTCCACCCGTGAAGTGGTGAGATAACTTAAGCTGTAAAACGTTCCTGCGGCAACAACAATGAACAGGTAGCAGAGATTAGGAGCATTAACATACAGAATTGGGAGTTTGGTATGCATCACCACCCTTGTAATGTCTCTGAGTTAATACAGAAACTTTAAACAACATGCATTTTTAAAGATAGTTCAGGTGTAATTTGTGTATCATCATCCGGTATAGAGAACACTAACTGGAAACTGATAAGAAAGCATGTAAATAATGCAAGTTCTCCTCTGCAAGATCAGATCATTTAGGCAGCTTCTCCTAAAACATAAGAGATTTGAAAAATGAAGGGAGACCATTAGCCCATCAAGCCCATTTGTTTAGCTCATAGCTCAGCTGTCCCAATATCTCATCCAGATTCAGGTTATCAAGGTTTCTGCTTCAACTCCAGGTCTCTGTTGTTTGTTCCAGAGTCCCACAACTCTTTGCATACCAGAAGTGATTCCTGGCTTCAGTCTCAAATCCACATCCCCTTAATTTCCATTTGGCTTGAAAATGGACGTATTCAATAAGTTTTTATGCTTTATGCCCCTCAGTGTTCAATGTAAACCGCCAGGACTGGCTATGTATGTTTTTAAAATTATAGAAAACTTTCATGGCAGATGCATATATACCATGTTTGTGAGAAAATAACTTGAACTTGGAAAAATACTGAACCTCTCCTTTAATACTTTCACCATACCGGCAGAGTTAACTTTGCGAAGATGGTGACCTATAGAAATTGCGATGCATAATCCATTATCATCAAACCTGCACTTGTGATTGTTCTTACTGCTGTCTGTTTACTGAAAATATCTGGAGTCCAAATAATTATGATGCTTCTTTTTATGCAGAACAATTCCATATTATTAAAATACTAGCTGTGTAAGCCAGTGCTGTAAAAAGCCCAGGGTCCTAGAAACTACTGAAATCATCAGGAAAAAAAATTGAAATGTAGAGATGTCAGGTAATTGAAAGGAATTACTTTGGGCGTCTCTCTTCTAGGAGGTTTCATTTTGCCGACGTACTCACATCGCTTGTGCATTAGCGGCTAAGCGACTTTGTCTTTCTTCTGAGGTTTCATTTTGTCAATGTGCTTGCCTTGCTTGTGTATTAGTGGTGAGAGGAAAAGTAAAGGGCATACCGTTTTGATGATGTGCTCGCCTTGCTTCTGTATTAGCGGCTAAGCTAATGACTCTTTCTTCTGAGGTTTCATTTTGGCGACATTTTGGCGTCGCTTGTGTATCCTTGGAGGTGGAGCCCTTAGCCCGACTCCATCTCTCACTTCCAGGCCAGACAGACAGACACACACACTTCCACACGTCAATGTTTATATATAAGACAAGGAGTGATGGACCCATAAGAAGCACTACTCGGGCTCATTCATACCTACAGCAATATGCCTTTATAATGCCTCACCATCTTGCTTTCTTACCTTGAGCCGAACTAGAAGTTTTCTATTTTTAGGTGTGTTCACATATAATGTGCAAAGCACCTATTGCAATAGCCCATGTCTGTCTGTCCATCCGTCTGTCTGAATGAAACAACATGGCCCACTGTCATCCAGTTTTGAGGAAATGTGGCATGTTTATTCCTCAAAGAAATTTGTCAAGACAATTGAATTTTTGTTGAGATATCTCAAACAGATTATGATGTGCAACAGTTTTAAAGTTTCAAAATTGCCTATTGAAAAGCATTGGCGTATTTGTAAACTCGTCTATCTTAAAACAATGAAACATTCTGTACAACTTCAGCTACGAATTAGTTTACTGTATTAAAAGTATCTTGACAGCAGTTATACAAAACATCCAGGTTAGTGTATTTTGCTGTTTTTCACCTACTAATAGACCCCCTGGTAATGAAACACCAGCAGACTGCGTATGCAGGTACAAAGTCACTGTACCTGGCTGACTGAGTGTGTGCCAGAGACTGGATTAGTATGGTAGGGTTTCACAGGGTGAACCCAGCATATGCAGACATAAAAAGAAGAACATCCAAATAATAATAATAAAAAAAAAAAACTTTAAGACTAGCACCCTCTGAACCCCACCTTACTAATCCATCTACCCCCTCCCCATTTGCTATATATTGCCATTGATTCCTGTACATCTAATCATTTAACTTTGATGATGATACCTGATAGATGTTGAAAGCTCTGGAATAAAAGACTATTTTAAGATATGCAATTCATTTTCTCACTTTGTGGATTTCTATCTACTGTATATATAGGAATAAAGGACCCGATGGAGTGTAATACAGTAAATAAATACTTGGTAATAACCTGACACTAAACCATCCTCACACCTCCATTATCTGCAGATTATAATGATTAACTATTTCATGGACACTCCTGATGACAAGAACGGTTTCAATTTCATACCATGTGTCCCGATAAATAACTGAAAATTTTCAAAACAAAATGGTTTTAACAGGCTGCCCATCTAATAAAGTTTTGTAGTGCCACAAATGTCATCATAATACATTTACAACAGCATGCAGGAAACTCCATGGGTGAAGCCCACTTGATTACGAACTTATGTTAAATTTGAACAGCATGATGCGGAGGACCAAGAAGCACACAAAAACAGACAGTATACAGCCATTTATTTGATTCCATTTCAAGGGCTGTGTGCAATCAGAAATGTTTACTCGTGAAAGTGTTTTGCTTTGTTTTTTCCCCCCAGTGTCCTAATTCCTATCAGATGATGATGAGAGGGATTAAACAAATGAGGCTTTATGTGCGGCCATACATGTTGCACAATTGTCCAAGTTTGGGACTTTAAAAAATCTGGTCACCCTCTACTTTACCACCAGAGTGGCACAATCGCTTTGTACCCATAATAGGCAAACTTCTTTACAGCAATTGACCTTCACTTATGTTATTCTCTAATATTTGTCACAACTGAATAGCTTTGCAAGTCCAGTTTCACGAAAATTACTACGGACAGACGTGATCGAGCAAAGAAGGACTTAAGTCCAATTTTTTTTTTTTTTTTATTTAGTCAGTCATTTGTTAGTCTGCTTAGTCCTGAACACGGTTGCAAGGGTCTGCTGGAGCCTATCACAGCTAGCATTGGGCACAAGGCAGGAACAAACCCTGGACAGGTTATGTTAATTGCCAATTACACTGTCACTGTGTGCGAGTATGGTGTGTGTGTATGTTTTTTGTAAGAGTGGTCCCTCTGGTGCACTAATGTCCTATCCAGTCCTGTTTTCAGCCTTTCACCCAATCCTGGCATGACAGCTTTTGCCCCCCACAACCATGAAATTGAGAACGTTCTAGAACCAACCTGCTAAAATCAGTCCATAAAGGACTACAATGCCTACACAGACCTTGAACGCTCTTGAATGTTATGCCATGTGTGTACATTTTCTGACATGTTTATAATTACTGTGTATTTGAGGGTATTTGTGGTTTTTAGTGTTGTCTGTTGTAATTCTTCTTCAGCTTCTGTAAGAATCTAAAATTCTGCCCTTCAGACAAATAAAAAGTGATCTCTCTGTCTATCTACTGTATCCATTCTGACTGTCAAACTGAGAAGATGATTTATACAAATGGGAAATATGACGTATGGGATATGTTTGCATACTTTGTTTAATCTGTTGGCGTGAGTCGAGCAACAGTGATAAAATACAAGACCTAAACCAATATTTCCACTGTGAAAAACAGGTCAAATTTACAGCCACGAAGGTAATAGTATGGATTTGGTGTTTCTGGAAGTGGAGGTAATACAATACAATTTAGTTTTGTATAGCCCAAAATCACACAAGGACTTTCGCAATGGGCTTTAACAGGCCCTGACTTTTGACAGCCCCCCCCCCCCCCCCAAAAAAAAACCCTTGCAGGGAAAAAAAAGGAAGAAAACTTGGGAAATGGAGTTCAAAGAGAGACCCCTTTCAAGGTAGGTTGGGTGTGCAGTGGGTGTCAAACAAAAGGGGGTAAATATAATACACAGAACAGAACACAAGTAATCCTCAATACAATATGATAGAACAATATTAATATTACAAGTACAGAGCAGATGATATTACATAATAGGATTCAGACTTGTTCAGAGTCCTGGAGACTTCGGCCATCAACTCGGCCATCAAACTGCCTCCCCCCCTATTGGCCATTCCATAGCCGAGCGAGTGGTGGGCCTGCCAATATGATGAAAGGACCCTTCTACCCGATGATTCCAGTGCTCCTCTGTCAGAGGTCCAGTTCAGCCAGATGATTAAATACAAGCAGCACACCATACGCTGCTCATTTATTCATTGAGTGCTACGGACTGACATGATAATCTTGCATTGCTCGGTGGGAAATGTCAAGTAGCCAGGCCATTGTCGTTTTTGGGGAAGGTAAGGTAGTTTTTTCCTTTTAATTTTCACAACACCTGTTTACACAATGTGCATGTGGGTATGATGAGTTCCCAGAATGTTGAGTAAAGTCATAATGTTAGCTTGGACAAGGAAATTGATTTATCTGGGCATGAGTTTGTTTTTGAGTGACCTACCTACTTCTTTGCCTTCTTAATTGATGTTCGCAGTTGCAAAACTCTCGTTTCGCATCAGATCATTGTGATACCCTCAGTTAGGTGCCAGAATATTGTGTAGAGCCATACTGATAGCTTGGATAAGAAAATTTTCCTGGTGCATGAGTTTGTTTCGGAGTGACCCACCTACTCTGTGCCTCCTTTGATGGTATTCATAGTTGCAAAACAAGATGACTGTGATACCTGCAGGCATCGTCATCCACCAGAATACAGCTATACAGATTTAAAGATAGCATATGTCATGTGACTCATAGCCGCCTGTCGGCAAGGAAACTGGACTAGCTATAAACTGTCTAAAATGAAACAGCAACATATCACATGTCACTCTGGTCAATTCAGAATCATGCAGCTCTCCAATGTGAAAGGACAGTTCACATTAACATGAAAGGCACACTACCGGTCAAAAGTTTAGAACATCGCAGTCGTTTTTCAGTTTTTAAGGGAATGCGTGATGTCTTAATCAATGTAGCCCCTTTTTGCTGATATAACTGCCAAACTGTGGTAACCCTTTTGATTTGGAATGCCAGTCACTTTGTGAGAATCGCCAATTGTGCCTCTAGCAGAAGTATATTTATTTAATGTACTTGCATATCTACTTATTTATGTATCTATTTATTCAAAGAGCTTCTGTAAAATGTCAAAGTTCTATCTATTTATCAATCTTTTGGTTCAATCTGTATATTTAATGTAGCCGCCGAAGTGTAAGGCGAGATCAAGCACGGGTAAAACACGTGCTGAAGGAAACCTCTCAGTCCAAAAGTTTGTTTTAAAAATATTTAGTGAAAGTTAAAAGCAAATAATCCACATAAGAATAAAGAAACAAAGTAGTTACACACGTAGAATAAAAGGCAAAAAAAAGGAAAATGTATCTTCTCTTAACTTAGCTTTTCTTGAGAAACTTTAGTTATTTCTGTACTTAAAAGTTCTTTACTTCTTCTATACTTAAATATTCTTAACTTCTTATATATTTAAAGATTCTTAGCTTCTTCTTCTGTATGCTATAAACGTACGGCACAGCACTTAAATAAGCGCTGTTTTCTCAGAGTTACTTCACATACTCAAAAGGTCCATAGGCCTGTAAGCACGAAGGCATGGGCACGGTTTAAAACCTTGTGCCCTCTAAGCCTTACACATGGCAAGGCTGGTCACTAACTGAAGAATAATGTTTAGTCAAAGCAGATGGAAACAGCTACAATATACCAATTTTACTCAACGTATGGGGGTTATAGGAACCTCCCATAGATTATGCATTGTCATCTAGTAAAATATTTATGAATCTTATATAACTAGAGAAAATGGCTCTTAAATTTAATACTTGCTCTGTGAAGAACCTTGTTAATTTGACTATATACAAGACAGAGAGGTTAGGAGCATGCGCTGATACGGCGCATTGCCGCACCCACCACATGACAAATCAACTCAGGCTCCCCAGATTAGGACCCGAGTGCAGCCATACAACGGGTGACACCTCAGCACCACACTAGTTCAGATGGAATGGAACAGTGGAAATTTTATGGTGGCAGGAGTGCCACTTCTGCCACCAACCCCCAGGTTTTTCCCTGCATGTTGGAGGGCCTACCTTCAGGGCTGGATACAGATTAACATCATACCCAGAACGAAGCCTTGCTCAGGGAACCAACAGAGTAGAGTCACTTCGAGCGTTTATGGGATTTGAACCGGCAACCTTCCGATTATCAGTGCAGATCCCTACCTCAGAGCCACCACTCTGCCACTATATACGAGGTGAGACACAAAAATAACCGGACTGGGCTTGGGGCTTTCCTGGAACACCATCTAGAGGTTGGCTAGACGTGAATCATAGAGCTATATCCCCTTCTACACGCCCTCTCAAACCGCCGACCAGCTAGGTATATCCTGTGAATCTTTGCATGAGTTGCTGCAACAATGTCGGGTGAAAAAAAAAAATATCAAACAGCAAGACAAGACAATGCTCCTGCTCACAACGCTTTCTCCATAAAGCAGTTTGTGACTGACAAAAAATATTCCTGTCCTCGGTCATCCTCCCTATTTGCCCGATTTAGCTCCCTGTGATTTTTACTTGTTCCCGAAAATCAAAAGGGACCTGAAGGGAAGACATTTTTCTTGCATGTAAGAGACCGCAGATTGGTTTCTGTAAAGGGTACATCTTGCCTTTGGCAGAGACAAAGTGAAACCAACAATGTTTAAGGAATGTGAAGCCTGGGTTATGAACTGTCAAAGGTTGAAGAAAAAAAAAAAAAAAGAAAAAAGTGACCATCCCAAATGTGGGAATGTTATTAAGGATTCTATTAAAGTCAATAAGTGTTGCCCAGGAAATGGAATGGAAACAGAACTTTAAGTTGATTTATTAATCTTAGAAAAGCAAACAATCATAAAGTACATGGTATCAATGTTAATATTACCAATAAAAACAAAAGTGCCTGAATTCTGAATGGTGTGTTTCAATATAACCGATGACTCATTAGCCAATTGCTTTATTTCTTGGATGACAGTTGGCAGGTGAATTGTTACTACAAGGACGAACACCACCACAAATGTGTCATGGGTATCATTCTGAGCAGAGTTTATTAAATTATGGAACACACAATGTCTGAACTTGAGTAGCACGGAGTCATGAAGTATAACAGCCACAAATGGTTTGCGAAATGTCTTGCAATGGGTTGCAGCTGGCAAGGGGACAGATTCTGGAATTTACAACTTTCTAGGATGTAGAGGGTGTAGTAACACCGTCTGTTCCAACTCTGCTTTAAGACAGACAGAGGGTTTTTAAGCAATCAACAGATGCTGGGACACCTGTGAAAACTGTTTGATTCAACTTGCAAGGCTTAATTTACTTTAATTGCTGCCTAACATCTGTAAGTTGTAACCTATTAGTTCTTCTCTGACAAAAGCTTTTTTTTTTCCCAGGTTTTGCAAACCTAAACTTTAAATTTAAACCTCTAGCGGGTTACTGCTTACCTTTTCACCATTTTAGGTCATTCATTGCATTTCAACTGATTAAATTTGAAGAAAAAAAATGAAAAAACCGAGGTGTTCTAAAACTTTTGAGCAGTAGTGTAGATCAAAGTGCTTTACAAAATGTCAAAGAGAAAGTTACAGGAAAAGAAAAAACAAATATGATTAAGTAAGAATATTAATGAGTAAGTAACAAAATGAAAAAAAAAATCTATACAATCTTATGAAATATAGATATACAGTGAAACCTTGGATTGCGAGTAACTTGGTCTGCGAGTGTTTTGTAAGACAAGCTAAAATTTTTAATAAATTTTAACTTGATTAATGAGTGAGGTCTTACAATACAACAACAACATTTATTTATATAGCACATTTTCATACAAAAAGTAGCTCAAAGTGCTTTACATAATGAAGAGAAGAAAAATAAAAGACAAAATAAGAAATTAAAATAAGACAACATTAGTTAACATAGAAAGGAGTAAGGTCCGATGGCCAGGGTGGACGAGTAGTACGTATATGCTTTGTCCGCCAAGCGTCACGTGGGGTTTGTGGGTAATCGTCTCCCATGCTCGTTCTCAGTTGGCATGCCTCACTCATATAGTCAATATAAGTATGAGCGTATACGTATACGGTTTACTATAGCATGGTGACCGTGTGTGTGTTGTAACGTGCGAGTCCCTGTCATGCACCCCAAAACACAAGGCTAGTCTCAGTACTTTAGCAACACCAGCTTTATTCAGCGTGAAACGGGAACAGCACGGTTATTTATTGTAGCGGGATCTACTTCTCTCCTATACAGAGCCACAGGAATCAGGCAGGGTCGTGACCAGGTTAGGGGATAGGTAATACTGTGCTCTTGCATTTATAATGTTCTTTGCATCATCCACCGATGGCAGGCGCTTAGAGCTTGACGGTGATCTTTTCTGATTCTCTTTTACGGCGAACTGCTACAGCGGTGGGAGCCTGCGGTTGTTTGCTTCGGGACGCTCTTCCGCATGTTGTCCCGTTGAGGGGGAATCCCAAAAGAGTTTAGAAACCTTATGTGCGTAAAGCATTTTTTAAAATTTTGTGTCCAAGTGTAGTGACTCCTCAGGCAAAAGCAACTGTCATTGGATAGGTTTCCTTGTTAAAGTTGCAAAAACACACACACACACACACACTAGGGACAATTTAGGATCTTAGGATCGCCAATGCACCTAACCTGCATGTCTTTGGACTGTGGGAGGAAACCGGAGCACCCAGAGGACACATGCAAACTCCACACAGGGTGGACCCAGGAAGCGAACCTGGGTCTCCTAACTGCAAGGCAGCAGCGCTACCACTGCGCCACCGTGCTGTCCTTGTATTAATAAATTTTATCTAAATATTTGTGGGTTGTGAAACGAATGATCTGAGTTTCCATTATTTCTTATGGGGAAATTCGCTTTGATATACGAGTGCCTTGGATTATAAGCACGTTTCCAGAATGATTTATACTCGCAAACTGAGATTCCACTGTACAAATATAATCAATAGAAGGGTGTCATCTGTATATACAATGTCATAATGAAATTCCAGTGATAAGGTCAGATGGGCAGGAGGGCACACAAAAAAAAAAAAAAAAAAAAAAACCTCCAGTCAAGATGGGTGCGCTCGGTGGTGATTTAGGGTCTTGAAGACACACAAAAGACAAAATTATGTGGTGAGAAAAAAAAAAATTAAAAACCACTGATTGAGGATAAGAACAAACAACTACAGTACTGTGGGTAAGCAGCATAGACATACCCCCAACACATCCATCAAAAGGTTTTTGGGTGAAAGGACTAGTTTGGTCTCCAGCCTCCCCATATAAAAGGTCTCTGTTCTGTTTTGGCCTTCATATTAAACCTGGACATTGCTTCTTGATTTTTAACACCAAACTGAGGAAGGAACTTCCTTTGATGATCTACGCTGCTCCCACTGATGTTGAGGTGTTTCTTGAAGATGCCATTCTTTACAAAACACCTTAGGACTACTCAGTCTATCTACCCACACCGCTCTCTTCCTGGACTGACATCATCAACTGCCAAGCGAGGTTGGTGCTGTTGAGGTTCAAGTGTTTCATCAAGTCCCACTATAGTACTAACCTCTTGTGATCCACTTTGACTTTGGTTATCTTACTTTTGTAAACTTTACTTATTTGAATGTATAATCACTTGCTTACATCCCATTGGCTAAACTGGGTCTGACTAAAGAATGAAAAACAAAACTGCAATGTGGAGAAGTGAAATATCTTTTGTTAACTGTGAGAGAGAAAACAATATACTGGATAGTACATAAAAACATGGAACTAAAAAAATTTGACTATGTTTACTGTGGTCAATGCCAAGAATAGCTTCCTTAACATCTATGAAGCTGAACTTCACATGCTACCCTCAATAAAAAAATAACTAAATACTATAAGACAATTATTTAAAACACATTGCAAAATGCAGGTAACAAACATTGGGTGGAAAATAGCAGCCACTATGATTAAAACCACAATCAAAAAAACATGGTGATGACTGCTAAGGAGGACGTGTTAATGCAGGGGTTCTCAACATCGGTCCTGGGGGCCCACTGTGGTTTCAGGTTTTTGTTCCAACCAGATTCATAATCAGTGACAACACCTGATAACACTGATCTCAATTAATTAGCTGGTAGTTTTTTCTCTTCTCTTATTCTACATTAAGAAAGCACCGCAGCATGTTTTACATTTATAAGACATTTAGGAATATTTCTGCTTTTGCTATAGATTTAAATGCTTAACAACCTTTTGTTGATTTCATTCTATTTTGCTCCCTTCATTGTATCTTAATAATGACAACTAGCAGAGTAGACAGCCAGGCAAACAGAACTGAATCACGAAAGGCTGCAACTACTTTAGCCTTAGAACCACTAATTAGAAAATAATGAATTAATTAGGGCGGCACGGTGGCGCAGTGGGTAGCGCTGCTGCCTCGCAGTTGGGTCACCTGGGGACCTGGGTTCGATTCCCGGGTCCTCCTTGCGTGGAGTTTGCATGTTCTCCCCGTGTCTGCGTGGGTTTCCTCTGGGCGCTCCGGTTTCCTCCCACAGTCCAAAGACATGCAGGTTAGGTGGATTGGCGATTCTAAATTGGCCCTAGTGTGTGGGTGTGTTTGTGTGTGTCCTGCGGTGGGTTGGCACCCTGCCCAGGATTGGTTCCCGCCTTGTGCCCTGTGTTGGCTGGGATTGGCTCCAGCGGACCCCCGTGACCCTGTGTTCGGATTCAGCGGGTTGGAAAATAGATGGATGGATGAATTAATTAGAACACCCGGCATAAAATGAATGAAAATCAAGATGAAAGTATTGTTAAAAAGAAAACAAAAATACATTAATCCCATATAACTGCTTGGTACATTTTAATATATATATATATATATATATATATATATATATATATATATATATAAAACCAAACTTAGTTTTCTAATTTCTATATTTGTCCCACAACACAGAATCTGGCAAATAACAATTCACTTAATAAGCTCAGGAGTCCAATTAAAAACTGAAGCTGGTTGGAACAAAAACCTGCAGCCACAGTGGGCCCCCAGGACCAACGTTGAGAACCCCTGTGTTAATGTGTCAGAGTATAACTGCAAGCAAAGGGATGGTCAGGAGATTAAAATGAAGACAGAAGACACAGTCACAAAGACAGGGGTCAAAATCAGGAAACCAAACTGAACTGAGTGAACAGAGCTAAAAGGACACGATGAGCATAAATGTCAAAGCCAGAAACAGTCAAAATATAGAATCCTAATGGTGAGGCCTACTATTATGTTAGCAAACTGATGAGACCTGAGAGATAACCGGGAGAGTAGATGAGTTCGCTGAGAAAGGGTCATAAAGGGAATTCAAAAATAGGAACATCAAACCCCAAACAAGAGACACGGATTGTGGTCAAAAATTACAAAGCAAAGCAAGTCAGAAACATTTAGAAAGAGCAATTTGAAGGAAGGTTTTGAATCCGCAAATCGAATAAGGAAGTAAATTCCTGGATGACCTTATATCCTGTTGAACCTGAAGTCTGCGACTCACAAGGACACACCCCTGGCAATGCGTGAAGTGGTCCTAAAAATGGGAACCAAACACACCAACGATTATGATAAATACAAAAAGGCAGATGAAAGAGTCCAAAAAAATGGGATAACTCTTTTACGCAATTGGAATTTCCAAAAATAAATATCAAATTCATATTTAAAAATCTGAAAAAAACACCAGAACGAGTGTTTGATCTCAGAAATCCAAAGGAAAAAAAACAAAGAATAAAAATAGAAAACAACACCTAACACTTATTTAAAAATTTGAATAATTATTGGTAAGACTAATGAGGCGATGTTTAATATTAACTGAGAAATGAGGCAGTGTGCAGTCACCCCCATATTTATATGACCATCACTTGTGACAGAAATCAAGAAGGTGTCACATAAACAATGAACAATTCCGATATTAATAGAAGCCAACTTTGTAAATGCACATCAAAACTTGAAAATACAGTAGAACCCCAATTGTCTGTGCTGCGATTTACAGAATTTCTGCATTATCAGAGGCAAACCTGTAAGTGTAACACACTACTTGTCTTATCGTTCATAAAAGCTTTGCCGTGAATGCTTTACTGAGCATGTAAATATTATACTTTTAACCGTGACTGTGCTGAGCGAGCAGTCGTGCAGGCAGTGAACTGTGGCGATGTGGCCGTGACTCACTCACCCCTCACCAACTGCACTCTTCGGCTATCGCCGGTGTGTTGTCAGCGTTGACCGAGTACATGTGCTCTACTGTTTGATTCACTTGGGATTTTTTTGTTTATACATTTCAAAGTGCTGTGGTAAACTGCCGGTGGGAAGTGGAAACTTGTGCTCTCTAGCTCAAAGGCGAGCGCTTTGTGGTACGAGTGAAATGGAGAGCTCCATTCGTCAGCCACACAATGCCAGTCTCTGACCAATTCCTTGGGTTAAAAAGAAGTTCAAGTTCAAATTCAAGCACTTTATTGTCATTGTGTAACACAACAAAATTACTTTTTGTGACAGCCCCAAGGTGCATTTAAAGAAAAGTAAAAAAAAAAAAGTGTCAATACAACAATGAGGTTGCTAAACTAATAAAAATTAATAAAAAGTCAGTGATACCAAATAAACACAAGCAAAATAATAAACAAAAAAATAATCAGAGAGCAAAGAAAACAGAATCATGTTAAAAAACTTCCAAAATCTAAAAGCAACCAACTTCCAATACAATAATCCAGAAAAGGTAACAAAAAAAATAGAGCAGCAGATCAAAAATTCCATAAATTTACAAAACCACAAGCACAGCAATTACACAAGGAGTTTGTAAACTTCCCAATTTCCTAGCGCAATTGAATGAACCGCCAGCACCTGCGAGAAACCCTCCACCTTTATAAGGCAGTGGGCAGGCCCTGGCTGTGATGGGCAGGTGGTCCCACCTCTTGAGGAACCACCCACAAGACACAAGGAACATAACATAGGAATACAAAACAAAAGTAACATTAACATCAATAAATGACACAAAAATGAACAAAAAGGACATAAAACAGGGATCTGAACCCAAGCCAGGGTAGAAACCCTGACTGAAATATAACAGCAACCAGCTAAAAAGTGAATTAATTCATATAAAGGAATTAAGTGCAGAATAGGGTGGTAATGAAAAAGTATAGAAAATCCCAATGTTTAAAATGTTATGGTACAGCAGTTTGGTACTTTCAGTACGGTGTCATGTGCACGCACATAGGAGACAGCTGAAGGACTCCAGCAACTGTAATTTTAGCGGCTCTCCAGGACTTGCTCCTGTGTCCTAATGCCTTTTCTCTTCCTTCCTCTGAATACCGGATAATCGACGGCTGTAAGACCTCTGACGTGATTACCTGTAACCAGCCACCTGAACCTTGCCTCTTCTTATTGGAAGGACTCAAAACCAGAAACTCCGGCATCTTTGAAAATTCTGTCTTGAAACAGCGTCTGAAAAGACGTTTCCCACAACTTATTGGATGCTTTTGTTTTGGTGCAAACCTTTAACACTAGAATCCCCGAATCCTACGAAAAAAACTCGTAATCTTTGGCCACCTTAAATTCCCTCCCACCTCTCCATTAATGTCTTTTGTTTAGTAAATGTGTCGATCAGCACAAGCAGCAAGCAGCCTGCTATCCCATCCCCCCCCACCGCCACAGTTCAACTCAACACAAAGTTCTCCCAGCTCAAGGCTCTTTATCTGTGTGTGAGGTGCCTGGAACTGTATAAGGTAAATTATATACAGTAATCCCTCGCTATATCACGCTTCGACTTTGGCGGCTTCACTCTATCGCGGATTTTATATGTAAGCATATTTAAATATATATTGCAGATTTTTTGCTGGTTCGCGGATTTCTGCGGACAATGGGTCTTTTAATTTCTGGTACATGCTTCCTCAGTTGGTTTGCCCAGTTGATTTCATACAAGGGATGCTATTGGCAGATTGCTGAGAAGCTACCCAACCAGAGCGCGTATTACGTATTAAATAAAACTCCTCAAATATATTGTGAGCACGGGGGCTGTTTGCACCCCTAGAGGATACGGCCGCTCCTCAAAAAACGCTGAAAGATTACCTTCACATTGCTCTCTTTCTTGCTGGGCTTACATATGGCTGATTTGTCAAGCAATATGCTTCCCGCACTGTGCTTCGCATATTTAAAAGATCAAACAGCACATATTGATTTTTGATTGTTTGTTTTCTCGCTCTGACATTCTCTGCTTGTCTAAAAATACTGAAAGATTACCTTCACATTGCTCCATTCTGTGCAGCTGCTTTATCAAGCGACATGCTTCCTGCACGGTGCTTCGCATACTTAAAAGCCAAACGGCACCTATTGATTTTTGATTGTTTGCTTTTTTCTCTCTCTCTCTCTGACATTCTCTGCTCCTGACGCGCACTCCTTTGAAGAGGAAGATATGTTTGCATTCTTTTAATTGTGAGACGGAACTGTCATCTCTGTCTTGTCATGGAGCACAGTTTAAACTTTTGAAAAAGAGACAAATGTTTGTTTGCTGTGGTGGGTTGGCACCCTGCCCAGGATTGGTTCCTGCCTTGTGCCCTGTGTTGGCTGGGATTGGCTCCAGCAGACCCCCGTGACCCTGTGTTCGGATTCAGCGGGTTGGAAAATGGATGGATGGATGTTTGTTTGCGGTGTTTGAATAAAGTTCCTGTCTCTCTACAATCTCCTGTGTTTCTGTGCAAATCTGTGACCCAAGCATGACAATATAAAAGTAACCATATAAACATATGGTTTCTACTTCGCGGATTTTCACCTTTCGCGGGGGGTTCTGGAACGCAACCCCCGCGATCGAGGAGGGATTACTGTATTTCGTTATTTGGAACACATGCATTTCATGTGTGTTTTGTGTCTACAATGATCTATGTAAATGTAGGATGAGAGGAAATGTGAGGCAAGAAATATTGAACACATAACTAAAACAGAAACTTTTTTCATGTTATAGTACTAATGACAAAATTTTGACATGAAGTGTAAAATGTGTCAAGACTGAAATCCAAATATCAAAAAAACACTTTCACAAAAGGTACACTATAACAAAATAAGTGTGCATTTATTCAAGAATATAACTGAAGAAAAAGAAATTGGTGGTAAGAATCGGTGACTCTTAATCAAGAGGTTCCCAGTTCGATTCTGGGTGCTTCCCAGAATTATGGTTTTGAGTAGTGAGCTGCTCTTATTGTTACTATTATAGAATAAAAACATGCATTTGATTTGAGTCTGTAACAGCCGGTGTAAATGTATGGTACTTGTAAAGGTTAGCGTTTTTTTATTTTTAATTCGTGCACGTTACCTCCGATCTGACACTGCTTTTTTCAATTAAAGACGTACTATAACAAAAGTTGAACTCAGATGAGGATGTGGGTTCTACATTGGGGAAAGAGAATAGAAGCCCTCCCTGCAAGAAATGTCCAGTCAGACATAAAGACCAATGCAGCTGCACCAGGCGTAAAGGCAAAAGAAGGCACCGTTTGGATGCAGCAACAGGTCGGGCATCATCCTGCCAGTGAATCTGACACACGTATGTCTTTCCTCGAAACAGCAGGGCTTACAGAGCTTGCCAAGGTATTGTGGAAAGTTCTGTTTGTGATTATGTTTTGTGATGGTCTTTATATAAAAAACATTTATATGTTACTTATATAAAAGCCACATATAATGTTATTTACCTATATTTATTTACTTATCTTCCTACAGCGTAAAGTCGCAAGTAGATTGCAGAGCTTCCTGTGTTTGATCGACACACCGGGGAGGCTGTAGTGAGACAGGGAGGAAGAAGTTAAGTTTCTGTACTGGTAACGAAGGTCCGAATGCTGGTGTCGATACTGAAGTCAAACTTTAGCATCAATCCTACACTAGTGCACAACAAAGAAATACCTACGAAAGTAATAGCTGCTTCATGATAATACCTTTCATTTAATCGATACATTTTTATTTGATATAGCACATAGCATATCATCACAGAGTCCTTTAACAAAAGTGCTGTGTGCTCTCCTAAAAAAAAAAAAAAAAAAAAAAATCGGGCCGCAAGTTCCAGAAAGTCAGGAGAAGCAGCACAGCTTTACAGACGGAGCTCCTTCAGTCACACAAGTAGTACACAAGCACTGATTATTTGCCATTGTGAATGTTCCGCTTTTCTTTTTCTTTTTTTAAGTAAAGTGTAAACAGTAATTTTTGTATTTACTGGTCTCCAAACAAATTACGTCATACAGCCAAGTAAAGTGTGTCAGATGCCACAGACTTGATAATAACCTATAATAACATTCTCATTAGGGCTTGACGATATGGGCAAAAAATAATTCTGATGATAAAAAAATGATTCCTGGCAAAAGTGACAATTATCATAATGTGTTATGTCAACTAGAAAGACGATTTTTCATTAAAATGCAAAGCAAGGGAACAACACACACAATACAAAATACTGCTCTTAACATTTAAAGATTTCCATAATCTTACTCCTGCCTACATTATGGATGTCCTACAGACTTACACACCCTCTCGAACCCTCAGATCCTCATCTGCAGCTATACTTTCTGTACCATATATCAGACTCTGTTCTTAGGGGAGCCAGAGCATTCTCTCATAGTGTCCCTCAACTCTGGAATTCTCTTCTCTCTCATATCCATCAGCTGGACTCAATAATACAATTTAAAACTGCTCTCAAAACATATCTTTTCAAACCAGCACACCAACTATGATTTTACCACTGTTACAGCCAGTCATGTTTGATGTTTGTTATTATTTCTGTACCCTTATTGCTATTTGATTTTATTGTCCTATTTTCCACCCACATTCAAAGATGTTCAATTGCATCTGCTGCTCTAATTGTTACACTGCTTTGGCAGCCATTTCAAAAGCTGGTGCACAACTTGTGAATCTGTACAGAGAGCTGGTGAGCTCTGAGGACTGAACTATCCATGGCTATGTGTCTGGAGTCTGGACATTACCTGACAGCAAAACTCAAGTCCATACTAAAGGACTATGGAGCCACTTTTTAATCCTTTACTCGCCATTTACAATTTCCTGTATCAGGAATGTGTTATTTTTCACATGCCCCAACTTACTCTCTGGAGAGTTTTGGGGTCATAGCGCAGGGTCAGCTATTTGTACAATGCCACTGGAGCAATTGCAGGTTAAGGGTCTTGGCTCAAGGGCCCAACTGAGTAGCATTCCTTCTGTCACTGCCTGGATTCGAACCAGCAACCTTCAACTTACCAACCCAGATCCTTTAGCCAGTGTGGCACCCGGACGGGGCTCATGCCTGGCCGGGACACCCAGGAAGACAGGAGGAGGGCTCATTCCTCCTCCAGACCGCGAGGGGGCGTCCGCCCTGGTTGTATTGGGGGCCACGGGTACAGGGCTTGGAAGCCCAACCTTGTAGGGGCCCGTGGTCACCACCAGGGGGCATTCCCCTGCCTGAAGGACCCTGGACCCCAGTACTTCTGCCACACCAGGAAGTGCTGGGGGGAAGAAGAGAGGGAACACCCGGAGAGCTTCCGGGAGGACAGCGGGCACTTCCGCCACACTGGGGCATGTCCGCGGGATTGCTGGTGGACACCTGGAACACATCTGGGTACGGATAAAAGGGGCCGCCTCCCTTCATTCGAGGCTGGAGTTGGGTGGAAGCAGGACAAGGTGCAAGAAAGAGAGACGGAGGTGGTCCGAAGAGGCAGAGTGGTTGGCCTGGACTTTGGGGAAGACTGGGGTTTGTGGCACAATAACTGTAAATAGTAGTAGTATAAATAAACGTGTGGTGGTGAAATTAACATGTCTACCCGTCTGTGTCCGGGTCAAGTTCCACACCAGACAGCCACCACTAAACCCTTAACTCTTAACGTTTTATTAATTACCATATGCAATTATTATTTTTGTTAGACTGAAGCTGTACAAGTGTGTGGGTGTTAATGAGTTGGTCCTATGATGGACTGGCACCTGATAATGCTGCTGAGGTAGACTCTAAGCTGGTCTGAGAATTTTATGTTATTGTGAAACGTGTATTGTATGGGCAATTATACAAATTATAAGATGAAACAACTGTGGGCAAGACTGAATAAGAATTTCAAAATCTCACTGACGTGCAAATTAAGCAACTGGATAAAGAGGAGGAAGTGTGGGTGGACTTGCTCAGAAGCAAGCTGACGTCCCATCCACCCAAAACTATCATGTTAGGCCTCGGCCATCCGAAGGCTTTGAACTGGATTAAGTGGATTCAATAATGGATGGATGGATGGATGGATTAGGTTATAGAGAATTTTACTAAAATATTTTTAATCATTACGTGATCATTTTTACAATTTAATACAAGCTTATACTTAAACTAGCTATGTAAGCCCATGCTGTAAAAAGCCCTAGAAACTATTGAAATCATCAGAAAAAAAATGATAGATAGATAGATAGATAGATAGATAGATAGATAGATAGATAGATAGATAGATAGATAGATAGATAGATAGATAGATAGATAGATAGATAGATAGATAGATATGAAAGGCAATATACAATAGATAGATAGATAGATAGATAGATAGATAGATAGATAGATAGATAGATAGATAGATAGATAGATAGATATCCCCAAGGGTAAATTCACATACTCCACCAGCAGCATACTAATAAAAACAATATTAATTAAACAGTAATAAAAACACAGTGCAACTTAAAAAGTGCAAGGTGGAGAGTGCGAAGCAGGTATAACAGTCAATAACATTATATAATGTTACCGTTTACTCCCCTGGTGTAATTGAAGAGACGCATAGTGTGGAGGAGGAACGATCTGTAGAGATGTCAAGTAATTGAAAGGAACTACTCTGGACATCTCTCTCCTAGGAGGTTTCATTTTGCCAATGTGCTCGTCTCGCTTCTGTATTAGCGGCTAAGCGAATGACTTTCTTCAGAGGTTTTGTTTTGCCGACATGCTTGCCTCGCTTGTGTATTCTTGGAGATGGAGCCCTTGCCCCAACTCCACCTCTCACTTCCAGGCCTGACACACACACACACACTTCCACACATAGACGTTTATATACAAGATGAAGGCGTAACAATGGATTATTAAAAGCATAAGGAAAAGGACTGAAGGTAACTAAAAGGTGAACTAAACGCGGCTTAAAGCTTCAGTATGTAAGGTTTGCCTCAACTTAAGAAGAACATTCAAGGTAATTAATAAGGTTAAAATGAAGTAAACAAGTAAAACACCCCCTTAAAAGCGAGAATAAAACAGTGAGAAAGCCCAAACACTCCTAGTATGAAGCAGTGATACAGTAAGATCAATGGGCAAACCCGTAGGATGTTTAGAATAATGGAAGAATTGACATGTATACAAAGTTACTGGTGGCTGTAGTCAACTGGCTAAGACGATAAAATTTGGCATATTAAGAGTCAGATGATGATGATATATAAGATAAAGTAATGGTGAAAGTATAAATGGGAATGAAGTGTTTTCTTGATTGCTCACTCCATGGACATTTGTGCATATCTATGTACAAATAAAGAATTGTTCTGCATTTTCATCTTGTCTCTGAGAATGATTTACTTGAAAATGGAAGAAACTTTTTTTTTTTTTAACAACAGTTAAAAAAGAAAAATGCAATAAAGAAGAAGCAGTAGTGAATTATTTTTGTAAGGTATTGTCACGCATGTGTGACTGTGGATTACTCTCCTGACTCATCTTGGGTAAGCAGTCCCACCCTGAGATGAGAGGGGGTGCTGTCGCTAACAGTATCGTCTCTTTTCTGTTACCTCAGCCAGGAGAACATGCCCAGTGAGGGGAATTGACTCTGCCCCTTCCAGGCAGAGGAGTATAAAGCTGAGGCGCTCACAGAAGGTGATGGTGTCTCATTCCGGACCGACACTCGAGAGAGACGGAGCTCCAAACCAGACTTGATTGCTATTGATTCCCAGCAGTGGGCAGCTTATGTTTTGTTATGGTGCCATCGTGTGCTGCTATGTTTAAGACCACAATTGATCATTAAATGGAGTGACCCGGTTGGCACCCCAACATTTCTCAAGTCCAGCTGTCGGACCTCGCGCTACCATAGTATATTTCGGCCTGGACACATCAATTTCTGTTACAAAATCACTGATATGCTGTGTTTCCTTAACACTTTGAACACGAGGTATGAGTTAAGTCGTATCTCATCCAGTCTATCAAAATGCAACATACGAGTGAACTCATACCTCAGTATACAGCTACTATAGACGCAGCCTGCCAAGTCTCAGTTACTTACTTATAGTGCTGCCATCTAGTGGATGGCCATATAATTTTTTTTTTCTTTGGTGGCAACAGCTTGTTTAAATATAAAGTCCATATTGATGTCATCACAAAAAGGTATAAAGCTGATAATGTTTTGAAACAATTAGATTGTTTCAAAATTAATATAATGAAGATAATGGCAGTGGTCAAGATGGTGACAATTAATTGGATGATGTGGACCCTGTAGGCTCTTATAGTAATGCTGATTGCTGCCCCTTACGTGTTACTTCTTCATCATAAGACATCTGACTTGTCATGACTGTCAGAACAGCACTACATGGACATTCTGTCACCCACTGAGCGTAAACACATGATATTTGTGTGGTGCCACGATTCAAGGATTCTCATTCAAATAGAGACTTTTAGTCATGTTGCTGGTGGAAATAAAGTAATAAACTTTTTTTTTTTTTTATTTTTGATAGAGTTCATTATCATTTACACATACACCTATACTGCAGTGCCCTGGTAATAAATAGTCCAGCATTCAATGTGTTAATTACATTGCAGACGACACTTGTAATGGGCAAATCCACCGAGAAAAAAATAAATGAGGGAGTTACACAGAGGTATGCAGATAAAATGAAGAACTAAATGTTCACACAAGGCCGTAATTCCTTATCGTAAAGGGTATAATAATTAAAATCTGGCAAAACTTAAATTTTTCCATGGTAATGATGGTGAGAACTGCAGCAGGATAACAAACTAAACTTTTAATGGAAATGGGGAAGTTGCCACTTGTGCTCTTAATATTTAACTTTCTGTCAGATTAGCTCATGTGTATGGTGCTTTAATTTTCATTAATGTCAGTATTTAATTCTCATACATAGTAAAGTGTAATGAGTTTATTAGAGGACAGTTTTATGAATAAAAATAATAATACTTTTTCTTATTATAGCACCTTTCCCATACTCAAAAAAAATCACAAAAAAAAATCAGGAAGTTAATAATAAAATTATCAATAACGGTGATTATTATTATTATTATTATTTATTATTATTATTGTGTGTCTCTGATGTGGATGTAAGAAACACTGGAGCACCACAAAGAACACTCTGGTCTCCATTTCTCTTCACTCTAACACCTCAGACTTTTAAACATAAAAACCAGGTCATGTCACTTGCAAAGATCCTCCAAGTATTCTGAACTCATAGTCTGTACTGAGTCAGGTGGAGAACTTTGAGAATTGTCTACAGCTTAACATCTGTGACACCAAGGTATTGCTTATTAGAACATAAGAAATGTGACCAACGACAGGAGACCTTTTAGTCCATGAAGTCCATTTGTTTAGTTAATAGCTCAGCTGTCCAACATTGCATCCTGATTCTTCTTAAAGGTTGTCAAGGTTTCTGCTTCAACTCCATGTCTCGGTAGTTCGTACCCGAGTTCCACAGTCCTTTGTGTATAGAAGTGCTTCCTGGCTTCAGTTTGAAATACACTTCCCCTTCAATTCATGGTCTGCCTGCTACTATAAGAGATGCCTCTTCAGCCTCTGCTTTCAAATCCCTGCTAAGACTCAATATTTCAGTTTAGCACACCCTGACTAGAGCTGCTGATTAACTGTACAGACATCTCTGTTGTTAGTCATTACCACTAAAACATAAGTAACACGATAGTTATAATTTGTTACTAACCATCACCTATTCTGTTTCTCTTCTTGGTACTCAAATGTGGCACTTGGTGCCACAGCCCACCTGCCAAGTTGTTTTGCCTGCCTAAGGAAAAAGGCGTTCCTGATGGAGTATCGCAGGAATCGTGGGGTAGAGAGGTCCTTTCATCGGATTGGCTGGCCCAGCGCTGATTAAACTGTGGAATGGCCAAATGGGGGAGGCAGCTTGATGGCTGAGGTCTTCAGGACTCTAAACAAATCCAAATCATATTATGGGATATCACCTACTGTTAAATTTTGCTCCATACTTGCAAATTTTTTATTTTTTATACTGTATTGAGGATTTGTTTTGTTCTGTGTATTGTATTGTATTGACCCCCTTCTTTTTGACACCCACTGCACGCCCAACCTAATTGGAAAGGGGTCTCTTTTTGAACGTCTTTCCCAAGGTTTCTTCCATTTTTTTCCCTACAAGGGTTTTTTTGGGAGTTTTTCCTTGTCTTCTTAGAGAGTCAAGGCTGGGGGGCTATCAAGAGGCAGGGCCTGTTAAAGCCCACTGCAGCACTTCTTATGTAATTTTGGGCTATACAAAAATAAATTGTATTGTATTGTAATTCCACTGATGTCCTCGAGTACGTGATTCACCCTTAAGCTGAAAGAATGGTGCTGGATCTGCTTTATCAATGCCTTTGAGGATTTAATAGACCTGAATGAGGTCCCCACAGAAGTTTTACAAAGTTAAAAAATGGAATATTCTTTGAATGACAAAACCAGTAGCTTGATTTCAATCAAATTCAGCAGGCCTTCCAAATTCCGAAGAGAAGACTTAAGGGGACAAGCCCCTGAAACAAGCTAGAGCTGAAGATGGCTGCATTAGAGTCTTGGCAAAGCATCACTAGAGATTTTCAGCACCTGGTGATGTCTATGAATCGCAGATGTCAAGCATTATATCAACCTCCATTTATACTGAGCAAAACAAAATGGACACAAAAGCCACCTGGAACCACTTAGGATGGACTTTACCAACTTCTATATGTGTACGGTAATCATAGATGGGGGCATCAATGCTTTCCTTAGCTGTCTAAGGCAGCGAGGCTCAACTTGTGGGTCACAATAAGCCCAAGATGGGTCAGTGTTGCCTTATGCATTGTCCTCATGCTATGTCTGCATGCTTGAAACACCACAGTGACAAACACCCACCCTTTCATTATTGTTAACATATATTGGCATGTCTGAAACTCCAAATGTGCCCCCTCGCCCATTCTGATGTTATAGATTTAGAGTGTCTATAATCCAAGTCTAAAATACCCTGTCCCACATTTTTCTGTATTGTCCAAATCTATCTGTGTTTTCAACACACCACAGGGAACCAAGGCTTCTCAAAATCAGGGCTGTGGAGTCGGTAGATAAATCCTTCAACTCTGACTCCTCTATATTTAATATGCTAATGTATTTTCCATGTTGATTAAAGGAAGGCAACATACACGTCATTTAACCACAGAACTACTGGCTAGGAAGCTGACTCTCTACCATATTGGCCAGTTTAAACAAAAGACAAGAACCCCTGAACACACATCAGGCCATAGCACACACCTCCACCTACATCATTACACTTGTTTACACTCAAATGAACTTGTTAAACACATTATATCTGAAATAAAATGAAAACACTTTTTGTAATGTACCATAATCCAGATTACAATATGTGAATGTCAGGTTGTATAATAGCTCATCTGAACTTCACACTAGTAGTAACATGACTATGCACTGGGCTTTATTCTTACATCAGAGAAGTACTTAATTATGACTATTGTTTGTGAAATGGAAAAAAACATACAGCAAGTTCAAATGTCCCATTACAATTTAAATTTTTTAGGAGTTGGAGTCGGTACATTTTTGCCGACTTTGACCCCGACTCCAGGTACCCAAAATTGTCTCCAACTCCGACTCCACAGCCCTGAAGAAAAGTAAGTACATCTTATTCAGGGATGCCCAAAATGTGTAAAATCTCATTTTTTCATTACAATTTAAATTTATTAGGAGTCGGTACATTTTTGCCGACTCTGACCCCGACTCCAGGTACCCAAAATTGTCTCCAACTCCGTAGCCCTGCTCAAAACACCGCAGGTTTGCCCCAATCCATTCTTGTATGAAATGTACAAATCTATCTCTGCTTTCCATAGCCCATGGGGAACCAATGCTATTCAAAAATGATAAAAATCTATCACTGTGCTGGAAATACAATGGAGAGATAAACTCCTGCCCCCCCGTACCCCCCCCCCATTCTTCAATGTAATCAAAGCATAACAGAGCTCTAAACTACAAGGTGGGCCGCCCTCACCACTCAATCACAAAATAGTGTGAAATTGGGCCCAGAAGCCAAAAAGACAGAAACACTGGTCTAAGTAAAGGCATTGGTGAGCCTTCTTGACAATAACCGATTTAATTTTATTATAGACACACATATATAAACATGCATACATGCAGTTATACATACATAATGATGTACCTTGTAATATATACACATACAGTTAGGTCCATAAATATTTGGACAGAGACAACTTTTTTCTCATTTTGGTTCTGTACATTACCACAATGAATTTGAAATAAAACAACTCAGATGCAGTTGAAGTGCAGACTTTCAGCTTTAATTCAGTGGGGTGAACAAAACGATTGCATAAAAATGTGAGGCAACTAAAGCATTTTTTGAACACAATCCCTTCATTTCAGGGGCTCAAAAGTAATTGGACAAATTAAATAACTGGAAATCAAATGTCCATTTCTAATACTTGGTTGAAAACCCTTTGCTGGCAATGACAGCCTGAAGTCTTGAACTCCTGGACATCACCAGATGTTGGGTTTCCTCCTTTTTAATGCTCTGCCAGGCCTTTACTGCAGCGGCTTTCAGTTGCTGTTTGTTTGTGAGCCTTTCTGTCTGAAGTTTAGTCTTCAACAAGTGAAATGCCTGCTCAATTGGGTTAAGATCAGGCCAATGACTTGGCCATTCAAGCATTTTCCACTTCTTTGCTTTAATAAACTCCTGGGTTGCTTTGGCTGTATGTTTTGGGTCATTGTCCATCTGTATTTTGAATCAATTTGACTGCTGTATTTAGCTGGATTTGAGCAGACAGTATGTCTCTGAACACCTCAGAATTCATTCGGCTACTTCTGTCCTGTGTCACATCATCAATAAACACTAGTGTCCCAGTGCCACTGGCAGCCATGCACGCCCAAGCCATCACACTGCCTCCACCGTGTTTTACAGATGATGTGCTATGCTTTGGATAATGAGCTGTTCCACGCTTTCTCCATACTTTTTTCTTGCCATTATTCTGGTAGAGGTTGATCTTGGTTTCATCTTTCCAAAGAATGTTTTTCCAGAACTGTGCTGGCTTTTTTAGATGTTCTTTAGCAAAGTCCAATCTAGCCTTTCTATTCTTGAGGCTTATGAGTGGCTTGCACCTTGCAGTGCACCCTCTGTATTTACTTTCATGCAGTCTTCTCTTTATGGTAGACTTGGATATCGATACGCCTACCCCCTGGAGAGTGTTGTTCACTTGGTTGGCTGTTGTGAAGGGGTTTCTCTTCACCATGGAAATAATTCTGCGATCATCCACCACTGTTGTCTTCCATGGACGTCCAGGTCTTTTTGCGTTGCCGAGTTCACCAGTGCTTGCTTTCTTTCTCAGGATGTACCAAACTGTCGATTTTGCCACTCGTAACATTGTAGCAATTTCTCAGATGGGTTTTTTCTGTTTTCGCAGCTTAAGGATGGCTTCTTTCACCTGCATGGAGAGCTCCTTTGACCGCATGTTGTCTGTTCACAGCAAAATCTTCCACATGCAAGCACCACACCTCAAATCAACTCCAGGCCTTTTATCTGCTTAATTGATAATGACATAACGATGGACTTGACCACACCTGCCCATGAAAATAGCCTTTGAGTCAATTGTCCAATTACTTTTGAGCCCCTGAAATGAAGGGATTGTGTTCAAAAAATGCTTTAGTTGCCTCACATTTTTATGCAATCGTTTTGTTCACTCCACTGAATTAAAGCTGAAAGTCTGCACTTCAACTGCATCTGAGTTGTTTCATTTAAAATTCATTGTGGTAATGTACAGGACCAAAATTAGAAAAAAGTTGTCTCTGTCCAAATATTTATGGACCTAACTGTATACTATGTACACAAAAGACACACACAAACAAGAGTACACACTTTTTTGTAATACATCAGTCATAATCAACCCAGTTTGATTTACCTTGACCACTGATGCACCTTCCTTGATGAGACAAAGATCAATCATTACTAAAACCAAAAAACTCAAACCTTTAGCTCAACAGGTAGTCAAGCTGGTGATGACTATACTTCCCCAGTTTCCAACTCTCCTGAGAATGTCTGTAGTAGGCAAACGCTGAATGTACAGTCAGATTAACTTCCGTCGTGTCAGCATACAGTAAAACCAGATGGGCTATTGTATTGAGCATTGCCATGGTAACAGGGTAATGAACGTTCAACTTGCACAGCCAGCTTGCTTGGGCCTGACCCTAGGGCAGGACTGCAGTGAAGATCCAGTAAGCTTCCTGTGTGTGCACTAAACACTACTTTCAAAGTCTTGGAAAAGAAACTTGTTTGATGCTTTAAAAAAATGTGGCATTACTGACCATGCAAGACCAAATTATATTAAATGTGTTGCAGGGTCTAGTGGATAGAGACAGTACTACTCTGTGTATGTTTTTATGCAGACATAACCCAACATGTAGCATAATGGACAAGCCAAGTAATGTATTGGCCTTTTATATAAAAGAAAAAAAGACAGTGGTATCAGATAGATAGATAGGAAAGGTGCTAGATAATATATATACTGTATATATATATATATATATAATCTTTATATATAAAATGCTACCGTGGCTGTCTGTCTGTCAAGGATTTTAAATCACCTGTAGCTCGCAAACCGTTTGACCTATTGATCTGAAATTTGGTACACATATACTATGTGACGTCTACTATCCGCTTCCGGGGTGATGATTGACCTCCAAGGTTATTCCTCTTTATTTTTATTTCATTGTAAAATCAACTCTTGGCAGCGGCCAGTAGGGTGGCTGTGCGAAGCATGCATATGGGTGCCATTCCCATCCCTACCTCTTCATATCTTAAATCATTCTTGAGGCAGATTGAACAATTAAGTGCCAGCTTAAGTGAAAAATTAAGGAAAACATACTTTGTAATTTCAACACAAACTGTGACTTAATCAGTTTTAAAGCGACAAAAGATGCCAACAAAAGAAGAGAAGAAGCGGGGCGCTAGGGTGGAGAAAAGAAGAGCTGCTCAGGAAGCATCAAGCGCATCAACCTCTAAGCAAACAAATGCTAAACGTACAGAATACAAGTACGTACAATAAACGAATACATTAGGCTTCTTTCTGGTCACGCTCTCATAAAAGTTTAAAAACAATAAATTCCTAATTTTTTTTCCTTCCTATGTGGTTCATAAAACTATGGACAACTGCATGAAGGATGTACGTATTGATGCAAACAATCTGGACTTCTGCAGTTCTTTATCATATCTCATGCTGCATGTTAAACTGGTGCAAAATGTTTTTGTGCATCTGTGCCAACAAATGGGAAAGTAGTACACTTACACAGTGCCCATCATAATGTTTGGGACAAAGATGCGTTTTGTTCCTTGATTTCCGCCTCTGCTCCAAAGTTTTAAATTACGTGATTGAAGTGCACATTGTAGACTCTCCTTTTAGAGGATTTGCATACCTTTATACAAATAACAAAATATGTCTTGTACACCTTTATCAGCCTTGGCAACTTTACATCATTGACTCTTTCCTCAATATTTAAACTCAACTATGCCAAAATGCAACTTTATCCCAGCCCCACTCCCCTGACACTTCCAGCCAAAGCCTGGCATCACTCACTACAGGGCTCAAGGACAGGCCTTCACTTACTCTTGGGTCAACAGGCGAGAACTCCCTCTAGAAGCACCCAGTGTCCCTGTACACTAACGCTTTAGAGTCAGGTCCAAAGAAAACATGGCTATTCTGTTAGAGGGACGACAAATCCCATATGTTCCCGTCTGTATCGTGTGTAACCTAGCAGCCTCAGGAGGTGTTGTCACCTGTTGCATTCCTCAGTGGCCTCACTGTGTTTTTGGATAGAGGTGCTAGTCATCCATGCCATCTGTCAGATTGCTTCCCATTAAGGGCCTAAGTGAACAATGCAAGATTCCCCCTAGCCAAACTCCCCGCATTGGCCATGCTGGCACCCCTGCCTAATGCCCTTACCACAGAACACCAACAAGGTGTACAACCTACTAACCGCCCCTTACATTCCAACACTGGTATCTACAAAACATCTCCTGCTAGTGTTGCACTCTCTCTCTCACTCTTCTGTGGAACATAGCTGTGCTCTATACCAGGGGTAGGCAACGTCGGTCCTGGAGTGCCGCAGTATGTGCAGGTTTTTGTTCCAACCCAGTTCCTTAACGAGAACTCAATTATTGCTGATGAAGCACATATTGCTTAAGTGACAGTTTAATGCTTCATTTTAGTGGTCTCGCTTGTTAAGGTTCTCCAACCTTAATTGCTTATTTCAATCTTAAACTGCTGCATTCAGTGTTTTAATTGCTCCTTATTAGCAATAAGATGTAAAAGACAAAGCAGCCAGCAGTTCTCCAGCTAGCTTTTTTCCAATTACATCTGTGTGTGTTCATCATGCACGGTTTGATTTAATAAAACACTTAATAGAAAAATGTGACAGACTGAAAATGATCTGTTTTAGGCTTCAAATCATTTGGATGATATCCTTGGAAAGGAAAAAAATCTACGATATAAAAGCCTTACATTGCACAGACTAACAAGCCATAAAATTAAATAAGGTCTGAGATTGGCAATGATTGGTTTCTAATTAAGCAATTGGGTTGGAATGAAAACCTGTAGCCACTGCGGCTCACCAGAACCGACATTGCCTACCCCTGTTTTACATCTTATTGCTAATAAGGAGCAATTAAAACACTGAATGCAGCAGTTTAAGATTGAAATAAGCAATTAAGGTTGGAGAACCTTAACAAGCGAGACCACTAAAATGAAGCATTAAAATGTCACTTAAGCAATATGTGCTTCATCAGCAATAATTGAGTTCTCGTTAAGGAACTGGGTTGGAACAAAAACCAGCACATACTGTGGCACTCCAGGACCGACATTGCCTACCCCTGCTCTATACCATCTTGGTGGTGTCACTGCCCTGGCAAGGTACCTCTTACATTCCTTAGAAGCATTACGTGTTGCAGTCCACACAACCTGCGCCAACTTTTTCTTAAAGTATTTTTTCAAAACTTTCTCTTATCTAACCAGCCACTTTAATTGCTCATAATAAATCACAGTTGTCTTGCATAAACCTCCACTGCCCACATGCCCAAGCCTAAACAACATGTACATTTATCATCACCTCCTTTCAATGGTCATAAAATTCTGTTCAGTTAGGTTTTTTTCCCTCCTTCTTATACTTATGAGTACAAATTTAAAATGCTTCCACAGATTTATAAATAGCGAGCAGGCAACGTGGCGTAGGGAAGGCACTGGAATTTTAAATCACATAGTTGCCAGTTCAATTCCTGTCTCTGACTCTGACAGTATATCATGCAACCCTAGCAAACACACTCCAGTACCAACATTTTTAAGAATGTGTTCAGGCATCACATTCAAAATGAGTGTATACTTTACAAAAAATAAATAAACAAATCAATAAACAATATGTTAACGTCTCATGTCTGGCCTTTGTACAGCTTTCAATAAAACATGAGTGATAGAGCATTGAGCAATCACTGCATTCTGTTTTTATTTGCGTTTTACATCCTGTTGCAATGTTTTCGGAAAAGAGGTTATATGACAAGAATATTCTTAAGAGCACAACCCTTTCCATTTCTGTGACTGAGCCAGTTTTTCATTTGTCTGCACACTGTGCCTTGACGTCCTCCTTCTTTTAGCTTGATCTGCTGACCCAGACCATCTGGCCACCCTGACACTTCTGAGCATTCATTACTTGTAATAGTAGCACATGCTGAACTCCACATGTGTGGGAAAAATACAACTGTATTAAAATATGGTGGCCTGGTGCTGCTCACAACTTAAATGCATGGAAAGAAAAAAAAATAAATACAAAAATTAACAAAAACACGTTGCACCACAGAGTCAATTCCAGGGAATGAAACGAGAGGGAACAGCATGTAGTGACACAAAAATCCAACAGGCCCAAAATGGCTTCAAATTTTAGTGTGCTACTATATTAAAATTCTTCCCATAAAGCTGTGATAAACCAGTAAAATATTGCAGACAAATATTTTATTGCTGTATGTGGAAAAAATAAAATAAATAATAATCAGGAGTGGCCTGCCCTAGACATTCTCGTTTATTCAGATATGGGGATTGATATATGAGGAGTAAACTGCAAGACAATGATTATATTTTTAAATTATAGACATTAAAGAACCATCAACAACAAATCAAATCAAATCAATAATACTGTATATTGAACAATTATTATTAAAGTCAAGTCAAGTCAAGTTGGGGAGCATGCACTGGTACAGTGCGTTGCCGCACCCACCACATGATGAAACAGCTCGGGATCCCGGTTGGCAACACCCTAGGCAGACACGTGGTTCAGTCCCACCCTCCAGAAATGACCCTGTATCTGCCGCAGCCAGGTGTTACATGGGCGACCCCTTGGCCTGGTCCAGCCACTCAGGTCCCCAACATTGAGGATCTTACGAGCTGGAACACCCTCAGGGAAACGTACCACATGGCCGTAGTGCCGTAACTGATGCTCCCTCACAATACAGTTAATGTGCCTCATTCGGGAGTCCATGAACAACCGCTCATTCGAGACAAAGTCAAACCAACGGTACTCAAGGATTTTCCGGAGGCACACAGTACCAAAGGAGTACAGTTGAATAAATCGGACTCTGCAGCTGCATGAATAAAAAAGTACCAATTCAGGTTAGCAGAAATAGCTCAAAAGTTGATGGAATACTATGTTTTGTACCTAATACTTGTATGTAAAATTTGGTTGATCTAAGTGAAAGTGTACTCAAGTTATCATGTTTACACACACACACACAATTCCAAAAATGGTATTTTCGGACTCTGGGAGGTCTAAAACGTCGAGATTCATCAAAATCTCGAAGTCGAATTTTTAGACGATTACAATACTTTTCCCTATACTTCATATATGAGAAAATAAAAAGTATCTTTCATTTCCTTAACACTAGAATTACCAGAGCCAATGAAAAAACTCGCAAATCCGGCCCACCTTAAATCCCTTATCACCTCTCCGTCAGCGTCTTTTGTCTTCTAAATGTGTCGATAAGCCCAAGCAGCAAGCAGCCTGCAGTACTAATTTGATGTGCGTTTTGTGTCCACAACAATCTATGTAAACACATCGTTAAAACAGAAATGTTTTTCATGTTTTAGTAATAAATGACAAAATGTAGAAATGAACTTTATAATATGTGAAGGCTGATGGCAAAATATCAAATAAACACATTCACAAAAGGTGCAAGTACAACACGATAGCTTCTGTGGTGCAGCGGATAGAACTGCCGACTTACAATCCGAAGGTCGTGAGTTCGAAACCAGCTCTCGGGCAATTTTACCATTCAGAGTAGTGAGGTGCTCTTTTTGTTAATATTATACAATAAAAACATACATTTGATTTGTGTCTATAACAGCCGGTGTAAATTTATAGTACTTGTAAAAATTAGCGTTTTACATAACTTTGTCACCCGTTTCTACCTTCACAGCTTTCAGAAAACACCCACTGAGGGCAACTGACCTCATCCCATCTAAGGGAGTTCCTACAAAGGCGCACTTCACCGGAGGAAGGACCAGACTTGGACCAGAGTTAACCTCCAAGACGAAGCTCCACAGACAAGAAAGAAGGGCTCTGATGAGCAATGTTGTGTTTAAAGAGAAAGGCAATTGCCTGGGCTTTCAGTTTGCTGGGCTATTGTGCGTTATTTTATTTTTGCAGTAAAAGAATTAAAATGGGACAACTCGGTTGGTGTCCAAACATTCCTTCCTTGATCCTGGGTTTCACTGCCATTTGACCACACCGCGATAATGTGAGTCTCCAATAACTTGGCTATTCACAGAAACCTGGTTTCCAAAATGCCATGTAAATCCTTATTCCAGTTAGAGAAACTCGGCTATCAGCTTCTGAGAAATCTGGTTATCACGGGTAGATTTCTCCACAAATACCTTGGGCTTGTAAACCCTTAAAGGATAAGTTTAGTATTTCTCAATTCAACGTTATTTTTTTACAAATATGGTATAATATGCATTTGCTGCACAAAACTGTGTTTGAAAGTTAAGCGTTTTATATAAAATAAAAAAAACATATCTTGTCTGCTCTGACACTTAACAGTGGGGGATATGGGGCACGGAGGAAAACCTTAAACACTTACTGAAAACATACATTTACAAAGCCAAGATAGTTGTCAAGAATTGTTCTGCGCCTTTTGGGTTTACGACACATGTTTGTGACAACAAAAGGGATCTGAAAATAATCATTTTGATGCATATTCCTGGTACCTATTTCTTGTCATAAGGAGACGTCTTCATTTCGCTTGTTCGAATTCTCACACAAATATGGAAAGTAAATGAAAACAAAACCAACCATGTGGCCAGGAAAATTTACTGTGATTTGGTTTGTCAGGAGGAAACCATCCACCAGGGAGTGTAAAAGGTTGTTGAGCAGGAAGACTTAGGCCGGGTTTATACTTCACGCGATGCAACGCATGCTGCAGCAGACACTCCTGCTACGCAAGCGTTTTACTGTTTATGATTGCGCACCTACTTAACATAAATCTGGAAGAATCCACCAGGTGGCAGTGTGAGATATTATCATGGTGAGAACTGGTTCGGCTTCTCTGTGTTGTGAATTGCCTGGAACACCCATTAAATTCCGATGACACCTTACCGCAATATCTCTGAAAGGGATGTTTAATCATGTGTCAATACCAGCTAGCATTGGGCACGAGGCAGAAACAATCCCATTGCAAGGTGAATACCAGCACACACACACACACACACACACACACGTGTCATTTTAGCGTCACCAAATCTGCATATCTTTGGAAGGAAACCGGAGCACTCTGTGGAAACCCAGCAGGACAAACATGAAAAGTCCAGGCAGGGAATACCAGTGACATGACTCCCTGTGAGACAGCAGTGCTACCGCTCTGCCACCGTGCCCAGCACCCATGTGTGTAATTATTAACAGTATTCATTATTTAAATGAAATTAACAATTTATCAGTAAAATGTAACATACATACTTCAATGCATTTCATCATGAAAGTGATATCAAGTATAAATCTAAGGATTCTAAATGTGCAGAGAGCTGGAATATCATGCATTTAATGTGTTCTGCTGAAAGATGGGGAATATGCCACGCTTGAATATAAAAGCACCACGAGTGCATCTGTATGTTGGCATTTTGCTTCACAGAATCGAACCATATATCAAACACCAAAGCGCGCACACCGATCCTGTAGGATACGCATAGAGGCTTTCTGTCACACGTAGATAGTAAATAGAGACTCTGACGTCACATTCCAACTTCTATCACACTGTGCCCACCAACTTTTTGCTGGTATGGCAACTTGCGCATGCGTCACATTAATTTCTGAGGACCTGCTCAGAGGATGCGTCAAATGAATGCTGGGAACGTGTGGCAGCCATGATGTGCGCGCGTTCTGAGCGTGAAGTATAAACGAGCCCTAAGTGCTGAACTATCACGGCGCACAGCTGGTCTTCTTTTAAAATGGCTGAAACTTACAATATTGTTGCTTTTTTGTTCAAAAAGACACATATACACTATTTTATAATGTGTGTGTAATCGCAAGACGTAGATCAATACTCAACAACAGTCTTGGCTTAAAAAACATAACATTTTTAAGCTTTTACTCCATGCCCCACAGACTACAATGTAAAGCAAGAGTGCGGGCAAGAAATGTCCATTGCACTCTGTCAGGTTGCGCATGTATCAAGTTCGCAAACACAAAAATTACATTTTCCGAGGCCAATGTTCACGCAATTACATTATTCCTTCTCCTGGCTGAAATAATCCATCTCAATATTTCAGAAATTGAAAAATTTATGTTGAAAAACGCACAATGTGTCATGTGTGGGCACCTGAGGATCACATTCCAGGCTCGGACAAGGTTTGCAATAACCTGTCGGGACAAGAGGGGGCAGCAAAACTAACCGTATCTTCTCTTTTCTCTTCTCTAACTCAGAGACACTGCCCATGGAGGACAACTCTGCCCCGTCCTCACTCAAGTAAGCCACACCTCTTAAGGTCAGGACGGTATAAACCAGAGGGCTCATGGAGGATGGTGTCTCAGTTAATGGAACTTCGTCCCACATGCACAAGTTTCCAGTAGCAGACTTGTTCAAGAGAGGCAGTTATTTAGAAAAGTCATCTATATTACTAAACGAAGGTTGTATATATGCACAGACGCCGGACGCACCGAAGCGCACGCGCACTGCGACACAGCGCTCCAGAGTCAAACCCAGCGGCTTCCCAGACTCAGTAGGTAGCGCCCAAATAACACAACACAACCTGTAAACTAAACTTCAGGTCACAATACAACCGCCGCCCAAACGCGCACACCACCGCATATAAAACCTTCGTTTAGTAATGTTTACGAAGGTTATATATATATATATATATTATATATATATATATATGCACGGACGCCAGACACAACCCATGCCAAAAGCGCATGCGTACTCGCACAGCGCCCAAGAGTCAAACCCAGCGGCTTCCCAGAGTCAGTAAGTGGCGCCCAAACAACACAACACAATCTGTAAACTAAACTTGAGGTAAAGCGTGCACGCCAACAAGTTGCCATGGTGACATATTTAAACATAGACATAGAATAACTAGACACCTCATGACTAGCAGAATCATACGTCAACGTGGCCGCCATATTGTGAGTGGCACTGCTGTGGAGTGAAGTAATGAATAATGTGCTGCTTGGGATTGTACAAACCGCTGTACGCTCCAAACCAGTTCCTGGGGGATTACATTTCATAGGTAAGGCTGAACAATTGTTTTGGTCATATTTGGCCGTAAGAAAATCCCGTTTTATAATCTTTACTTTAGCTAAGCCAGGCTAAGCTAGCAAAGCTATGCATTTATGTGCTCAAGTGAGCCTCCAAACAACGTTTTGGCTAAACGTATTTAGTCACTATGTAGATTGTTGTTAGCTGTTGACATGTCTCAAACTTGATGATGTTTTTTCTCAAGGAGCACATTGAGGAAACACAGTTTGAAACTGACAACCATCATTTTATGCTCATGTCTTTAGTTGTGTCTGTCTTCCACAAACTAAGGCTGCACCATATTGCCAGACTAAATACTCTCAAATTACAAGATCTGAGTGAGCGAGAGGAGTGTAAGTCTGGAGGAGATCAGTGAGGTTGTGGGAAGCTTTAAATGTTAAGAGCGGTATTTAGTATTGTATTCTGTAGTTAACAGGGAGCCAGTGAAGTTGAGAGAGAATAGGTGTAATATGTTCAGTGGCTTTACAACAGCAGGATATTATCCTGGCAGGAGAATTTTGAAGAAGTTGTAAGCGATGGATAAATTTTTATGGGATTCCAGATAGAATAGCATTACAGTAATCTATACGTGATGTGACTCGGGCATTAAACAATACTTCAGTACTGTGTTGTGTAAGAACAGGAAAAAGTCTGGAAATTTCGAAGACAGAAGAAGGCAGTCCCCGAAATGTTACTTATATGGGAGGAATGATTAATAATAATAATAATTATAATTATTATTATTTAATAATTGCCATTATTAGTGTATAAATGGATATAATTGCATTTAAACGGTTCGCCAAAATCTGTTGTATGTAAACGATACTGTTTTAAACATTGTTTTTTTCATCAGAAAACCTGGTTTCCACGTCTACCTGTATTAGGTTAAATGGCACTTTTGCCACTCGCAATAAGGCTGACACGCTGACATATCGTGTCTACTGGGAAACACAGTGAATGCGCCGTCTATCTATATATGTCTATGTATTTATACTTGAGGTAGTGGTGACTACTGACAGTGCCAGCAGTCAGTTACTCCACAGTGCCAGCACTCAGTTACTCCACAGTGCCAGCAGTCAGTGTTCTCCACAGTGCCAGCAGTCAGTGTTCTCCACAGTGCCAGCAGTCAGTGTTCTCCACTCCACAGTACCAGCAGTCAGTGTGCTCTAATCCACTGTGCCAGCACTCAGTGTGGCAGCTGTCAGTGTGGCTTATTTGAATCAAATTAAGGTAATTCAGTGTTAAAAGTAAGTTCAATTATGATTCCTAACAGCAAACGACTTCTAGCTAACAACAGACCCATAGAAAAACAAAAACGAGACTGCATGGATAAAAACAATGAACGAAGGCGCCTACAACGTGCTTCTGAAACACCACAACCAAAGGAGTCACAGCTCCAAAAAGAAACAGCTTTACTACAAATATATTTAATTCATTAAATGAAAACTTTCCCAGGACGCTCCCACCCTCCATGATTTTTCATCCGTACAAAGATTGGAGGGAACAGAAAGTAATTGCCATTCTTGGATTTGCGATTCTTTAGAGAATCGGGGGTTTACTGGTTAAAGCTAAAAAGGCAGTTCTTATGCCCATTTTCAGTTGTGCCTCTGCATACTCATTTTTGGATGACTGCAGAAAAATTTGCTTTGGTTCTCCTGTTCCTTTCTTACTGCCTCCACACTCCACAAGTGCTAAACTCCATAAAACACTCCCGAGAGCGGTAGCAGAATACATTAAAAGTAGTGTACATTGCATAGTCCGATTACTTTTTAAAGTAATGAGTAACCTAACACAAGACTCATCTTACTGAAGAAAAAATACCTGCATTTTTTTTTATTCGAGCAGCACAGGGTGTGAGGCAAGAAGCACACATACCAATATGCCAGTCCTGTACAGGGCTCAATCGCACTGCCAAGGTGAAAATAGTGTGCTGCATGCAATCTATCAACAGAGACTTATGAACAAAGCGTTACTTTGACTAATAATGTTTATAAAACACAGGAAAATGATCACAGGCGTCATGCTGTTGTTCGGATTCACATCGGCCGATGATGACATTTAATGTTTTTTTGTGCAGTTTAATGATGTTGAAGCATTTTGCCAAAGGAGACCACCAGAATATTACTTGCCTATGTAAACGTGGATTTTTAAGAAACCAGGTTCTTGCCTTAACTCAGGGGTGTCGAACTCTGGTCCTGGAAGGGCTGCAGTGGCTGTAGGTTTTCATTCTAACCATCTTCTTCATTAGTGACCAGTTTTGGCTGCTAATTATTATTTTTTGCCTTAGTTTTAATTAACTTGATTCAGGCCCCTTAGTTGTTTCTTCTTCCTTAATTAGCAGCCAAACAATAATGAGACACAAAACAAGCCGCCATATGACCAGCTCACCTGTGCCCATCACACAATATCTGAAAATAAAGAAAGATGGAGGTCTCAGATAAGGCTGATCTATCAGGTCACCAAAACAATTTTTCTGTTTCTTCTAATAACACCGTCAAAATAACAGTTTTGTAAATGTCTGCTGTGACAGAATGAGAGCAGCAACGAGCCATGGAATTAAATAACGAGATTAATTAAACAGCAAGAATCGGCTTCTCATTAAAAAAAAAAAGCGGTTGGAGTTTGAAGCTTCAATTCACTTGGTCATCTGTTAGCTCATTTCATGTCTCATTTCTGTTTGGCTACCATTTAAAGATGAAAAGAATCATTTCAGAGCGCTGAATCCTTAAAAACAGGGCTATTAAAATGAAGGGAAAAGAAGTGAATTAGCACTGAAAAATCGATCACTGATTAAGAAGATGGTTAGAATGAAAACCTGCAGCCACTGCGACCCTCCAAGCTCCAAGTTCGACACCCATGCCTTAATTGGTTATGAGTGTGTATGAAAACACATTCACAGACACGCACCACTAAGAAAAGCAGGGCTGTGGAGTCGGTAGATAAATCCGTCGACTCTGACTCCTTAATTCTGGTACTTCTGACTCCGACTCCTCTGTATTTAATATGCTAATGTATTTTCAATTTTGATTGAAGGAAGATCATTTAACCACAGAACTACTGGCTAGGAAGCTGACTCTCTACCGTATTGGCCAGTTTAAACAAAAGACAAGAACCCCTGAACACACATCAGACCATAGCACACACCTCCACCTACATCATTACACTTGTTTACACTCAAATGAACTTGTTAAACACATTATATCTGAAGTAAAATGAAAACACTTTTTGTAATGTACATTAATCCAGATTACAATATGTGAATGTCAGGTTCTATAATGGCTCAGATGAACTTCACACTAGTAGTAACACAACTACGCACTACGCTTTATTCTTACATCAGAGAAGTACTTAATTATGACTATTGTTTGTAAAATGGGACATTTGAACTTGCTGTATTTTTTTTCCATTACAATTTAAATTTTTTAGAAGTTGGAGTCGGTACATTTTTGCCGACTCTGACCCCGACTCCCAGGTACCCAAAATTGTCTCCAACTCCGACTCCACAGCCCTGAAGAAAAGTAAGCACATCTTATTCAGGGATGCCCAAAATGTGTAAAATCTCAAAGTCAAGATACTGAATCCACAGAAATAAAAAAAAAATGATTAAAGGGTCAACAATAATAGAATGCACTAAAAATACTGTAACTTGTTGCTACTGGGTTTTGACAATTGTGTTATGAAAATTTTAAGGTAAGGAAGACAGAAGCTTCAATGTAAGGTAGTTCTTGGTGGCTCTGAGGTTGCCAGTTCGAATCCTGTAAATGCCAATAGGGACTCTGCTCTGTTGGAACCTTGAGCAAGGCCCTTAACCTGCAATTGCTGAGCGCTTTGAGTAGTGAGAAAAGCGCTATATGATTGCAAAGAATTATTATTAATTATTACTTAATAATTATTGTGCTGGAGAGTGGTAAGGTGTTGCATGTTGTTTAGCACATGCAAGTAAGAATTACACTGTACTCCACACTTAATAACTCTATACAGTAATCCCTCCTCCATCGCGGGGGTTGCGTTCCAGAGCCACCCGCGAAATAAGAAAATCCGCGAAGTAGAAACCATATGTTTATATGGTTATTTTTAAATATTTTAAGCCCTTATAAACTCTCCCACACTATTATAAACATTTCACGCACAATTATACAGCATAAACCCTTTGTATTCTCTTAGATATTAGGTAAGATTCGTTGAAATTATGTATGTAAACACAGTTTACATACAGTAAAACCTAAATATTATTTTAAAGATATCGAGCGTCTCCGATATCACATATGTTACAGCCATTACGACAGACAGGCCACCATCAATAAATATGTACAATGCAAGAAAAATTGTATACAGTAAAATGTGTGTACAGTGACACTAAACTATGTACATGTAATAAGTACTGTACGTAAATAATTAATTATGGTTACTCACCAACAATGACACGACGACTTGTCCGATAACGATGAGTTTAATTTTACTGCACAACAAAGGATAGCGTTACAGCTCTTCTAAAGGAGCCTCTTCAGGCGACTGTTTAGCACCGCTGTTGTTCTTCGTCCATCACTCTTCAATCCAAATCCCTAAAGCAGATTCCATCCAGACTACTGCCTTACAACGTCCACTTGCAACTCATTTTGCGCCCTGGTTAAAAGACACTGCGGCCGCAGATCTTATATGCTTTTCCTCCTTTTTAAATAAAAAGAATCGTGGACTCATTTATGCTGTAATGGTGTCCTGCAGCTGTGTAGCTGTTTCCTTCCTTCAACATATCCAAAACTTTTACCTTTTCTGCAATCATTTGCATCTTCTGTTGGCGCTTGTGCACGTTAATTCTGAATGAGTGAGATTACACTTCCTGGTTAATGCAGCACTCCATCGCTGAGCCAATCAGCAGCACACAGGAACTTAACCGCGTGCTCTGATTGGGTAGATACTCAGCCATCTGCCAATAGTGTCCCTTGTTTCAATTCAAATGCGTCCCTTGTTTCAATTCAAATGGGCAAATCAACTGAGGAAGCACACGTACTGTAGACCGCAGACATCCGCGAAGCAGTGAAAAATCCGCGATATATATTGACATATGCTTACATTTAAAATACGCGATGGAGTGAAGCCGCGAAAGACGAAGCACGATATAGCAAGGGATCACTGTAGGCCTATTCACTACAGGTCAAATATTTTAGAACACCTCAGATTTTCCAGGTTTACTCCAAATGTAATAAGTAAAGTAGTAGTAGTAAGTAGTAAACTGCCAGAGGTTTAAATTTAAAGTTTAGGTTAGCAAAAACTGAAAAAAAGGATATTTCAGAATATTACAAATTGGCCTTCTTCAGGGAACAACTAATAGGTTACAAACCTACAAATGTTCTGCAGCAGTTAAAGTAAATGAAGCCTTGCAAATTGAAGGAAACAATTTGCCCAGGTGTCCCAACTTCTGTTGATTACTTAAAAAACCCCTGTCTGTCTTAAAGCAGAGTTCAACAGACTGTGCTACTACATCCACTGAAGTACTACTAGGACAATATTCCAGTGATAATGGCAAGAAAATGCCAATTAACAAATGAAACGAGGTGGAGCATTATCACCCTTAGAAGTGTGGGCCTTTCATTCAGAGAAATGGCAAAAAAAAAAAAAAATCAAAGTGTCAGGGAGTAAGTGGTGTCCTATGGTGGAACAGGACTTTACCACTATTCACTATAAACTTTTTAACGGGTTGTTCCCCGACATCTATTCTTGTTTGAGAATTACATCTGACTCCAAAGACTAGTATGTGTTGACGTCAACCATGTGCCTATGGAAGGAACAATGGCAAACTTTCATCAGCTTGTGCTATGTTTAACTCAAGGAAAAGCAAACTGGACCTGCTCTATTCAAATATTAAAGATGCCTCTAAGTGGAAACCTGCAACACCTTTGGGCAGATCTCATCACAATCTGATCTACCTACAAGCCAATTAATAGACAGTAACCTGTTATCACCAGGATACTGAAGAAGTGAAGTCTAGAGGCTGCAATGTCTCTAAATGTCTGCTTCTATAGTCACATGGGGATGATATTAAGGGACTCAGCCACTGCATCAAAATAGCAATGGACAAAACTGAGTGTCATTATGAATAATGCTGCACGCTCTCTCTGGCATACGGTCATTGAGTATTTTAAGACAATGAATTATTCATGAGAAGACTGTGAAGAAACACTACTGGGGTCCCTTTACAATAAATCCTCAAAATGCCTCACTGTGACTGTTTTTGTTAATCTTTAGTCAAGTCAGATGTTTCTTTCTTTTTTAGTCATGCTGGTGTATATTTGACAAACAGGGGGTTTGCTGGTTGTCTTTATATATAAAACGCTACCGTGGCTGTTCATTTGTCTGTCCAGGATATTAAATCACCTGTAGCTCGCAAACCATTTGCCCTATTGACCTGAAATTTGGTACACATATACTACATGTCTACTATCTGATTTTGGGGTGATGATTGACATCCGAAGTTATTCCTCTTTTTATTTTATTGTAATGTAGAATCAACTCTCGGCAGTGGCCAGCAGGGCATCCATGTGGAGCATGCGTACGGGCACCGATCTCATTCCCTACCACCTTCGCCGTCACTTCCCCTACCTCTTCATATCTTAAATCATTCTTGAGGCAGATTGAAGACTTAAGTGACAGCTTAAGTGAAAAATGAAGGAAAACATACTAAGTAATTGCAACACAAACACTGACCTAATCAGTTTTAACGCGAAAAGATGCCAATGAAAGGACAGAAGAAGCGGGCCGCTAGGGTGGAGAAAAGAAGAGCTGTTCAGGAAGCAGTAAGCGCATCAACCTCTGAGCAAACGAATGCTAAACATACAGAGAAAAAGAGGATGAAAACTAGGAATGCTCAAGTCAAGTGTAGTGCGCCGTTACTGGTCATAATATAATACTTATTTATCTCTTGCGCTTCTGCTAAGAGCCAAAATTTCAGGTTGGGGACAAAGCGCTTATCCATTCATCCAACTACAGTAAAACTGACTCTGGCTCCTTATTAAATCTTAAACAGTTTTAAATGGAAACACAATATACCACAGATATGAATATCTGAGTATTAGCTTTTGCTCTGAGGCAAACTCAATTAAATGTATTAATTTTCTTAAATAACAGTTTAACTAACAAAGAACAACAGGCTGCAGTGCAGACAGCACAGGTCCTTCCCCCTTTTAGCTCTGAGGTAGGCAGCATACTTGTCTCGGTGTGGTGACATTTCAGATGACTTATTACATTCGCGTCTGTCACATGTACACAAAACAATTATATTCTTAAGTCCATATCTTCCACAAACCAAGGGCAGTAGTATAGCACAAGCACTAGATAATGAATGCAACGCAGAAAAACGCATAAGGTCCAGTGTTCAGTTATCAGCATGTAAACGCAAGGATAAAAACTCATGCAGCAAGTGGAGCTAAAAGGTCCTGAACAGAGGAGGATGAAAAGTGACTGTGCAGGTTGACAGAGCTTTTTAATGATCTTGTTTCACTTTTTGTAAAGCGGCCTGTGTTATGTACAGTCATGTGAAAAATTAAGTACACCCCATGAATTTTTTTTTTCCTTTTTTAAACCATATGGTTACGGACTAGTTGTTGACTTTCACCGCACCAAGGAGCCTCTAAGTCCAGTCTCTTTTCTGGTAGTGGAGTTAGAGGTGATGCATTGCTAACGTACTTGAGGGTCCACATCAATGACACACAGAGGAACTAGAAAAGAAAGGGCAGAACAGCCTCTTTTTTTCTTAATAGACTGTGCTCTGTTAAAGACACGTCACACACGTGCGACTAGTAGGGAGATGAGTGGAGATATGTACCCGCCAGGCCAGGGGGTGGCGGGGTACATTAAACCTGTCTCTGTTACCTCTGCTGGCCAAAAAACGGGAAAACCTGCCTGATTTAACATCACTTCCAGTTCCAGACTAAATACATCATTCCGCTTCTTGGCTTATAAAGCCACTATCACCTTGCTTATCATTTCAGTTCAGTCTTCTTGTTGTCTTTACCCTTTTGCAGCCAGGGACAATATACAGGTGGCTGCCAAAAGCCTTTATTGTGTGTTGAGACTACTTCTTTTACAGAGGGTAGCGACATCCTTCACATCTTCTACAACTCTATGATGGCCAATGTGGCGGTCTAGAAACATCACTTCAAGAGAGGCCTATGGAATTAACAAACTAATTAAATGGGCAGTGTTATCTATGGGACAAACTCTGACAAAGACTGAATTGGAACATACAATTGTCCATCTGCTCCACAAGCTTTATTCCCACCTGGACACAGCTGGCAGCACTGGGAGGATTATGGCTTTTTTTTTTTTTTTTTTTTAAATAATTCTTTACTTTTCTCACTCCTGAAAGTAATTTTAATAGGCAGTGGGTAGCCACTTTGACCACCACTAGTGTGTAGCATCCACTTGGATGATGTAACGGCAGCCATTTTTACATTTTACATTTATTAATTTGGCTGATGCCTTCATCCAAAGTGACTTACAACATTTATGATACAATTGGTTGACAGGCAGGACAAGTGACTTGCTCAAGGTCACACAGTGACAGTTGTGGGATTTGAACCCACAACGTCAGGATGTGAAGTCCAAAGCCTTAATCACCACACCACACATAAACTATTAGGTGGTGAGAGAGAGAGATAGCCAGTTAGAGAGAGGGGATGATTAGGGGACCAGGAAGGGCAATTCTTTGTTAGTTGTGGTAATTATAACTCAAAGACACATGATATTCTATATGGTGTCCCACAAGGCTCTATCCTGGGTCCACTGCTCTTCTCAATCTACATGCTTCCATTAGGTCAGATTATCTCAGGGCACAACGTGAGCTACCACAGCTATGCTGATGACACACAGCTGTATTTATCAATAGCACCTGATGACCACAAATCTCTTGATTCACTAACGCAATGTCTAACTTGTATCTCAGAATGGATGAATAGTAACTTTCTCAAATTAAATAAATAAAAATACGAAATCTTAGTGATTGGCAATAATGGATACAATGAGGCTATTAGAAATAAACTGGATGCATTAGGATTAAAAGTCAAATGGGAGGTAAAAAGCTTAGGGGTAACCATTGATTGTAATCTGAATTTTAAATCGCATATTAATCAGATCACTAGGACAGCATTTTTTCACCTAAGAAACATAGCAAAAGTTAGACCTCTTATATCATCGAAAGATGCAGAGAAATTAGTTCATGCGTTTGTTTTCAGTCGGCTAGATTACTGTAACACACTCCTCTCAGGACTACCCAAAAAAGACATCAATCGTTTGCAACTAGTGCAGAATGCAGCTGCTAGAATCCTTACCAGGAAAAGAAAATCCGAACACATTTCTCCAGTTTTGATGTCACTACACTGGTTACCTGTGTCATTCAGAATTGACTTTAAAATTCTGCTTATAGTTTATAAAGCTTTAAATAATCTCGCCCCGGCTTATATATCGAAATGTCTGACACCTTATATTCCAAATCGTAACCTCAGATCCTCAACTGAGTGTCTCCTTAGAATTCCAAGAGCAAAACTTAAAAGAAGTGGTGAGGCGGGTGGCCTTCTGATGTTATGCACCTAAAATCTGGAATAGCCTGCCAGTAGGAATTCGCCAGGCTAATACAGTGGAGCACTTTAAAAAACTGCTGAAAACACATTACTTTAACATGGCCTTCTCATAACTTCACTGTAATTTAATCCTGATACTCTGTATATCCAATTCATTATAATAACTATTCATTCAAAATCTGTACTAACCCCTACTCTCTCTTCTGTTTCCTTTTCCGGTGTCCTGTTGGTGGTGGCGTGCGCCACCACCATCTACCCAAAGCACCATGATGTTCCAACAATGATGGATGGATTAAAAGCCAGAAGTCTGTACGACCATCAGCATCAAGTGACTCCGTGAAAAACCCGAACTACAAAGAGGACGATTTCATTTATGTTAGGTATAATGCCCAGAGGGGACTGGGTGGTCTCGTGGCCTGGAACCCCTACAGATTTTATTTTTTTCTCCAGCCTTCTGGAGTTTTTTTTTGTTTTTTCTGTCCACCCTGGCCATCGGACCTTACTCCTTTCTATGTTAACTAATGTTGTCTTATTTTAATTTCTTATTTTGTCTTTTATTTTTCTTCTCTTCATTATGTAAAGCACTTTGAGCTACTTTTTGTATGAAAATGTGCTATATAAATAAATGTTGTTGTTGTTGTTTAGCCTGGACATCGGGATACACGCTACTCTTTATGAAGGATGCCCAGGGATCTTTAATGATCACAGAGAGTCAGGGCCTCGGTTTTATGTCTCATCCAAAGGATAGCACCATTTTTACAGCACATTGTCCCCGTCACTGCACTGGGACATTGGGATCCACATTCAGACCACAGGGTAAACGTCCCCTGCTGGCCTCACCAACACCTCTTTCAGCAGCAACCCAAGCTTTTTCCTACATGGCCTCCAATCCAAGTACTGATTGGGCCCAAACATGCATAGCTTCATGTGGTATTTCTGTTTCTGCAGTACCCTCAGTACCATCCAGCCATCCATGTTAAGGGGTCAAGCTCAGAGATGTGCAGGTGGATGAGTCCATGGTGTCCTGGATAATGGACTGTCAGGAAGACAACAGTTTGAGAGACTCGAGGACAATGTGTGTACCACTGGAGCACCACAATGAACAATCATGTCTCCTTTTCTCTTCACTTTATACACCTCCGACTATAAACGTAACTGTCATGTCATGGCAGGTCATGTCACTTGCAGAAATTTTCTGAAAATTCTGCACTTATGGAGTGTATTGACAAGGGGGATGAGACAGACGAGAGGAGTCAGGTGGAGAACTTTGAGACGTTTCTGCAACTCCAAATCAACAAAACCAAGGAGGTGGTGCATTGCCACAACTACTTGGGGTCACCATTAATGGTAAACTGGACTGATCTCATAATACAGAGGAACTATATAAGAAAGGGCAGAGAAGATTCCATTTCCTTAGGAGATGTAACTCATTTGATGTGGGTTATGACACCTTTCACATCTTCCACAACTCTGTGAAGGCCAGTGTGGTGTTCTGGGCTAAGAAACATCACATCAGAAGAGGTCCACCGAATCAATAAGCTAATTGAAAGGGCAGGCTCAGTTATGTGATGCATTCTGGACCCCCTGGAGGTAGTAGCAAAGGAGAAAATTAAAACAAAACTGAGTGCCATTATGAACAACTCTGCACATCCTCTCTCTGACACAACACAGAGAACTTTCAGCCAACAAATCATTCAGTAGAAGTTTGTCAAGAAACGCAACTGGGGTTCCTTTATGACAACAGCAATACTCCTGTTTAGTGCCTCATTGGGACTGTAACGGCCAAGTCTGACTGGGTTTTTCTTTTTAGTCATTATGGTGTGTGCATTCAGATCATAATGCGGTTCTGTAAAAATCCATATTTTCCACTGTAGACAAATAAAGTTCTATTTATATGTGGACATACCGAGATTTGATCTTCATTTAAACAATATCTATACATAAAGGTGATATAACATTTTGTAGTCCATTGTACAATTTAAATAAAAAAATTTTAATGGGGGAAAAAAATAATTGCACCTCTACACTAAACAATACCTCGAATTAGGTCCACCAGATCAGATGCAAATTAGAACATCAGAAGACTGGTTCTGTCAAAATCCTCTCCTATTTAACCCTCTCTTTCTTCTTAAAGTGTGTACTACAGTGCCATGATCAAGAGAGCTTTGTGAGGACTTCAGAAAGAAGGTTATAGATGCCTAGGAATCTGGGAAGGGGTTTAAAAAGATCTCCAAACAATTGGAAAGAAACCATTCCACTGTTTGGAAGACCAACTACAAGTAGAGAAGATTTGAAACAACTGCCAGCTTCTCCAGGCCAAATTGCCAGGCAAGTTCAGCCCAGGAGCAGAACACAAAATTCTATGAGACAAAAAAAAAAACAAAACAATTTCATCATAAGACCTCAAGTTAGCTTTTACCATTGTTGATGACAAAATGCATGAATCTGGCATTAGAAAATGGCTGTACAAATTAGATCTACATCGGGGGTGTGACAGGAGGAAACTCTCCAGGAATAACAACCAGGAAGGACTAAAGTTGGCTCATGAACACCTAGGCAAAGCCCAGGACTTCTGAAACAACAAAATATCCATGCATTACCTTACATGACTTGTGCTACCCGTCTAAGACAGATTAAATTCTAAATAATCAGCACAGACCTTGGTGTTCATGTTTGCACTGGAATGTATTTTGTAAGGCATTTAGTAATAAAATGCATTTCATTTGTCATTCCAACAGATAGAGCATCACAACCATTTATAGAAATAAAATGCATTACACATTAAAGTGGGGTTGCACGGTGGCCTAGTTGTAGTGCTGCTGTCTTGCAGTAATGAGACCAGGGTGCTCCATGCATGGAGTTTGTATGCTCTCCCTGTGCCTGTGTGGGTTTTCATCCATTGTCCAAAGACATGCAGGTTAACTGAATTGGCCATGCTGTGTGTGTGTGTGTATTCGTTCTGCAATGGACCGTCACCCTGTGCAGGGTTTTTTCCTGTCTTGTGCTGTAGACTCTATGCTCCACAGTGACTTTGGTCTGGATTAATTCATTTACACTTTTCCAGTTATCCTTTGTCCATTGTCTGTGTTATTTTGCCCATTGTAACCTTTTCTTTTTATTTGCCAGTTTCACATTTGGCTTTTTCTTTGAAACTCTGCCCTTCAAGGCCAGCATCCTTGATTCATCCTTTCTCTGTAGCAGATGACACTGATATTTGGCATGTATTTAAAGAAGAAGTCAACTGAGGACCTGCAAGGTGTTTCTTTCTCACACTACACACTGCACTCTGATGTCCTTCTCCTCTTATGCAGTTGCCCATCTGGGCCTTCCCCTTCTTTTTCTATCCTTGTTTCCTTCCCAGTTCACCCTTTTCTGTCAAGACAGTAACAGAGACCCATTTGTATGACATCTTCAGTTTCTTCGCAATCTGAGTTAGAAAATGACATGACATGACGCATTAATGTGTGCAGAAAATGAGAACAAAAAGGAGAACCTACAACTTCCACATGGGTAATGGGGAGGCATGACTAGCTTTAGCACTTATGAAGCCATACAACCTGCACTTCAGAACACATCATCCACCTGAAGCAAAGAATGTTTGGGCCCGGCTGGTATTTGGATGGTAGACCTTCTAGGAAAAGTTAGGGTTGCTGCTGGAAGAGGTGATAGTGAGGTCATCGGGGGGCTCTTACTTGGTAGTCTATGTGTAGATCACAATACACCAGTGCAGTGATGGGGACACTGCGCTGTAAATGTGGCGTCGTCCTTCGGATGAGATGTAATTCCGAAGTCCTGAATCTCTGTGTTCATTAAATGACCCCTGGACATCTTTTGAAAAGAGTAGGGTGTTTCCCAATGTCTTGGCTAAATTGCCCATCACGGCTTTGTCCATTCTAGCCCCGTACTCATCATCTGTCTCACCGCTTCACTCCCAAACAGCTAATGTGTAGTGAGTGTACTGGTGCAATAATGGCTGTCATCACATCATAGAGGTGGGTGCTACATATTGGTGGTGGTTGAAGTGGTTCCCCTCTGTCTACCTAAAGTACTTTAAGTAATGAGAAAAGCGGTATACAAATTAAAATAATTACATAATAATTAGGAGCTTAGCCCCACCTCTTAAAATGCTGGTAATACTAGCATCTTTAAATGAAAAAGCAATTTTTTGGCCTCACTTGAGTTTCTGCACATTGGATGAGTAGATTGTCCCAAGTGGAGTTTCCCAGAGTAGTCCATGCTTGTGGAGCAGGCAGATATTTGAGATAAAACTACGTTACTGTATTACCCCTTTTAAAAAAAAATCACTACAAAACATTTCTACCCCACTTATAATGTTACACATTGCAGAGCTGCTAGTTTAAATCACAACTCATATATTGGCTAGGAAGACCCAGTAATAAAGTAATAAATATTTGGATTCACGAACATTTTATTGTTATAGTGAGGTACCACTGCAGCTTATTAGGAGATCTTCATAGTTAACATGATGAAACTGTCAACATTGTAAGGTTAACACTGAAAGGTGTCACTGCATTCCTCTAACGCTGAACTATAACTATACGCCATATGGATTTATGACAATCTGCAGAAAACAGCAATAAAAACAATCGCGGGTCACGGAGAGCGCAGAGATGGAGACCACAAAGAGGAACTGGACGAAGCCCGAGCTCACTGTAGTCATTCCGTTTGTGTTGGTACGCCGCACGCTTTTCCTCGAGGCAGCCCGACACTTGGCTTTCACTGCGGGGCGAATCCACTGTTGCGGACGCCAAGAGGATCTTCCGTTTCACCTGCCTTGCTGTTTTTCTTGTACTAAAGTGACTTTATGGGTTTTGTTTGCTGTTGGAATTACGGTAATAAGTCAAAAATGATACAACAAAACATACAACACCTTCCCACCGCCGATCGGAAACCTTGGCCGGGTTTACGAACTTACCTGGCGCGGGGTTCAAGTGTCCCCTTCTGTGACGCCTGTTCCCGGAATCCCTGAGCTCCCGCAGCTCCTCCTCTTCTTCTTCCAGCCAAGCTTCAGCCATCAATTCTGGGGTGACTTTCAGTCAAAAATGAAGCCGCACACTGCAAATCCCAATTGACAACCTGCGCGCACGGCTAAAAAAAAAAAAGTCAGTAACGTCCTCATAAAGACGCAGCCGGGCGGAGCCCTTCGAGAGGCAGCCACACGAACTCCGAGCGACAGGTCGAGTCGAGGAACGCCGAAAGGTGCCGAATACGAAAGCTTCGCGCTCGTAGTAACAAACCCCCTCGTCTCCTGGTAAGTGTCACTGAGAACTGTGGGCGGGCACATGGAGGGGGCGCGGAAAGGAGAGGAAGAGGTGGGTTTAGATTTACCTTTGTGGCGATTTCCTAAAAAAAAAAATTAAAAAAAATTATATATTCCTGCGTCAACAGGAAACCCGGGCAGCGGGCAGGCGCGAGACAAAAGAGGAAAAGGGGGTGGAGCCTCGAGGCGCTTTATGAGCGAGCGCCCAAACCTGGGCACATTCAAACGGTGCGCGCGCACGGGTTCGCGGGATCACACGGGACGGTGTGCTGCTACTCCCATAGATCAGAGGGGAGTGTCAGACTGAGATCCTGGAGACCAACATTACCGCTCCAATCAACTTCTTTATTAGAAGCCACATTTTTATTGTTTATGTTACACGTAATTAATTGGATGCTTTGTTATCCCTCACATTCTGACACTGCAGCTTTACAAAAATATCGACTATCTTTTTTTCTGTGATTACCGTGCAGTCATTTTGTGGACAAGAGCAGATTCATATTTCTCACACCTTTTTTTTTTGTTCTTTATCTCACCTTATACAATTTCTTGTATTAGGAATTTGTTAGTTTTCACATACCCCTTGGGGGCAGAGCGCAGGGTCAGCCGTTGTACAGCGCCCCTGGAGCAATTACAGGTTAAGGGTCTTGCTCAAGGGCCCAGCAGAGTAGGATCTCTTTTGGCAGTGACGGAGATTCTAGATACCAGCACTGATCCTTAGCCTCAGAGCCACCACTCTTACACCTTACATTATAACCAGGGCCGGATTTATATGAAAAGAGGCCCTAGGCTATTCCACTTATGAGGCCCTTTCACCTTCCATTTTTAAGTTTGTAAATTACATGAGAGATAATAAAATTTTGCTAACAATTTGAATGTAGGCCCCTCTTGATCTTGAGGCCCTAGGCTGAAGCCTAGTTAGCCTATAGGAAAATCCGGCCCTGATTATAACGCATTTTGAAATGATCTAGCCAGATTACAATTACACCTGAAACTGAAATGCGTCTCTAGAGTCCCCATCATCTACAGACAGAGATATGATGTTACTTTCCCCATGCAACAACAACAACATTTATTTATATTGCACATTTTCATACAAAAAGTAGCTCAAAGTGCTTTACATAATAAAGAAAAGAAAAATAAAAGACAAAATTAAAATAAGACAACATTAGTTAACATAGAAAAGGAGTAAGGTCCGATGGCCAGGGTGGACAGAAAAAACAAAAAAAAAAACTCCAGAAAGCTGGAGAAAAAAATAAAATCTGCAGGGGTTCCAGGTCACGAGACCACCCAGTCCCCTCTGGGCATTCTACCTAACATAAATGAAATAGTCCTCTTTGTAGTTAGGGTTCTCACGGAGTCACTTGATGCTGATGGTCATACAGACTTCTGGCTTTTAATCCATCCATCATTTTTGGAACATCATGGTGCTTTGAGAAGATGGTGGTGGCGCAAGGAAACAGAAGAGAGAGTAGGGGTTAGTACAGATTTTCAATGAATAGTTATTATAATGAATTGGATATACAGAATATCAGGATTTAAATTACAGTGAAGTTATGAGAAGGCCATGTTAAAGTAATGTGTTTTCAGCAGTTTTTTAAAGTGCTCCACTGTATTAGCCTGGCGAATTCCTACTGGCAGGCTATTCCAGATTTTAGGTGCATAACAGCAGAATGCAGACTTCAAATCAACTAACATGTACAGAAAGAAAACACTTTTGCATTTATCCTTGTATTAACTGGGGCTGGTATCCATTTCTGACCACCTCTGCTCAAGGAGGAGTGATCCACTCACAATTTGGTCTCAAGTGTATTAACACATGGTTTTTAATGTGATCCAGTGCTCTCTGATTGTGATCAGATCACTAAAATTGCTTGTAAGAGAGCGCAGATTGGTTTCCGTAAAGGGTACATCTTGCCTTTGGCAGAGACAAAGTGAAACCAACAATGTTTAAGGAATGTGAAGCCTGGGTTATTAACTGTCAAAGGTTGAAAAAACCAGATCCTTAGCCTCAGAGCCACCACTCCGCCCTATAAACACCTTCAGTGGTTGGGGGGGCTTCAGAGACTTAAATCCCCAATCTACTGTATTGTGCCTTGCCCCCCCCCCCCCCCATCCTTTTGTCAATTTCTTTTTGTAGTTTTATGTATTTTTCCAAAGAATATAACCCCATACGCCACTTTCTATATGTGCACAAATGGGCTCAAAATCATAAAGGGGGTACCCCTTTCCCTTCTGGTTTTTGATGTTGAATATGTATTGCAACAAAATCAACACCCACAAAGGAAGCTGAGACCACAATACCACCAAATTCTAGAAACACACCCTTCCAAATATTTTCTTAAGACTGCTCCAAGCCCATATGGAATTCTAGGCAGGTGGGGTCCCCCTTGTTACCTTTAGTTACCAGAATGGTGCCCTCTGGTGTTCACAGTGTGGCTAGGCAGTTAGGATTATGGAGTGCATACCATTTGAATGCATAAACGGTACCACTCAGTTTCCAAAGTACATATTCGGGATTATTAGGCTTCAAGGACTGAGGAGAAGGTGGGGTACCCCTTAAGTTACTAAACACATCATCCCTTGTTGTCCATAGTGAGGCCCAGAAGTTAGGAGTCTGGAATGCAAGCTGCATGAGTTACATAAATGCCGCCTCTCTGTGTCCATGGCACACACTCAGTATTACTAGACTTTGAGGACTGAGGTGTTGTCCCATCCCTTAGCGTTTGAAGCATGTGCCCCTTGTGTTACCAAAATGGCATCCCTCAATGTCCATACCTTGGCCAGGTAAATAGGATTCTGGAGCACACCATCTCTGTGTCCAAAGTGCACATTCAGTACTACTAGACCTTGTGGACTGAGTGGAGGGTGTGGGGTTCCCTTGATGTCCAGAGCACACACCCTTTGAGTTACCAAAATGGCAATGCCCCTCAGTACCCCTTTCATTAACGGCACCCCTCAGGTAACAGCATCCTAAATGGCCATCTGTGTCGCCTAATGGATTGACTGGCTCTGAATAACAGGCATTGTTTGATGGATGGCATGGTTTACACATGGGATGCCCTAGTTTGTGTCTATATTCACCCTGAGATGGACTGGCACCCTGTCCAAGGATTGTTCCTGCCTTGCACAAAATGCTTGCTGGGATGGGCTCCAGCTTCTCTGCCACCCTGCTCTCCGTGCCACATTTAGGCATAAGCTAAAGAAGCTACAGTTTAAGGGCCCCATAATCCACATGGGACTCACAAAATATAACTTTTTTTTTTTAGCTTTTAAAGTATTATTTGTCTTCATTTGAAAATTATTTTTGTTGTTACTTTAAATAACTTGCTGTTTTTAACAAGGGGCCTCCAAGCTTTATATAGCTTATGGCCTCACCAAGTTTAAATCCGGCATTGCCTTCTCAGGATACATTTGATAAGATAGAACTTTATTTGACGATAGGTGGAAGTTGTGCTTTTTACAGAAGCTCAATAAATATAGAGTACACAGTATATTGTGACTGGCAAGACAGACTACAAATAGTTGCCAAAGATTGTTGGGCACCAACTGGACAACTCTGTCTAATGTAAAAAGAAAAGAATAACAAGTGTGTGGCTGCATAACAGCAAACAAATATGTCCGGCAATGGCCCAAAGCTGAAAGTCTGCTTTTATGGCGACTCACCAGAAGGGACGGGGGCTGCTCTGGGATGTGCAGCACAAGCGCAAAAGCGAGTGACTCAGACATTTTGGACAATGCTGACCTCACTTTTATATTGAGGTAAATTGACATAAATATACTTTAACGTGTCTCTGGTATCATCTTCTGGTTTGTTTTCAGAATAAACGCATCAAAACCATTTTGGTGGGATATAGTCCAAACTCCAGATTGTGTGTTGATATATTATCCATCCATTTTCCAACCCACTGAATGCGAACACAGGGTCACGGGGGTCTGCTGGAGCCAATCCCAGCCAACACAGGGCACAAGGCAGGGAACCAATCCCGGGCAGGATGCCAACCCACCGCAGGACACACCCGCACATCAAGCACACACTAGGGCCAATTTAGAATCGCTAATCAACCTAACCTGCATGTCTTTGGTTTGTGGGAGCAAACCCACGCAGACACAGGGAGAACAGGCAAATTCCACGCGGGCAGGACCCGGGAAGCGAACCCAGGTCTCCTTACTGTGAGGCAGCAGCGCTACCACTGCGCCACCATGCCACCCTGTTGATATATTATATTGATATTCAAAAGTGTAAAAATGTCAATGATGTGTATCTCAAAAACCTGATGTGCTAGCTAAATCCCGATTTCATATATAAAATCAGTGTAAAAAACTTAATAAAGAACTACTCTGAAGTTCTCAGTGGCAAACAAAAAATATTTTTTGTAGACCAGTGTTATTTATTACCACCACAATACCAATTAATAATCTTTAAAATTCACAGATGTAATCCTTATTATAAGGGGCTGCTGGCCTTCATAAGGTAAGATGGGTGTTGCCAATAAACTGAACAAGGACCTCCAAAATATTATTTACTAATATGATTTACTGTATGTTGTCATTTAGATTTGTGATTGGTTGAAAGGCTGGGTAAATGATCCCAAAGGGTCATCATCAGATGTACAGCTGTCTTTAAACTAAACTGCCAAACACTGGATTTTGTTTTATTTGTAAGACTAAAGTCCTTTTATTGCTTTCTTCTCAGTTAACCACAGATCATGTGTTAATGGCTGGGTGGAGCTGACAAGGTGAGACGTGTCGGAGTGAAGGTGAGCAGCCAGTGCTGATTACCATGGATGGAGCTCAAAGTCAAGCCATCAAGCTTTTATCACATGCAATACAGCCCCATCCATTTATTCATCCATTGTGACAGATGAACCAGCGTCCCAGCTGGTATGGACACCACTCCCATCCTTGGCCAGGAGGCCTTGATAATGGAAGGCCAGGGAAGGAACGATAATATGTTCTTTCCATGCCAGGATGTGGAGGTGAAAGTATGTTACAGCACCTACATTGGGAATGGCGTCCTAACAACCAATTAACAGCATCCAGGATGGACTTGGAAACCTAGAAAGGCAGCAATGTGGTTGAATGCCTGCTGTGGGCAGACTGCCAACCCCGTACACTGGGTGGCAGCATCCCATCTGACAAGCTCTAGTACGGATACCCGTAAGGCAGTTGTGGTCAGGTGGGCCTACCGTGTCGAGTTCTGTCAGAGTTTCCACATGAAGCTCTTGGATACTGATGTTACAAGGACCATGGGGGTCTTACCTGACCCAGAAGTGCTTCACAGAGCAATAGATTAAGCTTGGCTGGAGGAGAGAGGGGAGGTGAAGAGGAAGAAAAGGAAGAGAAAGAATTGTGCTGTGTTGTGAAAGAAAGAAGCCTGTATGAAGGTATTCTTTAAATTAAATGCATTTTAGTTAAACTGAGACTGTTGTGGTGCAGTTGTGTCATGTTGAGGCACACTGGCACCCCCTACAGGCCACACCACCATCCCTTCTTCAACCTCTCAAGCTCAGGGTATTTGTCCTATCAGCTTGGGTTCAAACAATTAAAGCAAGGACAGTCAACCATCCATCTACCCATCCATTTATCCATCAATTTTTTAACTGATTATCCAATTTAGAGTTGCCAGTGCCTTTCCCTGCAGAGGTGAATGCATGTGGGGAGGCATCTATACTGTAGATGGGGCAACAGTCCATCGCAGTGGCACATTTACAGTACATACCCACTAGTTTTTGATCTTTTGCTAAAGTGTTATACTTTGAGATCCGGAGTTTGTTTTGGCTGTTTGATTGTCTTGATCTTTTGGTAAAGAATGACTGGGTCCTTTTCAGGACAAAAAGCTCATTTTCCATCCAGACACTTTATCTACTGACCTAGGCAGCACTCTTTACGTCAGTGATTCTTAACCTTTTTTGACCCCTTTAAGAATCTGATGAAAGCTATGGACCTCTTTCCCCAGAAATATTCACATAAACACAACTTTGCATGCCATGAATATAATGGACTTTATTTATCGAGATTTGATTGTTTCATACATACTGGTGCTGGTCATAAAATTAGAATATCATGACAAAGTTGATTTATTTCAGTAATTCCATTCAAAAAGTGAAACTTGTATATTAGATTCATTCATTACACACAGACTGATGTATTTCAAATGTTTATTTCTTTTAATGTTGATGATTATAACTGACAACTAATGAAAGTCCCAAATTCAGTATCTCGGAAAATTAGAATATTGTGAAAAGGTTCAATATTGAAGACACGTGGTGCCACACTCTAATCAGCTAATTAACTCAAAACACCTGCAAAAGCCTTTAAATGGTCTCTCAGTCGAGTTCTGTAGGCTACACAATCATGGGGAAGACTGCTGACTTGACAGTTGTCCAAAAGATGACCATTGACACCTTGCACAAGGAGGGCAAGACACAAAAGGTCATTGCTAAAGAGGCTGGCTGTTCACAGAGCTCTGTGTCCAAGCACATTAATAGAGAGACGAAGGGAAGGACAAGATGTGGTAGAAAAAAGTGTACAAGCAATAGGGACAACCACACCCTGGAGAGGATTGTGAAACAAAACCCATTCAAAAATGTGGGGGAGATTCACAAAGAGTGGACTGCAGCTGGAGTCAGTGCTTCAAGAACCACCACGCACAGACGTATGCAAGACATGGGTTTCAGCTGTCGCATTCCTTGTGTCAAGTCACTCTTGAACAAGAGACAGCGTCAGAAGCATCTCACCTGGGCTAAAGACAAAAAGGACTGGACTTGTTTACTTGTTATTGTTAAACTGACGATGTATAAATTAAAATAAAATTAATAATAGTTATTGAAAGAATATGCGTTATAATGAATACAGTTTTTAATATCATGTACACATTTATATTTCCATGCTACAAGAAATTCAGAAGGTTGTTTAAATTAAATACTACTTCCGATTGAGTAATTTTTCTCAAATTTCATATTGGTTTGCTTTTTACCATTATAAATATCTATACATAATTTGAATCATCTATCTGTAATTATCACCATAGTTTACTTGAAAATTTGCCAAATTCGTGGTTGCCGGAAGTGGCCCAAAAATTGATAGGATTCCTTATTTTTGATATAAAGCGGTGTAGAAAATCTCATTGACCGAGGGCAAAGCGTTTTCGAGTTATCATGTTTACACACAGGCAGACATCATTTCAAAAATGGTATTTTCAGACTAGGAAAGGTCTAAAACATCAAGATTCATCAAACTCACAAGGTCAGATTTTTTCACGATTCCTACTGTATACTTTCTCTATACTACGTATACGAGAAATTAAAAATAAGCAGCAAACAGAAAAAAGTTTGGGGATACTGAAAATAATCAGCAAATTAAAGGAAACACGTCTTTACAGATGCAGAGATCATAACTGAACTGACTAACCGGCTGTATACTGGTCTTAAATATGGTGGGACAAAGGAAGAGGTGGAGTCAGGATGGCCGGAACAGGAACTGATGTGGGAGGAAGGTGGATTTTGGGAAATAAAGTCATCAGGGTTTACCAGAAGTGACGATAACAGTGGATGGACCGGTGGTGATGTCATTGAGAGGCAGGGTCTTTGGCTGAATTGCAGAGGAACAAGAGGAGAGATCAGGTGAGAGTGCCAACCGCTGGTCTGGCTGATGAATAACACTATTTGAATCTGTAAACTGTCCCCCAGGCGCACATGTGTGACAACCCTTTTATAACGCTTCTCAGAAAGATGCGATGTTTTAATGTGGAAAGCTAAATTTTGTTACCTACTGTACCTTCAAATTATTCTCCCACAGTATACTGTAGATTTTACAAATTACTGCAGATGTGGACAGATTCGTTGTCCCTAAGAGCTCATTGGAAAAGTGCTGTATGCATCCTGAAAAGTGACAAAAACCAATTGTCCCCTGTATGCCTTGTAAAGAAAACACAAACAACCAAGTTTAAGAGTTCCCGTACACTGTAGAAATGGCGTTTGTAAATACTGTTCAGACATGAAAGTTCAAGTACAGACAATGATACATTGGTAGGCGGACATTTTATGGAGTGTGGACAGAAATGCAAGGGGAATGCTGGGAAAGGAGTCGCTGAGGAACATGGGATGTAATGACGTCATCATTGGGGGACCAGAGGGAAGGAAGGAACCTGGAAGTGTCTCGGCCATATTCACGGTGGCGTTTTCTCGTCTTTACTGTCTAAAGAAAAAGAGAGTGTGGTTTGTACACTGACGTCGTCCCCTGACATGCGATTTCGTACTGCTTGTCTGGTCCTTAAGCTGCTCCCTAACCGCTCGTACGTGACAGCCCTGCATGCCTTTGATATGTCATTAAGCAAGCTCTGCAGATCTCAAATTTACAGCCAACACTTCAGATGTAGACTCCTAATGATAAATTCGGAGTTTGCAGAATTAAAGTAGCTTCTTCACACAGGAATTCTGGGCAATTTCTCACTTTGAGCATACACATAAACCACAGAATTCCAGAGTCAGGCAAAGCACATAATCCCTGGACAATGCCAGGGATTAAGACTACTAGTTCTATTGTTCTAAATTACAATACAATACAATTACAAATTATTTTTGTATAGCCCAAAATCACACAAGAAGTGCCGCAATGGGCTTTAACAGACCCTGCCTTTTGACAGCCCCCCAGCCTTGACTCTATAAGAAGACAAGGACAAACTCCCAAAAAAAAACCTTAGTAGGAAGAAACCTTGGGAAAGGCAGTTCAAAGAGAGACCCCTATCCAGGTAGGATGGGCATGCAGAGGTTGTCAAAAAAAGAGGGTCAATAAAATACAATACACAGAACAAAACACAAGTAATCCTTAATACAATATAATAGTGTTTTCCTCTAGGGGGCGCTAGCTCCCTGGTTGGAATGAGTTTTTTTTTAATTGCTGCGTTTTAAGTAACCAAAACTATATGGATATAATATTAAAAGGCGATACCCCTCCAATAGTGATACGGCAGTAAGAAATCACATAAGAGAAAATAACTTAGCTTTCTTTAATGACAATTTACGCGGCATAACAGACAAAGACGCCATAGCAAGACTATTATCGAAGTGGGATCTCGATGTATACAGTCTGCCATTTTCGTCACTGCGCTGGAAGGATTTTCAGGATAGGATGACGTTATCTCCCATCTGTCCATTGGCTTCAAAGGTGTGCCGGGCAATGTTCCAAGGCTTTATACTCTTTCTCCATGTGTAGGCCCTTACTTAGGTAAATCATGCCATTCCAAACAAGGCAAAGAGAGGCATGCGGACTCTAACTCACAGAAATAGTGCACGTTGCCCACTTATCTTTGTCTGTCTTGTCCTATGCTTGGCCTATCAGTTCTAAATGCTGAGCCCCTTTGTACTAAATCTGGCTCAGCTGTGCATGTCGAAAGAAAAGAAAAACATATTTAAAATATTTGCACAGAGCACAGTGACATTAAACTTATGTTCTGACTACAAATAGTAAAATAAAAATATTACAAGTACGGAGCAGAAGTCAGCAGTAGATGATATCACATAATATGATTTGAATTTGTTCAGAGTCCTGGAGACCTTGGCCATCAAGCTACCTCCCCCTATTGGCCATTCCACAAATACGACTGCGCTTGGCCAGCCAATCTGATGAAAGGACCCCTCTACCCGATGATTCCTGCAAATTCTCTCTTGACTATAATATGATGCCACTCTGCAGATGAGTCACCAATCAAAAACAGCACTCGCTAGAGCCCCCCCTTTCAGCTTTGATGAGTGAAAGTGATAGTTTTAAATTCATTGTTACATTTAGAGGAATATTATAAGAAAGAAAGAAAGAAAGAAAGAAAGAAAGAAAGAAAGAAAGAAAGAAAGAAAGAAAGAAAGAAAGAAAGAAGTTTCACTCTCTTTTTCTTTATTTGTGGTCACATTTTGCAGTGGGGCAGCATGGTGGTGCAGTGGTAATTCTACTGCCTTGCAGTAAGGAGACCAAGGTTTGCATCCTGCATGGACTTTGCATGTTCTCACCTTTCTACAGGTGCTCAGGTTTTCTCCCACAGTGCAAAGACATGCAAGTTAAGTGGATTGGTGATACAAAATTGCCCCCAGTGTGTGTTTGGGGAGTGTGTGTGCATTCACCCTGTGATGAACTGGTGCCCAATTCTGGGTTTCTTCCTGCCTTTTGCCCAATGCAGACTGGGATAGGCTCCGGCAACCCCCTGCGACCCTGTTCTAGATAAAGTGCCAGACAACACACCTTTTCTTTTGCTCCCCACTACACAGCACAGTACAAAGAACCAGATGTACAACAAGCACAGTCCTTCTTTCTTCCTCTTTCTTTTTCTCTGTCTTTGTTTCTGTTTCCACTCCTCCTCCCTCAAGCTTTGCCCACCTCCTTCCGACTCCGTGGGGTCGGTCAAGTCTTCCTACACTGGCCAACCCGGAGGTGCTTCTGCTCTTCAGCCCAAATGGTCTGTAAGCACTTTCAGGTTAGGCAGAAACCCTATGCCATATGGCTCCTCCATTTTTACAGCACCCCCTGGTGGCACCCACGGTACTGAACAGGGCTGAGACTTCAGGTCCCATAGTGCCCTGTGGGAATCCAGGGCACTGCTGCAATCTAGGGGAGCTGCCATCTAGCGTTCTGAGAGAAGCAGTGCACTAAAGAGGCTGCCTTCTCCCATCCTTCCACTTCATGGGCGTCCCGCCCGGGTTGGGCTGCCAGCCATCTCTTAAACCGGTTAGACAATTACTGACATTTTATTCCACTTTTATTTATTTATTTTGTCTGAAACATTCCTCCATATCAATTCAGTTGTCCTACAATTGCTTAGACTCTGAAACCAGTGCAGGATATATTTCAAGGTAGGAAAGCTCTTATCTTGTGCTCCACTTTCTTAAACACTCTCAGTGTTTAACTCATGGACATCGCCAAGACTTAAGACAAGTTCTATTGTTCTAAATTCTCTCCAACTAGAAGCTGTGTAATAATGTGATGTCAAAATGCTTTCTTACAATAAATGAAGGTGGTGCAAAGCATCCCCTAAGCAATCAGCTCTATCTGTAGCACCTGACGTTATTTCTTCTAGCCACGCTAAATAATAGTAAAGAAAATAAGTTACTCAAACACCCCTGAGCATGCTGGGATGCGACTTGCTTCACTAACTGGGGCAGCACACCTGTGTGGATGCCTCTGCTTTCAGTTGACTTAATGCCACAGATCTCCATTTGTCAGGCCAGTTTCTGTACGTCTGTGTTCCCTCTGGGGATTTATTGTTGGGCTGGTGACCTTTTTTATTTTGCAAAGTTATGTAAAAAAAAGAAGTAAAAAAGTGGGCCTGCACCTTTGTTTGCCTAAAAATACATTACTCATTTTTTGCTGATGCGGCACAATGCATACTTGCAGTGATAAATGGCACCTGTGCTCACAAGTGGAGTAATGCTCATCCAGCTTGAAGGCCACACGAAATGTCTGAACTTCGAAGGAGAACTTTTAAACTTCAGAGTCATTTGTCACACTCGGCTAGCGGCTGGCCTTGATGTACCAACTTGCAATAACAGCTGCTTTACTTTAACTGCCCCGTCTTACTATTTATGGCTGTGGAGCTTACATATCTTCACTTTGAGTAGGTTGCCAAGGCAAAAATGACAAAAATGTAGGCAGGAGATTAAATGCTGTCAATCCGTTTTGAGGTGGAGGACAGTGTTTGCCAGATAGTGACTGCTGGCATGGGTTGATAGTGTGGTACAGTGGCACAGGGGTTAGTGCTGCTGCTTCACACATGCCAAGGGGGTAGTCTGGAAGTAGTGGTAGTAATCTGTGGACCTTCAAAAGTTAAAATAATGTGATCTTGGAGAAATTTTGTGCATTGGATTGGTAAGCTTATGTCACCAGCATGGAGCTCCCTGGGATTGTGTTCTTTAATGAAATGCAGGACGTACTTGAACCTGTATAAATATACCCTCTCAAGTAACCAGGACGGAAATAATCAGATGAGAGAAACATGCCCCAAACCTTTTCCTGTGTTTTATATATATATATATACTGTAGTCCTTTTTACTTCTCTTCTCTGCCGCCTTCACTCCTCTCTCGCAAGCTCCATCCTCTTCCACCCTTTTATGGTGCTCCAGGTGCACCCTGATGAACCTCCCGCAGCGCTTCCCGGTGTTGGCGGAAGTGCTGCATGGGAACCCGGAAGCACTCCAGGTGCAGTCAGTTCCTCTTCCAGCTGCCATCCAGGGCTCCAGGATCGTCCAGGAGCCCCATGGCGGTGGCCATGGACCCCAACAGGGTTGAGGTTCCAAGCTCTCCATCGGTGACCCTAATGTAATCCAGGGGGGCTGCCCTATTGTGCCCCTGGGGAAGATATTGCCCCTGTCCCAGTCCTTCCCTTCTCCAGGCGTCCCAGTGGGGCAAAGTCCCTGCCACATAGAATGGTTGAAATAGTTTACTGTCGCCCAATGAGCCCAGAATTAGGGCGAAACACGTGTCGCGTACTCTTTGCATTATTTGACAGTAAACTATTTCAACCATTCTATGATCTGCTTCTCACAACTGAGGGCACTGTGGCGGATGTTAGCTGACTTGCTGACCAACCACAAGCGTTACCTGGTAGGTAACCAGCCATACAATCAGATTGTGATTCAGACTACGAATACCGTGAATGTAATTACCCCAATCTACATGCTGTCAAATAAACGAACCACACGCCATGGCGCAACGTTAGGGGCTTCGCCGCTGACGTCCGAGGTTCGATTCCTGAGAGGGAGTGCAGTGAGTGTGTACGCCTGATGAGCCCAGAATTAGGGCGAAACACGTGTTGCATACTCTTTGCATTATTTGACAGTAAACTATTTCAACCATTCTATGATCTGCTTCTTGCAACTGAAAGAGGGCACCGTGGCGGATGTTAGCCAACTTGCTGACCAACCACAAGCGTTATCTGGTAGGTAACCACCCATACAATCAGATTGTGATTCAGAGTACGAATGCCGTGAATATATATATATATATATATATATATATATATATATATATTGTCACACACATGCACATGGGAGGCAGCTAAAGGGCTTGAGTGAGGGCAGTTCCGAGGCATACCGGGATGTGGCAGAGTGCACTGACTCTTTTTCTCCCTTTCCTGTAGACCATTCACGGGAGATTCCACCTGGCTCTCTTGACATCACTTCCAGGACCGAGCCTATGGAAGGAGACCTTGCCAGCTCCGGCCCCTGTGATGTCATGTCCGGGCTTGAACCAATGGTTGAAGACCTTCATGAGCCCGACCCCTTTGATCTCACTTCCTGTCTTCTCCTTTAAAAGCCTGCACCTTTTCCCTGTTCCCTCAGTTCTGTTTTGTACTCGGTTTTGTGCACAGCAGTGCTGTATTTATTTACGCAACTTTGCAGCCAGGAAACCAATTATACGGGTGGCTGCCCCAAACCTTTTCATGACTCTGTGTCGAGTTTCTGACAATATGTATACACTATATATTAAATATAAAGATAGATATACTGTATACGTTATGGCCAAAGTGGGAAGTGTCCGGCCAAATTGCTGTAAATTGACCAGCCAATGTCCAATCTTTTTCTTGATTTCGGGATTTGGCCTGCCAGTTTGTGAAATAGCATGGGGCGATCGGCCAAAGTCAGAAGAAAAAAGGCACGAGCAGTGATTTGTTGCGCACTTAGTAGTGCAATTGCATCAAGTGTAGCCTTGGCCGCCGGTCGGTGATTGGGAAGACGCAACAGTTCATAGTGATTTTTCTTCTGTGCCTACAGATTCCAGTGTGAGCAGTTTCTCGTGCAGAATGGAAAACTCACTTCTGAATCTGCATCTGAAAGTTTTTAAGCATCTTCGCACCTTGAGTAGACAGTCTTAACATCAGCACATCGGATTTTGGCCAGGCAGTTCTTGCCACTTTGTAAAATGGTCGTCCAAAGTAACATATACACTGGTCATTTCTAGTAATTCAGACTTTGGCTGCACCTCTCGGCCAAAATGCAAAATGGCTGGCCAATTCGGGAACTGGTTGAACTTTGGGTTTTGGCTGTAACATATATATACATCCCTCCTCAGTCTGCTGAACCTGCAGAAAAAGATTTGGATTGGTGAGCTCGTAGGCCTGAATGGCCTCTTCTAGTCACAATTGATCTAATGTATTGATATGACATGCTGTCTGAAGAGAAAAGAGACCATTTTTCAGGTTTTAACGATACTGTACTCTTTCCATAATGTTCATCCTACAGGGGTATCCCTCCTCAGCCTGCTAACCCTGCATGAAAGGAATTGGCTTGGCAAACGTGTTGGCCTGAATGGGCTGTTCTCATCATAAATGTTGTAATGCATCAACATAATGTGCTGTCATAAAAGAAAAGAAACAGTTGTAAGAGGAGAACAGGCATCCTGGGTAAGACAGGAAAGAAGCCATTACCCAGATGGGAGGCCAGTACAAAGATGCAGACGGATTGGCCGGCAGAACAAATATATAGCTTTTTACCCAGCTATTGTAAGTTAATGGAGGGATCAGCAGAAGCCAAGAGTCAGGAGTGGTTCCATCCTGCATATGGCAGGTGGCAGTTGTCCTTATATGGGAGCTCAGTGTCAGGACACCAGAAGGGGTGCTTGGGAGATGGAGTGCAGAAGTGCAGCCCTGTTGGGGGTCCCTGGGGATCAAGAAAGTGCATCGTCAGGGGAGAACCTCCCTACTTTCCTTATGGTCCAGAAGTGCTCACTGGTGTGGCATCGGAAGCATTCCTTGGTCCAGTATAAAAAGGAGCCCCCTGCCTTACATATCTGAGTCAGAGTTGAGAGGGAGTGGTCAACACTCAACTGGAGGAGAGAAGGAGGAAGATTTGTTAGGTTATTTATTGTGTAATTGTGGCACTTTGCTGGAAGGAGGTCTATGAAAGTGCATTCTGGAGAAAAAGATCCTTTATTTTATTCTATTAATGTGCGGTGTATTGCTGGGTCTGCGGTTTGGGGCTCACTGGTGCCCCCTTGTGGTCACACCATTTTTAAGGATACTTTACTCTCATTTTCACTCAATTGGGGTCTCCCTCCTTAGCCTGCTAACTCTGCAGAAATAGATTTGGATTGGTGAGCTTCTTGGCCTGAACGGCCTTCTCTAGTCACAGTTGTTCTAATGTATCGATATGGCATGCTGTCTGAGAAGAAAAGAAACTGTTTTGCAGTTAATTTACTCATTCCATAATGTTCATCCTAATGGGGCGTCCCTCCTTAGCCTGTTACCCCTGTAGGAAAAGAACTGGTTTGGCAAACTTGTTGGCCTAAATGGCCAATTGTTCTAATGCATCATTTGGATGTGCTGTCTCGGAAGAATAGAGAGTAGAGCAGGGGTCTCCAACACGTCGCTTGCAAGCTACTGGTAGCTTGCCACCCCTTTCCAAGTAGCTCACCAAAAGGTTAATGAATTTTGCATAAATTTGAAAACTTGATTAGTCAAATTAGGGGTGGGCGATCTTTCCAAAAAAATCTTATCACAATTCACAATCTGAATTGCAATCTATCTTTTCAATGTGGCAAACACTTAACGGAATATCCGGACTCTACATATTTTATTATATATATATTATATTTTAAATATCAAACTAAGTTGAATTCAATTGTTCTCTTATTCTCGCTAGCTAAGCGGAGTTAAGGTACATGCCGCGAAGCTGGCGAGTGAGTGAGGAAGGCCCCGCCCCCCTCGGCCCGCTGCGTGTTTCTTGGATATGCACAAATAAATCGGTACTGAAGGTGAACTATGATACATAGCGAAATGAGAGCAAGTCACAAAATCAACCGGAATGTTCAAGCAAATTCTAGAAAAACACCCGATCTAAATCCGTGAAGTAGTTCTCTCGTTTAAAGCAGACAGACACACAGACAAGCAGAGATTGGATTTTCTAAATTATACTGTAAATTAGTAAACCTTCAAAATAATGTGCAGTTAAAGTCTCAACGGCATTTCTGGAGCTTAGTAGAGCCAGATAACTATAAGAATCTTCACCAAGCAGCTCTGAAAATGTCTGCTTTGTTTGGGTCTCCATACCTCTGTGAGTCTGACATGAATGTCATGAAATCAAAGTTCAGAACAAGACTGACAGACAAACATTTAAATGACTCCATAAGAGTGAACCTGAGGGGCTCCACTCCACCATACACCTCAGTGCCAGTCATCTGACTAACTAAACAACATGTCACACACGCGACTGGACCTGTGAATAAAGTGACACAGTGACACGTGACAAAATGACAAATGAAGAAGTCAGATCTGTGGATTTGGAATTGCATTGTTTTGCAACAGTCATTATTTAACTCAATAGAAAATGCATACAGACATACAAAATGCACTTGCAGGTAAACTAAATATTTTCTGTGATGTTTTAATGCAAAATGTGAGTTGTGGACACCAACATCTTGTAAATGTTCAGGCAAAACAAGCTTTTTCAGTTTTTTTGGGTTGAAATAAGCTATGAGAATAAACGTTAGAAAACAGGACGAGCTCTTGGCCATTTTCATTTTGTAAAAGTAGCTCTCAGGGGAAAAAAAGGTTGGAGACCCCTAGAGTAGAGGATCAGAAAATAAGTCAAAAACACATAACCAGGAAATCAAACTGCACTTTCAGGGGAACCAAAAACACTAAATGAAAACTGAAATCAAAAAGGCAATAGCAAAAAGTGAATCAGGGGTTTAGTAAACTCTAAATAGTCTTTGGAAATGTATCCGCAAAACTCGGTGTCACACACATGTGCATAGGGGGCAGTCAGTGGGCTTAACTGAATGTTGTATGCAGAGACATCGGTTGACTGGGTGCACTAATGATCTTTCTCCTTCCACTACAAGGACTTTGTTAAATGGTGCGACTCAAACCACCTACAACTGAACACCAGCAAAACCAAGGAGCTGGTGGTGGATTTTAGGAGGCCCAGGCCCCTCCTGGACCCCGTGATCATCAGAGGTGACTGTGTGCAGAGGGTGCAGACCTATAAATACCTGGGAGTATGGATGATAAATTGGACTGGACTGCCAATACTGATGCTCTGTGTAAGAGAGGACAGAGCCGACTATACTTCCTTAGAAGGCTGGCGTTCTTCAACATCTGTAATAAGATGCTGCAGATGTTCTATCAGACGGTTGTGGCGAGCGCCCTCTTCTATGCGATGGTGTGCTGGGGAGGCAGCATAAAGAAGAGGGACGCCTCACACCTGGACAAACTGGTGAGGAAGGCAGGCTCTATTGTAGGCATGGAGCTGGACAGTTTGACATCCGTGGCAGAGCGACGGGCACTGAGCAGGCTCCTGTCAATCATGGAGAATCCACTGCATCCACTGAACAGGGTCATCTCCAGACAGAGGAGCAGCTTCAGCGACAGACTGCTGTCACCGTCCTGCTCCACTGACAGACTGAGGAGATCGTTCCTTCCCCACACTGTGCGACTCTTCAGTTCCACTCGGGGGGGTAAATGTTAACATTATACATATCTATCTATCTATCTATCTATCTATCTATCTATCTATCTATCTATCTATCTATCTATCTATCTATCTATCTATCTATCTATCTATCTGTCTGTCTGTCTGTCTGTCTGTCTGTCTGTCTGTCTATCTATCTATCTATCTATCTATCTATCTATCTATCTATCTATCTATCTATCTATCTATCTATCTATCTATCTATCTATCTATCTATCTATCTATCTATCTATCTATCGATCCCCAGAAGGGAAGCCATTATAACTCTGCATCCGGATCCTCCACAGATTCCACTTTCGACAATAATCTCAACCCTCTTCTGACATCACTTCCGTCAAGCTCAGAAGACACACCTCTTCATCCCTCCTACCTATAAAACCCCAACTACTTCAGTTCTCAATCAGTCTCAGTTGTCTACTCTGTTTTTTTTGCTAAAACCATTTATCCTTATTTCAAGTGTACGGGGTGGTGTGGTAAAGTGAGGTCCGTGGCTGATTGTCATCTTTTTAAATAAATAATCGCCGCAATGTGGTGAGTGCAGTTCCCGGGAGCGATGCTGGGGTGGATGGCCCTACACTTAGTCCGTGACCCTACTTGGCACTGGGAGCTGCTAATTGACACAGCTGTGCCATGTCCCCATTTTAAAAAGGGGAAGCGTGAATGCGAGGAGGTGAATGAGGATTGAGAAAGGAAAGAAGAAGAGTCAGGAAAAGAGAATGGAGGTTAAAAGACAGGAAAAGAAGCAGGCAGGCAAGAGAGAATGAACGGACGCAGGTGGACGGGAGTGAAGCCCTTAGAGGAGCAAGTGGCCATCGCTCAGGACGGGGCTGTGGGTCGCTCCTGTTGAACATTTGGGGAGCAGGAGTGACCATCATGCTTAGGGGTACCATTGGCAGAGGTGGAATTATAGAGGGCCTGCGCCGGGTGGAGCCTGGATTGGCAGCGGTTTGGGGTTGCCCATGGATGCCATGGGATTGGCGGTGGGGACACGGGCTGGATGAGAAGGGAGTCTGCACCTGCTGGTCGATGTCTTTCCAGGCTGGGAAGTCCGGACTGAATAAGCCAGAGAGACGTCAAGTTTAAAGAAAGCCACCAGGGCTTGTTGCATTTTAAAATGAGTTTCCTGCACTGTGTTGTTTTAACCTCGTTTTTAATTGATTTTTCTATTAATTTATTTTAACCTCTACCGAACACTTCATTTTATAAATTATTTATGTATTGCATTAAAGAATTTTGAGCACTGCACTTTCTTTTTGAACGCCTTTTTGTTGATTGGTTTTGAATAAAAGCATTGAACTTTTCTTGCACCTTCCCCTTGCTTCATGTAGTGGCCTCGTTTGTGCAGCACAACTCAAAATTTGGAAGTCTTTTATACTGTAATGCCATTTCGTCTTTGTGGATGTCACCATCGTGAGGGCCCGTTGCTGGGACGCGAGTGAACACCTATTATCATGGGATGAGTCTGACTCACCAGGTTCATTATCGGATGGGTCTCCTTTTGCAAGCTTAACACACTGTAATGAGAGTAGGGAGCAGGTTGAGGAGACCCTGGAGAGGTGGAGATCTGTTCTAGAGAGGAGAGGAATGAAGATCAGTAGGACCACCATGACAGAATACATGTGTGTGAATGAGAGGGAGGTCAGTGGAATGGTGAGGATGCAATGAATGGTGAAGGCGGATGAGTTTAAATACTTGGGATCAACAGTACAGAGTAATGAGGAGTGTGGAAGAGAAATGAAAAAGAGAGTGCAGGCAGGGTGGTGTGGGTGGAGAAGAGTGTCAGGAGTGATTTGTGACAGACAGGTATCAGCAAGAGTGAAAGGGAAGATCTACAGGACGGTAGTGAGACCAGCTATGTTATATGGGCTGGAGATGGTGGCACGGGAGACAGAGCTGGAGGTGGCAGAGTTAAAGATGCTAAGATTTGCATTGGGTGTGACGAGGATGGACAGGATTAGAAATGAGGACATTAGAGGGTCAGCTCAAGTTGGACAATTGGAAGACAAAGTCAGAGAGGCGAGATTGCGTTGGTTTGGACATGTGCAGAGGAGAGATGCTGGGTATACTGGGTGAAGGATGCTAAGGATAGAGCAGCCAGGGAAGAGGAGAAAAGGAAGGCCTAAGAGAAGGTTTATGGATGTGGCGAGAGAGGACATGCAGGTGATGGGTGTAACAGAACAAGATGACAAGGACAGAAAGATATGGAAGAAGATGATCTACTGTGGCGTCTTCTAACGGGAGCAGCTGAAAGAAGAAGAAAAACACACAGAGTGAGGCACACACACTCACATCACATTCCAAGTTTTGATTTTTTGGAACTTTAATATTTTTGATCAGTGGTGAGATGAATCCACAGATACAGAACCCACGGGTACAGAGGGCCAACCGTACAAAGAAAAAATAAACCACAAGATCACAACATTTAGAGCCTGAGTGTGTAAAAGAATCAGAACAATTACCGTTTGGAGTGTTTTTCTACACGTTGTCACGCACGAGTGCATGGGGAGCAGCTTAGGGACCCGACGGATGCCGCGACAAGTCGTGCCAGGGGACAATGGCGGGGTACTAACCTCTCTTTTCTTGTTTCTTCAGAAAAAACGAAGCACCGCGCCATAAACATTCCCGGAAGACTTTTGATACCACCCACTTCCGGGTTCCTTTTTTACCTCTGGTTCCTCAATAATGACATAACTTACCCATCAACCATCACGGCTTTCCCCATCATTTCATCACTTCCTGTCCTCCATTATAAATTGTCCGACCTGCCTTTGTTTTTCCCGTCTGTTGTACTTGGATAGAAAACACTGACGAAACCTAATTTTGCTTTACAGTACAACGTGTTAACCTTTTAAATGTTATTTTTGAACCCCTTTTTTTGGACTTGGTCTATATTTTCACTTTATTTTTTGTAAATACCAGAGAGGAAGGACAACATGCATCCTGGCTGGGATAAAGGAAGGGTTCATGTCCGGCCAGGAGGTCATAATGGAAGAAGCAGGCGAATGGAGCAGATCACACACCCACACGCCAAATGGCAGTGTTGCCCGGAACTAAACCCGATCAGGACACCTACAGGGGGGCATGGGAGTTGGAGTCTGGAAATGCAGGTCTGTTGGGGTCTTTGGGGACCACCAGAGAGAACTGTTTGAGGAGGGGGACTTTGCTTGTTTCCACACAACCTGGATATGCTGTGGATGACCTGGACAGGAGACTGGAAGCAGTTCCTGGGTCTGGTTTAAAAGGAAGCCCTCTGCCTCGCTTGAACTGAGTCAGAGTCGGGAGGCAGTGGGCTACACTCTTGGAGGTGGAAGGAGGAATCGTGATTGGTCTATTTGTGGATTTTGACGTGTCTTTGGAAGGGTGATCATTGGAGAGGTGCTGTCTTTGAATAAATATCTGTCATTTGAAACGGGAACTGTGTGATGTACTACTGTGTCTGGCGTTTGGGACTCTCTGTTGCCCTCTTGTGGTTACATTCTATAATTATTGCACCATTTTTATTTTCTCGTATACGAAGTATAGGGAAAGTATTGGAATTGTCCAACAATTCGGTTTTGAGATTTTGATGAATCTTGACGTTTTAGACCTCCCTGAATCCGAAAATACAATTTTTTTACTTTCTCTTATACGAAGTGTAAGGAAAGTATTGTGATTGTCCAAGGATTCGATGTCAAGATTTTGATAAATCTTGACGTTTTAGACCTCCCTGACTTTCTCATATGCAACGTATACGGAAAGTATTGGAATCCTCCAAAAATTCCATTTTGAGATTTTGATGAATGGCAACATTTTAGACCTCCCTGAATTTGAAAATACCATTTTTGTAATTATGTCTGTGTATGTGTGTGTGTGTGTGTGTGTGTGTGTGTAAAATGATAACCTGAGTACACTTTTACTTAGGTCAACCAAATTTTACATACACATAATAGGCACAAAACGTAGAGTTCTATTAACTTTTGCGCTATTTCCGTTAACTCGGACTGGTACTTTAAGACCTTTTATCCATGCAGCTGCAGAGTCTGATTTATTCAACTTTACTTTTATAATAATTGTTCAATATGTTATTAATTTGATTTGTTGTTGATTGTTCTTTAATGTACATAATATAAAAATACAATCATTGTCTTGCGGTTTACTCCTCAGATATCCATCCCCATATCTGAGTATACAAGAAAGTCGAGGGGAGGCCACTCCCGATTTTGGGAATTATGTGTGTGTGTGTGTGATAACACAATAACTTGAGTACGCCTTCACTTAGGTCAATCAAATTTTGCATACAAGTATTAGGTACAAAACTTTCTATCAACTTTTGAGCTATTTCCGCTAACCGGAAGTGGTACTTTACCTGAAACATTCCCCAACAAATATTAAAAATGTGAAAATTTCGCATCATATTATGGTAAAGCACCACATTCGTAGCATTTTTTGTCGCTTTGCATTTTTTCGAAAAACGACTGGTTTTCGAGATAATCTCAATTTTCCGTTTGTTGTTCATATGGTAATACAGTATATGGCTGAGAACGTTTTTGCTTTATGTAAATGAAATTTTCCAAGTATTACATTATGCACATTAATAAAGTTTCTTGCAACTTTTGACCCACTTCTGCTTAATGAAAGGGGTAATTTACCTGAATTGTTCGCCAAAATAAAACTATTATGGCAATTTTTTTATTTCTCCAGCTGCAGAGTCTGATTTATTCAGCTTTACTTTTATAATAATTGTTCAATATATTATTAATTTGATTTGATTTGTTGTTGATGGATCTTTAATGTACATAATACTGTATCTTTCTATATAATACACTACTGTGCCTGTTCATTTGTCTGTCCAGGATATTATATCACCTGTAGCTCACAAACCGTTTGACCTACTGACCTGAAATTTGGTACACATATACTACGTGACCTCTACTGTCCATTTTTGGGGTGATGATTGACCTTCAAGGTTATTCCTCTTTTTTATTTTCGGTTTATTTTATGGTAGAATCTCTCTGCAGCGGCCAGCAGGGTAGCTGTGTGGCGCATGCGTACAGGCGCCGTTCTCATCCTTCCATCTTCACCATCACTTCCCCTACCTCTTCATATCTTAAATCATTCTTGAGGCAGATTGAAGACTTAAGTGCCAGCTCATTTGAAAAACTAAGGAAAATGTACTAAGTAACTGCAACACAAACACTGAATTAATCAGTTTTAACACGAAAAGATGCCGACGAAAGGAGAAGAAGCGGGTCGCTAGGGTGGAGAAGATGCTTGCTGCTCAGGAAACAGCAAGTGCATCAACCTCTGAGCAAACGAATGATAAACGTACAGAGAAAGAGTTTGAAAACTGAATGAAAGTCAAGTGTATTCACTGCACGTTATCGTTATAGCAGTGCGCCGTTGCTGGTTTTACATAATACGCTATCATGGCTATCCATTTGTTTGTCCAGGATTTTAAATCACCTGTAGCTCGCAAACCATTTGGCCTACTGACCTGAAATTTGGTACACATACAGTTAAGTCCATAAATATTTGGACAGAGACAACTTTTTTCTAATTTTTGTTCTGTATATTATCACAATGAATTTTAAATGAAACAACTCCGATGCAGTTGAAGTGCAGACTTTCAGCTTTAATTCAGTGGGGTGAACAAAACGATTGCATAAAAATGTGAGGCAACTAAAGCATTTTTTGAACACAATCCCTTCATTTCAGGGGCTCAAAAGTAATTGGACAAATGAAATAACTGGAAATCAAATGTTCATTTCTAATACTTGGCTGAAAACCCTTTGCTGGCAATGACAGCCTGAAGTCTTGAACTCCTGGACATCACCAGATGTTGGGTTTCCTCCTTTTTAATGCTCTGCCAGGCCTTTACTGCAGCAGCTTTCAGTTGCTGTTTGTTTGTGGGCCTTTCTGTCTGAAGTTTAGTCTTCAACAAGTGAAATGTCTGCTCAGTTGGGTTAAGATCAGGTGACTGACTTGGCCATTCAAGAATTTTCCACTTCTTTGCTTTAATAAACTCCTGGGTTGCTTTGGCTGTATGTTTTGGGTCATTGTCCATCTGTATCATGAATCAATTTGACTGCTGTATTTAGCTGGATTTGAGCAGACAGTATGTCTCTGAACACCTCAGAATTCATTCGGCTGCTTCTGTCCTGTGTCACATCATCAATAAACACGAGTGTCCCAGTGCCACTGGCAGCCATCACACTGCCTCCCTCCACTGTGTTTTACAGATGATGTGCTATGCTTTGGATAATGAGCTGTTCCACGCCTTCTCCATACTTTTTTCTTGCCATCATTCTGGTAGAGGTTGATCTTGGTTTCATCTGTCCAAAGAATGTTTTTCCAGAACTGTGCTGGCATTTTTAGATGTTCTTTAGCAAAGTCCAATCTAGCCGTTCTATTCTTGAGGCTTAGGAGTGTCTTGCACCTTGCAGTGCACCCTCTGGATTTACTTTCATGCAGTCTTCTCTTTATGGTAGACTTGGATATCGATACACCTACCCCCTGGAGAGTGTTGTTCACTTGGTTGGCTGTTGTGAAGGGGTTTCTCTTCACCATGGAAATGATTCTGCGATCATCCACCACTGTTGTCTTCCGTGGATGTCCAGGTCTTTTTGCGTTGCTGAGTTCACCAGTGCTTGCTTTCTTTCTCAGGATGGACCAAACTGTAGATTTTGCCACTCATAATATTGTAGCAATTTCTCGGATGGGTTTTTTCTGTTTTCGCAGCTTAAGGATGGCTTCTTTCACCTGCATGGAGAGCTCCTTTGACCGCATGTTGTCTGTTCACAGCAAAATCTTCCACATGCAAGCACCACACCTCAAATCAACTCCAGGCCTTTTATCTGCTTAATTGATAAGGACATAATGACGGACTTGACCACAGCTGGCCATGAAATAGCCTTTGAGTCAATTGTCCAATTACTTTTGAGCCCCTGAAATGAAGGGATTGTGTTCAAAAAATGCTTTAGTTGCCTCACATTTTTATGCAATCGTTTTGTTCACCCCACTGAATTAAAGCTGAAAGTCTGCACTTCAACTGCATCTGAGTTGTTTCATTTAAAATTCATTGTGGTAATGTACAGGACCAAAATTAGAAAAAAGTTGTCTCTGTCCAAATATTTATGGACCTAACTGTATACTATGTGACGTCTACTGTCCGCTTTCAGGGTGATGATTGACCTCCAAGGTTATTCCTCTTTTTATTTTTATTTTATTGTAGAATCAGCTCTTGGCAGCAGGGTGGCTATGCGTGCCGTTCTCATCCCTACCACCTGCGCCGTCACTTCCCCTACCTCTTCATATCTTAAATCATTCTTGAGGCAGATTGAAGACTTAAGTGCCAGCTTTAGTGAAAAATTAAGGAAAACGTACCAAGTAATTGCAACACAAACTCTGACTTAATCAGTTTTAACGTGAAAAGATGCCGACGAAAGAAGAGAAGAAGCGGACCGTTAGGGTGGAGAAGAGAAGAGCTGCTCAGGAAGCAGCAAGCGCATCAACCTCTGAGCAAACAAATGATAAACGTAGAAATAAAGATGATGAGAACTATAAGTCAGGCGTATTCACTGCACGGCAGCATGGTGGCGCAGTGGGTAGTGCTCCTGCCTCACAATTAGGGGACCAGGGTTCGCTTCCCGGGTCCTCCCTGCGTGGAGTTTGCATGTTCTCCCCGTGTCTGCGTGGGTTTCCTCCCACAGTCCAAAGACATGCAGGTTAGGTGCATTGGTGATTCTAAATTGTCTCCTAGTGTGTGTTTGGTGTGTATGTGTGTGTGTATCCTGTGGTAGGCTGGCGCCCTGCCTAGGGTTTGTTTCCTGCCTTGCGCCCTGTGTTGGCTGGGATTGGCTCCAGCAGACCCCCGTGACCCTCCATCCATCCATCGATCCATCCATCCATTGTCTCCCGCTTATCCGAGGTCGGGTCGCGGGGGCAGCAGCTTGAGCAGAGATGCCCAGACTTCCCTCTCCCCGGCCACTTCTTCTAGCTCTTCCGGGAGAATCCCAAGGCGTTCCCAGGCCAGTCGAGAGACATAGTCCCTCCAGCGTGTCCTGGGTCTTCCCTGGGGCCTCCTCCCGGTTAGACGTGCCCGGAACACCTCACCAGGGATTCGTCCAGGAGGCATCCTGATCAGATGCCCGAGCCACCTCATCTGACTCCTCTCGATGCGGAGGAGCAGTGGCTCTACTCTGAGCCCCTCCCGGATGACTGAGCTTCTCACCCTATCTTTAAGGGAAAGCCCAGACACCCTGCAGAGGAAACTCATTTCAGCCGCCTGTATTCGAGATCTTGTTCTTTCGGTCACTACCCATAGTTCATGACCATAGGTGAGGGTAGGAACATAGATCGACTGGTAAATTGGGAGCTTTGTCTTAACGCTCAGCTCCTTTTTCACCACGACAGACCGATGCAGAGCCCTCACACTGTGGACGCCGCACCTATCCGCCTGTCGATCTCACGCTCCATTCTTCCCTCACTCGTGAACAAGACCCCGAGATACTTGAACTCCTCGACTTGTTGCAGGATCTCGCTCCCAACCCTGAGAGGGCACTCCACCCTTTTCCGGCTGAGGACCATGGTCCCGGATTTGGCGGTGCTGATTCTCATCCCAGCCGCTTCACACTCGGCTGCGAACCGATCCAGAGAGAGCTGAAGATCACGGCCTGATGAAGCAAACAGGACAACATCATCTGCAAAAAGCAGTGACCCAATCCTGAGCCCACCAAACCGGACCCCCTCAACGCCCTGGCTGCGCCTAGAAATTCTGTCCATAAAAGTTATGAACAGAATCGGTGACAAAGGGCAGCCCTGGCAGAGTCCAACTCTCACTGGAAACGGGTTCGACTTACTGCCGGCAATGCGGACCAGGCTCTGGCAACGATCGTACATGGATCGAACAGCCCTTATCAGGGGGGTTGGTACCCCATACTCTCGGAGCACCCCCCACAGGATTCCTCGAGGGACACGGTTGAATGCCTTTTCCAAGTCCACAAAACACATGTAGACTGGTTGGGCGAACTCCCATGCACCCTCCAGGACCCTGCTAAGGGTGTAGAGCTGGTCCACTGTTCCGCGACCAGGACGAAAACCACACTGTTCCTCCTGAACCCGAGGCTCGACTATCCGACGGACCCTCCTCTCCAGAACCCCTGAATAGACTTTTCCAGGGAGGCTGAGGAGTGTGATCCCTCTGTAGTTGGAACACACCCTCCGATCCCCCTTCTTAAAGAGGGGGACCACCACCCCGGTGTGCCAATCCAGAGGCACTGTCCCTGATGTCCATGCGATGTTGCAGAGGCGTGTCAACCAAGACAGTCCTACAACATCCAGAGCCTTGAGGAACTCCGGGCGTATCTCATCCACCCCCAGGGCCCTGCCACCAAGGAGTTTTTTGACCACCTCGGTGACCTCAGTCCCCAAGATGGGGGAGCCTACCTCTGAGTCCCCAGGCTCTGGTTCCTCATTGGAAGGCATGTTAATGGGATTGAGGAGGTCTTCGAAGTACTCCCCCCACCGACCCACAACGTCCCGAGTCGAGGTCAGCAGCGCACCATCCCCACCATATACAGTGTTGACACTGCACTGCTTCCCCTTCCTGAGACGCCGGATGGTGGACCAGAATCTCCTCGAAGCCGTCCGAAAGTCGTTCTCCATGGCCTCCTCAAACTCCTCCCACGCCCGAGTTTTTGCCTCAGCAACCACCAAAGCCGCATTCCGCTTGGCCTGCCGGTACCTATTAGATGCCTCCAGGGTCCCACAGGACAAAAGGGTCCTGTAGGACTCCTTCTTCAGCTTGACGGCATCCTTCACCGCTGGTGTCCACCAACGGGTTCGGGGATTGCCGCCACGACAGGCACCGACCACCTTACGGCCACAGCTCCCGTCAGCTGCCTCAACAATAGAGGCACGGAACATGGCCCATTCGGACTCAATGTCCCCCACCTCCCTCGGGATGTGGTCGAAGTTCTGCCGGAGGTGGGAGTTGAAGCTACTTCTGACAGGGGGCTCTGCCAGACGTTCCCAGCAGACCCTCACAACATGTTTGGGCCTACCACGCCTCACCGGCATCCTCCCCACCATTGAAGCCAACTCACCACCAGGTGGTGATCAGTTGACAGCTCCGCCCCTCTCTTCACCCGAGTGTCCAAGACATGTGGCCGCAAGTCCGACGATACGACCACAAAGTCGATCATCGAACTGAGGCCTAGGGTGTCCTGGTGCCAAGTGCACATATGAACACCCCTATGCTTGAACATGGTGTTCGTTATGGACAATCCGTGACGAGCACAGAAGTCCAATAACAAAACACCGCTCGGGTTCAGATCGGGGGGGCCATTCCTCCCAATCACGCCCTTCCAGGTCTCACTGTCATTGCCCACGTGAGCATTGAAGTCTCCCAGCAGAACGAAGGAGTCCCCAGAAGGTATGCCCTCTAGCACCCCCTCCAGGGACTCCAATAAGTGACCCTGTAGTTAGGATATAATGGGTTAAATAATTAATGGATGGATGGATTCTCTGCGCAGTGCGCCTTTACTGGTCATAATATAATCATTGTCTTGCGGTTTACTCCTCAAATATCCATCCCCATATCTGAGTATACGGGAAAGTCAAGGGAAGGAGACCACTCCTGATTATTATTTATTTATTTATTTTTTCTTCAAATAGGTACGGTTCTTTCAATGCAAAATCTTACTGGTTAATCACAGCTTTATGGGAAGAATTTTAATATACTAGACACACTAAAATTTGAAGCCATTATGGGGCCTGTTGGATTTTTGTGGCACTACATGCTGTTCCCTCTCATTTCGTTCCCTGGAGCTGACTCTGTGGTGCAACGTGTTTTTGTTAATTTTTGTATTTACTTTTTTTCTTTGCATTCATTCAAGTCACGAGCAGCACCAGACCACCAGATTTTAATACAGTTGGTTTACTCCTCAAATATCTGTCCTCATATCTGAGTATAAAATAAAGGCAAGGGAAGGAGAGCACTCCCCATTGTTTCTTTCTGATGAGATGATTTTGTGTTCTGTTTGCTGGATGGTCATCGCCCCTTTTTCTGTTCTATGTGGCCACAGCTTGTTGTCCAAAATCTGTCTAATAGGACATGCATGTTAAAAAACAACTGTCGTCTCGCTCCGGTGTCATGACTGGCAACTATTACTAGTCAAACATAAGAAAGATCAGAAATTTGACAAACGAGAGGAGACCATTCAGTCCATCGGACCCCATTTGTTTAGTTAATAGCTCAGCTGTCTCAACATCTCATCCACATTCTTCTTAAAGGTTGTCAAGGTTTCTGCTTCAACTCCATGACTCAGTAGTTTGTTCCAGAGGATCCAAACGAGGATCTCACCTGGAAACATCAGGATACTTCCATTCTCAAAAGTGCTTTGTCCAGCCTGTTTGAAACTAGACGCTGTAGAGGTCAGAGTAACAATTCTTGGAGTGAAGCACCACATCCGTTTATCCCAGCAGGAGTGCAGCTCTTGGCCGTTACTGAAAAACGTAGTCCTTTGAGGAGTAGCGAGTTGGGCGTCCCGACAGGAGTGCTGCTAATAAGTGCAGTGACTGCTGGCTCTTGCTAAGGTATTGAAGCTGAGGAGGCCAGCCTTGGTCATCGCCAAGTTATTGAAGATGAGGTAGCCAGCCTCGGCCATATTGCTATTGTGTTTCATCTGTGCAGCCCATTCAAAGGTAATGATTCTTGGAGTAGAAGGCCACACCTGATTATCCTAGACCTGATGGTCTTCACTGAAAATGTAGTCCTTTCAGGGGTAGCGATTTGGGTAGAGTAATTGTGCAGTCCTTTCCGGGGTAACAATGAGGGAGCCTAAGAATATCGATGTCCCTTTGGCCTCAGCTAAGGTAACAAAGCTGAGGTTGCCAGCCTCGACCATATTTCAAATGTGTTTGGTTTGTGCAGCCCTTTCAAAAGTAACGATTCTTGGAGAGGAACGCCACACCCGTTCATCCCAGGTAGGAGTGCAGATCTTGGCCTTTACAGAAATTGTAGTCTTTCAGGGGTAGCGAGGCAGGGGTCCCGACAGGAGTGCAGCTCACGAGTGAAGTGACTTCTGACTCTTGCTGAGGTATTGAGGCTGAGGTAGCCAGCATTGACCATCACTAAGTTATTGATGCCGAGGTGGCCAGCCTTGGTGATCGGCCAGTTATTTATGCTGAGGTAGTCATCCTTGGCCATTGCCAAGTTGTTTAAGCTGAGGTAGCCAGCCTTGACCATCACAGAGTTATTAATGCTGAGGTGGCCAGTCCTGGCCATCACCAAGATGTTGAACCTGAAGTAGTCAGCCTTGACTATTGCTGAGGTTTTGATGCTGAGGTGGCCAGCCTTGGCCATCACCAATAATTGATGCTGGGGTAGACAGCCTCGGCCATATTGCTAATGTGTTTAATAGGCAGCTCTTTCAAAAGTAAGGATTCTTGGAGTGGAACGCCCCACCCGTTTATCCCCACAGGAGTGCAGCTCTTGGCCTTTACTGAAAGTGTAGTCCTTTCAGGGATAGCGAGGCAGGCATCCTGACAGGAGTGCGGCTCATGAGTGAAGTGACTTCTGGCTCTTGCTGATATATTGAAGCCAAGGTGGCCACCATTGACCATCACCAAGTCTTTGATGCTGAGGTGGCCAGCCTTGACCATCACCAAGATGTTGAAGCTGAGGTAGTCATCCTTGACCATTTCTGAGGTTTTGATGCTGAAGTTGCCAGCCTTGGCCATCGCCAATTAATTGATGCTGGGGTAGCCAGCCTTGACCTTTGCCAAGTTGTTGTTGAAGCTGAGGTAGCCAACATTGACCGTCACAGAGGTATTAATGTTGAGGTGGCCAAACTTGATGATCTCCAAGTTATTTATGCTGTGGTAGCCAGACTTGACCATTGCCAAATTGTTGAAGCTCAGGTAGCATACCTTGACCATTGCTGAGCATTTGATAGTGAGGTGGCCAGCCTTGGACATCATCAACTAATTGATGCTGGGGTAGCCAGCCTTGACCATCACTGACTTATTGAAGCTTTGTTAGCCAACCTTGGCCACTCTGAGTTATTGATGCTGAGGTGGCCAGTCTTGGGCCATTGCAGAGTTATTGATGCTGAAGTGCCTCACCTTTAACATCACTCAGCTATCAATGCTGAGGTGGCCTGCCCTGACCATCACCAAATTGTTGAAGCTGAGGTGACCAGCCTGGGCCATCACCAAGTTTTTGATGCTGAGGTGGCCAGCCTTGACCATCACAGAGTTACTGATGCTGAAGTAACCAGCCTTGGCCACTCTGAGTTATTGATGCTGAGGTGGCCAGCTTGGGCTATTGTGAGTTATTGATGCTGAGATGCCCCACTTTTAACAACACTCAGCTATTAATGCTGAGGTGGCCAGTCTTGACCATCACCAAATTGTTGAAGCTGAGGTGACCAGCCTGGGCTATCACCAAGTTATTGATGCTGAGGTAGCCAGCCTTTAATATCACTGAGCTATTGATTCTGAGGCGGCCCACCTTGACCATTGCTGAGTTATTGAAGCTGTGGTAGCCCAACCTTGGCCACGCTGAGTTTATTGATGCTGAGGTGGCCAGTTTTGGCCATCGCTGTCTGATGAGAATGAGTGAGGTGCGAATACCACTTAAATGAGTATCATGGGGTTTCACATGTAAATCAAGGTTAATAATTGAGGCATTTCCAGGATTAACTTGTCCAACAACCTTAACAGACTTCAAACAAGTCAGCAAAATTTTCAATGAAAGGAACGAGGAGATGAAACATCGTCAAAGTGATAAGTACAAAACACAAATCAAAAAAGTTCTTATACCAGGAAAGATTTAGTCAAAAAACAGAATCAAACAGCAATGTTTTTATTTCGCCTAATCTCAAATACTGAACATGTATTACCAGGACGCTGCACTAAAGGTCTATGCATTATTATGGACACCAGGCATAGGCGGACGATCTGGTCAGAATGGCATAAGGCCAGTTTAACAGACGGACAGGGGGAGACGACTTGCATGGACTGTTTGCTCCTCCGATGCAACAGGTGTCAGTCTCCCTGGGCTATGCTGCCTGCATTGACACCCGCAGGGCAGTCTGGGAATTGCAGTCCTGTTAGACACCCTGGCTGGGGGCCATGGGTGCCACCAGAGGGAGCTGCAGGGACAGACTGTCCCTACTTTAAGGATCTTCCACCTGACCCGGAGGTGCTTTCATTGTGTAGCGCATTAACACTGGAAGTACTGGTCTGATCTAACAGGGCTCTGATACTTCACTTCAGGGAGTCCGAGTGGGGAGTCGGAGGATGAAGCTCACGTGGAGGAGTGAAAGGAGAAGAAGAAAGAGAGGTAGAGAAGAGAGAAAGACATTGATTTAGGAATTGTGAAAATAAAATCCACATGCTTGAACCTGGGGCTTGTGTTGGTATTGGTGTGTTTGAGGGAATGTGGCACTCAAATGGCAATAAAACCCTTTAAAATCGACTTGAAGTAGTTTGATGTACGCATGCCTGCCTGCAGTTCCAAAAGGTGCCCACCAGAGGTCACTGTTCACCACCTGATGAAAATGTGCCGCTGATGAGCAGAAACTGATGAGCTCGACGGCTCCAAGCATTTTGTTTTTCAGTTCTTTGCTTTCATTAAGAATATATGATTATTGCTGTTCCTGGTCTCTTCTCTCACATCTCTCACAAAAAAAGCTGGTCTCCTCGCTATTTCAAAGAGGATTGGCGTCTGGGGGATTGTGGGCTCAGCGAGCTTAGTTTGCAGTCACAGCTCACTGGGAGCCGTGCCTCTGACTTTCATTAAAAATCTCTTCATTTTGGCATGTTCTGCCCGACTGGCACTTTTCTTTCTAAATCAGAGTGGTACACGCAGATGCTCTCTTCACAGATGTGTGGCATTTCTGTGACAGATGTTAAGTTTCAGGTCGGAGGCACAGTTCAGAATTGTAATAAATGTAATACTTTTTTGGGGGGACATGGGGCGGGGGTGGGCATACCATTATCATTTAGTTGAACCAAGTAAAACAAACCTGAAATCTTCAGAGGGGCATTCATCTCTTTTACAAAACAAGACGGAAAATAAAACATATAGTGTGTCAAACACACACGCTTAAGGGACATCTTTGTCAAGTTTCAGGCAGGGCCCCTCTCCCCTCTGCCTGGGTTTTTGTCTATTCTGTTTGTTACTTTTTCTAATATTGTTGTTCATTTAGCTTCTTATTTTCAAAGTATTGTCTTCTGCTGTATTCCTTGTGGGCGGCACGGTGGCGCAGTGGGTAGCGTTGCTGCCTCGCAGTTGGGAGATCTGGGGACCTGGGTTCGCTTCCCGGGTCCTCCCTGCGTGGAGTTTGCATGTTCTCCCCGTGTCTGTGTGGGTTTCCTTCCACAGTCCAAAGACATGCAGGTTAGGTGGATTAGTGATTCTAAATTGGCCCTAGTGTGTGTTTGTGTGTGTCCTGCGGTGGGTTGGCACCCTGCCCGGGATTGGTTCCTACCTTGTGCCCTGTGTTGGCTGGGATTGGCTCCAGCAGACCCCCGTGACCCTGTAGTTAGGAATATAGCGGGTTGGAAAATGGATGGATGGATGTATTCCTTGTGTCTTGTGGGTGATTCCCCGAGAGGGGACCACAGGGGGCTGAGTTACAGACAAAGGAAATCCCAGAGTCCTCGTGGTGGCGATGGTGAGTTCTTCTGTGTCTCTTTCTTTTTTGATTTTCTGTCTTTTTGTAACCCTTTTGCTCTTTTTTTTTTACTTTAGCTCTGGAAATTTCTATTCCAACTGTGTTTTTTGTGGTCTTTCGGAGCTTCTTGTTAAACATAGCCTTGTTTGAATAATAAATGTTTTTGTTTAAAAAGACTAGCTGTGCTACCTGTTTAAGACAGGTTGAAATCTAAATAAGCAATGTAGACCTCAGCATTAACGCTTTCAGTGCACCATGCAATGCAAATGTCTGTGATTGGCATGGGGTTCATAAAAGCAGTGTTAATTCTTGTGATGCGCCATCTGTTGGAATGCAAAATGCAATGCAGTACAATGGGTGACCCTGCACTCTGATCTCCAAAGGTCATGTGAAAAGACAATTTCACATCAGGGATTAATACAGTGTGCCAAATACAAATATATATATATATATATATATATATATATATATATATATATACACAGTATGTATATATGTATATATATATACATATACAGTATATACATATATATATATATATATATATATGTATATATATTAGGATGCACCATCTGTTGGAATGACAAATGCAATGCATATATCTGTTATATACCATTCAGTATGGGATTTGTAAAGCAAGTATTAATGTTTGTGATGCAGCATCTGTTGGAATGACAAATGCAATGCATATATCTGTTATATACCATTCAGTATGGGATTTGTAAAGCAAGTATTAATGTTTGTGATGCAGCATCTGTTGGAATGACAAATGCAATGCATATATCTGTTATATACCATTCAGTATGGGATTTGTAAAGCAAGTATTAATGTTTGTGATGCAGCATCTGTTGGAATGACAAATGCAATGCATATATCTGTTATATACCATTCAGTATGGGATTTGTAAAGCAAATATTAATGTTTGTGATGCACCATATGTTGGAATGACAAATACAATACATATATCTGTTATATACCATTCAGTATGGGATTTGTAAAGCAAGTATTAATGTTTGTGATGCACCATCTGTTGGAATGACAAATACAATACATATATCTGTTATATACCATTCAGTATGGGATTTGTAAAGCAAGTATTAATGTTTGTGATGCACCATCTGTTGGAATGACAAATACAATACATATATCTGTTATATACCATTCAGTATGGGATTTGTAAAGCAAGTATTAATGTTTGTGATGCAGCATCTGTTGGAATGTCAAATGCAATGCAATACAATGGATGACCCTGCACTCTGTCCTCCACAGGTCATGTGAAAAGACAACTTCCCATCAGGAATTAATACAGTGTACCAAATACAAATATATATATGTTACCGCTAAAGCTTGAAAGCCGTTAATATGCACATTACCTAGCTAATCTGCAGATTAACTGATTTGCTCTGTTAAACCACAAATAGGTGTGCTTGTCGCAAAAACCAATTGCTATGTAATTCAAAGTGTCACCAATCTTTAGATTGCACTAATAAGTAAGCATAATTTTATCATATGTTTTGCAAATTCATTTCCTTAATTGTAATAATATTTTAAACCGTTTGATTCTTTGTATTATAGTTTTTTAATTGATTGACGATTGATTCTATCAACTACTTTGTTGATTGTTTGATTGTATTAACTTGATTCTTCAGATATCGAAAAATGAATAAATAACATTATGTTCATTTAAGTATACAGAAACGTTGCTGTTGTTCCAGCAAAGATCTTATTTTCACTTCAACGAGTGCCTAGGAGGTAATGTGCAGATTATCTAGGTAATTTGAGAAATGAAACAATTTTTAACGGATCACCCTAGTTAATCTGCACATTACCTTGATAATCTGTAGAATAACTGATTTCTGCACTTTAGCCGTAACATATATATTAGGATGCACCATCTGTTGGAATGACAATTGCACTGCATTACTATAACTGTTTGTAATGCACCATCTGTTGGAAGGAAAAATGTAATGCATATGTCTGTTATATACAATTCAGTATGGGATTTGTAAAGTGTGATAAAGGTGCTATATTGGTGCCAGACCTGACACAGATAGACACGGAGGCAGACATAAAAGTAAAAGAAAGGTTTATTTTTCTTCAGCTGGGGACCACGTCTTCCCCAAGTTCCCCAGCCCTAACACAGTCCCACAAAAGCACAAACCCAGCACCAAAACAAAAAGCACACTTCTCTCTTCTTCTCCACCACTCCTCCTCCTGGCAAGCGTTCTCCTCCTCCTCCCGACTCTCGCCCCGAGATGTGGCTGCTGGCTCTTCTTATTGCCCACGCAGAAGAGCTCCAGGTGATAACAGCCTGGGCCATCACCAAGTTTTTGATGCTGAGGTGGCCAGCCTTGACTATCACCAAATTGTGGAAGTTGAGGTGACCAGCCTGGGCCATCACCAAGTTTTTGATTCTGAGGCGGCCAGCCTTGACCATCACCGAGTTACTGATGCTGAAGTAGCCAGCCTTGAACATCAATGAGTTATTGAAGCTGAGGTTGCCAGCCTTGGCCATCACTGAGTTATTAAATCTGAGGTGGCCAGCTTGGGCCATTGCCGAGTTATTGATGCTGAGGTGCCCCACCTTTAACATCACTCAGCTATTAATGCTGAGGTGGCCAGCCTTGAGCATCACCAAATTGTTGAAGCCTGGGCCATCACCAAGTTTTTGATGCTGAGGTGGCCAGCCTTGACCATCACCAAATTGTGGAAGCTGAGGTGACCAGCCTGGGCCATCACCAAGTTTTTGATGCTGAGGTGGCCAGCCTTGACCATCACCAAATTGTGGAAGCTGAGGTGACCAGCCTGGGCCATCACCAAGTTTTTGATTCTGTGACGGCCAGCCTTGACCATCACAGAGTTACTGATGCTGAAGTAGCCAGCCTAGAACATCAATGAGTTATTGAAGCTGAGGTTGCCAGCCTTGGCCATCACTGAGTTATTAATGCTGAGGTGGCCAAAAAGTAAAAGACTTCCCCGTGTTCCCCAGCCCTAACACAGTCCCACAAAAGCACAAACCCAACACCAAAACAAAAATCACACTTCTCTCTTCTTCTCCACCACTCCTCCCTGGCAAGTGTTGTCCTCCTCCTCCCTACTCTCGCCCCGAGTAGTGGCTGCTGGCTCTTCTTATAGCCCACCCAGAAGAGCTCCAGGTGATAACTGACCTTATTCAGGCTGCACTTCTGGGTGTGGCTGCAACATAGTCCACACAGGCTCAGAAGCCATGCAACTCCCCCTGGTGGTGGCCTCGGAGCCCAACAGGGATGAGCTCGGGTGTTTGACAAATGCGGCCCTGATGTAACCCAGGGGGGCTGCCACCAAGTGTTCGGGGGGAAGTAAGTGGCATCCCATGGCCGTTCCCCCAGATTCAGTGCCAGAAGGGCGTCTTTGCCAGGCATGGGCCCCAGCCGTCCGCCACAAAAGCAAGTATTAATGTTTGTGATTCACCATCTATTGAAATGACAACGCAGTGCATTACTTAAAATGTTTGTCAATTTTCAGTGGAGGATAAAAAAAAGCAGTATGGTGGCTCAGCGATTGGCTACAGAGTAGGAGCTGTAAGGAAACTCCTGTGAACCAACTTAGAGTCTGATTGTTTCGGCTAGAGGCATTATTAAGTGGATCGTGGGCTCCTGAATATTTTGGGTAGGGGGTTTATTAAGTAGGGCGGCACGGTGGTGCAGTGGGTAGCGCTGCTGCCTTGCAGTTAGGAGACCCGGGTTCGCTTCTTGGGTCCTCCCTGTGTGGAGTTTGTATGTTCTCCCCGTGTCTGCGTGGGTTTCCTCCGACAGTCCACAGACATGCAGGTTAGGTACATTGGCAATCCTAAACTGTCCCTAGTGTGTGTGTGCCCTGTGGTGGGCTGGCACCCTGCCCGGGGTTTGTTTCCTGCTTTGCACCCTGTGTTGGCTGGGATTGTAGTTAGGATACAGCGGGTTGGATAATGGGTGGATGCAGAGGAGAGATGCTGTGTATATTGGAAGAAGGATGCTAAGGATAGAGCTTCCAGGGAAGAGAAGAAGTGGACGGCCTAAGAGAAGGTTTATGGATGTGGTGAGAGAGGACATGCAGGTGATGGGTTTGACAGAACAAGATGACGAGGACAGAAAGATATGGAAGAAGATGATCTGCTGTGGCAACCCCTAACAGGAGCAGCCAAAAGAAGAAGAAGAAGAAGAAGAAGAAGAAGTACAAGCAGAGATGGAGAAGAGTGTGGTGAGCTGGCCATCTTTTCTTCAGTGTGCAGATGTGAGATGTCTTTGCCCTGAGTAACTGTGGTAAGGTGTAAATGAGGGAGAGGAGAACCAAAGAATAGTTGGGGTGCCAGTCAAGCCATCCCGTTTACTGCCAAAGTCCAAAACAATGAAAATAAAGTGAGCATGCAGTGGCACAACAGCATTAAGGTGTCACAGATGCTTTCTTAGTCTCTCTAAAGCAGGTCAGGCTCAGGGAGATCTGTCATGTGGGACTGTGTTCTCCTGGGAGCCCTGAGATTTATGTCGTCTGGACCAGAAGAGGTGTGGTTTATCTGAACAGGGACGTGGCTTAAGTGTCCTCACTTGGGCAGCTTCTCAGAACCATGGAGGAAAAAAATGACAGCATTGTTAGCATTGGGGCCCCCTCCTGTCCTGGTGGGGTACTGCATACTTTATATGAGCCTGGAAGGTGATCTTGAGGTGCCCAATCATGAGAATGTGAGGAAAGAAAGCCGGGGAAAGGAATTGGATTAGTTTTCAATGATTTCTATCTATTTTTTGCACCCTCGTTTTGGAGTGTGTTATTGCACCAGCTTTGTTTGATTTATCATGTAATGCGGTGTTTCCCAACCTGTGTGGTGTCCACTGTAACTAGGATCAGGGTCTTCCTAGTTCCCCTCCTTGAATTTAGCGTAACCCGTTCTGTGAATTTAGCCCAGTCATCTGAGTGGGGTGGTCCCCTTCAGTGAATCAAGCTGTAGATTGTCAAAGCACCGCATGATCACCAGAGTATCAGAGTGTTAGATGACTCGAGCACGATCATCAATGTTTGGTAAATTGAGCACGACCATTATAGTGGGGTTTGAGGAAGTCATGTAGGGTTGGCTGTGATCCACCTATGATGCTTCTGCTGTGAATTGAGTGTGTTTTTTTCCTCCGTGCTCGACGAATGCCCACCAGATAAGTAGATAGACAGTGTGGTGGACAGCCAGGGCCCTGCCCAGGATACCTTTGGAATGGACGGACCTGGGGAGAAAGTATTATCTCCCCCTGATCACTGGATGGCAGTCCACCTGGGTTGCTACGGAGGGAATGCTGGGACTTGGAGTTTTGTCACTCTGCCCTGTTGAGTTCTGAGGGAGCCAACGGGGGGGGGGGGGGGGGGGGGGGAGGGTTTACCTGCTTCATTGGGCTCCCATTTTACCCAGAGGTACTTCCAGACCAAGCCTACAGGACACCCAAAGTACTCCTGGGTATTACACAAAAGCAGCCGGCTGCCATTGCTTCAAGAGGGGGGCGAGAAGACAATGCTTGCTGGAGGAGGAGTGGAGGCAGTTAGAGAGAAAGAAGATAAAGACAAAGGGCTGCACAGTGTGCTTCTATGTGCTTTGTGACTGCACTTTATTGTTGTTTTGTGCTGTGGCTTGTGGGAAATGCTTAAGGGAAGAGTTTCCCTCAACAGAATAATAGCCTGAGTTGTATTGGATTTATCTGGGTCAGGTTTGGGGAGTTGGTGCACCCCCTTGCAGGCCATAATAGATAGAAATGTATTTACCCTCAGGGGGTAATTTGGCTTTTTACAGAAGCTCTTTAAATAAATACTTACATAAATCTATATATATAAAATTCTTTTCACATTTAAAACGGAAATTACGCATGACCACGCGATATGGAAATTGCGTATGAAAAGGAAATTACGTATGACCATGCGATATGGAAATTGAGTATGAAAAGGAAATTACATATGACCACGCGATATGGAAATTACGTATGAAAAGGAAATTACGTATGACCACGCGATATGGAAATTGCGTATGAAAAGGAAATTACGTATGGCCACGCGATATGGAAATTACATATGAAAAGGAAATTACGTATGACCATGCGATATGGAAATTACGTATGGAAAGGAAATTACGTATGACCACGCGATATGGAAATTACATAGGAAAAGGAAATTCCGTATGACCACGCGATATGGAAATTGCGTATGAAAAGGAAATTACGTATGACCACGCGATATGGAAATTACATAGGAAAAGGAAATTACGTATGACCACGCGATATGGAAATTGCGTATGAAAAGGAAATTACGTATGACCACGCGATATGGAAATTATGTATGAAAAGGAAATTACGTATGACCACGTGATATGGAAATTGCGTTTGAAAAGGAAATTAAGTATGACCACGCGATATGGAAATTACGTATGAAAAGGAAATTACGTATGACCACGCGATATGGAAATTGCGTATGAAAAGGAAATTACGTATGACCACGCGATATGGAAATTACGTATGAAAAGGAAATTATGTATGACCACGCGATATGGAAATTACGTATGAAAAGGAAATTACGTATGGCCACGCGATATGGAAATTACGTATGAAAAGGAAATTACGTATGACCACGCGACATGGAAATTACGTATGAAAAGGAAATTACGTATGACCACGCGATATGGAAATTACATAGGAAAAGGAAATTCCATATGACCACGCGATATGGAAATTGCGTATGAAAAGGAAATTACGTATGACCACGCGATATGGAAATTACGTATGAAAAGGAAATTACGTATGACCACGCGATATGGAAATTGCGTATGAAAAGGAAATTACGTATGACCACGCGATATGGAAATTACGTATGAAAAGGAAATTACGTATGACCACGCGATATGGAAATTACGTATGAAAAGGAAATTACGTATGACCACGCAATATGGAAATTACATAGGAAAAGGAAATTACGTATGACCACGCGATATGGAAATTGCGTATGAAAAGGAAATTACGTATGACCACGCGATATGGAAATTGCGTATGAAAAGGAAATTACGTATGACCACGCGATATGGAAATTACGTATGAAAAGGAAATTACGTATGACCACGCGATATGGAAATTTCGTATGAAAAGGAAATTACGTATGACCACGCGATATGGAAATTGCGTATGAAAAGGAAATTATGTATGACCACGTGATATGGAAATTGCGTATGAAAAGGAAATTACGTATGACCACGCGATATGGAAATTACGTATGAAAAGGAAATTACGTATGACCACACGATATGGAAATTACGTATGAAAAGGAAATTACATATGACCACGCGATATGGAAATTACATATGAAAAGGAAATACGTATGACCACGCGATATAGAAATTACGTAGGAAAAGGAAATTACGTATGACCACACGATATGGAAATTACGTATGACCACGCAATATGGAAATTACGTATGAAAAGGAAATTATGTATGACCAAGAAGTACACCTCGTGTCGTCCTCTCCCAGCTCTCCCCTCTGGACTACAGCGCTGACCCGTCCGCTGCCAGGCGCGTTCTGACAGAGAAGTTTTATTTATTCATCCACATGACTGTCGCAGAAACTGCCACGTTGTAACTTTTTTTTTAGTTGGCAGTACTTGAAAGTAGAAGAGATGAGGAAAACAGCTTTGCGTCTTTGTACTTTTTAACTGCGGCGAGCTGTAAACAATGTGCGTGAGAACAAAGTGGACGCTGGGAGGCGCGGAATGTCGGGCTGCTCCGCTGAGTCGAGAGCTTCGCAGTTTCGGGCAGCGTCCTCCTGGGAGAGTGGAAATCTTTGTGAATGAGTGTAATCGGCGTCATCGAAGCAGGACTCTGTTTGTAAATTACCCTGCATGACTACTTACTGTCCCTTAAGGTGAGTTTGTGTAACTAAAACCCCACAACATTCAAGGTTCCTTTTGTGGTGAATTATTTTAATAAGTAAATCACAGGCACGTAGTGCAAGGTTGTCAGGCAGAAATTTGGACGATCACATAGAAAATGTAATTTCTATACCACAGAGGTCGTGTAGCGCCTTTCACAAGTTATCTACTACCGAGAGATGATCCAAATACATTTTAGCTGCTGTTAGTACTACTTACCTGTTGTGTTATAGCGCCCTTAAAATGTAGTTTACCCCCAAACCACTCCAGTTGTGCTCAATTTATTCCATCCATCCATTTTCCAACCCGCTGAATCCGAACACAGGGTCACGGGGGTCTGCTGGAGCCAATCCCAGCCAACACAGAGCACAAGGCAGGAACCAATCCTGGGCAGGGTGCCAGCCCACCGCAGGCTCAATATATTGTACTTCTTAAATATTAATGTTTTACTGTTTAATAACTTATAGACTATATTTTATTTTTTCCCTTGCACTCAGTGAGTGAAGCCTCTGTGTAATCAACTAGTAGGTAGATAAATAAATACACACACACTTTGGTCTGAACACAAACTTCAAAAATTAAACTAATCCATAACATTATCCTTGACAAGGACGATCCAACTCCTAACACCACCTCAACCACAATTAGAGTCTTCCTCAGTACCTCTGTGCTGCCATCCTTCCCTTTGACCAGCAGTAAAATATCTGAATATGTACATGTGGTGGGCTACGATCAACATGACTCTGGGCGGAGATTTTGACAATCACTCAAATAATTATTTTCTATTTTTCCATATGACTTGTTTGTCTCAGTTCTCTCACTCTGGTCATTCGGCTACTACTCCAGATGCCCAGAGTCCAAGCTATGTGCAAAGATGCATGGGCATCACACCTGAACAGCGGGTGGCGTCCAACTCCATGAAGAAAACCGAAGCGGTGAGGATTCCATCCAAAGCTGGGGATAGAGAGACAGCAGTGCAAGGAGGGCCGAGACACTAAAGGGATTGGTGAGGGTGGGCAGCGGTGAGCCTAGGACTGGCATTTTCCACTAAGGCACCCTAATATGAATGTTCTCCTTCATGGTTCAATGGCCTGGAGACAGCAGCTAATTAGAGTCTGTCCCTGTATAATGAAAGCAGACATCAAGAGCCTCCGTTTGTCAGAGTTTAGTGCTCTTTGGCCCTCTAAGAGATTGCCGAGATGATATTTATTATTGGTCAGCGGAATGGACTCAGACAGAATGAACTTGAATACACTAATAAAATGGAGAATTGAGGAGAAAAATCCGCCTTGTAATGTCCAATTATTCTTATTTTACACAAGCCTAATGGAATTGTTTTTGCTCTCCTAGTGACTGGTGGGAAATGAACTGCCGAACACAATCACGTCTTACTCCTTCCCAGGCTCCCTAAAGCTAACAATTCTCTGAAGTGATTATCCAGCCCACTGAAGAAATACATGTTTTAAATTAGTACTGGGAGTTGATTAGCATGTATAATGGTAGCTACATTGCCTGTGTCTATATATATATATATATATATATATATATATTTAGATGTTTTATTGCTTGTCAAAGGGCAGAATGGTGACACAGCAGGTGTCAGCAGTGGGATCGTCCTCGTGGAGGATACTGTTATGGATTAGTTTCACTTTTTAATTTTATGAGACGCTCCCTCCAGTCTTTTTATATTTATTTCAGGCTATTTGTGGTTCTCTGCGGTGGGTTGGCACCCTGCCCGGGATTGTTTCCTGCCTTGTGCCCTGTGTTGGCTGGGATTGGCTCCAGCAGACCCCCGTGACCCTGTGTTCGGATTCAGCGGGTTGGAAAATGGATGGATGGATGGATTTGTGGTTCTGTACATCTGAGAACACAAATCTGGCATTTACTTGAAAATTAAAAATGTTTTTCATGGAGTTAGGAAATAAATGATTTACATTATTATTTACAAATATTAGCATGTATAATAGTAGCCACATTGCCTGCATGTATATAGTTAGATAATTTACTGCTGGTCAAAGGGTAGAATGGTGGCACAGCAGTCGGTGCTGCTGCAGGCACTGAGGTGGACCCTGATCGTGGCTACAGTGGTGACAATATTACGGATTAGTTTCATATTTGCTTTTTATGAGACATTCCATCCAATCTTTTATGGTTGTTTGGGTCTGTTTGTAGTTCTGTACACCAGAAAACACAAATATAACATTTATTTGTAAATTAAATTTTTTTTTCATGGAGTTATGAAATAAATGTTTTAAATTATTTTTTTTTTTACAAATGATTAGCATGGTAGTCACACTGTCTGTTTGTATATATTGTCAAACACATGCACATGGGAGGCAGCTAAAGGGCTTTGAATGAGAGTAATTGTGAGCCAGACTGGGAGGTGGTGGAGTGATTTGACTCTTTTTCTCACTTCTCTGCAGACCAGGCCTGGCCCGGATGATGTCACTTCCAATTCCGACCACTTTGATGATGTCACTTCTGGTCCCACCTCTATTGACATCACTTCCGACCACTTTGATGACATCACTTCCAATTCTGACCACTTTGATGATGTCACTTCTGGCTCCGCCTCTATTGACATCACTTCCAATTCTGACCACTTTGATTATGTTACTTCTGTCCCCACCTCTACTGACATCACTTCTGATTCCGACCACTTTGATAACGTCACTTCTGGCCCCTTCTCTATTGACATCACTTCCAATTCTGACCACTTTGATTATGTTACTTCTGTCCCCACCTCTACTGACATCACTTCCGATTCCGACCACTTTGATGACGTCACTTCTGGCCCCGCCTCTATTGACATAATTTCCGATTCTGACCACTTTAATGATGTCACTTCTGGCCCCACCTCTACTGACATCACTTCTGATTCCAACCACTTTGATGATGTCACTTCTGGCCCCGCCTCTATTGACATCATTTCCGATTCTGACCACTTTGATGATGTCACTTCTGGCCCCGCCTCTATTGACATCACTTCCAATTCCGACCATTTTGATCATGTCACTTCTGACCCCTTCTCTATTGACATCACTTCCGATTCCGACCACTTTGATGACGTCACTTCTGGCCCCGCCTCTATTGACATAATTTCCGATTCTGACCACTTTAATGATCATGTCACTTCTGGCCCCACCTCCACTGACATCACTTCTGAGTCCAACGACTTTGATGACGTCACTTCTGGCCCCGCCTCTAATGACATCATTTCCGATTCTGACCACTTTGATGATGTCACTTCTGGCCCCACCTCTACTGACATCACTTCCGATTCCGACCACTTTGATGACGTCACTTCTGGCCCCGCCTCTATTGACATAATTTCCGATTCTGACCACTTTAATGATGTCACTTCTGGCCCCACCTCTACTGACATCACTTCTGATTCCAACCACTTTGATGATGTCACTTCTGGCCCCGCCTCTATTGACATCATTTCCGATTCTGACCACTTTGATGATGTCACTTCTGGCCCCGCCTCTATTGACATCACTTCCAATTCCGACCATTTTGATCATGTCACTTCTGGCCCCTTCTCTATTGACATCACTTCCGATTCCGACCACTTTGATGACGTCACTTCTGGCCCCGCCTCTATTGACATAATTTCCGATTCTGACCACTTTAATGATCATGTCACTTCTGGCCCCACCTCCACTGACATCACTTCTGAGTCCAACGACTTTGATGACGTCACTTCTGGCCCCGCCTCTAATGACATCATTTCCGATTCTGACCACTTTGATGATGTCACTTCTGGCCCCACCTCTACTGACATCACTTCCGATTCCGACCACTTTGATGACATCACTTCTGGCCCTGCCTCTATTGACATCACTTCTGGTTCTGGTCCATTTCATGAAATCACTTCCTGTACCTGTCTTTAAAACCGCCATTTTGTTCATATCAAGTCAGTTCTGAGCTGGACTCAAACATATACACAACTCTTCGCTATTTTACAGCCAAAATAATAATATATGGGTGGCTGCCCCAAACCTTTTTTGTTGCTTCTTTTGTTGAGTTTGTTACAATATTTAGATATTTTACTGCTGGTGAAAGGGCAGAATGGTGGCACAGCAGTCAGTGCTGCTGCAGGCACTGAGGAGGACTCTGATCATAGCTACAGTGGTGTCAGCAGTGGGATCATCCTGGTGGAGAATAATGTTATGGATTGGTTTCATTTTTGAATTTTATGAGGCATTCCCTCCAATCTTTTTATATTATTTGGGGCTATTTGTGGTTCTATACATCTGAGAACACAAATCTAGCATTTATTTGTAAATTAAAAATGTTTTTCATGGAGTTAAGAAATAAATGTTTTAAATTATTATTTACAGATAATTAGTATGTACAATGGTAGCCACATTGCCTATCCATATTACTAACTGAGAATGCTAAACTGGATGGACGCAGGGACATCCGGCCATGGGCCGTAGCCGCAAAAAGACGTACTGCGCAGGCGGTGCATACAACGCGCATAGGAAACTCCGGGAGAAAAAATGTCTCGGATCAAAAAACGCAAAGCTCAAGTAACCCCATTACAGAGACGTGCCCAAATGGACAGACACAATGAACGTAGACGCATACAGCGCGCGTCTCAAAGTGCTGCATCGAAACAAGCACGATTTCAAACCGAAAGAGCTCGCGTCTCAGACATACAAAAAAGGGAGCGAAGAGACAGAATAAATGAACGCAGACGTGTACAACGCGCATATGAACTGCCAGAAAACAAGCAAGCAAGACTCCAAAAGCAGAAAGCTCAACTGACCGACATACAAAAACGGACAAGGCTCGATACAAACAATGCACGCCATAGAGTGAAACGGACTTTTCGCAAAGCGGAGGCGAATCAATTAAAAGTAAAAAATAGCGCGTCACAAATAATGGACATGCAACAACGCGGCACTCAAACGCCACAAGCAAAACATGCCCGTCGTGGACATCAACACCAGACGTCTGCTAAACTCTTACGCCAGTTGGCTGACAACGCCTTTAATAATGAGTCCACTATTGAGGAAAATTCATTGGGATTAATGAATGTCATTTGCAATCATTGTCATTCACTTAACTTCCCAGAAGAAACAACTGGCAATACAAATAATGAATTTACACGTTGTTGTCAAAAGGGGCAGATTAGACTGCCTCCTTTACATTCATATCCTGAATATCTACAGAACCTTCTAACTGTGCCTGAAAGTAAAAACTTTATGAACTGCATTAGATCCTACAATAGTTCATTTGCTTTTGCATCTACCGGAGTACATATCAGGCCACCAAAAGGCAATGGCCCATACTGCTTTCGCATATGTGGTTAACACAACGCACTATATTATGTCCAAAAAATATTAATGTTAATCACATTAATAACCAGGTCATTTCATTACTTCCTGGAGAGACACGGCTCTTTCTAAGCTCTGACAAAGTTGACTCTGATGACGACAATGAACATCTGAATTTCCCCTTAGAATATTTGAACACTATTAACCCGGCCGGATGACCACAACACAACCTTACCCTTAAAAACGGAACAATAATCATGCTATTAAGAAACCTTAACACTAAACAGGGTTTATGCAATGGCACACGGTTAGTCGTCAACACCATAACACACGATGTTATTCAAGCGACAGTTCTTACAGGATCACATGCTAACAATACTGTTCTCATTCCTAGAATTGACCTTACGAGTTCTGACCTAGAATTACCTTTTACATTGAAACGCCGACAGTTCCCCATTAAACCTGCATTTGCCATGACCATTAACAAATCACAAGGACAAACCATGGACAAGGTTGGCATCTACCTCTCTGAACCCGTTTTTGGACATGGACAACTTTATGTTGCCTTCTCACGTGTTCGACGTTCATCTGACGTTAAAAGTTAAAGTTATAAATGATCCATGCCAAGGAAGACTCATTCAAGGACAAGACACCATCTTTACTACTAATGTTGTATACAAAGAAATATTCCAATAAAACATTACTCTATGCCAAACACTCTATTTTTTATTTCTATAGGCATCATCCAAACCTGCACACTATTCTATATCTAATTCATACATCTCACTCTTTGTCATGCCCCAATGCCAGGGGTTGGCGAGCGAAGCGAGCAGGGGGCGGAGCCCCCTAGTATGTATATAGTTAGATAATTTACTGCTGATCAAAGGGCAGCATGGTGGCACAGCAGTCAGTGCTGCTGCAGGCACTGAGGAGGACCCTGATTGTGGCTACAGTGGTGTCAGCAGTGGGATCATCCTGGGGGAGGAATATTAAGAGACGTTCCCTCCAATCTTTTATGGTTATTTGGGGCTGTTTGTGATTCTGTACATTGGAGAACACAAATCTAACATTTATTTGTAGATTCAGAATGTTTTTCAAGAAACTAAGAAATACATCTTTTACATTGAAGGTATGTATATTTAGATTTTTTTTAACAGTGGTCAAAGAATAGAAAGGTGGCACAGCAGCCAGTGCTGCAGGCACAGAGGAGGACCCTGATCTTGGTTATGTTAAGTTGAACTTGTTTTTTTTCAACAGTGCCTCGTTCTTTTGGTGCAATTTTATGTTCTAATTGTGTATCACGATTGTGGTGTTAGTTTTTTGCAATTATAACATACTTTTGCAGTTATTATTTCTCTTTTTTCATTAAACACCACCATCTTGGATGGGTATAGTTGGCGTCATTGTTGTTCCAGGGCCACTCTAGTGAGAGAATCATCTTTAACCTGTAATAAGAAGACAAAGACTCGCATAAAGGTTTGGGGTTTTTAGCCCCGTATACTGCAACAAAAATCGTCTCCAGTTATACAAAAGCTCAAAAGACCCTGAAGGGAGGGAGGATGGACAGTTTATATCAGGCATGTCAAACTCACTACCACTGGTGGGCCGCTCCGACTGCCATATGTGCATCAGCGGGCCGCACTGTAACATACTGAAAACTTTAAAAAATGTAACACTTAAAGTTTAAAGAAAAGCAACTTATTTCCATACAATCTCTGTACAACAGCGTACAATTAGAGTCTTAGCCTCTTAGCTAGGCCCTTATATTATTATATTATATTCATTATATTCATTGCTTATATAGGAGTCTTACAGTGTGAGATTTATTTCTTTTGTCCCGACACTTGGCATCTCTTGTTAGTAACCAGTTCATCGATATCAGGCTTGAAATCTTGTGCAGCTGCAACTTTTATGAGGGATGAAAGGTGCTCGACGGTAAGTCTTGAGCGATGTGGGGTTTTGGTAGCTCTCATTATCGAAAACAATTGTTCACAAAGGTAAGTGCTTCCGAACATAGACAGTACTCTCGATGCCAACTTACGGATCTGCACATACGAGGGTGGCAGGTAACGATACAAGCCTGGCACACCAACTTCATTGTATTTTGCCTTCAGAATAGAATCGGACTGCAGTTCAGTCAACTCCATTTGGATATTCTCAGGCGCATTCTCAACATTGTAAGAGTATGGGGACGTAAACAGCGCAAAGTCCTGTTCGTGTGAACTGAAATTACAAAAACACTCACTGAATTCATTGCTCAATAATTCAAGTTGGAAAACAAATCCTCCAAAAATCAAATTTTACTTTACTAAGTTTACTTCAAAGTTTATATTGTAAAATAAGCAGATATGCAAAATGCCCCCTGACCTACACTAATTTTACAAATTCAAAATCACAAAAATATGTTAATAAACAACTCAGCAACTTCTCGCGTCCACTTCAGATCTTCAGCTGTAGTCTGCACTAACTGTTCGTTACAATACTAGCACAAAATTACATAAAACTAGAGTAAAAAAACGTGAAAATATGCAAGCTATTACTACTCGTGATGGTCACTTCTGCCCAGTGGCCAGTCTCAGCAGCCCAGCCAGTAGTGTACCCTGCTAGGGGCGGCTCTAGGCTTGTGGCGGCCCTGGGCAGAGAAAGAATCAGTGGCCCCTTCGCCTGGCAATGTCAATATGGTATCTTATGCACGTCGGATGGCCACATCCATTGCGGACATTGCATAGCCGCCTCGTGCTCATGACACACTTCTATATGCACATGTCCATAACCTGAAAACCAAGTGGCGGCCCATGATTTTCTCATTACGGCAGAACATTATAATACTACATATAGCTTACTGCTCCGACTCGAGCGACATTAGTAAATACAGCGTACTAATTAACAAGAAACACAATGTTTTTCTGCCACATTGCCGTCAGCTGTGTCGTTATTTTCTCTTTCTGTTTTATATTCAATATATATTGGCGTGGCGGCCTTGTGCAGGTGCACAGTTTGCACATGCCTAAGGCCGCCCCTGCTGCCCGCTGCTGCAGCCTAGCACCACAGTTGTGATGTTGCGGCTCATTAACATTGGACAAGGCTTGTGGCTATACTAGCAGATGACGTTTCCGGTACCGTAATGCCATGGGAAAACGCGCTTTTGTCAGAAGGCAGAAGTAAGAAAAGTCAGTAAGTAACGCCGAAGATGCAGAATGATTCAATCACAAACGATAGTAATCATTTTGTACAAGTTTATTGCTAACTAGGATCTGTCATGTGGGCCGCACAGATTTTTGTTGTGGGCCACATGCGGCCCGGGGACCGTGTGTTTGACATGCCTGGTTTATAGTACAGGACCGGAAATTAAACTGTGGAATGCTGGGAGAATCGTGGTGGAGTATGGGGGTATGATGTCATCAATGGGGAAGCAGAGGGAAGAAAGGAACCCGGAAGTGTGCGTCCTCTTAAAGTCATCCGGGCGATCTTTACGGGTGGTGGTGTCCCGGTCTTTCTGAGGAAGCAAAGAGATAGAGATTAGTACGCTGCCGTTGTCCCCCTGCGGAACTTGTCACGATGCAAAACGGGTCGTTAAGCTGCTCCCCAAGCGCTCGTGCGTGACAAACCAATTATGCATTGGGGAAAAAAAGTCGCTCAGGAAGCTCACTTCTCTATTCGAGCAGACAGATTCCACCACAAATCTTTTTGGATCTCTCACTCAACATTTCAGAAAAGGAGTGGAAAGTAGCAATGCAGAGAATTCACTTGAGCTCCATATGCACAAAGCATAGAATTATTCAACTCAAAATTATATATCGAGTGTATCTGCCTCGTTTAAAATTGTCCAAAATGTTTCCAGGGGAAGAGCCAACCTGAGAACATTGCAATCGAGCTCAGGCCTCACTGGGCCACATGCTCTGGGTGTGCCCCAAATTAACAACATTCTGGACCAAAATTTTAAATGAGACACACAGACAGCCTGGGCTGTCACAATCCCTCCTAACCCACTAACAGCTGAGAAGTTTTCATCTGTGGCACCTCTGCACCTTTTTCCCCACTCTCTCAAACGTACGGCATTTTTATTGTCTGGAAAACATTTGGGATTAAATCACTTAGAGATCTGTACATTGACAACTTCTTTGCATCCTACGAACAATTACACTCCAAATGTAACTTTCCAGTAACACATTTCTTTCACTACGTTCAAATCGGAAACTTTGTTAAACAAAATCTGCCCGATTTCCCTCACCTCCCACCTAACTTTATACCGGAAGAAATACTGATCAGTCTTGAGAACTCAGATATACATATATGTATATATATGTATATATTTCTGTAATATATAAAAACATTTTACAGCCCCTCCCTTTCAAAGATCCCAGAGTACAGTGGGAAAAGAATGAGAAAAGGAGTGGAAAGCAGCAATGCAGAGAATTCACTCGAGCTCCATATGTGCAAAGCATACAATTATCCATCCTGCTATATCCTAACTACAGGGTCCTGGTGGTCTGTTGGATCCAATCCCAGCCAACACAGGGCACAAGGCAGGAAACAAACTCCAGGCAGGGCGCCAGCCCACTGCAGGGCACACAGACACACACTAGGAACAATTTAGGATCGCCAATGCACCTAACCTGCGTGTCTTTGGACTGTGGGAGGAAACCCATGCAGACACGGGGAGAACATGCAAACTCCACACAGGGAGGACCCGGGAAGTCCTGCCTGGGGTTTGTTTCCTGCCTTGCGCCCCATGTTGGCTGAGATTGGCTCCAACAGACCCCTGTGACCCTGTAGTTTGGATACAGCAGGTTGGATAATGGATGGATGGATGTTATGTTTACATGCCAACGTTCTTGTCCATACGTACATCCTTACTCTTACTTGTTCATATTTGCATGGTGGAATTGCCTTAAAGAATTACACATACAATACATGTTGACACCATTTACATGCTATTTTGCACTGTTTCTTATAGAATTTAGTCTATAGACTGTTTGTTACAGCCTCTCCCTGACGTGCCTCTCTCCCCAAAGTCGTTTTTGCTAGATATATTTCATATTTAATAATAATAATTCTTTGCATTTATATAGCGCTTTTGTCACAGCTCAAAGTGCTCAGCAATTTAAGGTTAAGGGCCTTGCTCAAGGGCCCAACAGAGCAGAGTCCCTTTTTTCATTTTATGGGATTCGAACCGGCAACCTTCGGATTGCCAGTGCAGATCCCTAGCCTCAGAGCCACCACTCCACCTATTTAAACTAGTCGTACCCCGCGGCTTTACCCACATAGTAGTGAAACAGAACAGCGAGGAGGGCCCTGCACGGCTCCCCACTCCTGATGTCACACTTCCCCTTTCCCTCGGCCTGCAGCCTCTGTCTCAGATTAGTGCGAATATATATCGCCCCTGCAAGCGAACTATAAATCTTAGCACAATGAGAGAAGTCGCAAAATCAACCGGAATGTTCAAGCAAATTCTAGAAAAAAACATGGAAGTCCGTTAAGTATTTGTCTTGTTCGCTAGCTAAGTGAATGTAAGGTACACACCCCGAGGCTGGCACGTGACTGAGGAGGACCCTCCGCCTCGGCCTGCTGTGTGCCTCTCAGATAAATCGGTACCACAAGTGAACTATGATTCTTAGCGTGATGAGAGAAGTCGCAAAATCAACCGGAATGTTCAAGCAAATTCTAGAAAAAAAAACGATCTAAAGCCATTAAGTAGTTCTTTTGGTTACGACCAAAAAGTCTGCCAAACTTTTGCATCTGTTCACAACCACACACTCGGGTGATGAACAAGCCAGTTTCCCTTCCGGTTTGTATGCACGTTTTCAATCTCTCCCTGTGCAGCAAGTGAGCAAGAGAGAGAGAGCGAGCGAGCGAGCGTATATATATATTTACATACAGTTTGTACAGTCCGGAACGGATTAATTGTATTTATATACAATCCTATGGGGGAAATTACTTCGGGTCACGACCAAATCGGTTTATGACCAGAGTTTTGGAACGAATTATGGTCGTGACCCGAGGTTCCACTGTATATGGAGATATAGGTATTTGTATATTTAGTATATATGTGCAGTTATATGTATGGATATTAAATTATTTATTCCCCCCTCCCATTCATCCTCTTGTGTTCTGTCTGAAGTGCTGTCTGATTGTGCTGTTGTCCTGTTGTTTTGTACGTTGCACCTTCGGTCCTGGAGGACGTTATTTTGTCTTACTGTGTAGTTTAATGTATGCATTATGTACAGCATGAAGTTATGGGAAAGAGTAGTGGAAGCTCGGTTAAGAAGTGAGGTGATGATTAGTGAGCAGCAGTATGGTGTCATGGCAGGAAAGAGCACCACAGATGTGATGTTTGCTCTGAGGACGTTGATGGAGAAGTTGAGAGAAGGCCAGAAGGAGTTGCATTGCATCTTTGTGGACCTGAAGAAAGCATATGACAGAGTGACTGAGAGGAGCTGTGGTATTGTATGAGGAGTTGGGAGTGGCAGAGAAGTACGTAAGAGTTGTACAGGATATGTACGAGGGGAGTGTGACAGTGGTGAGGTCTGTGTTAGGAGTGACGGAGGTGGGATTACATCAGGGATCGGCTCTGAGCCCTTTCTTATTTGTAATGGTGATGGACAGGTTGACAGATGAGATTAGACAGGAGTCCCTGTGGCCTGTGATGTTTGCTGATGACATTGTGATCTGTAGCGATAGTAGGGAGCAGGTTGAGGAGACCCTGGAGAGGTGGAGATATGAGAGGAGAGGAATGAAGGTCAGTAGGACCACCAAGACAGAATACATGTGTGTGAATGAGAGGGAGGTCAGTGGAATGGTGAGGATGAGGGGAATAGAGCTGGTGAAGGTGGATGAGTTTAAATACTTGGGATCAACAGTACAGAGTAATGGGGATTGTGGGAGAGAAGTGAAGTAGAGAGTGCAGGCAGGGTGGTGTGGGTGGAGAAGAATGTCAGGAGTGATTTGTGACAGACGGATATCAGCAAGAGTGAAAGGAAAGGTCTACAGGACGGTAGTGAGACCAGCTATGTTATATGGGTTGGAGACGGTGGCACTGACCACAAAGCAGGAGACAGAGCTGGAGGTGGCAGAGTTAAAGATGCTAAGATTTGCACTGGGTGTGACAAGGATGGACAGGATTAGAAATGAGGACATTAGAGGTCATTGGGAGACAAAGTCAGAGAGGAGAGATGGCATTGGTTTGGACATGTACAGAGGAGAGATGCTGGGTATATTAGGAGAAGGGTGCTAAGGATAGAGCTGCCAGGGAAGAGGAGAAGAGGAAGGCCTAAGAGAAGGTTTATGGATGTGGTGAGAGAGGACATGCAGGTGATGGGTGTGACAGAGCAAGATGACAAGGGCAGGAAGAGATGGAAGAAGATGATCCACTGTGGCAACCTCTAACGGGAGCAGCCGAATGGAGAAGAAGTGTTGTTTAATGTATACGGTTGAGACAACAATAAAACTCGACTTGACTTGAAAATGGGGAAAGCCCAGCACCCAACCGATTTTGAAATGAAGGCGGAATCAAACATTAACAGAGATGGAGAGAGAAACTGTGCAAAACTCTGGCGCTTTAAAAATTGTGAAGATATATTATAAAGGAAATATATACAGTGAATTCAGAAAGTTTTCAGACCCCTTCACATTTTTTTTTTTACATGTTGTTCAGTTGCGACTTTGTGCTAAAAAGCGTTTAAATTCATTTTTTTCCCTCCCTTGAGCAATACTCAATACCCGTGAATGGCAAAGCGAAAATTGCAAATTTATTAAAAATAAAAAAACGATCACATTGACATAAATTATCAGACCCTTCACTCCGTACATTGAAGGCCCTTTGGCAGCAATGCCAGCCTGGAGTCCTCCTGGGTTGGATGTGACAAGCTTGATACACTTGGATTTGGGGATATTCTGGTGTTGCTCTCTGCAGATCTTCTCAAGGTCTGTCCGTGAGTGGACATCAACTTTCATGTCCTTTCAGGCTCTGGTTTAACCGCTTATAGACATTCCCAATGTAGTACTGCAATATATGGAAAATAGTTAGTTTTATTATGCATATGTTACAATTCCCATGAAAATAAAAATTTGTTTAAATTGTACATCCGCATCCCCATATGCGAGTGGCAGAACCGTGAAGTGGCTAGTGAGTAGCACAGCGAAGCCAGCAGGGGGCAAAGCCCCCTACTAAATAAATAAATATATATTTCTTATTTCTTCTTATTATTTAGTTTTAAATTTCTTATTTCTTCTTCTTATTATTATTATTTAGTTTTATTATTATTAGTTTAGCTTTATTTATTATTATTTAGTTTTAAATTTCTGATTTATTATTATTATTTAGCTTTATTTATTATTATTATTTAGCTTTCAATTTCTGATTTATTATTATTATTTAGTTTTAAATTTCTGATTTATTATTATTATTTAGTTTTATTTATTATTATTATTTAGTTTTACATTTCTGATTTATTATTATTATTTAGTTTTATTTATTATTATTATTTAGTTTTACATTTCTGATTTTTTATTATTATTATTTAGTTTTATTTATTATTATTATTTAGCTTTATTTAGGGCAGCACGGTGGCTCAGTGGGTAGCGCTGCTGCCTCGCAGTTGGGAGATCTGGAGACCTGGGTTCGATTCCCGGGTCCTCCCTGCGTGGAGTTTGCATGTTCTCCCCGTGTCTGCGTGGGTTTCCTCCGGGGGCTCCGGTTTCCTCCCACAGTCCAAAGACATGCAGGTTAGGTGGATTGGTGATTCTAAATTGGCCCTAGTGTGTGCTTGGTTTGTGTGTGTCCTGTGGTGGGTTGGCACCCTGCCTGGGATTGTTTCCTGCCTTGTGCCCTGTGTTGGCTGGGATTGGCTCCAGCAGACCCCCGTGACCCTGTGTTCGGATTCAGCGGGTAGGAAAATGGATAGCTTTATTTATTATTATTATTTAGTTTTAAATTTCTGATTTCTTATTATTATTTAGTTTTATATATTATTATTATTTAGCTTTATTTATTATTATTATTTAGTTTTAAATTTCTGATTTCTTATTATTATTTAGTTTTATTTATTTATTTATTAGTCCTGGAGAGTGCATGGGAGTTTGCCCAACCAGTCTACATGTGTTTTGTGGACTTGGAAAAGGACCGTGTCCCTCGCGGAATCTTGTGGTGGTGCTCTGGGATTATGGGGTACCGGACCCCCTAATAAGGGCTGTTTGATCCCTGTATAACCGGTGTCAGAGCTTGGTCTGCGAACCCGTTTCCGGTGAGAGTTGGACTCCGCCAGGGCTGCCCTTTGTCACCGATTCTGTTGTGGAACGAGCCCCGGACACAGACAGGCAAACATGTTACAGTCACCACCACACGTTTATTTATACTAATATTTACAAGTCCAAGTGCCACACAACCCACTGACTTCCCCAAAGTCCAGGCCAAACCACACTATGTCTCAATCTTCAGGCCGCCTCCTGTCTCTTCTCCAAGACCTCATCCGTCTTCCACCCGATTCCAGCCTCTCTGTGAAGGGAGGTGGCCCCTTTTATAATCACCCAGATGTGCTCCAGGTGTGTTCCTGGCAATCTCCCACCAACACGCCCCAGTGTGGTGTAAGTGCCAGCTGCATCCCCGGAAGCACTCTGGGTGTCCCTGCTCCTCTTCCCCCCAGCACTCCCTGGTGTGGCGGAAGTGCTGAGGTCCAGGGCTTTCCAGGCATTGGGGTGCCCCCTGGCAGTGACCATGGGCCCCTACAGGGTTGGGCTTCAAAGCCCTGTAGCCGTGGCCCCCAACACAACCAGGGCGGACGCCCCCTCGTGGTCTGTAGGAGGCGCAGGTCCTCCTCTGGTCTTCCTGGGCATCCTGGCTGGACATATTATGGACATAATTATTATGGACAGAATTTCTAGGCGCAGCCAGGGCGTTGAAGGAGTCCGGTTTGGTGGACTCAGGATTGGGTCACTGCTTTTTGCAGATGATGTTGTCCTGTTTGCTTCGTCAGGCCGTGATCTTCAGCTCTCTCTGGATCGGTTCGCAGCCGAGTGTGAAGTGGCTGGGATGGGAATCAGCACCTCCAAATCCGAGACCATGGTCCTCAGCCGGAAAAGAGTGGAGTGCCCTCTCAGGGTTGGTGGTGAGATCCTGCCCCAAGTGGAGGAGTTCAAGTATCTCGGGGTCTTGTTCACGAGTGAGGGAAGAATGGAGCGTGAGATCGACAGGCGGATCGGTGCGGTGTCCGCAGTAATGCGGGCTCTGCATCGGTCTGTCGTGGTGAAAAAGGAGCTGAGCCGCAAGGCGAAGCTCTCAATTTACCAGTCCATCTATGTTCCTACCCTCACCTATGGTCATGAGCTATGGGTAGTGACCTAAAGAACGAGATCGCGAATACAAGCGGCTGAAATGAGTTTCCTCCGCAGGGTGTCCGGGCTTTCCCTTAAAGATAGGGTGAGAAGCTCAGTCATCCGGGAGGGACTCAGAGTAGAGCCGCTGCTTCTCCGCATTGAGAGGAGTCAGATGAGGTGGCTTGGGCAACTGATCAGGATGCCTCCTGGATGCCTCCCTGGTGAGGTGTTCCGGGCACGTCCAACCGGGAGGAGGCCCCGGGGAAGACCCAGGACACGCTGGAGGGACTATGTCTCCCGGCTGGCCTGGGAACGCCTCGAGATTCCCCTGGAAGAGCTAGAAGAAGTGGCCGGGGAGAGGGAAGTCTGGGCATCTCTGCTCAAGCTGCTGCCCCCGCGACCCGACCTCGGATAAGCGGAAGAGGATGGATGGATGGATGGATGGACAAATAAATGGATGACCCTGTCCTGGGTAAGCAGATTAAGAAAATGGATGGATGGATGAACTCTTATGGTATAATAGTTTAGACAATAAATGCCTCATGTTTTGCTGTGTCTGACTCCCTCATTGCTGCATTGGACCCTTAGTCCCGTTTACTGCCTGCACACCAAGGTGTTTTGCTAAAACCGATTTAAGGTTGAGGACACTGAGACATGACAGCCCCTCAGTCTTTTCCTGCCATCGTGTCACTTATTGCCACCATCAAGACTCAGCTGTTGTAGTCGAGGGGCAGCTGTGTCTCATTTTTCACAAAGCAGGTGTTACCAGACGCCGGTAGCCGAAGGTCATTTATACACCAACAGCCGAATGACCATCTGCTGAGAGTCTAGGAGCAAATGGCTCTCGGTGACACGGAAAAACAGCTGGTGCTTGATTTCTAACAATGCCACTCTTAATTAAGGCACCAAGCCGGGGGAAGAATATGCCGCACACTGAAGATGGCACAGTACAGACCATTTCTGCCTCCTAGCACTTGATAGCCTAGTTTGAGTGCCCAACTGGTGTGTGTGTGTGTGTCAAGTTTGGACTTACATGCCCTCCAGGCTTCTTTAGAATTCCTCCACAGAGCCAGTGGATTCAGATTTAACTTTAAATGCATATGCCATTTTTTGCCCATCAATCTACACTCAATAAGCCATAATGGCAACGTGAAAACATGTTGGCAGAAAGGTCAGGTCAGATTGGGGAGCATGCACTGGTACAGCTCATTGCTGCTCCCACCTCACGACAAAAGAGCTCGGGGTCCCGGCTGACAATCCCCCCAGACAGACGTATGGTCCAGTCCCAACCTCTTTAAATGACCCCGTATCTGCTGCAGCCAGGTGTTATATGGGTGTTCCATTGGCAAGTTCCAGCTGTTCAGGTCCTCAACAATGAGCCGGATCGCCCTCGGGTAATGGCGCCACATGACTGTAGTGACATAACTGATGCTTCCTTACAATGCAGGTAATGTGCCCCATTCGGGACACAAAGTCAAACCAGCAGTACCCAAGGATCCTCCAAAGAGACACAGCACTGAAGGAGTCCAGTTTCTTCTCAGGTCACTGGATAGCGTCAATGTCTCAAAACCGTATAGCAAGACAGGAAGCACCAGGACTCTAAAGATTTGGACTTCCATCCTTCTACAGAGATATCAGGAGTGCCACAGACCCCTTTTCCGGTGACCTCATGACCCCCCCATGCTCTTCCAATCCGTCTACTGACTTCATAGGAAGAGTCACCAGAGACATAAATGTTGCTGCCGAGGTAAGTAAACCTCTCGACGTCCTTACTAATTTATTACAAATCATAAACTTATTCACAGAAGTATTCAGACCCTTAATTTAGCACTTTGTAGAAGCCCCTTTGGCAGCAATTCCAGCTTCGAGTCCTTCTTGTCTCTGCCAGTCTTTACAAGCTTTGCACACCTGGATTCAGGGCAGTTTATCTCATTCTTCCTGGCTGACCCTCCGACACTCCATTAGACTGGGGGGGGGGGGAAGTGTCTGTAAACTGCCATCTTCAGATCTCTCTGCAGATATGCTGTTGGGTTTAAGTCTGGGCCACTCAAGGACATTAAGAGGCTTGTTCTGAAGCCACTCCAGTGTTGTCTTGGCTGTATGCCTCGAGCCCAAAGGTGAACTGTCATCCCAGTCTGAGGTGGTGTTGTGGAAGAAAAATGAGACTTAGGGGGTCACACAGTCATTATGGGGCAATATAGTTACTGCGCATAAACTGTTTTGTACGGAGGCCAAGAGAGAACGTGCAATATCGTTATTTTTTGAAATTGTTTCCTCGAGATAACAGGCTAATTTTATCGAGATCTCGAGAAAACAAAAGACCTTGTTTTCTCAATATTTTGAAATAGTTGTATGTAACGTTTAATGTTTAGCTTATTGAAGCCACGTCCTGTTTGAAATGGCAGAAGAGCAGAACTGTATTGATCAGCGCATCACATTTTTGTTCAATCAAGGGCTGACGCAGGCTGAAATATGTTTATGCCTTAGTAGAGAAAATAATAACGTTAGTGTCCGTCATTTAAGAAGACGGTTAGCAAGGCTGCAGCTGTATAGGCGTCACAATCTAAGAGAGCCTGATGCCAGGAGCAAAGGTTAAGTTTCGTTTTCTTGAGATCGCGATAAAATTATTCTGTTACCTCAAGAAAACAAATTTTCATTCTCTCGACATCTCGATAAAATTATTTTGTTATCTCAAGAAAGCAACGCTGCTACCTCGCAGTTAGGAGACCTGTGGTTCACTTCCTGGGTCTTCCCTGCGTGGAGTTTGCATGTTCTCCCCGTGTCTGCGTGGGTTTCCTCCCACAGTCCAAAGACATGCAGGTTAGGTGCATCGGCGATCCTAAATTGTCCCTAGTGTGTGCTTGGTGTGTGTGTGTGTGTGTGCCCTGTGGTGGGCTGGCACCCTGCCTGGGGTTTGTTTCCTGCCTTGCGCCCTGTGTTGGCTGGGATTGGCTTCAGCAGACCCCTGTGACCCTGTAGTTAGGATATAGCGGGTTGGATAATGGATGGATGGATTTCAAGAAAGGCCCACCAAATTAACAAACTAATTAAAATTGCAGGCTCAGTTTATGGGATGCACTCTGGACCCCTTGGAAGTTGTAACAAGCGCATCACTTTTTCCACATTATGTTATGTTACAGCCTTATTCCAAAATGGATTAAATTCATTTTTTTCCTCAGAATTCTACACACAACACCCCATAATGACAACGTGAAAAAAGTTTACTTGAGGTTTTTGCAAATTTATTAAAAATAAAAAAACTGAGAAATCCCATGTCCATAAGTATTCACAGCCTTTGCTCAATTCTTTGTCGATGCCCCTTTGGCAGCAATTTCAGCCTCAAGTCTTTTTGAATATGATGCCACAAGCTTGGCACACCTATCCTTGGCCAGTTTCGCTCATTCCTCTTTGCAGCACCTCTCAAGCTCCATCAGGTTGGATGGGAAGCGTCGGTGCACAGCCATTTTAAGATCTCTCTTGAGATGTTCAATCAGATTCAAGTCTGGGCTCTGGCTGGGCCACTCAAGGACATTCACAGAGTTGTCCTGAAGCCACTCCTTTGATATCTTGGCTGTGTGCTTAGGGTCGTTGTCCTGCTGAAGGATGAACCGTCGCCCCAGTCTGAGGTCAAGAGCGCTCTGGAGCAGGTTTTCATCCAGGATGTCTCTGTACATTGCTGCAGTCATCTTTCCCTTTATCCTGACTAGTCTCCCAGTTCCTGCCACTGAAAAACATCCCCACAGCATGATGCTGCCACCACCATGCTTCACTGTAGGGACGGTGCCAGGTTTCCTCCAAAGGGGACGCCTGGCATTCACACCAAAGAGTTCAATCTTTGTCTCATCAGACCAGAGAATTTTCTTTCTCACGGTCTGAGTGTCCTTCAGGTGCCTTTTGGCAAACTCCAGGCGGGCTGCCATGTGCCTTTTACTAAGGAGTGGCTTCCGTCTGGCCACTCTACCATACAGACCTGATTGGTGGATTGCTGCAGAGATGGTTGTCCTTCTGGAAGGTTCTCCTGTCTCCACAGAGGACCTCAGGAGCTCTGACAGAGTGACCATCAGGTTCTTGGTCACCTCCCTGACTAAGGCCCTTCTCCCCCGATCTCTCAGTTTAGATGGCCGGCCAGCTCTAGGAAGAGTCCTGGTGGTTTCAAACTTCTTCCACTTACGGATGATGGAGGCCACTGTGCTCACTGGGACCTTCACAGCAGCAGAAATTTTTCTGTAACCTTCCCCAGATTTGTGCCTCGAGACAATCCTGTCTCGGAGGTCTACAGACAATTCCTTTGACTTCATGTTTGGTTTGTGCTCTGACATGAACTGTCAACTGTGGGACCTTCTATAGACAGGTGTGTGCCTTTCCAAATCATGTCCAGTCAACTGAATTGACCACAGGTGGACTCCAATGAAGCTGCAGAAACATCTCAAGGATGATCAGGGGAAACAGGATGCACCGGAGCTCAATTTCGAGCTTCACTGCAAAGGCTGTGAATACTTATGTACAGGTGCTTTCTCAATTTTTTTATTTGTAATAAATTTGCAAAAACCTCAAGTAAACTTTTTTCATGTTGTCATTATGGGGTGTGGTGTGTAGAATTCTGAGGAAAAATTGAATTTAATCGATTTTGGAATAAGGCTGTAACATAACAAAATGTGGAAAAAGTGATGAAGCGCTGTGAATACTTTTCAGATGCACTCTATCTATCTATCTATCTATCTATCTATCTATCTATCTATCTATCTATCTATCTATCTATCTATCTATCTATCTATCTATCTATCTATCTATTATATAGTGCCTTTCATATCTATCTATCTATCTATCTATCTATCTATCTATCTATCTATCTATCTATCTATCTATCTATCTATTATATAGTGCCTTTCATATCTATCTATCTATCTATCTATCTATCTATCTATCTATCTATCTATCTATCTATTATATAGTGCCTTTCCTATCTATCTATCTATCTATCTATCTATCTATCTATCTATCTATCTATCTATCTATCTATCTATCTATCTATCTATGTCTCCTCTCTTTACCACCTGCCTTGTGTTGAGTAGCATACCCCCCCGAGTTCGTCACTAACTCTGTGACCAGTACACCTCCCTCACTCATGGCTGTAACGCTGTTTCAAATCTGGGCACATTGTGGCCGTAGCTTTAAAAGACTTTTTATGTAATAAACATTTGTATTAATTGATGATTTCACAGTCGTCATTAACAATGGACTAATATGATTTTAATAAACAGAGTACATGCTGCAGCCCCCCGAACCCTTCACCATTATTTTCATTTTTAGAGTACTAAGTCATTGACCAAAGGCTTAACAGATGGTACAAAAAAAAAGCTTAAATAAAACGTACTGGACATCCATTTAATAAATTGTTATTGACGGAGTGCTTATGTAAATCCAAGAGGGAGAAACTGGAGCAGCTGAGCAGAGGCGAGGACGTGACGCTTAAAATACAGACAGACATCGCTTAAGGGAAGGACACGAGCCCCTCTCGCCCACGCGCTCCATCCCAGCTAACAAAGGCAGGGTCGGGGTTCACGGCAAACCGCACCTGTAAACACCTCTGGTCAAACACGGAGTCGGGGTTTGGGAGAGCAGGCGTGGAGGTGAAGCAGAGGAGTCCTCTGAGTGTCTCTTCTCTGCCATTTCATCGGATTGTTGTTCTCTAATTTGATTCTTTTCAACGTGCAGGGTTTTCTCTTTGGCTCAAGTCACGTTCTCTTTAACATTTTTTGGTAAATTTTGTAATTAGTGGTATTGATTCTCCTTGTGTGTTATGTTTTGAATATTTTATTTAATTATTTATGTACAGTGGATTCAGAAAGTATTCGGATCCCTTCACTTTCAGACCACTTTATTATGTTTTAGATTTAATTTTAAACAGATGCATTTGCCATTTTTGCCCATCAGTCTTATTAATATTAATTATTATTTGACTGATGTATTTATCCAAGGTGATTTAATGTTATTAGAGATACGTTTGGTTTCCATTTCTTTCGTTTTTTTTCCAATAGCAGCACAGGCAGGTGATGTGACCTCCTCATGCGGTCACACAGTGTCAGCAGCAGGATCTCAACCCACAACCTCAGGGCTTGAAGTCCTTGGTCCAAAATCTCCACCACTACGTCACCCTGCCTGCCATCCGCACTCTTCACAGTCTACACTCAATGACAAAGTGACAACATGCTTTCAGAAAGGTTTTCAATTTTTTAAATCAAAAACTTAAATCTCTCATTCCTAGACGTGTTAAGATCCGTTGCTGTGGCCCTCTAAATTGTACTCGGGTGCCTTCTGTTTGCTTTACTTCTCCTTGAGTCTTTAAATAGGGCCGCCAACCGTCCTCATTTTCCCGGACATTCAGTGGCGTAGCAAGAGTTTGTGCCGCTCGGGGCGGGGCGGTGCTTCAATATATGTTAATGTGTTAACCTATTAAAATAGAAAATTAAAATGACGTACAGAGAAACATTAAGATACATTTTGCATAGATTTATTCATATACAGAGAAATAGCAACATTTTTTCAAATAAACAATAATTATTTATAAGCATCACCGACAAGAATGTAGTATAGACGCACTGATAAGCCGTGTTCTATTTATTAATTTAATATAATTACGCTGCGAAAACCAGAATCAGTGTAGTGTACAAGTGATAGATGTTTTCTGCGCTGAGCAAGAACGCATTCGGATTGATAACGAAACGAAATTATAAATTAGTTGTTTAACTTCCTAGAAATTATTATCAGTGTAATGTTTCTGTTTATTTTAGTTGTTGCCTCATAAATTTCAGCTGCTGTGTCTGATGCCTTCACAGAAGGACAGTCTGAAAATTATTTTTGAAGCATTTGTGAATAAAAATCAGAGAATTTGACTTTTTTCATCCATGTGTGATATTTTTTTCGACCCCTGCTGCTTACACACGAATTGTACTGAGCCTTTTGGCCAATAATGCCGCCCCCAAAAAATCTGACGCCCGGGGCAGACCGCCTCCTCCACCCGCTCCCCGTCACTGCGGACAAGTCCTCATTTTTAACGCGCCATAGACTGTCCGGGAAGAATTTATTAATTTTTGAAAATGTGTGGAATCTCCATATCCTTATGATTAGTAAAATTTGAAATCTGTTCAGCTGCGGTGGGGTTGGTTTCCTTTCTTGCGCCCTGTGTTGGCTGGGATTGGCTCCAGCAGACCCCGTGACCCTGTAATTAGGCTATAGCTGGTTGGATAATGGATGGATGGATGAAAGCTGTTCACCAATCAGGGTTTGCGGAAGTAGTGCGCGCACTTTTTTCTCAGAATCTTCACTTCCATTCCGACAGTAAAGAGCGCTGATATTGACGAGAATAGTCAACGTGTGTCCAGCTTCGCTTTTTCACTTCGTCTTTTGAATTCAGTTTTATCTTCTTGGCGAGTGGACAGTTCATTATTAATGTTGTTCCTTTCCTAGTACTGTAATCGTAATTCACCGTAACTAAGTGAATTTACGGTATTCAGAATCGAAATTACAATTTCATGTTTTGTATGTGAGATCTTATTTTCGATTCTTCTTTCAGCTGTTTGGTTAAACAAGAAATTTCATACATCCAGGTACAGTCAGTCGTATTTAAGTACTGCTTTGTAATATTTTAATGGAAAATATTATTTCCACCCGTTGTTCCAAAATGGATTTACAGTATGGTAGTAAATGAATGAGTGAACTATTAAAGTTCCAGTTAATTAAAAAAATCACACGTATTCTGTCATATAAATGCAATATCTTTTTAGTTATCAGTTGATCAAGTAATAAGTCACTTTTTCAAGTAATTAAATAATATTTTCATAATTATTTCATCTACAGTTGTGGCCAAAAGTCTTGAGAAAGATCCCAGTGTTGGTCTTCACAGAGTCTGCTGGTCCAGTGTTTTTAGATCTTTTTGTCAGATGTTTCTCTGGTGCACTGAAGTAGAATTACAAACATTTCAGAAGTTTCAAAGGCTTTTATTGACAATGACATGAAGTTTATGCACAGAGTCCATATTTGCAGCGTTGGCCCTTCTTTCTTTTTCAAGACCTCTGCAATTCGCCCTGGCAGGCTGGCAGTCAACTTCTGGGCCCAATCCTGACTGATGGCAGCCTATTCTTGATAATCAGTGCTTGGAGTTTGTCAGAATTGGGGGGTTTTTGTTTGTCCACCCGCCTCTTGAGGATTGACCACAAGTTCTCAATGGGGAGTTTCCTGGCCATGGACCCCAAATATCCATGTTTTGTTCCCCGAGCCACTTAGTTCTCACTTTTGCCTTATGGTCTGGTGCTCCATCATGCTGGCAAAGGCATCGTGGGTCACCAAACTGTTGTTGGATGGTTGGGAGAAGTTGCTCTCAGAAGATGTTTTGATCCCATTCTTTATTCAAAATTGTGAGTGAGCAACCTGATAAAATGATCAATCACAAAGCGACACCCTAAGATGTCTCCTCAAAGCACCATCTAAGCACTTTGTTATGAACTAGAAGATTCCAAAGTACATAAGTCTTAAAAGCACTTCTGAAATATCCAACTACAGGGGGAAATTCTGTCAAAAACCCCAGCTAGACACAAAAGGAATCTTTATAAAATAAAAGATATACAGGTAAAAATTCTGTTAGAACAAACTCCACATTTTTTTTGCTTCTGGCCAGTTTCCTATAGAACTAATGTTTAAAAAACTCATTACATGGAAGTCTGTTTTATTTGTAAAATTCATCACAATGAAGTAATTTTTTGAGATGGGTCCAATTATAGAGCTCCGTGATTCAAAAGCTCCACTGGACGGCCAATTGGATTGCAGGTTTGTGTCACCTGCTTTAACTGACTGGAGTCAGATGACTCCTTCCTCAACCCTAATCTTAACCATAGTGTCACCAGGTGTTATCACAGATGTATAATATAAAGCCACAACCTCCTCAATGGAGTGGAGCTCTGGAGGTCTGCAGCTAGACTCTATTCCATGTTCCCTAGAAATATTGCAGAACACATGCATTTCTTCTGTAACTGGCCCAAAAATCGCGATTCAGGCACTCTGCTGGGCAGCCAATTAGATTGCACGTTTATGTCAATATTTACTCGATCGTCATCTCACTCTGAGCTCAAGAAGGGTTACTGCAGACCAGAAGTATTGTGGGCATGTGTCAGAGGGGGACACTTTTACATTTTTTTTTGTGCACTGGGTGGTTCCATTAGGCACCCACTGTTGGGGACTGGGGGGTGAGAAGTTAAAAGGCTATCTGTACCTATTAATGGTATTTGCTGTCCTGCAAGGGAATCACTGCTTTGAAGTCTGACCTTAGAGAATGTTTGTATTTACCTGGCTTGGAAATATTGGTTTCTAATCAGCATATCTGAACTTATTAATGTTTGGTAACCATACATTTTGTTAACTTATGTTTTTATTAATTGTTAAACCCAGGCAATTTAGAGGTGCCATTGATTAGACTGTTTGTCCAGGACTGACAACAGAGGGGTGAAGTAAATATAAACTGCTGGTCAGCAGAAGGCAGGAGGGAGAGTCCACAGGAAACGCTGCCAAGACACTCGGACAGGGCACAGGGGCTCGCAGGCAGACAAGGGTACCTGGCTGGCACAACGTGAGGCACAAGGGCGGCAACACTTCCAGGGAGGAAGAGACAGCTGCACAAGGAGACGCCGGATGTGGGTTCAGTGAGAGAGGGAATCTGCATGAAAGGACCCAGTAAAGCTGACAGACGAGGAATGAGGCGTGCCTAGGTCCCAGCAACACAAGGAGCCCAGAGTGGAAGAAAAAGGGACAACGAAGAGACGCTGACAGGGAGTCAACAATTTGACAAAACTTCTGTGAACAATTAAGTGTTGGGGTAACACAGTGCCCAAACTGGACTCTGCACCACTAAAGGTTGTATCCTCCAATTCCTGTTTTTACGGACTTTTAGAGTGTGGACTGTGTATTTTCCTTTTACAAAAAAAGGAAATTAATTCTTGATATGTTTAGGTTCTGTTATGTTTGTTTATCTGTTTAATGTACCTTATATTGTCCTGTACAATAGAACTTACTGTTGCCTTTTCCTGAAATTACTGTTGTGTCTTTCATTGTGTGTTTACTCACCGCCCAATTTAAAGAAACCTGTGTGCTATTATTGGTAAATTTCAGGAGTTCCCAGTCTCTTAATAAAACTGGGTGGCGTAGTCGGATATTTTAATGGTGTCTAAGTTAGATTACCTATAAGTGTGACCAGACACCTGTGACATAATTTTGGCAGTAGTCGGCAGGATTGGGCTTGTGAGTAACACACTTGAAAGTACTAGGCATTTTTTTAAATCCATTTTTATTTAGTTATTGATTTTGTGGGGTAGTTTTATTGTGTTTTTATTTTCATCATGATGATGCCTATTTTTGCCGGTGCACCTTGGATTGCCAAGTTTAGTGGGGAAAAAGGTGATTTGAAATATGTTGAGTGGAAAGAACAGATGCAGGGGTTATTAGAAGCTGCTGAATATGGGGAGTCTCAAAAGGTCAGTATTGTGATGGGAGCCTTGACTGGGGATGCCAAACGGGAAGTCAGTGTGTTGAGTGTGGAAGAAAGAGACAGGGTTACAAAGATTTTTCTGGTTCTAGATAGATTATACGGTGACCAAGTCCCGTTAGCTACTCTGATGTCCCAATTTTACAGTTGTGCACAAAGGACTAATGAACCTTTCAGGGCTTTTGTCCTTAAATTGAGAGAACTTCATTGCAGGTTACAACAGCGTAGCCCAGCCCAAGCCCCCTCCGATATACAGCTGCGAGATCAGCTCTTGTTGGGCCTCCATGACAGTGGACTGCGACAAGCACTACGGACATTTGTGCGCCATAATCCACATAAAACTTTTGGGGAAGTGCATCAAGAGGCCCTGCTGCTGGAAGGGGAATGTAATTATATGGGACACAGGGAAGCAACTTGTGGAGCTATTGGTGAGTTGTCCGCAACTAACTCTCATTCACAGGCAGACTGGAGACTAGCGTTCAAGGCCGAGATTCTGGGTGACCTGAAAACACAGATGAAGGAATGGACTCAGGAGCTGTTGAAGGAACTGAGGCCAGCAGTTCCACAGGTTGATGCTGCCCAGGCATTAGCACACTCTCAGCCAGATAGGAGGCCTCACACTAACCGCTGTTATGCCTGGGATTCACAAGGTAGGCCCATTTGTAATCAGTGCAGACAAGCAGGTCATTTGGCACGGAACTGTCCATCCTCTAGTGGGCGCCCTAATTTTGAACTTGTGAACCCTGCAGCTGTGGGCCAGATAGTAGGGTTGGACAGTGAAACCCGAAAGGCCATATCCCCTCTTATTGGTGAGTGTCCCGTGGTACAGGTCACCATTGAAGGGAAAACCTTAACTGGACTGTTAGACACTGGATCCCAGGTTACCCTGATGCAAGAGAGCTTTTTCAAGCAGCATTTTGCAAATAACATAGAAGTTGGGCAGGCCCCGTTTCTTCTTACCCTGAAAGCTGCCAATGGGTTGGATATCCCCTATACAGGGTATGCCACCATGGATTTTGAGGTGGCTACTGTGAAGTTACCACCCAGAGGGGTTGTAATTGTGAAAGACGAGGTCCAGACAAGCCCATTGCTGATTGGAATGAATGTAATCTCTGCTTGTTGGCAGGCTGTTTTTCAGGCTCCAGAGTCACCAGTTGTACTGTCTCGAGCAGCCCCCAGTACGCAGGAAGCAGGGTCTAACAGCTCTGCTGTGTGTCGACATGCCAAGGCACACCGGGAAAATGGATTCAGCAGATACGTACAACCAGCCTTCTGCCATAGTGTGAAGGTCCCTGCCAGAGGGGGCACGAGGGAAGAATGGGTGAAGGGACGTCTGCAGAATCTACCCAATACAGGTCAAACTGCTAAGGGGAGGATGGATAAGGCAGTACAACATAATACAGCTTGGCATAAGAAAGCTCAGGCTATTACATTGCTTCCTGGAGAAAGGGTATGGCTGAGAAATAGAGGTAGACACGGACAAGGGAAGCTGACAGGTTGGTGGAACCAAGAACCCTATGTGGTGCTGGGCCAGGTAGGGGATTCTGGGGTGGTGTATAAAGTGAGACCAGAAGGGGGAGGTAGAGAGAAAAATGTGCACCATAATGCTTTAAAGCCTTGTTGTTTGTATCCACTAAGTGCTTCAGCTACCCCAACGGACGAACCATCTCCACCTGGACTTCCCATATATGGGTTTTGGACAATGGGAAACCCAGCCTCGAGAGAAAATAGGGATGTCACAGAGAGGGGAGCTATGGAGTTGCGCCGATTGAGGAGGGAAAATTTGGGGAGACCCCCAGCCCGTTATAGAGAATAAGAAGATTAAACTGATTGTCCGGGACTGACAATGGTTAAGTCTGGGGGGATGTCAGAGGGGGACACTTTTACATTTTTTTTTGTGCACTGGGTGGTTCCATTAGGCACCCACTGTTGGGGACTGGGGGGTGAGAAGTTAAAAGGCTATCTGTACCTATTAATGGTATTTGCTGTCCTGCAAGGGAATCACTGCTTTGAAGTCTGACCTTAGAGAATGTTTGTATTTACCTGGCTTGGAAATATTGGTTTCTAATCAGCATATCTGAACTTATTAATGTTTGGTAACCATACATTTTGTTAACTTGTGTTTTTATTAATTGTTAAACCCAGGCAATTTAGAGGTGCCATTGATTAGACTGTTTGTCCAGGACTGACAACAGAGGGGTGAAGTAAATATAAACTGCTGGTCAGCAGAAGGCAGGAGGGAGAGTCCACAGGAAACACTGCCAAGACACTCGGACAGGGCACAGGGGCTCGCAGGCAGACAAGGGTACCTGGCTGGCACAACGTGAGGCACAAGGGCGGCAACACTTCCAGGGAGGAAGAGACAGCTGCACAAGGAGACGCCGGATGTGGGTTCAGTGAGAGAGGGAATCTGCATGAAAGGACCCAGTAAAGCTGACAGACGAGGAATGAGGCGTGCCTAGGTCCCAGCAACACAAGGAGCCCAGAGTGGAAGAAAAAGGGACAACGAAGAGACGCTGACAGGGAGTCAACAATTTCACACAACTTCTGTGAACAATTAAGTGTTGGGGTAACACAGTGCCCAAACTGGACTCTGCACCACTAAAGGTTGTATCCTCCAATTCCTGTTTTTACAGACTTTTAGAGTGTGGACTGTGTATTTTCCTTTTACAAAAAAAGGAAATTAATTCTTGATATGTTTAGGTTCTGTTATGTTTGTTTATCTGTTTAATGTACCTTATATTGTCCTGTACAATAGAACTTACTGTTGCCTTTTCCTGAAATTACTGTTGTGTCTTTCATTGTGTGTTTACTCACTGCCCAATTTAAAGAAACCTGTGTGCTATTATTGGTAAATTTCAGGAGTTCCCAGTCTCTTAATAAAACTGGGTGGCGTAGTCGGATATTTTAATGGTGTCTAAGTTAGATTACCTATAAGTGTGACCAGACACCTGTGACATATGTCTAGGGGCGGAATAACTGTAAATCAAACAATAGTGTAAAAAAAATGCATAGTAATGTAACTCTAACCCTAAATATAAATATAAAAGTAAAATGAGTAACACATTAAACATAGCTTACCTTAATTCTAGAAGTATCAAACATAATACAAGTGAGATAAAGGTGTATGTAGAGGAGCATAATTGTGATGCACCTTCTGTTGGAATGATAAATGCAATACGTATGCCTCTGTTATAAGGCATTTGGTATGGAATTCGTAAAAGCAGTGTGCTAATGTTTGTGATGTGCCATCTGTTAGAAGGACAAATGCAATGCATATGTCTCTATTTTATGCAATCTGATGCATTAATACACATGTTTGTGATGCACCATCTGTTGGAATGACATGCAGTGCATACTTCTCTGTTATATTCCATTTGGAATGGGATTTGTAAAAGCAGTGGTGTCTGTGATGAACCATCTGTTGAAATGACAAATGCAATGCATATGTCTCTGTTAGAAGCCAATAGTATAGAAATCATAAAAGCATCACTTATGGAATTCATAAAAGCAGCACTAATGTGTGTGATGTGCCATCTGCTGGAATGGCAAATGCAATACATATGTCACTTCTATATGCCATTTGGTAATTCAATAATACACATGTTTGAGATACACCATCTGTTGGAATGACAAATGCAATGCATATGTCCCTATTATATGCCATTTGGTATGGGATTTGTAAAAGCAGTTCTAATGTTTGTGATGTGCCATCTGCGGAAATGACAGAGACATAGCAACAGGACAGACACACAAATACATAGACACACCCTCTTTTAAAGGTGAATATGTTTGGTGATCAGGAACAATGAAGTATTATGAATAAGAAACATTTCAGGAAATCAAGGAGACAAATACTTTTTCAAGGCTGTGTAATTTTTTTTCTGAATTTTTGTCTATGAATAATCTCTTTATTCTAAGCACTTCCGTATGGATTTTTTTTATTATTATTGCTAGATGTTCAATAATAAAGGCAGCTTACAAACGTCACGCACACCACTTACATAAGAGGACAGTTAATGATGGCACACTGTAAGCTGACTCCCCTCCCCTTCCCCCACAGGTGGTGGGTAACAGCTTGGCACGGGCACCTGTGCCACGACACACGTCACGCTAATCCGGTCTTTCCTGGGTCAGTAAGACTGAGGGAGCGGAGGGAGGAGCGAACGAGCAGCAGCAGCAGCAGGGGGAGGAGGACCGACGCGCTCGCCCAACTCACCTCACGGCTCACTCACAGCGGCGCAGGTTGCCGAGGAACGAGTGGGGCGCTGCGCTCGCGCGTATGGTGGAAGCGGAATTTTGTGCCTGTGCAGAATTTTTAAAAGCATCTGAAAAAGAATTAACAGAATAAAACAAAAGGAAAAACAAAAACACAAGCACGTGCGACCACAAGGAAGCAAAGCTGAGAGTTTTCTATAAACTGACAACACGTTTTCTTTCTAACGTTTGGGAATATTCATGAAAGGACGGCGACACTCGAGCCGGCTGAGGGTAAGGAAGGATTGTTGCCATCGAGAAGCCCGTCCCACACTGAGCGTCACCTACGATCAGGTAACATTAACTTTTAATTATGCATTCAATAAAAAGAAACTAAAATGACGTGTAGCGGATGACACCCCATGTTCTGCGTATTGTGCAGCCTTTTCGGGAACTTTGAGCGCTGTAAAGTTGTTGTGATGAAGGAAATTTTCATGGACGTGGCAGGAATGAGTTGGTTTTCTGCCTGCTTGTCACTCTCTCTCTCTCTCTCTCTCTGTGTGTGTGTGTTTGTTACGTCTGTTTAGACTCTCAATCTAATTTAAATCGCCTCAGGATGTCGCGCATGCGCAGAGGTGCCAGCGCTTTCCGCGTAACTTTATAGCTGGGGGCCGACCAGCTAAGAGGCGTTCGCGGCACCACCTTCCCGGCCGCCCCATCCTGACTCACCTGCGGCTGTGGCATTGACCAATTTAAGGGATGAGAGAGTTGACTTTCTGGAAAATATGAGCGAAGTATAAGCGCTGGCGAGATCGCTAGAAACGCGTTTATTTCTTTATTTGTATTGCGCTGCCATAGAAACCACGGGGAGAGGCTCACCTGCCTGGGGAGGAGGTGTGCAGGTAATGGCGTATTCATTAAGCTATTTCGGACTCTTTGGCAAAATTTATGATAACATGATTAACATGCGAGGGCAGCCCCGGACCCAAACATTTATATTGCCTTTTAGTACAGTCCTGGAGGAAATTGCCTTTTTTTGTTTTTTGGGGGGCAGAACGCAAAGTCAGTCGTTGTGCCCCTGGAACAATTTTCAGGTTAAGGGTCCTGCTCAAAAGCCTAACAGAGTAGGATCCCTTCTGGCAGTGACAGGATTTGAACCGTCAACCTCCTGGATACCAGCACAGATCCTTAGCCACAGAGCCACCACTCTACCCTAATTTTAAGCTAATTCGTAAGAATATGAGGTGTTGTTCCTGCCTTGTGCCCGCTGCATGCTTGGGTAGGCTCCAGCTTCCAATGGCCCTGCCCTAGATAAGAGGGTTAAGAAAATGGACGGATGGATGGATAGTCACTCAAGCAGTCCTGGACCCAAATGTTTATATTGCATTTTAGAGTTTATTCTTAGGGATTTGGGCTGGCACCCTGTCCAAACATGGTTCCTGCCTTGTGCCCAATGCTGGCTCGGATAGGGTCCAGCTTCCCATGAGCCCACTCTAGATAAGTGGGTTAGCAAGAGAAATAAATGGATGGATTGACAATCAAGTTTGCAGCCTTGAACCAACACATTTTATTGATTTGGAAGGATGGATTGCCATGTTTGCAATCTTGGACTCGAACAATTATATTTCATTTTACAGTACATTTATTCTTAGGTGTTGTTCCTGCCTTGTTGATGCTTCCTCGGGTAGGCTCCAGCCTCTTTGGATAAGCAGATTATGAGGATGGATGGATAGTCAAGCATGTAGCCCTGGGCCCAGACATTAATATTGTATTTTAAATGTCTATTTAGGAGATATGGGCAGGTGTCTTGTCCAGGTGTTGTTCCTGCCTTGTGCCCGCTGCTTGCTTGAGTAGGTTCCAGCTGCCAGTGGCCCTACCCTGGATAAGCGGGTTAAAAAAATGGATGGATGAATGCACGGATGGATAGTCAAGTATGCAGTCGTGGACCCAAACGTTTACTGTATATTGCATTTTAAAATTAATTCTTAGGGATTTGGGCTGGCACCCTGTCCAAGTTTGGTTCCTACCTGGTGCCCAATACTTGCTCGGATGGGCTCCAGCTTCCCACAACCCTGCCCTAGATAAGTGGGTTAGCAAGATGGATAAATGGATGGATGGATTGATTTTCAAGGTTGCAGCCTTGAACCAACACATTTTATTGCTTTTTATAGTACATTCATTCTTAGATTTTGTTCCTGCCTTGTGCCCAGATAGATAGATAGATAGATACAGGCCCGGTCTTAGGTATTATGGGGTCCTAGACGAAAGGGGGGTCCAGAGCCCCCCTGGAAGCTCTGCGAAATGCGTGAAAATTAGACCAAGGAGACGTTTCGGGGCCCCCCGGACGCCGGGGCCGGGGCCCTAGGCGGTCGCCTACTTCGCCTATGCCTAAGGCCGGGCTTGGATAGATAGATAGATAGATACTTTATTAATCCCAAGGGGAAATTCCCATACTCCAGCAGCAGCATACTGATAAAGACAATATTAAATTAAAGAGTGATAACAATGCAGGTATACAGACAGACAATAACTTTAAATAATGTTAACGTTTACCCCCCCTGGGTGGAATAGAAGAGTCTCATAGTGTGGTGGAGGAACGATCTCCTCAGTCTGTCAGTGGAGCAGGACGGTGACAGCAGTCTGTCGCTGAAGCTGCTCCTCTGTCTGGAGATGATCCTGTTTAGTGGATGCAGTGGATTCTCCATGATTGACAGGAGCCTGCTCAGCGCCCGTCGCTCTGCCACGGATGTCAAACTGTCCAGCTCCAGTGCTTGCTTGGATAGGCTCCTGCTTTCTGCAACCCTGCCCTGGATAAACAGATTAGGTAAATGAATGGACCCAAACATTTATATTGCATTTTAAGTTTATTCTTAAGGATTTGAGCTGGCGTCCTGTCCAGGTTTGGTTCCTGCCTTTTGCCCGATGCTGGGTCAGATAGGCTCCAGCAGCCTACAATCCTGCCTTAGATAAGATCGATAAATGAATGGATAGTTAAGCTTGAAGCCTTGAGCCTAAACATTTATATTGCATTTTACAGTACAGTTATCTTTAGGTGTTGTGCCCATTGCTTGCTAGGATAGGCTTCAGCTTCCTGGATAAGCGGGTTTGGAAGAATGGATGAATGGATAGTGAAATGCACAACTCTGGACCCAAACATTGCATTTGCATTTTATATTTATTCTTAAGAATATTAGCTGGCATCTTGTCCAGGTGTTGTTCCTGCATTGCACCCGGTGCTTGCTGGGATAGGCTTCATCCTCCTGTGGCCCTGCCCTTGATAACTGAGTTAGGAAGGTGGTTGGATGGATGGATAGTGAAGCATGCAGCCCTGGACCCAAACGTTTAGATTTCATTTTAGATTTATTCTTAGGCATATGACATGATGTTCCTGCCTTGCACCTGATGCTTCCTCATATGCGCTTCAGTTTCCTGTGACCCTGCTCCGGATAAGTGGATTTCAGAAATGGATGGATGTAAATTCTGTATTACTTAATAAAAAGTAAGTGTTTTTCTCTGGGTGTGTAAACAGTTCTGTATAATCCATAAAGATGAACAGAATATCCAGAACAACTTCAGGGATGGACAGGCACCCTGACCAGGGTTCAGGCTCAGGCCTCAGTAACCTGAAAAGTATGCCTGGATGGAATTTCCATAGATTTCATAATAATTCTTTGCATTTATATAGCACTTTTTTCACTACTCAAAGCGCTCAGCAATTGTAGGGTAAGGGCCTTGCTCAAGGGCCCAACAGAGCAGAGTCCCTTTTGGCATTTTACGGGATTCGAACCGGCAACCTTCCGATTGCCAGTGCAGATCCTTAGCCTCAGAGCCACCACTCCACCTTACATTCTAAATGGATACATTTGCTATTTTTGCCCATCACTCCAGCAACTGTAAAAACCTCATGCTGTTCCGGTGTGGTGCTGAGGTGTCACCCACTGCACTCGGCGTGTGGTGGTTGTGGCAACCTCCTCCTCTTCCTCCTCAACTCTACACTCAAAATAACCTATAATGTCAAGTGAACAAAAAGTGACAAGTGAAAAACGTGTTTTCAAAAAGTTTGCAATGAGAAGTCAAGCAAAATGACACCTTTTATTGGCTAACTGAACCGATTACAATGACACCCGGTTCAGGTAGCCAATAAAAGCTGTCATTTTGCTTGACTTCTCATTCCGTCCATAAAGGCTCACATGGTACAACACCCAACTACTACAGAAAGGTTTACAAATTAATTAAAAATCAAAAACTGAAATCTCTCATTCCTAGAAGAAGAATCCCCTTTGACAGGAATTCTGGCTATGAGTCCGCTTGTTAAGTCTCTACAAGCTTTGCACACCTGGATTTGGGCAGTTCATTCCATTCTTCCTGGCAAATCCTCTCAAGTTCTGTTATATTTGATGGTAGGCGTCTGTAAGCATCCATCTTCAGGTCTCTCCACGGATGTTCTATAGGGTTCAAGTCTGGGTCCACTCAAGGACAGTCAGAGACTTGTCCTGAAGCCACTCCAGCGTTGTCATTTGTCATACTGCAAGCTGAACTGTCGCCACAGACTGAGGTGACCTGCACCCTGGAGTGGGTTTTCTTTAAGGAAATCTCTCTATTTAGCTGCTTTCATTCTTCCCTCAATTCTGATCAGTGTCCCTGTGCCTGTACCTCCATAGCGTGAGCCTGCCACCACCATGCTTCATCATAGGGATGGCATTATGCTGGTGATGAACAGTGCCTGGTCTGTTCCAGACATATTGCTTGGAATTCTGCTTAAAGAGTCCAATGTATGTCTCATCAGAGCAGAGAATCCTTCTCATCATGTTCTCAAAGTCCGTGAAATGCTTTTTGTTCCAGAGTGGCTTCTGTCTAGGCACTCAACTATAAACACCTGATCAGTAGAGTGCTAGATGGTTGTCCTTCCAATAGGTTCTCCCATGTCAGTAGAGGACTCCTCAGGCTTTGTTGGAGGGACCACTGGGTTCTTGGTCACTTCCCTGACCAAGTCCTTTCTTGTCTGCTGACTCAGTTTGACCAGACTGCTAGCTCTCATAAGAGTCCTGGTGGTTCCAAACTTCATCAGTTTCACTATATTTGAGGCCACCATGATTGATAGAGGTCTGCTGGGATGGTTGTCCTTCCAACAGGTTCTCCCGTCTTAGAAGATAACTTCTGAAGCTCTGTTACAGAGACTTATTAAGTTCTTGGTCAAGGTTCTTCTTGCCTGGTTGCTCAATGTGGATGGATGGTCAACTCTATTGGAAGAGTCCTGGTGGTTCAAAACGTCTTCCATTTCACAGTAACTGAGGCCACTATGATTGATGGAGTTCTGCTGAGATGGTCATCCTTCCGACAGGTTTTTCCATCTGAGCAGAAGACTTCTGAAGCTTTGTTAGGATGACCAAGAGGTTCTTGATTACCTCCCTCATCAAGACACTTCTTACCTGGTGACTCAGTTTGCCAGGCGACTAGATCTTATAAGAGTTGTGGTGCTTCCAAACTTCTTCCATTTCACAATTATTGAGGCCATTGTGATTGATGGAGTTCCGCTGAGAAGAGCAGAGCACTTCTGAAGCTCTGTTCCAGAGACTATTAGGTTCTTGGTCAAGGCTCTCCTTCGCCAACTCTATAGGAAGAGTCCTGGTGGTTCCAAACCTCTTTAATTTTACACTTTTTGAGGCCACTGTGCTTCTGCAAACACACAGAGCTTTAGAAATGGCTTTATCCCCTTGCCCTAAACTATACCTCACCACAACTTGAATACAGAGGTCTATAGAGAGTTTCCTTGAACTTCATAGCTCGGTTGTTGTCCTAACATGGAGTGTGAATTGTAAGACCTTCTATACGCAGGTACATGTGGACCATTATATTGCCAAAAGTATTGGGACCCCCTTCAAATCATTGAATTCAGGAGTTCCAATCACTTCAATGGCCACAGGTGTATAACATCGAGCACCCAGGCATGTCGATGGCTTCTACTAACATTTGTGACAGAATGGGTCGCTCTCAGGAGCTCCGTGAATTCAAGCGTGGTACTGTGATAGGATGCCCCTGTGCTATAAGTCCATTTGTGAAATTTCCTCGCTACTAAATATTCCACGGTCAGCTGTTAGTGGTATTATAATAAAGTGGAAGCAACTGGGAACAACAGTAACTCAGCCACGAAGTGGTAGGCCACGTGAAGTCACAGAGGGGGGACAATGCATGCTGAGGTGTGCAGAAGTCACCAACTTTCTGCAGAGTCAATAGCTAGAGACCTCCAAAAGCTCAAGAACAGTGCAGCGTAGACAGAGACCTTCATGGAGTGGATCTCCAAGACCGAGCAGCTGCAGCCAACCCTGACATCACCAAGTGCAATGCAAAGCGTCAGATGCAGTGGTGTAAAGCCCACCGCCACTGGACTCTCAAGAGCAGTGCAGACGTGTCCTCTGGAGTGACGAGTCACGCGATCCGATGGACCAGTCTGGGTTTGCCAGGAGAACGGGACTCGCCTGACTGCATTGTGCCAAGTGTAAAGTTTGCTGGAGCTCCCCTTGTTTTTCGGGGTTGGGCTATGCCCCCTTAGTGCCAGTGAAAGGAACTCTTAATGCTTCAGCATACAAAGCCATTTTGGACAATTTTATGCTCCCAAGTTTGTGGGAACAGTTTGGGGATGTCAACATGACTGAGGATCAGTGCACAAAGTGGGGTCTGTAAAGAAATGGAGGAGCAAGTTTGGTGTGGAGAAACTTGACTGGCCTGCACAGAGAGAGTCCTGACCTCAACACGACAGAACACCTTTGGGGTGAATTCGAGCGGAGACTGTGAGCGAGCCAGACCTTCTCGTCCAACATCAGTGCCTGACCTCACAAATGCTCTTCTGGTCACTGATAAGACAGCCCCCGTACACAGATAGACACGACACCAGATGTCCACAACACACACTTTTATTTTCTTTCTTCTGCACACAGCACCTCACAATGTCCTTCCAGCCAAACTCAGTCCCTTCTTTCCTTCACTCTCCCAGTACTTCTGCCACCTCTCCTCCTCTCCTCACAAGCTCCGTCTTCTTCCTCCCGACTCCGGCTCCCCTAATGGAGTGAGACGGCCCTTTTTATACTGCCCCGGATGTGCTCCAGGTGCTCTTGATGATCTTCTGACGACACTTCCTGGTGTGGTGGAACTGCCGCATGAGCACCCGGAAGCACTCCGTGTTTGCCTGGAATCTCTTCCAGCAGCACTTCCGGTTGTGGCGGAAGTGCAGCAGTCCAGGGCTCCATAATCTTCCAGGTGATTATCAGTGAGACAAGCCGAGATTCTAGCCGATGTCTCCTGGAGCCATGTGGTACAGCTGTATCATTGACATAGCACTGATATGAGAAATTGTGGGATGGGATGATGGGGCCAAGATTCTTCTTCATGCTGTATCAGATATGGTCTGATCTTTCAGATGTTGTGTAGAGTGAATCTCCCTGAATGATAGACCCTTGCAGCGTGGTTAGTGAAGGCCATCTGGTCATCGATCACCACCCCAAGGTTGTGTTCAGACTTAGCAGGCGTTAGCAATAATGCGCCAAGCTGGAAACAGATGAGGTGCTGAATACATGGACTAGCTGGGATGACAAGAAGGTCCATCTTTGCCAGGGTGAGCCGGAGAATGGCGTTCCTTCATCTGGGTTGGTACAGCTGTGTATCATCAGCATTAAACTGATTTGAGCAACTGTGGGCCATGATGATAAGACCTAGTAAGGAGGTGTATAGAGAAATGAGGAGAGGGTCCAGCACCCATTGACATCTCTCCACACCAGGGTTTACTTGAATGGAAGGAGTCAAACCACCTGAGGTCAGTCCCAGTGATGCCAAGGTCAGAGAGGCTGGCAAGGAGGATCCGGTAGTCGAAGGCAGAGGGGAGATCTAGCATTTACTGGCAGGACTCCCGACCAATGAATGAGAGAGGAGGCGGGTCTTCAATTCAAAAGATCCTTGTCGTTTTGTCAGGATTTTCCAGAAGTGTTTTTTTTTTTTATGATATTTCTGCCAAAGTGTTTTTAAGACACTGTGAGGCTACAACTGGATCACTTGACACGTGGATTATGAGATTTTGAGGAAATTCATTTTCACTGGGATGTTTTGCTATGATTTGCTGTTTGCTCAGAGGTGGTCCCCACAGAAGCCTATTCTGTAAGCAACTTCCTAATCTCCAGTCTTGATAAAAATGTGTAGATTAAAAACTTTATCGGCTGTTAGTACAAACAACATGGGGTGAGTAACAGATAAGAAGTGTATCCTTTTTGGGCGGAGTATTCCTTTAATTTGTGTCTGGCAATCCAAGAAGCCACTGTACTGCCATGCTGCCCTGAGATTTTACAGTGGGACCTTCACTGTTAATATAGAATAAAGAATTTTTAAAACAATGTAAACAGGATGCATACCCTTTAAATTAGTTTTAAAGTAATTAGTTTCCACTGTCGAGAGGATGAAAGCTAGTTATGCTCATTCAGCTGGAATTTTAGATAAGGGGTTTCCTTCCTCCTTTGCAGTTGATCCACTCGTCGAATCTCCAGTTTTATCTTTCAGTCTTCTTGGCAGATGCCCTCAGATTTCGACTCAGAATGGCTGCTGTTTGGGTAGCACAGTGGCACAATGGGTATCGCTGCTGCTTCACAAGTCCTGCATCCGGGGTTCAAATTGTGTGAAGTTTGCACGTTCTCCCTGTGTGCCTGTGCACCTTCCTCCATGTGCACTCCAGTCTTCCTCCCACATCCCCAAAGATGTGTGGGTTTGGTGGATTGGTGATTCCAGATTCTGGTTCTCCTTGTCCTGGATTTGATCCAATTATGTTAGGAGAATTATTATTGTTATGTAATTATTGTTATGTTAGGGTGGAGTGCCCTCTCAGGGTTGGGAGCGAGATCCTGCCTCAAGTGGTGGAGTTCAAGTATCTCGGGGTCTTGTTCACGAGTGAGGGAAGAATGGAGCGTGAGATCGACAGGCGGATCGGTGCGGCGTCCGCAGTGATGCAGGCTCTGCATCGGTCTGTCGTGGTGAAAAAGGAGCTGAGCCATAAGGCAAAGCTCTCAATTTACCGGTCGATCTATGTTCCTACCCTCACCTATGGTCATGAGCTGTAGGTAGTGACCGAAAGAACGAGATCGCGAATACAAGCGGCTGAAATGAGTTTCCTCCGCAGGGTGTCTGGGATTTCCCTTAAAGATAGGGTGAGAAGCTCAGTCATCCGGGAGGGGCTCAGAGTAGAGCCGCTGCTCCTCCGCATCGAGAGGAGTCAGATGAGGTGGCTCGAGCATCTGATCAGGATGCCTCCTGGACGCCTCCCTTGTGAGGTGTTCCGGGCACGTCCAACCGGGAGGAGGCCCCGGGGAAGACCCAGGACATGCTGGAGGGACTATGTCTCCTGGCTGGCCTGAGAACGCCTTGGGATTCCCCCGGAAGAGCTAGAAGAAGTGGCCGGGGAGAGGGAAGTCTGGGTATCTCTGCTCAAGCTGCTGCCCCCGCGACCTGACCTCGGATAAGCAGAAGAGGATGGATGGATCGATGTTAGGAGAACCAGATATTGGTGGAGATCGTCTCTTTATGTTGGCAGTATTATGTTATGTTAGATGTTTTACATGTAATGCAGGACAGGTACATACCTAAATTTGGAATTAATAGGAAATTAAAAAAAACTCCATGGTGGATTAAAGAAGTTGCAAAGGAAAAACTGCTTTATAAGGCATATAAGACTAATGACTGCAAAGTGAATCGTAGAGCAGATGAGAACAGGAGGGCAATCATTAAGAAGGATATCAGGCAGGCTAAAAGACAGTTGGAGAGGAGTAGAGCAGATAAGGCGAAAGACGACCCTAAGGGCTCATTTATACTTCACGCTCAGAATGCGTACGCACCCGCATCATGGCTGCCGCGCATTCCCAGCGTTCATTTGACGCGTCCTCTGAGCAGGTCCTCAGAAGTTAATGCGACGCGTGCGCGAGTTACAGTACCAGTAAAAAGTCTGGGGGCGCAGTGTGCTAAAAGTTGGAATGTGACGTCAGAGTCTCTGTTTAGTATCTACATGTGACAGAAAGCTGCTTTGCATATCCTATGGGATCGATGCGCGCGCTTCGATGTTTGATGAATGAGCCGATGTGGTGAAGAAAAATGCCGACATACAAATGCATTCCTGGTGCTTTAGTATTCAAGTGTCGCATATTCCCCATCATAATGACGTGAAACATTTTAAAAGTCTCACATACCATCTGCTGTGCCGTCTTTATTCTGGGGCTTCCTTCTGACCTGACAGAAGCGGCAAACAGCAATAGATCACCACACAGAACACATTGAATGTATGATATTCCATCTTTCAGCACATTTAGAATCCTTCGATTTATACTTGATAACACTTTCATGATGAAGTGTATTAAAGTATGTATGTTACATTTTACAGATACAGTGCATCCGGAAAGTATTCACAGCGCATCACTTTTTCCACATTTTGTTATGTTACAGCCTTATTCCAAAATGGATTAAATTCATTTTTTCCCCTCAGAATTCTACACACAACACCCCATAATGACAACGTGAAAAAAGTTTACTTGAGGTTTTTGCAAATTTATTAAAAATAAAAAAACTGAGAAAGCACATGTACATAAGTATTCACAGCCTTTGCCATGAAGCTCCAAATTGAGCTCAGGTGCCTCCTGTTTCCCCTGATCATCCTTGAGATGTTTCTGCAGCTTAATTGGAGTCCACCTGTGGTCAATTCAGTTGATTGGACATGATTTGGAAAGGCACACACCTGTCTATAGAAGGTCCCACAGTTGACAGTTCATGTCAGAGCACAAACCAAGCATGAAGTCAAAGGAATTGTCTGTAGACCTCCGAGACAGGATTGTCTCAAAGCACAAATTTGGGGAAGGTTACAGAAAAATTTCTGCAGCTTAGAAGGTCCCAATGAGCACAGTGGCCTCCATCATCCATAAGTGGAAGAACTTTGAAACCACCAGGACTCTTCCTAGAGCTGGCCGGCCATCTAAACTCAGCGATCGGGGGAGAAGGGCCTTAGTCAGGGAGGTGACCAAGAACCCGATGGTCACTCTGTCAGAGCTCCAGAGGTCCTCTGTGGAGAGAGGAGAACCTTCCAGAAGGACAACCATCTCTGCAGTAATCCACCAATCAGGCCTGTATGGTAGAGTGGCCAGACGGAAGCCACTCCTTAGTAAAAGGCACATGGCAGCCCGCCTGGAGTTTGCCAAAAGGCACCTGAAGGACACTCAGACCGTGAGAAAGAAAATTCTCTGGTCTGATGAGACAAAGATTGAACTCTTTGGTGTGAATGCCAGACGTCACATTTCGAGGAAACCAGGCACCGCTCATCACCAGGCCAATACCATCCCTACAGTGAAGCATGGTGGTGGCAGCATCATGCTGTGGGGATGTTTCTCAGCGGCAGGAACTGGGAGACTAGTCAGGATAAAGGGAAAGATGACTGCAGCAATGTACAGAGACATCCTGGATGAAAACCTGCTCCAGAGCGCTCTTGACCTCAGACTGGGGCGACGGTTCATCTTTCAGCAGGACAACGACCCTAAGCACACAGCCAAGATATCTATCTATCTATCTATCTATCTATCTATCTATCTATCTATCTATCTATCTATCTATCTATCTATCTATATATATATATATATATATATATATATATATATATATATATATATATAAGTTATAAGTTATATATATATATATATATATAACTTTTTTCACGTTGTCATTATGGGGTGTTGTGTGTAGAATTCTGAGGAAAAAAATGAATTTAATCCATTTTGGGATAAGGCTGTAAGATAACAAAATGTGGAAAAAGTGATGCGCTGTGAATACTTTCCGGATGCACTGTAAATCGTTAATTTCTTTTAAATAATGAATACTGTTAATAATTACACACATGTTATGGTGACACGGTGGCAGAGCGGTAGCACTGCTGTCTCTGCCTGCCGTTTGCATGTTTTCCTGCTGGGTTTCCATAGTGGGCTCCAGTTTCCTTCCAAAGACATGCAGATTTGGGGATTTGGTGATGCTAAAATGACTCCAGTGTACTGTATGTGAGTGCTGGTATTAACCTTGCGATGGGATTGTTTCTGCCTCGTGCCCAGTGCTAGCTGGAATGGACACATCCCTGTATTGATGGATTTAATCATTAAGCATCCTTTTCAGAGATATTGCGGTAAGGTTTCATTGGAATTTAATGGATTCATGAAGCAGCGAAGCCGAACCTGTTCTCACCGTGATGATATCTCGCACTGCCATCTGGTGGATTCTTCCAGATTTACATAAAGTACCCTTGCAAGTATGAACAGTACAACACTTGTGTAGTGGGAGCGTCCGCTGGCATATAAATACAGTATATAGATCAGGGGTTCTCAACATCAGTCCTGGGGGCCCACTGTGGTTTCAGGTTTTTGTTCCAACCAGATTCATAATCAGTGACAACACCTGATAACACGGATCTCAATTAATTAGCTGGTAGTTTTTTCTCTTGTCTTATTCTACATTAAGAAAGCACCGCAGCATGTTTTACATTTATAAGACATTTCTGGGAATATTTCTGCTTTTGCTAGAGATTTAAATGCTTGACAACCTTTAGTTGATTTCATTCTATTTTGCCCTTTCTCTGTGCAGTTTGCTCCCTTCATTGTATCTTAATAATGACAACCAGCAGAGTAGACAGCCAGGCAAAGAGAACTGAATCACGAAAGGCTGCAACTACTTCAGCGTTAGACCCACTATCCATCCATCCATTTTCCAACCCGCTGAATCCGAACACAGGGTCACGGGGGTCTGCTGGAGCCAATCCCAGCCAACACAGGGCACAAGGCAGGGAACCAATCCCGGGCAGGGTGCCAACCCACCGCAGGACACACACAAACACACCCACACACCAAGCACACACTAGGGCCAATTTAGAATCAACAATCCACCTAACCTGCACGTCTTTGGACTGTGGGAGGAAACCGGAGCGCCCAGAGGAAACCCACGCAGACACGGGGATAGACCCACTAATTAGAAAATAATGAATTATTTAAACAATTAGAAAACCCGGCAAAAAACTGAATGAAAATCAAGATGAAAATATTGTTAAAAAGAAAACAAAAATACATTTTTCCCATATAACTGCTTGGTACATTTTAACTCTTTCTGGGCTGATGTTGACTTTTGTCAAAATTCAGGGGTAGAGGATGGTAATCAGCTGTAATCTGTGACAAATCTCGCTGTGTCATTTTAGTTCGCCTGTCTTTGCTAGAAGGAAAGTTAGCTTCGTTGATTTGACCTCAGTTCGTTCCATGTGCATGAATAGCAAAGAGCAAAGAACCTTTAAAATGGCATCGACATCTGGCGAGTGACCAATGTGAATGTGCAAAGCAAAATATTCTGTGGACGACATTTCGCATGTTATCACTGAATCGGACTCTGACTTGCTGGACTACGATTTTGATGCAAGTGATCTGGAGATGGAAATTGAGAACGAAAGTGAGGGACCAGCATCAGCTGATTGTGATGCTGAACACATATGTCCTACAGCAACGTTTGCCTGGGAGGACCACCACTTACAATGAGAAGAGGTACAAATCAGATTGCGTCACACTGCGACTGCCACCTCTGCCCACTTGCCATACAAAGACATCCAGGCAGCCGGCCCGCCACACATTTCTGCTGGCCATCAAGCCGTCCACCGCTGTCGAGCAGGTGACGACAGCAGCCACAGCACACAGCAGTAGACGTTTTATGTTGATTTATGGGTGACACCATTGGTTTGTGTGCTTTAAAGAAAACTGAGTTTTTTGGAAAACAATATTCAGCCCTCAAAGAGTTAATATATATATTGTGATATTTGCCTGGACACCACCAGTTGAAGACCACATCTTTATACAAAATACGTTTATTTTCTTGCACTTTCAATGCACAACACACTGTGCCTCTAGCCCCAGTCACCTTTCTCCTGGGCCCTTCTCTCTCTTGTCCCTGGGCCACCTGTCCCCTCTCTCTCTCTCTCTCTCTCCAGGAGCTTCATCCTGCTCCTGCTCCCGACTCCAGCTCTCTGATTGGAGGGAGGCGGCCCCTCTTATCCTCACCGAGATGAGCTCCAGGTGCTCTACCTGACGTTACATCCTGGTGTGGCGGAAATGTCAGGAGAGCACCCGGAGTGCACTCCGGGTGTCCCTGGAAGGATCAACGTCCATGGGTGTGGCGGAAGTAAATATGTCCCGGGCTCCATGAGGTTCGGGGCGCCCCCTGGCGGTGGATACTGGCCCCAACGGGCTTGAGCCTCCCTGCTCCCCTTCCGTGGGCCTCTTCTAATCCAGAGTGGTTGCCCCCTCGTGGCCCGGAGGATGATTACGCCACAAACTGGTCCTTCCAGGCGTCCCGGCCGGGTCTGACCCCCAGCCTCCTTTGACAATATATATATATTTTTTACCAAACTTAGTTTTCTAATGGGCGGCACGGTGGCGCAGTGGGTAGCGCTGCTGCCTCGCAGTTGGGAGATCTGGGGACCTGGGTTCGATTCCCGGGCCCTCCCTGCGTGGAGTTTGCATGTTCTCCCCGTGTCTGCGTGGGTTTCCTCCGGGCGCTCCGGTTTCCTCCCACAGTCCAAAGACATGCAGGTTAGGTGGATTGGCGATTCTAAATTGGCCCTAGTGTGCGCTTGGTGTGTTTGTGTGTGTCCTGCGGTGGGTTGGCACCCTGCCCAGGATTGTTTCCTGCCTTGTGCCCTGTGTTGGCTGGGATTGGCTCCAGCAGACCCCCGTGACCCTGTGTTCGGATTCAGCGGGTTGGAAAATGGATGGATGGATGGATAGTTTTCTAATCAGTGTGTGCTTGGTGTGTGGGTGTGTTTGTGTGTGTCCTGCGGTGGGTTGGCACCCTGCCCGGGATTGGTTCCCTGCCTTGTGCCCTGTGTTGGCTGGTATTGGCTCCAGCAGATCCCCGCGACCCTGTGTTCAGATTCAGCGGGTTGGATAATGGATGGATGGATAGTTTTCTAATTTCTATATTTGTGTCACAACACAGAATCTGGCAAATAACAATTCATTTAATTAGCCCAGGAGTCCAATTAAAAACTGAAGCTGGTTGGAACAAAAACCTGCAGCCATAGTGGGCCCCCAGGACCGACGTTGAGAACCTCTGATCTATATACTGTATTTCTAGAAAAAGAAAAAGTCCAGAGATTAGCAACTCGGCTGATTCTTGGGCTACAGGGGATGAGTGATGAGGAAAAATTAAAAGAGCTGAGCCTTTACAGTTTAAACACAAGGAGATTAAGAGGAGACCTGACTGAAGTGTTTAAAATTATGAAGTGAATTAGTCCAGAGGACCGAGACGGTGACTTTAAAATGAGTTCATCAAGAACACGGGGACACAGGTGGAAACTTGTTAAGGGGAAATTTCACACAAACATGATGAAGTTTTTCTGTACACAAAGAGAACGATAGACACTTGGAATAAGCGACCAAATAGTGTGGTAGACAGTAAGACTTTAGGGGCTTTCAAAACTCGACTTGATGTTTTTTTGGAAGAGATAAGCGGACAGGACTGGTGAGCCTCGTTGGGCTGAATGGCCTGTCCTCGTCCAGATTGTTCTAATGTTCTAGAAAAGGCTTTGTGGGACAAATGCATAAGAATTAGCCAAGTGGGGCAGCGCTGATCGAAACAACCCTTGAAGGGCCCACCAGGAGTCAGAAAACATCGGAGACCCCGTGAAATAATAATAATAACAATAATAATGACAACAGACTCTGAAATAATGAAACTGACAAAAGCAATCGGCGCCCATCATTGTTGATTCTGTATTTAACAAAATTCAGACTTTGCTTTTAGAGTTTTGATTCAACAGAATATTTCAAATAATAACACAAATGACAGTGGCAGGGATGAAAATATTGGGACTGTTCAACTAATGTTTGGTCGCACCAACCCTTTGCAGCTTGCAGTCACTGCACACAAGCGACTCCTGGACTCCCTCCATGAGACCCCTGCACCTGTCCACAGGCTGTGTGGCCCACTTGTCCTAATCAAACCGCTCCAGCTGGGTCAGGTTTGAAGGGGGTCTTCTCCAGACGCCATAGTTCAGTTCTTTCCATTGATGCCTGATTGGATTCAAATCAGGGCTCCTAGGAGGCCATTTCAGAGTAGTCCAGTGTTTTGTTCTTAGCCATTCTTGGTGCTTTTTGCTGTGTGTTTTGGCTCCTTATCCTGTTAGAGGGTCCTTGACCTGTGACTGAGACAGAGCTTAATGACACTGGGCAGTACGTGTCACTCCAGAATGTCTTGATAGTCTTGAGATGCCATTGTTCTCTGCACAGACTTAAGACACCTCATGCCAGACACAGCAAAGCAGCCCTAAAACATAAGTGAGCCTCCGCCATGTTTCACAGCAGGTCTGGTGTTTTTTTAATTTTGACAGCGTCATTGTTTTCATCAGAGCTGATGTGACTTCCCAAAGAGCTCCAATGTTGTCTCCCAGAACCACTGTGGCTTGTCAATACTTGTATTTTAGCAAATTCTAGTCTGGCTAATTTCCATGGATTCCTCCTGAGTCTTCTTCCATTGAGCCCACTGTCACTCTAAAAGTGACGGATGGTGTGATCAGACACTCGTGGACCTTGACCTGGGACTTCAGCTAGTATCTCTCTGGAAGTTGTCCTCCGCTTTTTGTCTGTCATTCTCACTATTGTTCTGCCCATTCTGGTGTCGATTTTCCTCTTGTGGCCACGTCCAGGGAGGATGGCTACAGTCTAATGGACCTTAAACTTCTTAATAACGTTTGCAACTGTTGTCACAGGGCCATCAAGTTTCTTGGAGGTGGTCTTCCACCCTTTACCTTTAACATGCTGATTGTCCATCATTTTCTTTCTGATCCCCTCAGACAACTCTCTCCTTTGCTTTCTCTGTGTGGGACACATGATGATACCAAACAGCAGAGTGATGAATTTTCTCCATTTAAATCAACCGAATGATCGATTGGCGACATATGTAACACTAAATAAAGAAAACAGCGAGTTTGAAAAATCACTCCAATCTGATAATATAGAATCTTTTCTAGGGGTCCCAACAAACGTGTCCAGGCCATTTAAGAATTTCTTTGCAGAATAAGCAACACTTGATCTCCTGTCACATTTGCTTTGTTTTACTCGATGACATCTCAAAGGCATGCAGGTACACAGGGGACAACTGCTTTTCATTTTGTCACTTTTAAGGAGGCAGACAGCACTTCTTCAATGAGCTGTAAGGGAACCAACAAATTTGTCCAAAGCTGTATTACAGTTTACAAGGTGTTTCTGTCTTCTTGATGGAAGATAAAAATGCAAACCATCTGCACTGCTCCATCTGTTGGAAAGACAAATTAAATGCATATATCTCTGTTATTCCATTTTGGTATAAGATTTGCAAAAGCCGTGTTAATGTTTGTGATGCACCATCTGTTGGAGTGAGAAATTCAATTAATTTTATCAAAGCAAATGTCTGTAATGTGCCATCTGTTGGAATGACAAGTGAAATCTGTATATCTCTGTTATATGCCATTTGGTATGAGATTCGTAAAAACTGTGTTAATGTTTGTGATGCGCTATCTGTTGGAGTGTAGAAATTCAATGAATTTTATTACTTCAAATTTTTGTGTTTCACCATCTGTTGGAATGGCAAATGCAATGACTTTTACCAATGCAAATAAATGTTTGTGATGCACCATCTGTTGGAGTGAGAAATTCAATGAATTTTATAACTGCAAATATTTGTGTTTCACCATCTGTTGGAATGGCAAATGCAATGACTTTTACTAATGCAAATAAATGTTTGTGATGCACCATCTGTTGGAGAGACAAGTGAAATGCATAAATCTCTGTTATATACCATTTGGTATGAAATTTGTAAAAACAGTGTTAATGTTTGTGATGCGCCATCTGTTGGAGTGAGAAATTCAATGAATTTTATTACTTCAAATGTTTGTGTTTCACCATCTGTTGGAATGGCAAATGCAATGACTTTTACCAATACAAATAAATGTTTGTGATGCACCATCTGTTGGAGTGACAAGTGAAATGCATAAATCTCTGTTATATACCATTTGGTATGAAATTTGTAAAAACAGTGTTAATGTTTGTGATGCGCCATCTATTGGAGTGAGAAATTCAATGAATTTTATTACTTCAAATGTATGTGATTCACCACCTGTTGGAATGACAAATGCAATGTCTTTTATTAATGCAAATGTTTGTGATGCACCATCTGCTGGAGTGTGAACAAGTGAAATGCATATATCTCTGTTATGTCATTTGATATGAGATTAGTGAAAACAGTGTTAATGTTTGTGATGCACCATCTGTTGGAATTACAAATGCAATGCATTTTATTAGTACACATTTGTGATGATGCACTGTCTGTTGGAATGACAGAGACACAGCAACAGAATGGACATACAGATGCTTCTTCTTTCATAAAGCTGGATAATGAGCCAAATTAACTTTATTAGCTCAATACAGTTATTACCACTTCTTTAATTTTGATTTAGTTTCTCCTCACTACTCCTTCACATTGGCTTTATGCACAGATAATGAAATAAACTCGACGTGAAATGCAAGGGCATGTGTGGCACGCTCCCTGAATCGGCCTTTGTCAGCCGGATGTTGATTCAGGATGATCCCCTTCCAGAGGTGCCTCAACTGCAGGTTTCCATTTCAGTAAGATGTGTTTTCCACTGAGGCTACAATGTCCCCATTGAGAGTGCCTGGGTGTGACCAAGTTCATCATGATTTGACATTTTTGTGAGCTGCGAAGTTTTTGGCTTATAATAAGATCATTTTGGCATGAAGTGCAGTATGAAGCAGGAGACTGCCATGACATGAATGAATGGATTGACATTGAACGGATTTAAAGGGTTCAGGGTTAAGCAGTATGAGGTTCAGGGTGCCATCTGACGGATATGCTGTCCCACTGCAGAAGAAGCAACCTAGATCATTCTGTACATTAAATTGTGAAAGTCTTGACAAGAGACATCCCAAAATAAATAGATCTGCCATTAAAACAGCTGTTTGGAAATGGGCTGTTTGGACAGGACCCCTTGTAGCGAGGAATAGGTTGCCTTCACATTGGGTGGAATGTGGCATCCTCCCATATACTGTACTCTAACATACTGGAGACTGCTTGAACCACTTGGCTGAAGAATATCAGCCGGGGATTCCTAAAAGCAGTGTTAATGTTTGTGGTGCGCCATCTGTTAGAATGACAAATGCAATGCATTTTATTACTACAAATGTGTGTGATGCGCCATCTGTTGGAAGGACAGTGACATAGCAACCAGACAGACATGCAGACAAACGAGCATTTGGGTCATCCAGTGCCTATTTGTCAGCAAGCGGGCTAGAACTTTGATACAGGTGGGTGTCCACCTAACTCTCTGCTTTATTGCTTGGATTATTCTTCCTATCATTTGAAATATGTTTGGCAGCAAAGGGCAATATTCATGGTGAGCTATCTGAACTGCCATTATGGGAGGAAAAAACAAACAAACAAATGGGTCACTTTTATTAACAAATTAATTGGCACACTTACATGGTGCTCCAAGTTTCAAACTGCCTCTTCAGCAAGCAAAAGTTGCAGCTGCTCTATGAACTATAAACACAAACAAAGAAGAACATTTTCAAACACTATAAAATATTAAAAAACTAGCTCTGCTACCTGTCTAAGACAAATTGAAATCAACACAGACCTCAGTGTTAACATTCGTATTGTACCATCTGTTGGAATGTATTTTGTAATGCATGTAGTAATAAAATGCATTGCATTTGTCATTCCAACAAGTGGCACATAATAAAATGCATTATGACAAATGTTTGTGATGCGTCATCTGTTGGAATAACATGCAATGCATTTATCTCTGTTATATACCATTTGGTATGGGATTCGTAAAAGCAGTGTTAATTTTGTTGATGCACCATCTGTTTGGAAGGACAGAGACACAGCAACCAGACAGACAGATACACAGACACATTTCCCTTTCATTAGGGTGGATTAGCTGTCTAAGATGAGTTGAAATCAAAGTAATCATATTAGAGCTCAGGGTTAATGTTTATAATATACCATCTACTGGAATTTTTTTGTAATGCATTTAGTATTGCATTGAATTGTATTGTTGCATTGTGTTTGTCATTCCACCAGATGGCACATCATTGCTAATGAAATGCATTACTACAAATGTTTGTAATGCGCTATCTGTTGGAATGATGTGCAATGCATATGTCTCTGTTATATTCCATTTGGTATGGGATTCATAAAAACAATGTTAATATTTGTGATGTGCCATCTGTTAGAATAATAAATGCAATGCAGTTTATTACTAATTTTACTACTAATAAAATACATCATATGTTTGTGATGCACCATCTGTTAGAATGGCAAATGCAATGAATTTTATTGCTACAAATGTGTGTGATGCACCATCTGTTGGAGTTACAAGTGAAATGCATATATCTCAGTTATGTCATTTGGTATGGGATTTGTAAGAAGTGTTACTGTTTGTGATGTGCCATCTGTTGGAATTACAAATGGTCTGTTTGAATGAATCTGTTTGAAGGACAGTGACATAACAACCAGATTGACATTAAGACAAACACACAGACACTTTTCCTTTTGTTAAGGTGGGCTAGCTATGAAATGCATATATCTCAGTTATGTCATTTGGTATGGGATTTGTAAGAAGTGTTACTATTTGTGATGTGCCATCTGTTGGAATTACAAATGGTCTGTTTGAATGAATCTGTTTGAAGGACAGTGACATAACAACCAGATTGACATTCAGACAAACACACAGACACTTTTCCTTTTGTTAAGGTGGACTAGCTGTGCTACTCATCTAAAATGGGTTGAAATCAAAGTAATCAACATAGACATCTGTGTCTTCAGCATTAACATTTACAGTGCACCATCTATTGGAATGTATTTTGCAATGCATGTAATAATAAAATGTATTGCATTTGTGATTCCAACTAATGGCACATCATAAACCTTTGTAGTAATAAAATGCATTGCTAGAAACGTTTGTGATACCCCATCTGTTGGAATGAAATGCAATGCATATGTCTGTTATATGCCATTTGGTATGGGATTCATAAAATCAGTGCTAACGTTTGTGATGCACCATCTGTTGGAATGATAAATGCAATGGATTTTATTACTACAAATGTTTGTGATGCGCCGTGTGTTGGAAAGGTGGAGACTTAGCAACCGGATGGACACGTACAGGTAGATACACAGAGACTTGTTCTTTTATTAAGGTGGAATAACCAATCATGCCATTTCACATGCAGTGCTCCCTACAAATGATATGTTAACATGCATGCATACATATATACTTGCTTATACACACACAATACCTGTTTATCAAAATTTTGTTTATCACATAAAAAAGAAATGACAAGAAAATTGTCTATTGTAGTGGAAAACAATAAATCATTTGTTTATGTTTTTAATTATGACACCATAAAACCGTGCCCACATGCATATGTGTTGCATTTCAACATAGTTTACATGTTGGATTTCATTTTATTTTGGCACGAATAATCTTCCATACTTAAGTCACGACACAGACATGGCTATTGCAGTAGGTGCTTTTCCCGATATATTCAGAAGCACCTAAAATGAATGGATGGATGGGATTTTCTCAGTAGACTTCTCATTGTTCCCTCAGTGTGCTCATCATTAGACTGGCATGCCACCTAGGGCTGGTCCTTCATTGTGCCTGCTGTTCATAGGATAGGCAGTGGCTTTCAAACCATCCTGTATTCAAGAGTGAGTGAAAATGGGTGAGACTGATGTTAAGTACCAGTAATGTCAACATGGTGGCTGGTCTTGCCTGCTGCTGGCCTCGTGCCAGTCTTCATGGTGCAGCATGTGCCTCCTCTGATGTGAACTTCAACCTGACTTTTCTCTTCCCCTTCTCGTAAGTGTCAGGCTTTGAGGATTTGCTCGACATCTGACACATTAAAGCAGCAACTGCGGCGGCCAAACGGAATTAGGGAGCTTGTGATCCGATGGGCTCTGCCTTTGTGCTGCACTCTTGTAAGCTGGCGCTGCCACCTGGGCTATGGAAGGGTCAATTTGCATGGACACAAGGGGAGGCTTCTTCTTCTTTTAATTCTTCTGCATTAAAAAAGCACAATCAGGTGAGGCCAACTGCTGGACGAAGAATTTTTTTTCATAGTAGCCATGAGACAAAGAGGGCAATGCCAAGGAGCTTAAGCTGAGTTGGCATGGATTTTCCATTTTAATAAGAGGTTTCATTTTTTTTCCCCATTCCCCTTTATTTGCACCTCCTGTGAGCCTTTCAGGTTTGGTATCCCTCATTACCTGACAAGTGTCCCCTGACCCATGTGGTACCCAGGTGGCATAGTTAATGCTGCTGTCTCACGCAGCACCAGCGACCTGGCCTGGTGACTGTCTGTGGAGTTTTCATGTTGTGCTGTTGTTTTTGTGGTCTTGCTTGCCTTCTAGCACTCCGCTATTCATCCCAGGTCCCAAAAGATGTTAACTGGCAATTCAGAATTGGTCGTCCTTGAGTGTGCCCTACCACAGAGTGGCACCTTGTCTGTGATTAGTTCTAAACTTGAGGAGAGGGCTACCGTGTTTCCTGCCCCTTGTAGTACATAAGAAATCTGAACAAAATGAGAGGAGACCATTCAGTGCATTTACCACTCGTTTGTTTAGCTAATAGCTAAGCTGCCCCAACATCTCATCCTGATTCTTCACGGCTGTCAAGGTTTCTACTTCAACTTCATGTCTTGGTAGTTTGTTCCTGATTCCCAAAACTCTTTGTGTAAAGATGTGCTTCCCGGCTTCAGTCCTAACTGCACTTCCCCTTAATTTCCACTGATGTCCTCGAGTTTGTGATTCACTGTCAAAGGTGAAAGAATTCTGCTGGATTTGAGGACTTTGAAGACTTGGATGAGGTCCCCATGCCATTTGCAGACTAAACGAGTTTTAATTCTTGTGATCTGTCACAGTAGGCCATGTCATCACAGCAGACTCTTAGGCGGAGCTTGATGTTTGAGGGCGGGGCTGAATATTGGTGACACACAATCCCAGTTCTTGGAGCGAAGCTAAACTCAGACACCAATCCCATGGCAGCCTCCAAATGGGGTGGGGCTGGATGTTGGTGATGGCCAATCCCAGGCTTAGTCATTTTTAGAGTTGATAATGAGTTCTGACACTGTCCTCACAGTGTCAGTCATTCTCAGAGCAGAAGCTGAGCTTGAACACTGTCCTCATGGCAGCCACGGAATGGGGCGGGGATGGGCGATGGTGACGCCCAATCCCAGATTCAGTTGTTCTAGAATTGACAATGAGGGCAGTGTCTTCATGGCAGCCTCCAAATTGGGCAGGGCTGGATTTTGGTGATGCCTCATCCAAGTCAGTCATCTGTTTTTCTCAGTGCAGAGCTCAGATACTGTCCTCACAGCAGCCTGTTGGGCGGGGCTGGATGTTTGAAGGCGGAGCTAAATATGGGTGACATGCAATCCCTGTGTAAGTCATTCAGTCAGAGCAGAAGACAAACTTTGGATGCTCTCCTCATGGCAGCCTTGGAATGGGGCGGGGCTGGATGATGGTGATGCCCAATCCCAGGATCGTTTTTTTCTAGAGTTGACAATGAGTGCAGTTTCTTCATGACAGCCTCCGAATAGGGCAGGGCTGAATTTTGGTGACACCTCATCCAAGTCACCCGTCTTCCTGAATGCAGCGCTCAGACACTGTCCTCACAGCAGCCTCTTGGGCAGGGCTAGATGTTTGAGGGCGGGGCTGAATATTGGTAACACACAATCCCAGTGTCAGTCAGTCAGTCAGTCAGAGCAGAAGCCAAACTTTGGATACTGCCCTCTTGGCCTCTGAATGGGGTGGAGCTGGACGTTGGTGATGCCCAATCCCAGGCTCAGTCGTTTTTAGAATTGACAATGAGTGTGGACAGTGTCCTCATGGCAGCCTCCAAATGGGACAGGGCTGCATTTTGGTGACACCTCGTCCCAGTCTCCATCTTTCTCAGTGCTGGTTCTGAGCTCTGACACTGTCCTCTCAGCAGCCTCTTGGGCGGGGCTGGATGTTTCAGGGCGGGGCTGGATATCATGCTTTTCCACTCTCAGTCACCTCAGTCATTCAGACAGTGTCCTCACGGCGGCCCTTAAACAGGGTCGGGAGATGTTGGATTTTGGAGATGCTCGGTCCCAGTCTTAGTCATCCTAAGAGAGTTTAGACGCCGGCCTCAATTTCCAGAAGCGTATCTCTACTTTTAGCAAATTATGGATGTGGAGCACTTTATACAACATTGACGGAAAACTAGAGAAACTGCGGAAAGCTCACACACAAAGATGCACAGGTTGGCACATCTGGCACCTCAAAGCTGCCCAGTGTGGGCATATGCCTACAACAGCCTGATTGAGTTGGTTCCTGCCTTACACATAATGAGGCTGGTGTAGGCCACAGCTTCCCGTGACTCTGCTTAGGTCCAGTGGAGGAATGGATGCCCACTGATTTTTACTTAGTAATTCAGAATGGCCTGATTTGTGATTCAGATTTGAAAGGAAGTGTTAGGTGGGTGGCATGATGGTGCAAGTTGTGCCTCACTCTTGCATGGACTTGGGTTCAATTTACACTCCCCCTTTTTTTTTTTGACCCTTGTATTCCAGTTTCTCAAAGAGATGTTTGGCACCTTTAAGCAGCTCAGAATGGGTGACTATGGACTGGCATCCCACCTAGGGCAGCTCCTCCTTGTTAAATGGCTGTGTCTCCTTTCCACCGTGAGCTGGGGGTGTTGGGGTATGCACAAGAAATGGATGGATGGCTAGAAAGTGAAAATATGCCATTCTAGGGCATTCTTGCCATCCATTTTTTTTGTGTCACTGGGAGGCAAAATCAAAGCCATTGTTCTATTTTGATTCAAATGACTCCCCTAATACTACGCACCACCCTTACTCTGGACTGAATTAACAAGTTGCCATGACAGAGTCATTTTCTTTTTTTTTTAATGTGTCATGTGAAGTCTCGCGAGATCCTCTGCTTTCACCCATTTTAGTTATGCAAGTCCCATTCATTTCACCGCGAGATCTCCGACTATAAGAAACTCAGAGGCAGGCCAGCCGAGTTCAAAGGCCGTTAAGCAGAAGGAGAGCCAAGCAGCAGAGAGGAGAGGAAACTGAACCAATATGAGCACTAGGGGGCAGACTGCTCAGAGCACCTGTAATCTGTACATTGGCACACTGAGAGCTGGAGAGGGCAGCGCAACCCACCTCAAGGGGTGACAGAGCGAGGGGGCACTTGTAAAGGAAGGCAGGTAAGAGGAGTGCGTGGAAGTCGGCGTAGCTAACTGGTGTCGGGTGAAGAATTCATGCAGCAGCTGAACCTGCATGTGTGTGGGGGCTGAGGAGAAAGCCATGGAGTTCGATGGAGTGTCGGGTTCAGGCTCTTTGGGTGTCGTATTGTCACAGGCTTGACATTTATGGTTATCAGCTACACCAGGGCTGCCTCAAGAACAGCAGGACAGTTCAGCGATGGCGTCATGTGGTTTTGTATTAGTGGTGTGTGTAGATAGGTGGTCATTGGCACCATGACCATGGATCATCTCTGAATGACATAAACGTGTGCGTCACTGAGGGACTTGATCAAGGTGCCCAATCGGCTGCATTCATATTAACTTTTAGGGGGGGGTTGGGCGGGGGAGACGAATGTGCTGTATGACCCTGATTTGAACTTCTATATGGCAATATATGAGGAAGAGAAAGATATCTGTCAATCTATCTACAGTATTATATAGTGCCTTTTCTATCTATCTATCTATCTATCTATCTATCTATCTATCTATCTATCTATCTATCTATCTATCTATCTATCTATCTATCTATCTATAGTGCTTTTCTTATCTATCTGTCTCTGTCAATCTATCTACAGTTTTATATAGTGCCTTTCACATCTATCTATCTATCTATCTATCTATCTATCTATCTATCTATCTATCTATCTATCTATCTATCTATCTATCTATCTATCTATCTATCTATCTATAGTGCCTTTCTTATCTATCTGTCTCTGTCAATCTATCTACAGTTTTATATAGTGCCTTTCACATCTATCTATCTATCTATCTATCTATCTATCTATCTATCTATCTATCTATCTATCTATCTATCTATCTATCTATCTATCTATCTATAGTGCCTTTCTTATCTATCTGTCTCTGTCAATCTATCTACAGTTTTATATAGTGCCTTTCACATCTATCTATCTATCTATCTATCTATCTATCTATCTATCTATCTATCTATCTATCTATCTATCTATCTATCTATTGTATAGTGCCTTTCATATCTATCTATCTATTGTGAAGGCACTGGGGTGCCACTGTGTCCCAAACACAAATGCACAAACACAGTCCCGGGTTCAAATAAAGGGTTTTTATTACAAAACACATTGTATAACAAACACACAGGTTGTCTCTCATTCTCCCTCTCTCTGTTTCTCTCTCCGTACTGCTACTCCTCCAAGGCGAGTGTTGACTGTCTCCGCTCCCAGCTCCAACCCGCTTGGACAAGGCAGTGTGGTTCCTTTTATGGAGGGCCTGTGTGTACTTCAGGACTTTGCCCACTGGAAGCACTTCCTGGCCATACGGAAGGACAGCACCCCCTAGTAGCACCCATAGACCCCAGCAGGGCTGCGCTACTGGACTACAAGTCCTGGTATTCCCTGTGGGTGTCCGAAAAGGTACCGATATCCAGGGCTGCTGCCATCTAGCATACAGTATGAGGGGAGGCAATAAGCAGGAATCACTGCTCTCCCCTGTCCTTCCGTAATATTGGCATCCCTGCCACGTAAGCTTCTCAAGTTAAATCTGGCTGGGACGCCAGTCCTCGTGTCATCCCTTACACTATTTATTAGTATATATAGCACCTTTCAAATCTATCTATCTATCTATCTATCTATCTATCTATCTATCTATCTATCTATCTATCTATCTATCTATCTATCTATCTATCTATCTATCTATCTATCTATCTATCTATCTATCGTGCCTTTCAGGTGACTGGTGCCCATCTCAGCAGCATGAGGTTTAAGGCAGGAGCCAACCCCAGGCTGAGTACCAGTCCTTTGGCAGGACCACTCATGTGCATGCCCACGCTATCACCAGTTGAATTAAATTGGACATCCGTGTCAATGCAGAAGAAGGTGCCCAGAGGAAAGCCCACATGGACATGAGGGGTACATGTAGGGATTAAAACCCAGAATGCTTCCCCTGTATGTTTGTGCCATCTGACATACGGCAAGTCTTTAAGTCTCCAATCAGTTGGCTACATGATGAACTGGCGACCCTTCCAGGTTGGGTTCCTGCCACCTGGTGTTGTTTGGCCTCCATGCCCCTGAACTGCATCAAGCAGATTTGCGTGTGTTTTACATGTGTAATCCGTTCTGACCCCTCCGGCCACAGCAGGGTAATGGTAATGTTGAGGGGCATGGGGCATCTATTAAAGGTAAGCCGTCTGTGACCTCATTCTGGCTAAGTTTTAAAGAAGGTAAACAAATGAAGTCTCTAAAATGTACTTCATTCAGCTTTGTGCTACCAGCAGATCCTTGACGTAGTTGGACTCAGCAGGTGGGCTTCATCGTCCACTCATGAAATTTAGAATTTGTGGCCGACCCCTAGGAAGGCTGTGTTGTTGTGTACCATTCATGGAGAGTGAGCGAGTCGCCCGTAGTCTCACATGTCCACCAATCGCGTGTTTGCCATGAGGGTGTGACAGCTGGCAGGCTGCCAACATGGGAGTTTAATAAAAGATCCATTGAATGGCTGGCACCGCTGTGTGGTCTTTGTGACAAAGGTGGCAGAATTCACTGCAGTGGCTTTTCTCCTCCCTTTTGAGCCTCCTGCTCTTCCTCGTTTTATTTCACGTGTGTATCTTCTGTCCTCACACTGAGCCCCACTTTCGGTCACTTGACTGTTTTCGATTCCTCCAGAGCTGTGGACTCTTCTTGGCCTGCTGCCAGTACCTGTTTAGTTTGATGCTCTGTCCAGGTTTGTGTTCCTACCTTGTGTTCTGTGCTTCCTGGATTTTATTCCAGTGCCCTGCAATCCTGAACTGGGATTAAGTGGGCTTGAAAAGTGGATGGACGGATTGAACCGCGTGCTCTAATGGTTAAGGCACAGTGTCAGAAACCTGACTTGCTGTGTGACCCTGACTGAGTCACTTCATCTGACATTGCTGTTGGTGAAGGAATCCACTGCACTGTGTCTGTCATTATAGAAAGGCGCTTTAAAAGTCCAGGTGTGCACACGAGAAGGGAGCTGGGAGAGAGACACCCTGATGATGCCCACAGAAGCACTGTTGGGGGGCTCTCCTTTGATATGGTCACCAGAGGAGAGACATTCATTACACTGGTCAGCAAGCATTTTGCTACTGGGAGTCTTTCACATTTTACTTTAGCAGGTTTCACTTGCTGACTACAAATCTGAAAACCGTTTTCATTGAGCACATCCTGTTTTTTAGTTATGATGTCCCAGGTCTTGGACAACTAGGGTGACTGGACAGTAAAGGCAGATAAATACCAGTAATTCCACTAGGGATGCCAGTGAGATAAATGATTTTGCCACACGTTACTAACAGCTGTGAGTTGTTTAGTCAGTCAGTCAGTCAGTCAGTCAGTCAGTGATTGTCCGACCCGCTGTATCCCAACACAGGGCCACGGGGGTCTGCTGGAGCCAATCCCAGCCAACACAGGGCACAAGGCAGGAACAAACCCCGGGTAGGGCGCCAGCCCACCGCAGGGTGCACACACACACACATCCAAACACACACATCCAAACACACACTAGGGACAATTTATGATCGCCATTGCACTTAATCCGCATGTCTTTGGATTGTGGGAGGAAACCGGAGCACCCAGAGGAAATCTATCATTATGTAGTGCCTTTCATATCTATCTATCTATCTATCTATCTATCTATCTATCTATCTATCTATCTATCTATCTATCTATCTATCTATCTATCTATCTATCTATCTATCTATAGAGCCTTTCAATATCTATCTATCTATCTATCTATCTATCTATCTATCTATCTATCTATCTATCTATCTATCTATCTATCTATCTATAGAGCCTTTCAATATCTATCTATCTATCTATCTATCTATCTATCTATCTATCTATCTATCTATCTATCTATCTATCTATCTATCCAGCAGTTAATAATGAGTAAAAAATTTTTCACTGCACGATTTTTTAGTCAAAACAGCAGCTCTACTAAAAATACTATAAAATATACATTATATGAAATTAACATAACAGAAAAGAACTCAAGATTGATGTGGGACTGGAGTCCACACTAGCAAATGGAGGTATACCAGGGGTCCATTTTCAGTCAGTCATTGTCCAACCCGCTATATCCTAACTACAGGGTCACGGGGGTCTGCCGGAGCCAATCCCAGCCAACACAGGGTGCCAGCCCATCGCAGGGCACACACACACACACCAAGCACACACTAAGGACAATTTAGGATCGCCAATGCACCTAACCTGCATGTCTTTGGACTGTGGGAGGAAATCCACGCAGACACAGGGAGAACATGCAAACTCCATGCACCCGGGAAACGAACCACAGGTCTCCTAACTATGAGGCAGCAGCGCTACCCACTGTGCCACCATGCCACACTGAGTTGTTTACCTTGTCATTATTAATTTTATTTAAAAATTATTAATTTTTAATTAGCAAAAAAATATTTGTTACTGATTACCAGGTCTTATATGACTCTAAAGCATAATGACACAGACTCAGCCTCAGATGTGACGGTGCAGTAGGTTGAGGTTTTACTGTTAAACATAACATTGCATTTCAGGACATTTTGTTCGTTAGATTCACCATTACTTTGAAAATTTTGTCAAGGCGATGGACAGAAATGGCGATGCTTTTCAGCATTTAAGAAATAAGTTTGGTCTCGAGAAAAGTGAAGCCAAATCTAAGGAAGGTGTTTTTGTTGTTCCTGAAATCCGTGAACTGATGCTTGATGAGGAGTTCAACAGGAAACTGAAGCCCACTGACTCAGCGCCCTCATTCGTGCCGGTTGTCCAGAATTTTCTTGACAGTCACAGAGCAGAGAATAACGCTGAGCTTGTGGAGAACCTGCTGAAAGTGTATCAGCTTACGAGAGCCTGAATATAGATAGATAGATAGCTAGATAGGAAAGGCACTATATAATGATAGATAGATAGATAGACAGGAAAGGCACTATATAATGATAGATAGATAGATATGAAAGGCACTATATAATGACAGATAGATAGATATGAAAGGCACTATATAATGACAGATAGATAGATAGATATGAAAGGCACTATACAATGATAGATAGATAGATAGATATGAAAGGCACTATATAATGATAGATAGATAGATATGAAAGGCACTATATAATGATAGATAGATAGATAGATAGACAGGAAAGGCACTATATAATGATAGATAGATAGATATGAAAGGCACTATATAATGACAGATAGATAGATAGATATGAAAGGCACTATACAATGATAGATAGATAGATAGATATGAAAGGCACTATACAATGATAGATAGATAGATAGATATGAAAGGCACTATATAATAGATAGATAGATAGATATGAAAGGCACTATACAATGATAGATAGATAGATATGAAAGGCACTTTACAATGATAGATAGATAGATAGATAGATAGATATGAAAGGCACTATATAATAGATAGATAGATATGAAAGGCACTATACAATAGATAGATAGATAGATAGATATGAAAGGCACTATACAATGATAGATAGATAGATAGATAGATATGAAAGGCACTATACAATGATAGATAGATAGATATGAAAGGCACTTTACAATGATAGATAGATAGATATGAAAGGCACTATACAATGATAGATAGATAGATAGATATGAAAGGCACTATATAATAGATAGATAGATAGATATGAAAGGCACTATACAATGATAGATAGATAGATAGATAGATATGAAAGGCACTATATAATGATAGATAGATTTCCTCCGAGTGCTCCGGTTTCCTCCCACAATCCAAAGACATGCAGGTTAGGTGCATTGGTGATCCTACTAATTAAGGAAAAAAGAAACAATTAAGGAGTCTGAGTCTTCGAGAGCAAATTAATTCAATTATTTCAAAAAATAAATATATAAAAAATACTTTTTAAAAACCACACTTATATTAAGTTAAAAAGTGTACTAAAAATTAAAAAACAAGTCTCTCACTCATAAAATAAACGGTGGATCCTTTTGCTAAGATTTTAAGAAGTGTTTTTTTGAATGTTGATTGGTGAAAAGTGCCCACGCTTTTATTTTATGAGTGAGAGACTTATTTTTAAATTTTTAGTACACTTTTTAACTTAATATAAGCGTGGTTTTTAAAAAGCATTATTTATATATACAGTATATATATTGTTGAAATAGTTTTACTGTCAAATAAATGCAAAGAGTACGCGACACGTGTTTCGCCCTCATTCTGGGCTCACCAGGTGTACACACTCCACTGCACTCCCTCTCGGGAATCGAATCTCGGACATCAGCGTCAGAGGCGATGCCCCTAATGTTGCGCCACGGCGTGTGGTTCGTTTATTCGACAGCATGTAGATCGGGGTAATTACATTCACGGCATTCGTAGTCTGTGTCACAATCTGATTGTATGGGTGGTTACATATTTATATATATGTATATATATATATACAAGTGTATATATATATATATATATATATATATATATATATATATATATATATATATATATATATAATATATATATATATATAATATATATATATATATTATTTCAACTTTTTAGTCATGGGTATGTTTTAGTATAATTTGTAATTAATATTTTAACACTTCCTTTAATTTTTCTATCAGTTACTAACGCCATCTATTGGTGGAATCTTGAACTATTCTTCATGTTTAAATTTTCTTTTTTTTTTTAAATTTTATTGATTTTATTGAAATCACACAACATTCCATACAAATAGATCAATTTTACAAGAGAAGGACTGAAAACAAATCAACCCCACCCCTGAGAAAGAGAGCATGGGCAGCAGAATAAAACTAATGGAATATTTGGCCAGTCCAGTCTTTTTGCAGCCGGAACTGATCCTTGCTTAATAAGTGGGTCTCCTATAAAAATGCTACTTTACCGTTTAGACCTGTTAGGTGAGAGAATACTTTCTTTCTTTTTAATTTGTGATTCAGGCCTTTAACATTCCAGCTCACAAAGTTAACTGTCCCGTCTTGGAGACATTGAAGGGGGAGCCACTTCAACCACCACTTATGTGCAGTATCCACCTGGATGGTGGGACGGCAGCCATTTTGTGGCTGTACACTCACCACACATTAGCTGTTAGGTGGTGAGGGGGTGAGAGATTGTTATGATGATTTGGGGTGCAGAATGACTAGGACTTGGTGAGCAGTTTAGCCAGGACATTGGGATACACTGTGGCCCATGCCCGACCGGGATGCCCCTGCCGCATATGTTCCGGGGGAGCAGGTATGGGAAACCCAATACCTCCCCCAGGACACTAGATGGCAGCCTCCCTGGGTTGCAGCGGTGCCTCGGACTCCCCCAGGGCTTCATGGGGGTTGAAGTGTTGTGCAGCCCTGTTGGGTTCCGCAGGCGCCACCAGGGGGTGCTGCAGCAGGAGCTGCTGGACCCTTCTGGGCACTGGAAGTGTAGCCGGATGTCAGCAATCAAGCACCTGGAGCACTTCTGGGTGCCAGCAACCACCACTCAGTGGCCAGAGTCAGGAGGAGGAGGAGCTTGGAGGAAGAGGAGTGGTGGTGCAAAGGAGAAGAGTGCTTGTGTGTTTAGTTGTATTGGGGACTGTGTTGTGCCTGTGGGGATTACGGGGAAGACGTGCCCCACAGGTGAAGAAAGTAAATAATTGTTTTATTATACGTGCCTCCCGTGTCCATCTGTGCCGGGTCGGGCGTCTATATAGCGCCTTTTTACAACACCCTACCGTTTACAAAGGAGGCCCAGAGGTCTTTAATGACCACAGAGAGGCAGGACCTCAGTTTTACGTCTCATCGGAAGGATGACGCCGCCATTTTTACAGCACAGTTTCCCTGTCACTGCAATGGGGCATTGGGATCTACATTCACACCACTGGGGAAGCGCCCCCAGCTGGCCTCCCCAACACCTCTTCCGGCAGCATACCCAAGCTTTTTCCTAGGTGGTCTCCCATCTAAGTACTGGCGGGGCCCAAACATGCTTAGCTCCAGTCGGATGAGCTCTTCAGAAATGCATGTGGTGTGGCCCTTCTCACCTCCTGTCTGCTTTTGTGCTCTTCATGTTTGAAGATGACTCTCGGTGTGCCTCCTATGCCTTTCCTCCTCAAGTGTCTCACACTCACACTTCCTCTTTGGATTTTGACACCAAAGCCAAATTGGCCAATCGTACCAAAGCCGAACTGGCCAATCAGATTGCTCTGAGGGACCACACACGTACACACACACACACACCCACACAGACCTTGGTGTTTTATTATATAGTAGAAGAAGCTGAATTGCTTTATCCTGCAGGACCTCAGTGTCACCATTGTGCCTTTTTTTCCCAGATTTGTTCGTTCTGAGGGCGGCACGGTGGCGCAGTGGTAGCGCTGCTGCCTCGCAGTTAGGAGACCTGGGTTCACTTCCTGGGTCCTCCCTGCGTGGAGTTTGCATGTTCTCCCCGTGTCTGTGTGGGTGTGCTCCGGTTTTCTCCCACAGTCCAAAGACATGTAGGTTAGGTGCATTGGTGATTCTAAATTGTCCCTATTGTGTGCTTGGTGTGTGGGTGTGTTTGTGTGCCCTGTGGTGGGCTGCCGCCCTGCCTAGGATTTGTCTCCTGCCTTGCACCCTGTGTTGGCTGAGATTGGCTCCAGCAGACCCCCGTGACCCTGTAGTTAGGATAGAGCAGGTTGGAAAATGGATGGATGGACTGTTCGTTCTGGGTTGCTGACGGGGGTAACGACTCACTTGGGGTCAAAGCAAGTCAGTGGTCGGGCCGCTTTGTTCTCCATGTTACTTTTCATATATCAAATTCATTTCTTTGTCTCGCCAGTATGATTGAACAGGAGCAAACATGATCATGAAATGCAGCCATATGTCTAATAGCTGATGATGAAGAGAATGGGGGCAGCCGGGTGGGTTTTTTTTTTTTTTTTTTTTTTTAAATCCTTTAGCTTATCTTTAGCCTTTGGCATTAAAGTGCAGATGGCACGTTGGGGGGAGGACAGGCACATGCTGTAGAGATGAACAGGCGAGGCAGACAGGAGTCGGACACTTAGAGCTATGAGCGGGTTGGCCTTGAGAAGTGTGTCACGGATGTCACTGTTTTCCCAAAAAATTAAAAGTGTGGTCTTAGGGTGGAGTCCGAGCCATCTTCACGTCGTAGACTGATGGCCCTTTATCATGAACGCCATGCGTTTGCTTTTCTACTTGACTAATACTTGACTGATACTGCGCTACCGTCTGTAAAGGGCCTTGTAAGGATTCACACCATCAGTGGTCCACTTGTCCTTCTGTCTGTCTGTACATTTTTTGACCCTGGCAGTGCAGGTGCAGCCCCTATAAAAAGTGTTCACGCCTTTGGACGTTTTTACATTTTCTTTTTACACATTATTGACTCTCATTGGATTTAAATTTAATTTTTTGACTCTGATCAACAGAAAAAGACCCTTTAACATTAAAGTGAAAGTGGACCAGGTTTGTTTCCCGGGTCCTCCCTGCATGGATCTATCTATCTATCTATCTATCTATCTATCTATCTATCTATCTATCTATCTATCTATCTATCTATCTATCTATCTATTATATAGTGCGTGTCTATCTATCTATCTATCTATCTATCTATCTATCTATCTATCTATCTATCTATCTATCTATCTATCTATCTATCTATCTATCTATTATATAGTGTGTATCTATCTATCTATTATATAGTGCGTGTCTATCTATCTATCTATTATATAGTGCGTGTCTATCTATCTATCTATCTATCTATCTATCTATCTATCTATCTATCTATCTATCTATCTATCTATCTATCTATCTATCTATTATATAGTGCGTATCTATCTATCTATCTATTATATAGTGCGTATCTATCTATCTATCTGTCTATCTATTATATAGTGTGTATCTATCTATCTATCATTATATAGTGCCTTTCATATCTATCTATCTATCTATCTATCTATCTATCTATCTATCTATCTATCTATCTATCTATCTATCTATCTATCTATTATATAGTGCGTATCTATCTATCTATCTGTCTATCTATTATATAGTGTGCATCTATCTATCTATCATTATATAGTGCCTTTCATATCTATCTATCTATCTATCTATCTATCTATCTATCTATCTATCTATCTATCTATCTATCTATCTATCTATCTATCTATCTATCTATTATATAGTGCGTATCTATCTATCTATCTATCTATCTATCTATCTATCTATCTATCTATCTATCTATCTATCTATCTATCTATTATATAGTGTGTATCTATCTATCTATCATTATATAGTGCCTTTCATATCTATCTATCTATCTATCTATCTATCTGTCTATCTATTATATAGTGTGTATCTATCTATCTATCTATCTATCTATCTATCTATCTATCTATCTATCTATCTATCTATCTGTTATATAGTGCCTTTCATATCTATCTATCTATCTATCTATCTATCTATCTATCTATCTATCTATCTATCTATCTATCTATCTATCTATCTATCTATCTATCTATCTGTTATATAGTGCCTTTCATATCTATCTATCTATCTATCTATCTATCTATCTATCTATCTATCTATCTATCTATCTATCTATCTATCTATCTATCTATCTATCTATCTATTATATAGTGCGTATCTATCTATCTATCTATCTATCTATCTATCTATCTATCTATCTATCTATCTATCTATCTATCTATCTATCACAGAGTCAGCTATGTCTAAAATGTGTTGCAGGTATAAGGAAAACTGGAAGTTTATAGAAGGTAAAACATTCCGGTAGACCAAGGAAGACGTCAAAGCGTCAGGACAGAAAACTCAAAGCAATTTGCCTTGAAAATAGAAAATGCACAAACCAGAGTCCCGTTTAATTTGTTTGAGGTACGTTTCACAAAGCCAGAATGTTCAGCTATTTGACAGAAATTGTTGAATTGTTTATCTGCTACGAAGTCAACAAGCTGGGTGGGCTTCCTCTAAGTGCGGTGATTCTATTATTTTTACAAGATCTCTTCAGATGTGCCAAAGCAGAGAAAAGCGACAGCCGAGTTTCGTTTCACATTCAGTTTCATAACTGCGAAACTTAATGAAAACTTTTTTTGTCAAGGTTCAGACAGAAACAGTAAAGAGTGTATACACTGGATATTTTACAATGCTAAAGTTCATATACAAACTAGCCAACCCGCGGCGTAGCATACGCCGCATAATTATGTATTGATGGGTGAACACTTCCTGAATGACACAGTTGTCCAAATAGAAGTGAAAATAAAATTGAGCCCGGTGCATTCTTTAACTGCATTTTCTGCCTTGTAGCGCAGTGGTAGTGTTGCTGGTTAACAGTAAGGAGACTGTGGAAGATTTTGGGTTCGCTTCCCGGTTCCTCCCAGTGTGGATAGCGCTTTGAATGAAAAAAGTGAACATTTGCAAAATCCATAACGGTGCGTTCAGTAAGTACATTGCACCCACGTTTAATTCGTTGGCCAGTTTATGCCAGCCGTCTTTTCAGGTTTGGGCTTATTTTGCAGTGTTACCGCTTGTGCATATTAAATCTTGAAATCCTTCGAGTAACTAATTAACTAACACCCACCCTCCCAGCTTGTGTGAAAAAAATGCGCCGGTCCTTTCATCATTTTGTTGCAGCCTATCAAAGACTTGCTGCCCCCAACTCCTCACCTGAGTTGCTGTCGTCTGTGCACCTCTGAGGCACGTTGTCCTTTCATTGTTCTTTGCGGTTTCGGCTGCTTTTCTATATATAATCCACCAAGTCACCCAACCACGGTAGTAGGAGGGGGGTGGGGAGCGTACACAGGGCAGGGACGTATTCAGAGGGAGCGTATGACCCGCACTCAGTGGGTATTCCTCGTTCGTGGGGAACAATTCGAGAAAGAGCTATCAATCTGTCAATCCTCTCCGTGTCCGGTTAGGGTGAGGTTTCCCGTGTTGAGTCAAATAAAGCAAGATTTGTGTGTGGCGAGTTGTTGTGTTCGAGCATATGAGCAGACACTGTGAATACCTTGAGAGCGTGGGTGGATGCGTGCCGGATGAATAATGAGTATCTATATATCTCCTTAGATATAGACAGCGTCTGATAGTTGTGATGGTTTTACACTCCAGCACATTGGGGTTGAACGCTGGTAACAGTCAGGCGGGCAGGCGTATTAGAGTTGGTGCTCTTAGAGTTGGTGGGCGTGTCTCTCTAGCGGTTCGAGTTCTTGGGCGGTGCTCTGTCGTTTGTATCATACGGTCGGACGACTTGGTGGATTATATATGATGAACATTTGCAAAATCCGTAACGCTGCTTTCAGTATGTACAATGCACACACTTTTAATTTGTCAGCCACTTTTTGCCAGCCGACTTTTCTGGTTTGGGCTGATTTTGCAGTGTTACCGCTTGTGCATATTAAATGTTGAAATCCTTCGAGGAACTAATTAACTAACTAACACCAACCTACCCACACAGACACACAGCTTGTGTGAAAAAATGCGCCCGTACTTTCATAATTTTGTTGCAGCCTATTAACTGTTTTAGACGCTGCATTCAGCAATTCACATCCGTGACAAACATGCCTCTTTTTACATGGTCCTGCTTTGGTGGGCGGGAAACGTTTTCCGTGTTACTGCAGGACCATCCAAGAAGACGCATCTAAGAAGTCGCGGAAACGAATTGCTGCGTGTAGCGTGTAAAACAGTTTGCTATGGTGCACGCGGTCGTGCGTCATAAGCGAAAAGTCAATGTGGCTCAGAGGTACATGTTTACTGTAGCCTAGACGAAGATTAATGAGAGCGTTTTTTCCCAGTCGACGCGTCCGAGTTGGTGGGCGTGGCTCTGCGAGTTGTTGTCGTAATCCAATGGTCTTAGAGTTGGTGGGCGTGGTTCCTTCCTGCGTGCGCCATGGGCGGCTTACTTGTCGGTGGCTTAGTGAATCCACGCCCCTTCTGGCGTGCTTTCCATGGGTGGCTACTTGTCTTCCGGCTTAGTGAATTATATATATACAGTGATCCCTCGCTATATCGCGCTTCGCCTTTCGCGGCTTCACTCCATCGCGGATTTTATATGTAAGCATATTTAAATATATATCGCGGATTTTTCGCTGCTTCGCGGGTTTCTGCGGACAATGGGTCTTTTAATTTCTGGTACATGCTTCCTCAGTTGGTTTGCCCAGTTGATTTCATACAAGGGACGCTATTGGCAGATGGCTGAGAAGCTACCCAACTTACTTTCTTTCTCTCTCTCTCTTGCGCTGACGTAGGGGGGTGTGAGCAGGGGGGCTGTGTGCAGCTGCTTCCTGAAGGACATGCTGCACCGGTGCTTCGCATACTTAAAAGCTCAAAGGGCACGTATTGATTTTTGACTTTGTTTTTCTGTGGCTTTCTCTCTCTCTCTCTCTCTCTCTCTCTCTCTCTCTCTCTCTCTCTCTCTCTCTTCCTGCTCCTGACAGAGGGGGTGTGAGCTGCCGCCTTCAACAGCTTTGTACCGGCGGTGCTTCGCATACTTAAAAGCCAAAAAGCCCTATTGATTTTTTTTTTGACTGCTTGCTTTGCACTCCTTTGAAAAGGAAGATATGTTTGCATTCTTTTAATTGTGAGACAGAACTGTCATCTCTGTCTTGTCATGGAGCACAGTTTAAACTTTTGAAAAAGAGACAAATGTTTGTTTGCAGTGTTTGAATAACATTCCTGTCTCTCTACAACCTCCTGTGTTTCTGCGCAAATCTGTGACCCAAGCATGACAATATAAAAATAACCATATAAACATATGGTTTCTACTTCGCGGATTTTCCTATTTCGCGGGTGGCTCTGGAACGCAACCCCCGCGATGGAGGAGGGATTACTGTAGATGGAAAAACCAGGGATGGATGAAAAACATGGTAATAATGTGGAAGATGGTGGTTGAATAAACAGTTCACAAAAACGCAATCCATGCAAACCTGTTTTTCTCCTGCAGGAAAAACAGCTCAACTGGGTGGGAAAACTGCTGCTGTGGCAACACTTGCGCTGCCCCCTGTTGGATGTGTAAGCCGCATGCAAAAGAACTGTCTGACTTGTGTAATCCTAATGCAATACAATACAATGCAATTTAATTTTGTATAGTCCAAAATCACACAATGAGTGCTTCTCGACTCATTTAATTTGTGAACGAGTCACTATCCAAATACCAGTCCGACAGTTTTCATTCATTTGATTTGTGAAAGAATCATAAGGAGTTGCCCAATTCTCATTCACTTGTGATTCTGTATTGTAATGTCTTTTTAAAATTATGCCTCTTGTGGTCACTAGTGGGCACCCCAGAGTCTCAGACCCCAAACACAACTCATATTTAATGAGCTTTAAGCTTATTTAATATACAATAATTTCCTTACAGGGTTAAATCAATCCAGCACGATAGATTTCCTTCCACCACTCCTCTGTGAGTGTCGTCCACCTACTCCTGACTCTGACACCCTGGTGCAGATGAAGTGGCGTCTTTTATGTTGGACCCAAAGGTACTTCAGTTATCAAACCATTACACATCGGAAGCACTTCCGGGCCGGGCGAAAGTCTCCCAAAGCAGTGTTCCCTGGCAGTGCCCCCTGGTGGTACCCAAGTACCCATCCAGGGCTGCTTCTCAGAACTACATCTCCCAATATGCCCTGCGGAGTTACAAATGGGAAGTTCCTCCAGAGGGATCCTGCCACTCTTTTTACAGTGGGAATACATTGCCTCGGGAAGCAGCCTCCCTCTGTCCTTACATTATGGCCCCCCAAACCATGAAAGGTGCCAGCAACCATCCCGGCAGGGATGCGTCTCCATCTGAGATGGGTCCAGCTGCAGACCTCCACAGCTCTGAGTTTGAGTAGCTCCAATGGACAGCCATGTTTTTGGATTGCAAATTTTTGTTATTTGGTTGGCTTGACTTGAGACTTGTGTAATCCTAATGCAATACAATACAATACAATTTAATTTTGTATAGTCCAAAATCACACAAGGAGTGCCGCAATGGGCTTTTAACAGGCCCTGCCTTTTGACGGCCCCCCAGCCTTGACTCTCTAAGAAGACAAGGAAACAATCCCCCAAAAAAACTCTAGTAGGGAAAAAAAATGGAAAAAACCTTAGGAAAGGCAGTTCAAAGAGAGACCCCTGTCCAGGTAGGATGGGCATGCAGTGGGTGTCAAACAAAAGCGGGAGAATACAATACTATACACAGAACACAAGTCATCCTCAATACAATATAATAGTGCAATAGAAATATTACAAGTACAGAGCAGAATTTAACAGTAGATGATATCCCATAATACGATTTGGATTTGTTCAGAGTCCTGGAAACCTCAGCCATCAAACTGTCAGCGCTGGGCCAGCCAATCCGATGAAAGGACCCCTCCTTCCCACGATTCCTGCGATCCTCCATCAGAGATGACTTTACCTTAAGCAGGCAGAACAACCTGGCAGGTGGGCAGTGGCACCAAGTGCCACATTTGAGTAACAGGAAAAGAGACAGAATAGGTGAGGGGTAGTAACAAATTATAACTATCATATTACTTATGTTTTAGTGCTAATGGCTAACAACAGAGATGCAGTCTGTACAATTAATCAGCAGATAATCTTAACCATAGTGACATATAATATAAAGCAACAACCTCATCAATGGAGTGTAGCTCTGGAGGTCTGCAGCTACACTTTATTGGTCCATCCACATCCTACCATTTCAGCTTCCTGATCGGGTAGGGAATTAACCTCAATCCCTGTAGTGATGCCAGTCCATCTACTCTGACACTTACAATCTTAAAAAATGTGTCATCAGGGTAATGGCATATGAATTATCATGTTAAATATATAATGAATTATATACAGTTCTAGCTGGCCCCCTGCGGCTCCAACTGCCTAATAGTGAAACAGGACAAACTTTAAAAATCAATAAACAAACAGGTATCGCTAGCTAAGCGGAGGCAAGGTGCTCTCCAAAACGTGGCCAGAGGTAGAGTGACTGGCACGGAGGCTGGGACATGAATGAGTAGGGCCTGCCCGGCTCCCCACTCCTGACGTCACTCTTGCCCCTCCCCTCGGCCCGCAGCCTCGATTAAATTGCTCCTGCAAGGGAACTATGATGCTTAGTGTGATGAGAGAAGTCACAAAATCAACCAGAATGTTCAAGCAAATTATACAAAAAAAAAAAAAAGCGATCTAAATCTGTTAAGTAGTTCTCTCGTGAAAAGTAGACAGACAGACAGACAGTCAGACGTTGGATTTTATATACAGTTAGGTCCATAAATATTTGGACAGAGACAACTTCTTTCTAATTTTGGTCCTGTACATTACCACAATGAATTTTAAATGAAACAACTCAGATGCAGTTGAAGTGCAGACTTTCAGTTTTAATTCAGTGGGGTGAACAAAACGATTGCATAAAAATGTGACACAACTAAAGCATTTTTTGAACACAATCCCTTCATTTCAGGGCTCAAAAGTAATTGGACAATTGACTCAAAGGCTATTTCATGGGCAGGTGTGGTCAAGTCCGTCGTTATGTCATTATCAATTAAGCAGATAAAAGGCCTGGAGTTGATTTGAGGTGTGGTGCTTGCATGTGGAAGATTTTGCTGTGAACGGACAACATGCGGTCAAAGGAGCTCTCCATGCAGGTGAAAGAAGCCATCCTTAAGCTGAGAAAACAGAAAAAACCCATCTGAGAAATTTCTACAATATTACGAGTGGCAAAATCTACAGTTTGGTACATCCTGAGAAAGAAACCAAGCACTGGTGAACTGAGCAATGCAAAAAGACCTGGACGTCCATGGAAGACAACAGTGGTGGATGATCGCAGAATCATTTCCATGGTGAAGAGAAACCCCTTCACAACAGCCAACCAAGTGAACAACACTCTCCAGGGGGTAGGCGTATCGATATCCAAGTCTACCATCAAGAGAAGACTGCATGAAAGTAAATACAGAGGGTGCACTGCAAGGTGCAAGCCACTCATAAGCCTCAAGAATAGAAAGGCTAGATTGGACTTTGCTAAAGAACATCTAAAAATGCCAGCACAGTTCTGGAAAAACATTCTTTGGACAGATGAAACCAAGATCAACCTCTACCAGAATGATGGCAAGAAAAAAGTATGGAGAAGGCGTGGAACAGCTCATTATCCAAAGCATAGCACATCATCTGTAAAACACAGTGGAGGGAGACAGGAGTACTGTCTGCTCAAATCCAGCTAAATACAGCAGTCAAATTGATTCATGATACAGATGGACAATGACCCAAAACATACAGCCAAAGCAACCCAGGAGTTTATTAAAGCAAAGAAGTAGAAAATTCTTGAATGGCCAACTCAGTCACCTGATCTTAACCCAACTGAGCAGGCATTTCACTTGTTGAAGACTAAACTTCAGACAGAAAGGCCCACAAACAAACAGCAACTGAAAGCCGCTGCAGTAAAGGCCTGGCAGAGGATTAAAAAGGAGGAAACCCAACATCTGGTGATGTCCAGGAGTTCAAGACTTCAGGCTGTCATTGCCAGCAAAGGGTTTTCAACCAAGTATTAGAAATGAACATTTGATTTCCAGTTATTTCATTTGTCCAATTACTTTTGAGCCCCTGAAATGAAGGGATTGTGTTCAAAAAATGCTTTAGTTGACTCACATTTTTATGCAATCGTTTTGTTCACCCCACTGAATTAAAGCTGAAAGTCTGCACTTCAACTGCATCTGAGTTGTTTCATTTAAAATTCATTGTGGTAATGTACAGAACCAAAATTAGCCGCTTTTAGGATCCTTCAGGGTCGATGTGCGCGCTTCGATGTTTGATGAATGGTTCCATGTGGTGAAGCAAAATGCGGACATACAAATGCATTCGTGGTGCTTTGATATTCAAGCGTCGCATATTCCCCAAAGTAATGACAGGATACATTTTTAAATTCTCACATATCATCTTCTGTGCCGTCGTTTTTTTTTTTTTTTTTCACCTTTACAATACCATCAGAATGTGCTGCGGTGTATTTGAGCCACAGAGAAAAAAAAATAAGGACATAATAAAAAAGTCTATTTTATGATTAAAGTGGAAATTTCGGCTTTAACCTTGTCCTTGTCAATTATTTACCTGATATAGCAGAGTTAAAGCACTAACAAGCAATGAAATTAAATAATTGACAAGGATTGGTTTTTAATTAAGCAACTGGGTTGGAACAAAAACCTGCAACCACTGCGGCCCTCCAGGACTGAATCTGCCCACCCGTGATTTAAGATATGAAGAGGTAGGGGAAGTAACGGTGAAAGGGGTAGGGATGAGAACGGCACCCGTACGCATGCGCCGCACAGCCGCCCTGCTGGCCACTGCTGGGAGTTGATTGTACAATAAATTAAAATAAAAATAAAAGAGGAATAACCTTGGAGGTAGATCATCACCCCGAAAGCGGATACTAGACGTCACGTAGTATATGTGTTCCAAATTTCAGGTCAATTGGTGAAATGGTTTGCGAGCTACAGGTGATTTAAATCCTGGACAGACAAACGAACAGCCACGGTAGCGTATTATATATAAAGATTTTTATCTACACGCATAACATAACGTACATATATGAAACTTTGTGATGTGATCAGAGGGACCACCACGAGCTACAGACAAGTATAAGTTATACGTAGAAACGAATCAAATGGATCGAAAGTATCGATTCCGTACATTGAATCGAGATGCCAATCACACCAAGCATCCAATGAATGATCTTCCCGCCCATTTCTTCACGGAGATGGAAACGCGCGCGTTATTGTTTTTTTCTTTTTTTGACGCGCCATCGTGGGCTTCCTCGTGCGCGACTTCCACTCAACCTCAGATCCGCGGCCAGTTGCACTTCCTTTCGTCTCAATGGAAGCATCAAGCAGGCTTTTTTTTTTTTTTTTTTTTTTTACATGGAGGTGCTGACTTTTGTTGTGTCCCTGCAGTCATGCGGTGATGTCACGAGTCTGTCCGGTTCGACTTGTTTTAAAGCCTCCGTCGTGCAGGCGTGGCCCTGCCCTGCGCGATTTACCTGCTGCACTTCGAGAAGCGCCTTTACGCGTTGGACCCACGAGACGGTAAGCTAAAAGGCGACATGCAGTTTGGTTCGGCCGTGTTATCTCATTTACTGCGTCAGTGGTCCTGAAAAAGAGAGAGAGAGTTGTGTGTGTAAGGAAAAGTAAACAAATGTAAAGTGGGCAAAAACCGGCTCAGACCGGCAATGGGCAAAAAGAAAGGTTTAGACGAAATATGAAGCCGAGCACTGCCTTCTGTCAAGTGGAGCGTAGAGCCGTGTTTGCACCCGGGCTTTTCTACGTGGGCTGCAGTATTCGGCAACCTGACTTAAAAAGGATGGATAAGTGAGCGGGAACAGTAAGGCCATGATGTGCTTGATCCGCAGATGGCGCTGTACTGCCCAACTGTGAGGGGCGCTATAAAAAATCAGTTTTGAAAAGGCTGAGCAAAAGTTGTGAATGTTAGACTTGTGTTGCAGTTGACTTTTGTGTTTGATTCCCCTTATTTAAAGGCATTTTTGCATCAGAATCAATGCGCTCAATTGTACTTTTGTGAATGGCTTAAAATCAGCTCACAATGAAAGGCGCTATATAAAAAGCATCACTGGCCCAATGTATTTTCCGCTGTGTCTTTTACCCACCAGTTTTTTTTTTTGTATTTTTGTCAGTGTTTTATTTTGATTGCTTCTTGTTTAAAGTGTTTAGAAACGGTGGTCACAATGAAAGGCGCAATAAAAAATAGATCTGTGGCCCAGTGTTTTGTCTACCGTACCAGGCGTTGTTGTCCTGCCCTTTTTATTGTGTGTATTTATCCATCCATCCATCCATTTTCCAACCCGCTGAATCCGAACACAGGGTCACGGGGGTCTGCTGGAGCCAATCCCAGCCAACACAGGGCACAAGGCAGGAAACAATCCTGGGCAGGGTGCCAACCCACCGCAGGACACACACAAATTTGTTTCCTTCTCATAGTTCCATTGCTCTCTTAACTCACAAAGGTCTTATATAAAATAAAAAAGTATTCACAAAGATCACAACGAAAGGCACTATATAAAATGAATCACAGTTCCTCAGCCTTTTTTTCAGATGAACTTGCATTATTTACAGAGCTCACATTGAACCACACTATAAAATGGATTATACTTCTTCTGCTTTCATTATAGAGAACTAACAATGAAAGGCACTGAATGAAACTGATTGCAGTTCCTCTGTCTTATTTGTTGGTGATCCCACATTATTCCCGGAGCTCCCAGTGAAAGGTGCTATATAACATGGATCACATTTTCTCAACCTTTTTTTTAAGTTAGTCTGTATTATTCACAGAGCTTACAGTGAAAGTCGTCATTTAAAATGGATTACAGTTCCTCTGCCATTTTTTCCATGTGAGCCAATATTATTCATAAAGTTCACAATGAAAGGCACTACATAAAATGGATTACAGTTTCTTAGCCTTGTTTCCCAGATGAGCCAGCATTATTTACAGAGCTTACAGTGAAAGGCACTATATAAAATGGATCACAGTTTCTTAGCCTTTTTTTTTTCCAGATGAACTTGCATTATTCCCAGAGCTCACATCAAAAGGCTTTATAAAATGGATTATACATCCTCTGCCTTCATTATAGGTGAGCCTGCATTATTTAGAACTAACAATGAAAGGCGCTATATAAAACTGATTACAGTTTCTCTGTCTTATTTGTGGGTGAGCCCGTATTATTCCCAGAGCTCCCAGTGAAAGGTGCTATATAAAATGAATCACAGTTCCTCAGCATTTTTTTGGTTAGTCTGTATTATTCACAGAGCTTACAGTGAAAGGCACTATTTAAAATGGATTACAGTTCCTCTGCCATTTTTTCCACGTGAGCCAATATTATTTATAAAGTTCACAATGAAAGGCACTACATAAAATGGATTACAGTTTCTTAGCCTTGTTTCCCAGATGAGCCAGCATTATTTATAGAGCTTACAATGAAAGGCACTATATAAAATGGATCACAGTTCCTCTGCCTTTTTCCAGATGAACTTGCATTATTCACAGAGCTCACAGTGAAAGGCACTATAAAATGGATTATACTTCCTCTGCCTTCTTTATAGGTGAGCCTGCATTATTTAGAACTAACAATGAAAGGCGCTATATACAACTGATTACAATTCCTCTGTCTTATTTGTGGGTATGCCTGTATTATTCCCAGAACTCCCAGTGAAAGGTGCTATGTAAAATGATTCACAGTTTTTCAGCCATTTTATAGGTTAGTCTGTATTATTCACAGAGCTTACTATATAAAATGGATTAAAGTTCCTCTGCCATTTTTTTTTCCAGATGAGCCAGTATTATTCACAAAGAGCTTACAGTGAAAGGCACTATATAAAATGGATCACAATTCCTAAGCCTTTTTTCCTGGGTGAGCCTGCATTATTCAGAGCTTACAGTGAAAGGTGCTATATAAAAATGGATACCAGCCTCTTTTCCACCTGACTCTGCATTTCTGTTTGAAGTTATGCATGTAGGCTGCCCCATCATTATGTTAACTCATGATACTTCTGTAAACCACTTAGAAACAGAGCTCACAATGAAGGTCACTATATAAAAATGGACAACTGCTCCAGTGTTTTGCCCACCCGGTGTATTTTTCCTCTCTTGTACATTCACCAGTGCTTTGTTTTGATCGATGCTTGTGTTGAGTGTTTAGAAGCAGAAATTTCAGTGAGAGGTGCTGCATAAAATGGAGAGCGGCAATAGGCGTTACGTGCTGGTTGGACTTGCAGGTAAGAAGTCCACCTTCTACTGATACTACATTAGGTGTCTTTATACCAATTTAACATTGGTCATGCACTGTTGCTGATCACATCCATCACCAAAGAGGACACAGCCCAAAGTCTTTTAGATAATGTGCCATGTCACAAAAAGGGCTGGTTGTCACAGAAATTACAGTGAGTTCAGCTTGCTGCAGTGGGCTACACAATGCCCAGGTCTCAAACCAGCAGGGAACCAATGGGGTGAAGTGTAACAAGAAGTGTGCAGCCGACAAATCTGCAAGACTGGAGTGTTGCTGCTAAATCAGTATGAGCCAAAATCTTTCAGGAGTGCTGAGGGCATACTTTGGGAGAATTTGGGCAGAGGCTAAAGATTGTCCTGTGTGTCACCAGAAAAGATGGTGCTACAGAAGTGGCGGCTGTGTTTAAAGCCTCCTTTCGTAAGTCCCTTTCCATCAGCTAACTCAGCCAGTTTGACAACATGGGCAGACTGCTGAGCCTGTTTGGTGTCACGCTGAGCCATTCCTGCCCTTCTTATCTCATAGTTGTGCTCCAGCAGGACAATGCGAGTGCAGGACGACCTGAATGACGGCTTGTTACCTGCTAATTTACAAGTCGCACCACAATGCAGATGAGAGTCTACAGGGTGTCAGATCTGCAAGTCGGCTCTTGACTGTTTTACAACACCCTGGCCTCAAGGCTCATTCCGGTGCTGACAACCAAAGAATGCAAAAGGCTTTTGTTTTGCCTCTTACCAGTCCTGAAGTTACAACTTACCCTTCTCAAACCAAATAGGGATTCTAGAGCCAGTCCTGGGTGCAAGGCAGGAACCATCTAAACCCCCTGCACACACTTGCACTCTCACTCAGTCTTTAAATCTGTGGTAGATGAACTTGATAAGGTCTGTTTTGCTCATCGTTTGGGGGGGGGGGGGGGGGGGGGGACTTGATGGTGGGAGACCGGTGACTTCTTTTTTTTTGTCTTTTGGGGTTTTTGTGTGGCAAGGCCCTCTTAGGTCTATCCAGGTTCTTTCCTCCTTCGAATCGTTAAAAGTTTGTGTGGTTTTGGCCAGAGGTTCGGCATCGTATGGGTGGTGTTTCCTTATGTGATCTGATCACTAAAGGCAATGGTCTATTTTATATAGTGCCTTTTTCAGAAGATGTGTTTATAGTATATTGTGTAGAAATGAATCAGGTCGTAGGTTATGGAAAATGTGTTGTGAAAATTTCCAGATAAGGAAGACAGAAGTTTTAAGGTAAGGTTGTTCTATTTGCTAATGATGGTGCCAGAGAGTGGCAGTGTATTGCATGTTGATTAGCACATGCAGGGGACAATTTCATTGTACTTAAAACATGTGACAATAAGGACCCTTTGTTGTGAGTTGGAGTTGCATACACTATACTCAGAAAGTATACAGACCCCTTCACCTTATGCACTTTATTGTGTTGTAGATTTCATTTCAAATGGATACATTTGCAAATGTTGCCTTTTAATCTGCACTCTTCTTCTTCTTTCGGCTGCACCCGTTAGGTGTTGCCACAGTTGATCATCTTTTTCAATCTCTTCCTGACCTCTTCATCCTGTTCTGTCACACCCATCACCTGCATGTCTTCTCTCTCACCACATCCATAAACCTTCTCTTAGGCCTTCCTCTTTTCCTCTTGCCTGGCAGCTCTATCCTTAACATCCTTCTTCCAATATACTCCGCATCTCTCCTCTGCACATGTCCAAACCAATGTTATCTCGCCTCTCTGACTTTGTCTCCAAACCGTTCAACCTGAGCTGACCCTCTAATGTCCTCATTTCTAATCCTGTCCATCCTCGTCACCCCCAATGGAATTCTTAGCATCTTTAACTCTGCCACTTCCAGCTCTGTCTCCTGCTTTGTGGGCAGTGCCACCATCTCCAGCCCATATAACATAACTGGTCTTACCACCGTCCTGTAGACCTTCCCTTTCACTCTTGTTGATACCCGTCTGTCACAAATCACTCCTGACACTCTTCTTCACCCACTTCACCCTGCCTGCACTCTCTTTTTCACCTCTCTTCGACAATCCCCATTACTCTGTACTCAGTATCCCATAATGACAAAGTAAAAGCATGTTTTCAAATTTATTAAAAATCAAAAAATGAGATCTGTCATTCATAGAAATATTCAGACCCTAATTCAGTACTTAGTGGAAGCACCTTTGGCAGCAATTCCAGCTTCCAGTCTTCTTGGCCAAGTCTCTACAAGCGTTGCCCACCTGGATCTAGGAAGTTTATCGCATTTTTCCTGCCAGATCCTCTCAGGCTCTGTTAGATTGGAAGGAAAGTGACTGTGAACTATTGTTTTCATATGTTCTATGGGTTTTAAGTGTGAGCTTTGTCTGGGCCACTCAAGGACACTAAGAGACTTTCCCATAGGTACTTCAGTGTTCTCTTGGCTGTATGCTTTGGGCCATGGTCATTATGAAAGGTAAACCGTTGCCCCAGTCTGAGGTGGTGTGCACTCTGGAGCAGGTTTTCTTTAAGGCCATCTCTGTATTTGGCTGCATTTATCTTGACCAGTCTAGTGTCCCTGTCCATGTATCCCCATAATATGATGCTGCCATCACCATGCTTCAGCTTTAAGATGGTATTAGGTAGTGCCTGGACTTTTACCAGACATAGTTCTTGGAGCTATGCCTAAAGCATTCAATTTTGGTCTCATCAGACCAGAAAATATTTTTTCCTGATGGCCTCAGAGTCCTTTAAATTGTCATATGCCTTTTTACTCAAGAGTGGCTTCCATCCAGCCACTCTACCATAAATGCCCGATTGATGGAGTAATGCTGAAATGGTCATCTTTCCAACAGGTTGTTCCATCTCAGCAGAGCAGTTCTGAAGCTCTGCTACAGAGTGACCATTGGGTTCTTTGTCACCTCTCAGACCAAGGCCCTTCTTGTGTGGTTACTAGGAAGAGTCCTGGTGGTTCCAAGCTCCATTTCACAATTATTAAGGCCACTGTACTCCTGGGAAAACTCAAAGCTTTAGAGACAGTGTTATCCCCTTTCCCTGATCTATGCCTCAACACAGTTTGCTCATGGAGGTCTTCTGAGAGAGTTCCTTGGGCTTAATGGATTGGCGCTTGTCCTGACATGTATTGTGAATTATGGGACTTTCTTTACACAGGTACATGTGTACCTTTCTAAAACAATTTCCATCCAATCGATGCATTGTGCCACAGATAGACTCCGATCATGGTCTAGACACATCTCAAGGAGAATCAAAGCAAGCTGGAGGCACCTGTACAGAATTTGGAGTGCCACAGCAAAGGGACTAAATACTTCTAGGAATGAGAGATTGGCATCTGTGATAAATTTACAAACTTTTCTGCAAACATGTGTCCACTTTGTCATTTTGAGTAATTGAGTATAGCTTGATGGGCAAAAATGGCAAGTGAATCAATTTAAGATTAAATGTACACACAGTGAAGTGTGTAGAAAGTGAAAGGGTCTGAATACTTTTATGAATCCACTTCTCCTAAATGTGTCATAGTAACAGAAATTTCAAAACATTTTTCTCACTGTTTCCACACAGTGTGGTCCTTCCTAGATTCATATTGTATAAACACACAGTCTGTTGTTGATATGCCTTGTCTTGCACTTGGGGGCAAGACTGGTGTGGGTTTAGGCCCCATTATTCATCATCCCATTTGTATCTGCTTGAATTGACACATTGACAAGTTATATATGAAGTAGATCACTATTTTGGCAGGTGAGCCACCTGATGCTTGCAGGCCATCAGCTTAGTTATTTTATCACATATTTTGTTGTTGGCATGTCATATCTTGTACTGGGGGGCTAGGCCAGGATGGGGCTGGGACATATTTTTTTATCTTTGTTTTATTTTAAAAGCCTTAAGTGAAATTTGCAGGCAGTTTGGTGTAGTGGTTAAGGCTTTGGGTTTTAAACCAAAGGTTTAAAAATTTAGGTTGTGAGCTCAAAATCCTGCTACTGACACTGTTTGACACTGAGCAAGTCACTTGACCTGCCTGTGCTCCAATTGGAAAACCAAAAGAAATGTGACCAATTGTATTATAAATGTTGTAAGTTGCCTTGGATATAGGCATCAGTCAAATAAGTAAATGAAAATGTAAATTATATAAAAGGCTTAGAAATAGAGCTTCCAAACACAGGCACTACATAAAATAGAACAGTGGTTCAACACATTTCATCTCCAGTTGATCTGCCGTTTCTGCACGATACAATGTTTTTACTCTGTATTCGTAATCATAACATATTCTGCCTCTGATGTGCTTGTTTATTATGGCACTGAGAGAGAGTGACAATATATTGCATGTTGGCAGGATATGCAGAGCCCTCTATGCACATGCCAACACTAGTACTTCTACAACTACATTTAAACAAGTTAGAAAATGTATGCATTGGTGTAACATTCAGGTGCATTTGAGGGCTGTGCAGGCAGTTTTTTCTGGAACCTTCTCAATTCATTTGTGGGTTGTGGGCGCCAAAGGCTATCCCACCAAGATAGGGCAAAAGGCTGAAAACAGGCCTGTACAGAACTCTAGTCCATCACAGGAACCACTCACTCGCTCACCCACATACACACTGTCAATTTGCCAATTATAATAACTTAAACTAAAAAAAAATTTATTCATTCATTCTGTGCTTGAGTATGTCTGACCGTAGTAATTTTCATGAAATGGGACTTCTGTTATTTCCTAGCATTTGTCATAACTGAAGTGGAAGGCAAAATTTATTACAGCAATTGATCATTATGGATAGCGGGTGAATGAGGCACTCTGATGGTAAAGTATTGTGAAATAGTGCAATCATTATAATCAGCAAATAATGCAGCTGTCAGGTTTGTTTAGTGTAAGGTTAATACTGAGTAAATGTTTATATACTTTATGTATAATGGCTTTCACGCCACAGCGTTCTTCATTCATATCTACTGTAAATAACCTCTTGTTTCCCTAGTTTGCATTTTATACTTTTACGGTTAGAAATATCGTTTAATCTACCTGTTACAACTTAAAGGGTAACTTCGGTATTTTTCAAGTCAAAGCTATTTCTCCATGTTCGTGGTATACTGTGTATTAATTTGACACATAAAAATGATATTCTAACGTGAAGTGTTTCCTTAATAAATTTTATAAACACTTTGTCTGTTCCTGCAGATTACAATATGGCTCTGTGGAACCCCTCGTCTGTACATAATGGAAAAAGCCTTAAAACTTACCAAATACTGTACATCCACTTCGAAGCAGCAAAGGTTTCAGTTTAAGAAAGCCTGCCTTCCGTGTTTTTGAGGTATCCTTTGTGATAATAGAACGGAACTAGAAATGATAGTTGTATCACAGATTCTTGGTCCTGTTTTCTGGAGGTAAAGATACGTTTCTTGCTTGTTTGTATTCTAGCAGCAGCCATGGAGTTATGACAACGCAGGCTGATCTCTTAAAATCTGTGTAGTTTTTTTTACATAGGTGCACAAGTGAGAGTGTAGTGAAAGAGTACACAGGAGTTTCATTGTACTTTGTATACATAACAATACGTCTGAACTGATTACACTGTATTGTATTTTTAATAAAAGCTTTGCTTTTTTTTTAAACAGCCGAGCCACTTTTGCCTCATCCTTTCTTGCATAAAACTCTCAGAAAAAGATACAATGTATGATAGAAGAGTGAAGCACCATAAGCTAATTATCAATTTTCTTTTCTTTCTGACAATATAGTAATAAAAGAATGGAGTACAATTTTTTTGAGTGAATAAATTCATTGACCCTGATGTCAGTCAATCTGTAAATATGTGCAGACTCCATGTAGAACCTGGCGCTGAGAGGCAGCAGTGACAGCCCCCTCTGCTTAGGTCAAAACATCTGTATTAAATTTACTATATTTCAGCCTCGTTAAACTTAGGAGAATTGTCATTGCCAAAGTAGTGTGTAATAATAGTGTATAATAATAGTAATACAGAATCAAGTATAGTACATTAACTTGCATAATATTTATTATGTACACAAATAAATGTACAGTTCAGTTCTTTTCATCATGCGGTATGTGCTCTGGTAGGGCAAACAATCTGTCAGTTAACTTCACTTGAGTGAGTGTGTCTGTGTGTGTTTGTGCATTTGTGTGTACAACTATATGTGCATATTGCATATGTACTGTATATTTAAATAAACTGTGTATTTCAAAAGCTACTTGGACCAGACGTATTGATTTGTAAAATTTTTGTACATCGATAGGTCTGGTCCAATGACTGAATAGAGTGGACTGTAAAAAATCCCAGTTAAATTAAACAATTTCTATGGCAGTTATTGTTAAATTTCAAACTGTTTTTTAAGGTTATGGAGGTAAGTACAGGATAAAACTAAACAAAAAACAGTAGGTGTGGAGCCTGTAACATGGTGAACATGATACAAAAGTTATCTATGTGCTTAGGTCTCCGCATATAGGGTGGAATACCATTTGTTCTAAAGTTTTGTGTCTTTGCCAGGGTGTATTGATCTAGGAGCTTTACACAATACAAATAATTGTAAAATCACTTTTGATTTTCCACAGACACCATATTAAAATCAAATTTTCTTAATGTTTTGAACATTGCAGAATCAGAATATGAACTTACATTGATAGCAAAATGTTGACTCCATCACCAAACTTCCATTTACATAGCAGTAAAAAGAGGCACGATGAGTTCTCAAAAGGGCAGTCCAAAGTACGTTAATCAGAATTCAAAACCCTTAATTGGAACCAAAAAAGGTGCCAAATAGACAGAAAAAAGAATAACCATACATGTAAAGAGGAGAACTTATCCTCACCAAATGCATAAAATGTACTGCAAAGTACGGTGTTTCCCATCAGCCTTTCTAGGACTGGGAGCAGCCCTTTAGTGGAGACTGACAGGTGACTCTGCCTCTTCGGGAATCACCCTCAAAGCATAATGCGGAGCATACTCTGATACATATGAACTAAATAATCAATACTGAAAAAATACACAATTATATAAATAATAAAAATTAATAATGATATAAACAGAAGTATGTAAAGAAAAAGAACATAAAAGACTAAAACAAGGAAGTTTGCTTTTCTACTTGACTGATACTTGACTGATACTGCGCTATCGTCTGTAAAGGGCCTTGTAAGGATTCACACCATCAGTGGTCCACTTGTCCTTCTGTCTGTCTGTACATTTTTTGACCCTGGCAGTGCAGGTGCAGCCCCTATAAAAAGTGTTCATGCCTTTGGACGTTTTTACATTTTCTTTTTACACATTATTAACTCTCATTGGATTTAAATTTAATTTTTTGCCTCTGATCAACAGAAAAAGACCCTTTAACGTTAAAGTGAAAGTGGACCAGGTTCTCTTCCCAGGTCCTCCCTGCATGGAGTTTGCATGTTCTTCCCGTGTCTGCGTGGATCTATCTATCTATCTATCTATCTATCTATCTATCTATCTATCTATCTATCTATCTATCTATCTATCTATCTATCTATCTATCTATCTATCTATCTATCTATCTATCTATCTATCTATCCATCCATCCATCCATCCATCCATCCATCCATCCATCCTGTAATTCACCTGACATTAATCCTGTTTGGGCCTGTCCTGCACTTAGATGGGAGACCATCTAGGGAAAAACTTGGGTTGCTGCTTGAAGAGGTGTTGATGAGGCCAGTAGGAGGAACTTACCCTGTAGTCAGTGTTTGGATCCCATTGCCCATGCAGTGATGGGGACACTGTTCTGAAAAAAAAAATAGCACCATACTTCAGATGAGATGTAAACCAGAGGTCCTGACTGTCTGTGTTTATAAAAGATCCCGATTGTCCTGCATAATTTGCCCAACATGGCCTCGTCCATTTTGGCCCCTAATCCTCCACTGTCCCTTATTGACTATGTCTCTCTTCTCTTCACCACCTACCTAATAGCAAAAATGGTGATCATACTGGTGCATAAATGGGTACCGTCATGTCATCCAGGTGGATGCTGTACTTTGGTGGTGGTTAACTTAGTATGTAAAGCACTGTGAGTAGGTCAGCAAATGAATGAATGAATTATTATCGTCTATTAACATGCCCTTAACATGTCCATTGTTTCTTACGTGCCTTTTGCCTCCTTGTGTGGCGTGCTGTCTTTACCTTTGAGATCAACTTGAGTAAGGCACCCTGGCATGCCAGGATGAGGCTGTACAAGTCAGTGACAGCATATTGGCATGATGGGCCACTTCCCAGCTGTTAGTGCTGTAAAAACAAGTGCTAATTAGCCAGCACGAGCTCCAGCTTGCCATCGCTGGCTCAGCCGAGCTCCCCGCCGAGGCCTCACGTGGTCTCACTAGACTTCTCACAAGAACAAGTAACCTAAACAAGCTGCTCTTAATTGCTCCTGTTCTGTGTGCTGTTTTTGATTTATTCATTTATTTGGTTTAATGTTTTTAAAGAGCAGTGGCGAGCCTTGTTGGAAACACATCAGGAGAACTGGGGACACCGTTAGGAAGGCTCTCACAAGGTAATTGATTCTTGAACTCCATTATTTGAGAGTGACTCGTTTGGTTTGCTGCTTGGAGAGGGCAGAGGGGACAGGATTTAAATACCCGCTGTGGCTTGGCACTGCCATGCTTTGTCAGCTAGGGCCGCACAAGCTGTTGTGAGTGTGTGACACTAAGTTGTTTTATGTAGTGCCTTTCTGAAGCCTGTGGTGAGGCAATAACGGTGTAAATGGTACACCCTTGCAACAAATAAATTATTTTCTGATATAGCATAACCTTCTCAAATCCACATAATGTAATTCAAGGTTGAGCTAGAAGCAACAGGCACAAACCCAGATAGTGCCTTTTCACACCCCAAATGGGGCCAGTTTAGGATTGCCAGTTAACCTGACCTTCATGTCTTTACCTATTTGGGAGGATAACTACAGTAATCGACACACAATAGTGGAGAATATGCAAACTCAACACAGAAAATAGCTATGGGCACGATTTAAACTCTGGGTATGGCACCTGTAATGCTGCAGCCTTAGCTACTGTGCTACCTTGCCACCCAGTGCTAATCTGAAGTTTCTAGGTAATTTACTGTACATGTTTTTGGAATGTGGGAGAACAACTGGAGCATTCAGAACTTTGATAGAACTTTAAACGCCACAAACAAAGTGGGTGTGATTTCAATTTCGAACTGAAGTTGGTAAGGCAGCATGACTCGACAAATCATTTTTTCTGGCATACGTCATATGAGATCTTATTATGTAGCAATTGAGGCAGCAACAGCACTAACCTCTGTACCACCCACCATGTCACCCTGCATGGATGTCCATGTCCTAATTGGCACCAACATTGTGAATCAACATCTCTCAGACTTCAACTGGCTTGCATACTTGTTACTCAATCCTGGACTCCAGTAGCACAAGTCACTGTGCCACTGTGTCACCTTTGTAAAAAGATGCCATATTACAAAGATACATTATCTTGTACCTTTAATAGAAAATCCTAAACGCGAAGAGGCGCTTGACAAAGCAAACGGAGATATGATACACAACAATGTGGCCAGACTTCTGGAATAATGTTGAAATCTGTGTGTGGCAGCCATTTTTCATATTCTAGCTGTTGCTTCTTTTGTAATATCATTTCAACCTGCCAGTGCTCCACATTGAGAAATATTATAGTTATAATAATGCACTTTAATTCATAATGCACTTATCTTAAATGAAAATGATAAAGTAGAATAAAAAGAGCAAATGACAACATGAAAAACAACATGCAACATATCTAAACAAGCCAGATATTAAAAACGGAATGAAACTTTTAACATAAGACAGTGTAAATAAAATAAGGGCAAAAATAAATCCTTAAAAGGTATATAAGATAAATGTGTCTTTAGTCAAGCGTTGGTTTGCTTCTCAGGGCTGCAGGTAGAACAATCCATAGCTGGGGAGCACTACAAAAAAAAAAAGCCATCTCCCTCCAGGGATCCAAGTTTTCAGTGGGGCCGGTGCAGGGTGAAAGAGCTAGTAGTATGGAGGGAGGGCGAGGCTATGTAGGGTTTGACAAGCTCACAGATGTTATGAGGAGACGTGCCATGGAGTGCTTTGTATGTTAGAACAGGGAGCCAGTGTAAATGGGAGAGACTACAGGGGTGATATGATGGTTCAATGGTGTATGAGTAAGAATTAGAGCAGCACAGTTTTGCACATACTGGATCATCTTAAGATAATTTGCTGGTGCACCAAATAGAAGCACATTACAATAATCTAAAGGAGAGGTGATGATGGTATGAGTAAACCTTTCAGTGGCCATTAGTGACAGATATGGTTGGATTCTTGCAATATTACGAAGACAGGATAAAAAAGGAAATTATGTTAATGTTTTTATTATAAGTCTTAAATGTGAGGGTGACTACCAAAAATAACTCCCAAGGTTTCAGGTGTTTATTGGTAGGTGATTTCAGATAAACTAAAATGATCAATTTCTTTGTATAGACGAAGGAGTACCTAACCCATCCATCCATCCATTATCCAACCCGTGATATCCTAACTGCAGGGTCACAGGGGTCTTCTGGAGCCAATCCCAGCCAACACAGGGCACAAGGCAGGAAACAAACCCCAGGCAAGGGCGCCAGCCCACTGCAGGGCGCACACACACACACACACACACCAAGCACAATTTAGGATCGCCAATGCACCTAACCTGCATGTCTTTGGACTGTGGGAGGAAACCCACGCAGACACGGGGAGAACATGCAAACTCCACGCAGGGAGGACCCGGGAAGCGAACCCGGGTCTCCTAACTGCGAGGCAGCAGCGCTACCCACAGCGCCACCGTGCTGCCCGTACCTAACCCTAATTAACCTAACCTCAGTCTTTGAACGGTTTAGTTGAAGGATATTGCAGAAGTGTTGCATCCATGACTTACAGTAGGTAAATGCTGTAGAGATGGAAATACACGTAGGTTTATTTCCCTCAATATACACTCACTGGCCGCTTTATTAGGTATACCTGTTCAACTGCTTATTAACGCAAATATCTAATGCGTTGATCACAGGTCAGCAATTCAATGCAGTTACTGTAGGCATGCAGAGATTGTGAAGATGACCTACTGAAGTTCAAATCCAGCGTCAGAATGGAGAAGAAAGGTATTTTAAGTGACTTTGAACATGTCATGGCTGTTGGTGCCAGACAGGCTGGTCTGACTATTTCATAAACTGCTGATCTACTGGTATTTTCATGCACAGCCATCTCCAGGGTTTACAGAGAATGGTCCGAAAAAAAGGGAAAATATCCAGTGAGCAGCAGTTCTCTGCTGGGTGAAAATGCCTTGTTGATGCCAGAGGCCAAAAGAGAATTGCCAGACTGGTTCAAGCTGATAGACAACAGTAACTCAAATAAGCACTCATTTCAATCGAAGTATGCAGAAGAGCGTCTCTGAGCACACAACTTGTCGAACTTTGAAGCGCATAGGTTACAGCAACAGGAGACCACACTGGGTGCCTCTCCTGTCAGCTAAGAACAGGCAATCTCAGCTACAATTTGCAAAGCTCACCAAAATTGAACAATAGAAGATTGGAAAAACATTGCCAGGTCTGATGAGTCTCGATTTCTGCTGTGATATTCAAACAGCAGTGTCAGAATTTGCTGTCAAGAACATGAAAGCATGGATCCATCCTGCCTTGTATCAGTAGTTCAGGCTGCTGGTGGTGGTGGTGGTGGTGTAATGGTGTTTTAGATATTTTCTTGGCACACTTTGGATCCCTTAGTACCAACCGAGCATTGTTTAAATGTCACAGTCTGTCTGAGTATTGTTGCTAACCATCTCTTTATTATTTTATCTATCCACCTCCACTTTGGCCACCCTCGCTTTCTCTTCCTCTATACTTCCATTCCCTCACTCTTTTGCCCATGTATTCATTGTCTCTCCTCATCACATGTCCATAAAACCTCAACCTCCTTTCCTGTACTTTCCTAGAAATCTCTTCCACTTTTCTTGTACCTTTGATTGTCTCATTTCTTAATCTGTTCTTTAACTCCACATCCATCTCAACCTTTCTATTTCTGCCATATCCAACTTCTTCACTAACTTCTTCTCCAATAACTCTGGTATTAAAAACATTACCTTTAATCTTCTTCACCTTAACTCTTCTCCTTCCAATTGTTCCATCCACACTGTGGTCTATGGGTTACCTCTTCATGTAGTTTTCCATCTTGAGCTATCACTCATCCTAGATATTTAAATTTATCCACTGTTTTCAATGGCAGGCCAACTTCTGGATCCTCATCATCATTAATCCTCATATATTCTGTCTAATATTCTTCCTATTTATCTTCAATCCTCTATCTTCCAAAGCCCTTTTCCATTTTTCCAAATTCCTCTCCACTTCCACCTCTTTTCTCCCTTTACAGCTTGTGTAGTTCATTTTCCTAATAAGATGAAGGTGCAAATGAAGGGATTCCCGTCAAATTAAATGAAATACCAGCAAGCGTGCAGATCATAGCACACTACTATAAATTAAATGTCACGCATAAACACTTTTGTTTTCTGCTGTGTGAGTTTTAACTTAAAGGCAGAATGAAAATGATGTTAGGAAACACTTTCATTGTCTGATTGCACAGAATGAACACCATTTTCAGTTGCCATGTTGGTATGGTATTTCACAGAATTTCAGAAGTGAATTATTTCAGAACATCATACATCTATGCCACTGTGTTAGTAAATGATCTTTAGCAGCAGTGTGGTGTAGTGGTTAAGACTTTGGACTTCAAACCCTGAGGTTGTGGGTTCAAATCCCGCTACTGTCATTGTGTGACCCTGAGCTAGCCTGTGTTCCCACTGGAAAACCAAAAAAGAAATGTAACCAATTATAAATATTGTAAGTCAGCCAAATAAGTAAATGTAAAAATCAATATGGCTACTACTTTGTGTGTGGGGTGGTACAGTGACACAGCAGTATTGCTGCTGCTTCTCAATAACGAGACCAGGGTTTGCTTCCTGGGGCCTCCCTGCTTGGAGTTTGCAGATACTCTCCGTGTCTGCCTCTGGGTGCTCTGGTTTCCTCCCAAAAACCCTAAAGATGTGCAAGTTAGGTGAACTGGTGATCCCAAATTGGCAGTAGTGTGTGTGTGTGCCCTGCAATGGACTGGTTCCCTATCCAGGGTTTGTTCCCTGCTTTGTGTTCTATGCAAGCTATGATAGGATTCAGGTTCTTGTCAGGTGAAAGCTGGCTAGCAAATGGCTGGCTAACTTTGTGTGTGGTTATCAATAATGGAAAGAGAAAGCAGAATTAGTAACACCAGGCCTCATCTACATCTATACTATACTGCCTGATCTGAACAAGTACATTTATAATCTTGTCATCCTCCTGGAGTTTTATAGATTTTGCATCTCACGAATCAAAGAAACTAATAAGAAAAAGAAAACTCCTGAATTAAGCCATATCATGTAACTCATTATAATGGACAGCTATACACGATATGAAATGCCTGCTGTCTCACTGCTTGCAAAAAAATGTTTTGCCCACATCTTTGATCTAAAGAAACAATAAAATAATTGTGTGTAGACTGTGACATGCCAGAATTATAGAAAACACAGATAATGACAAAGTGAGCGATCAAGATATGAGCAAACAATTCTTTAAATTCCCTGAAGCTGCCCTTATTGACAGAATCTCCACTCTCATCATGTCCCCTGGTTGCCGACTCCGGGTAGCAAAGCAGTGACATTACATCAGTTGACACCTAAATGGGAGAAAAGGACACTTGGGCCAACAATGGGAAAGGAGCACAGGATTGCTCCACTGCTACCACCTTTTTGTGAACAATCCCAGTTTGCACCTGCCATTTTCCATCATATTGTAAAATCTCTTGTGGCCCATTTTGATTTACCAAAACCCCTAAACAATTTAGTAGAAGCAGATTCCACTGTTATAAACGTTGGATGTGGGCCTCTTGTGGAATTTGAAATTAAATTTCATGACTGAACTTGTGAGTCACTCTCCTGATAATTATATAAAATAAACAGTGTATTAAAGAATAGGAGCTCTAAAACCCATCCACATCTTAATTGCTTCCTGTCTTTTATTCCTCCTAATTAAATCGATAATTTTTGTATTATTTTTGGCTTTTTAGACTTATGCTAGAAATGGGCTAAAACAGGGCAAAAGTCCCACTGATGTTGCCTTGTGTCGCATTCCTGGGTGAGTCTGTTATGAATTAACTGTAACTGAAGGGCAGAGGGTGCTGCAGTGCCTCACTCTGGATACAGTAGTACCCCAAGTAATAAATGTCATCAGCACTGGAAGTCTTCCTTGTCCTACCAATTCCTTTGCAATTACTGAGCTCACCAGTGCGTTCTTTCTTCTTAATGATAATCCAGACAGTTGATTTAGGTGATACATTTTACCCGTGTCTCCAATGGTTTCATTGTTTTTTTCCAGCCTCATATTGGCTTCTTTGACTTTCATTGGCAAAGCTCTTGTCCTATTGTTGAACAATGGCAACTATCGACTCAAAAGGGTAGAAGCAAACCGAAGTGTCCTACAAAGCCATGAAACACACCTGGGGAATCACAAGCACTTGTGACACCAATTATGCCAAACATTATGGTGCAAAGACATGCAGGTTAGGTGTATCCTAAATTGTCCCTAGTGTGTGCTTGGTGTGTGTGTGTGTGTGTGTATGTGCACCCTGCGGTGGGCTGGCGCCCTGCCTGGGGTTTGTTTCCTGCCTTGCGCCCTGTGTTGACTGGGATTGGGTCCAGCAGACCCCCGTGACCCTGTGTTAGGATATAGCGGGTTGGATAATGGATGGATGGATGGATGGATTATGGTGCCCTGAAATAGGGGGACGAAGTAGAAAAAGTGTTAGCATTTCTACATGGTGTGACTGAAATGTATGCAAATACCCTTAAATGAAAGTCTATAATGTGCACTTTAATCATGTCTGAATTGTTTGATTTGTAATTTTAAACTATGGAGCAGCGGGGTACATCAAGAAAAAATAACATGTCTTTGTCTCAAACATTATGGAAGGCAGTTCATAAAACGGAATTGACTGAAATAATATGATCTGCAGATTATTATTGTAACAAACCCACGTTATCAACTTGCATTAATTTGAACTAATTAATTACAGAGGAAAGGTACAGCTACCCTAAGTGATATACACATAGGATCAGTTTAAAAATGGAAGTGCAGTTCTGTGAGCAGAAGATCAGAGCCGCTGGGCATGCAACAAGGACCACACTGGTTACTAATAGCAAGGACAGGGCAGAATTACAGTTTCAGCTCTGCTGATTACCTAGATAGACAGACAGATAGAGCTTTATTTGTCCACAGGGGGACATTTTGGCTTTTTATAGAATCTCTTTAAATCAATAAAAACATAAATAAGTAAATAAATAAATAAATGTACTTAGCAATATATCTATAACAGCTGAGGATGTGGTTTACTGCATCTATACCTGAAGACTGGCCTTTCTTCAGACTGGAATTAAATTCTTTAAGATAATTGCCACCTTTTGTATTCCTGTTTTACAATAAATCCATTCTTTTTCAAATTCTTAGTTAATTATATAATTTTAACGAATTACTGTGTTTTAACTAATATTACTAGCTACTGTAGATGTGCAGCTTGTTTCAGTTGCTTTTCTTCTTTCATTGGGTAATAGTGCAGTATTAGTAGTATAGTAGTAGTAGTAGGGTGTTCTAGCGTGTTAGCCTAAATGGATGTAGTAAGAAGTCAAGCAAAATGACACCTTTTATTGGCTAACTAAAAATATTACAATATGCAAGTTTTCGAGGCAACTCGGGCCCCTCCATCTTACCTGAAGAAGGGGCTTGATTTGTCTCGAAAGCTTGCATATTGTAATCTTTCTAGTTAGCCAATAAAAGGTGTCATTTTGCTTGACTTCTCACTACATAGGATAATATTGATACTGATTTTATGCTAGTATTGGTCATAAGTTATTTTTCATTTTCTAATTATTGGGTATACTGTATTTTTAAAAATGTTATGTATAAGAAATTTGACTGTGGTGAGCTGGCACCCTGCCTGGAATTTGTTTCTGCCTTATGCCCTGTGCTGGCTGGGATTGGCTCCAGAAGACCCCCGTGACCCTGTGTTAGGATATAGCGGGTTGGATAATGGATGGATGGATAAGAAAATTGAACAACTGTTAGTCATAGACTCTGCCACCATTGACAATTGATACCATTTTCACATGAATTAAATTGAACTCTGCCATCTATGTGAGGCACCACAAGCCTCTTTTATGCTCAGTTTTTAACACCACTGTAAATTGCTGTTAAAAAGCACATCTTTAATGTAGTCCACTAATACTTGGAATTACTCTCTATTATTGATATTATTGTTGAATATGATTCATTGTTATAAAAAATATTTAATAAACACAAATGTGATAACTGATTCCTATCAGTTAACCTAGTTGATGAAACGCATCTGAATGTTCTGCCATGCGGTCATTTTCTAACTTGTATAATATTGTTAAGCAAGTCTGAAGTCACTAAAATTAAGACTTGAGTCCGACTCGTGTCTCCCACCTCTGCTTCTTGCACTCCTCACTGTGACACCTAAAAGAGGCCAGCCTTCCAGATAAACAGCTTCTCTAGCTATAAAAGCAATCCATGAACTAAAGCTGAAAAATAGGACGATAATCCCTCTTGTTTCCTCTAAACCACTGGATTAAGCAAATCCACAAAGCTCCAGAAGGGATTTGACTTGCGCTGCGGTCCTTTTAACTCATCTTGTGGGTGGCGGAGGTTTTATTAACCAAGTGGTGGGCCTCCTGCTGGTTGGATTGAATCGCAGAGTGTTTGTGACCCCCTAGTCCAGTACCGCAGGTATTAATCCATTACAGACACAAGTGGGAATCATATGGTCATCTCTTAATCTCGGGAATTCTGCAGCTCATCCACCACACATAATGTGATTGGACTAGTTTGGCTGTAATTAGAGCAGTTGCCTAAAATGGTCTGAATCCAGGGGCTGGAGATTTAAAAAAAAAAAAAAATTGTTTTTGGGTTTTGGCTGTGAATGATTGTGCCTGGTGTCACAGTAGCACAAAAAAGAATAGAGAGGTGGGTCCATTGAGCCATCTTCTTATCCCACTTAATCCAGCTCAGTCTATCCTGACAGTGTCTTTCTCATCTTTTTTCTTTTGCTCCTGGGTGGAGTATGGGGTCTTTAAGGAGTAGCATCACCTTGGCCTGTTTCTCGCCAATGCTTTGATCATGCCGTGTGTTTTCCCTAATTGTGCGTTCTCCTTGTCCACCATTCTCCTGTCCTGCAAGTCATTTTCAGTCATACTCTGTGCCTTGAATCATGCAGGTTCTAGTCCAAGAGCTTCCTTTCAACTACCTTGCAGAATTTTCCGTTGGGATGGGCATTATAGTGGATTCAGAAAGTTATTTGAACCCTTCCACTTTCTGCACCCTTTATTGTGCTGTTGGTTTAATTTTAATTGGATACATTTGCCATTCTTGCCCATCAATTTATACTCAGTAACTTACAATGACAAAGTGAAAACATGTTTTCAGACAGGTTTGAAAATGGATTTAATATTAGAAACTGAAATCTCCCATTCATAGAAGTATTCAGACCCTTAATTCAGTACTTTGAAGTCCCTTTGACAGCAATTTCAGCTTCGCGACTTCTTAGGTAAGTATCTACAAGCTTTACACACCTGCATTTTCTACATTTTGGGCAATTTATCCCATTCTTCCTTGCAGATCCTCTTAAACTAGATTGGATGGGAAGCATCTGCAATCTGTCACCTTCACTCAAGAGACCTGTCCTAAAGTCACTCCAGCATTGACGTGGCTGTATGCTTCAGTCTGAGGAGGTGTGCACTCTTAGAGCAGCTTTTCTTCAACCACTTCTCTGTATTTGACTGTGTTCATCCTTCCCTCAATTCTGACCAGTCTCCCTGTCCCTGTGCCCTTATGGAGTGATGCTGCCACCACCATGCTTCATCGTAGGGATGTTATTAGGCAGGTGATGAACAGAGCCTGGTCTTTGCCAAACATAGTGCTTGCAGTTCTGCTGAACAAGTTCAGTTTTTGTCTCATCAGACCAGACGATCGTTTTTTTCTTCATGCTCTCAGAGTCCAAGGGGTTTGTCATATACCTGTCATATGGGGGCTTCTCTTTAACCACTTTGCCATAAGTGCCTGATTGAAGGAGTGCTGCTGAGATGATCGTCCTTTCAGACAGGTTCTTCCTTCTCAGCAGATGACTTTTGAAGCTCTATTAGAGGGACCATTGAAGTTTTGGTCACATCTCTGACCAAGGCTCTTCTTGCCCAGTTACTAAGTTTTGCTAGCCGAACTATAGGAGGGGTCCTGGTGGTTCCAGATTTCTTCCTTTTCACGATTATTGAGGCCACTGTGCTGCTGGGAAAACTCAAAGCTTTACGAATAGTTTTATTTCCTGCCCTGATCTGTGCTTCACCACAATTTGATCATGGAGGTTTACAGAGAGTTCCTTAGACTTCATGGCTACTGACATGCAGTGCTGTGTGGACCTTCTATACACAGGTACATGTGTCCCTTTGTAAATGATGTCCAATCAGTTTGCCACAGGTGGACTCCAGTCAAGTTCTAAACACATCTCAAGGAGCAAAAGGTGTTACTTATATGAATGAGGGATTTCAGTTTTAGGTTTTTGCTGAAACCCTGTTTTTACTTTGTCATGATAGGTTATTGAGAGTAGACTAGGCAAAAATGGCAAATTTCTCCATTTAAAATTAAATCTACTTTACAACAGGTAAAGTCTGCAGAAAGGAAAGGGGTCTCAATATTTTCAGAGTCCATTGCATGTTCAGTTTGCATTCAATTCCCAGTCCATAATTTGATAAAAGGTGATTCTGAAAAGGCTCACTGCATGAGGCTGTGCCGTGTGATAGCCTGGCATTGTGTTCATATTTAATTCTACTCTTGGTCCCGATGCTGGTTGGGCTGAGTCACTAGGGTCTCAGATCACTATATAAATGTAATGAATTATTATTATTATTATCACATGACTGATAATCACAGGCACTTGCCTGGCACTCCCTTTGATGGTTTGATTCTTATTTGTTGGGTTGAAACTTCGCTTGTTGTTTTTGCTCCAGGTTTTTCCCCAAGGAGATTATTTCTTCTGAAGATCATGGAATATGGAAGAGAGGCATTGGCAGGAGAAGGGCAGCGATGGTCCACATGAGGTGAGGCCTTTTCAAAAATAAACCTCCAGATTAGTTTTAGTTTGATGTGGCTTTAATGAGATTGGAATTGTGTTCCAGCAGAACAATGGAGAGAGAAAAATCTCAGCCCCCTGACTGTACTGGAGGGTCTCATTCTCAATCAACATGAGGCAGGACATGAGGGGCGGGGGGAGGGGGGAAAGGGTTTAGACTTAAAAAATCTGACAACCTGATAATTTAGGAGTCTGTAGTTGATATTGGAGAGATGGAGTTGCATTGAAATTAGGCAAAATGGCTACTTCACTTTGCCCAGTTCAATTCCCTTATCTGATTCACTGTGCCCCCTCACTGAGTCACTAAGTCTGCTTTGCACACAATCTAGAAATAAAGAAAAGATTTTAGTGTATGTATAGAGTGTTGTGTATTTTGAAAGGCTCTATATAAAATTACATGAATAACACTCCAGCATGGACTCCCTTTGTGAGCATCAGAGGCATATAAATATCCTGTCTGTATTCACAGTCTATAGATCTGGAAAGAATTGTATTGCACTTATAAAATGCTGTCAAACAATATGACCTCTGAAATGCATTTTATAAATTGTATTTGGGTAAATCTCCACCATTGACTTTACTGCATGACTGACAAGGGATCAGTTAGCCTGCCTGTACTTACACTTTGAAAAAATACCTTATGTGTTAAGCTTTGCAATGATATGAACTATGAAATTATGAAAGAGCTATAAAACACCACAAGGGTACGTTTGAGCCTTTCACTGTCCCTTTGATTGTGATGAGTAATGAATGAAAAGTGAAAGGTGATGTGTGACAAAGTGATGCGTAATGAGTGAAAAGTCACAAGAGTGTTTAGTGAGAACTCAAGAGGGATGAGTGACAAGTTAATGGTGAAGATTGACTTGTGATGAGTGGAAAGTTGAAAAATTAGGGAAAACTGCAGAGTGATTTGTGATAAGTGACAAGTTGGGAGTGATGAGTTAGAAGTGAAGAGTGATTAGTGAAATGTGATGAGTAAAACATAATAGGGATGAATGACGAGTAATTCATAAACAGCTATGTGTGATGAGAAAGACACGAAGCGTGACGTTTGATTAGTGAAAAGTGAAGAGCAATTTGTGAAAAGGGAAGAATGATGTGCAATGAGAGAAAAATGATGTGCGATGAGTGAAAAGTGATGGGTAAGTGTAATGAGTGAGAGGTGAAGAATGAAAATTGGAAAAAAATGGGGTTGACCAATGAAATGTTACGAATGATGAGTGACAAGTGATGTGTAACAAGTGATGTGTGACAGGCATGTGTGATGAGAGAGAAGTGAAGAGTGACACATGATGAGTGAGAAGTTAAGTGATTAGCGAAAAGTGAAAAATGATATGTAATTAGTGAGGATTGATGCGTGATGAGCGAAAGTGTTGGGGATGCTTGATGAGTGATGAGTAAGAACTTCAATGTGAAAAATGATAGGGACGAGGGACATATGACAAATGTTGAGTGACTGGTGACACATGACAAATAATGCCCAATATGGATTAACAATGACGCTTGATGACAGAAGTGGAAAAAGTTTTTGTCCTAAAATGGACACCATAGTCTAGGACAGGGGTAGGCAACGTCGGTCCTGGAGTGCCACAGTATGTGCAGGTTTTTGTTCCAACCCAGTTCCTTAACGAGAACTCAATTATTGCTGATGAAGCACATATTGCTTAAGTGACATTTTAATGATTCATTTTAGTGGTCTCGCTTGTTAAGGTTCTCCAACCTTAATTGCTTATTTCAATCTTAAACTGCTGCATTCAGTGTTTTAATTGTTCCTTATTAGCAATAAGATGTAAACCAGGGGTAGGCAATGTTGGTCCTGGTGAGCCGCAGTGGCTACAGGTTTTCATTCAACCCAATTGCTTAATTAGAAACCAATCATTGCCAATCTCAGACCTTATTTAATTTTATGGCTTGTTAGTCTGTGCAATGTAAGGCTTTTATATCGTAGATTTTTTTCCTTTCCAAGGATATCATCCAAATGATTTGAAGCCTAAAACAGATCATTTTCAGTCTGTCACATTTTTCTATTACGTGTTTTATTAAATCAAACCGTGCATGATGAACACACACAGATGTAATTGGAAAAAAGCTAGCTGGAGAACTGCTGGCTGCTTTGTCTTTTACATCTTATTGCTAATAAGGAGCAATTAAAACACTGAATGCAGCAGTTTAAGATTGAAATAAGCAATTAAGGTTGGAGAACCTTAACAAGCGAGACCACTAAAATGAAGCATTAAAATGTCACTTAAGCAATATGTGCTTCATCAGCAATAATTGAGTTCTCGTTAAGGAACTGGGTTGGAACAAAAACCTGCACATACTGTGGCACTCCAGGACCGATGTTGCCTACCCCTGGTCTAGGACATTATCTACATGGTCATACATGACTAGGCTTTTAACAGTATGGTGTCATTTTGCACCTAAACGGCCATTCATTTTTACAGAACCCTCATTGAATTTCGGTGCTTCTCTTGGCAGATGGCGCTCGTTTTTCATCGCTTGCTTCATCTCTTCCTTTTTATCTTTTTGTCTGCAGATTTCCACATATGTGCAATGGGCACCTCTGGTCTTCTGATGTCCAAACAAGACATCGATTGCAATCTTTTCTCCACTATGGTTTAGTGGACTTTCACAGGAGACAATGACTTCCCTTCTTACAAATGGGAATCGAAACAGCCAGGCCCTGAACCTGCGAGGCGTGGACCCAGAAACATGCACAATCGTTTTCAAAAACCACTGGGCTCAGGTACTTTGTCTTCATGTATATAAATGTCATACTATGCAGTAGAAAACTGAAGACCCCTATTGAACCTTTGACTGCAATTGAACCAGTACAACTGACAATGCAATAAACTAATACGTGTATAGCAAGGAGCCTGAAATAGCCATTCTTCCAGTCCTTTTGTAAACCTGCCTTTTGGAAAAGGGCTGCCACCAGTCCTGGATGGGATGCTGGCCCATTATAGGGAAAGCCTAATTTAGAGATTCCACTTCACCTAAAATTCATGTCTTTGGAATGTGGTGAGGGTGACTGGAGTGCTTTGGGAGAATGTGCATACAGTTCAGTGTGGCCAGTCGGAGGCAATCGACAACTGTGATGAGCCTGGAATGAGTACTAAGAAAGCCTGGATAAATGAAAAAAGGGTAATAGGTATATAGGGGAGGTAAATACAGAAGCTAGTCCCATTTGCTCATGGAAAACCTCAAACGCACACACACACACACACACACACACACAACACCTTGTTTACGTCTCATATCTTTCTCTATAACCACTCTGGGCTCTCTTCTACCCCATTAGTTGAATCCTTGACCCCAGGGCTGTTTCCTGCCATAGCATGTTAAGCAACTGTTTAGGGCCCTACAGCCAGTGGTGATCCACAACTGTTATACACTGAAAGTTGTTTCAGGACTTTAGCTAAACTATGGGAATACTGCTAGAAATGGTTCTGTCAGATCCTTTCTTCACTTCACTCCTGATTTCAAGCTCACGGGCATGGGGACTGGAAGGGGCTTTTACACTCACCCCTGCAGCTGTTTCCTGTCTTCTGAATCTTGTGGCATTGCCCTTCTAGAGTTTCCCCAGTGGCTCATGCAGTTACTGTAGAGGCAGGGCCAGGCATTTAGAGGCCTGACAAAAAGACAGTATATGTCTGTGTAGTATTACAAGTATTTATACCTATAGTTTTGTCTGTTTTGGGTTTTTTATGCATGAAAATTTCACTTCTGACATTACATTTTTTGTTTGACTTTGAAATTACAAATTTGGTTTTCTTTTATCATATTTTCTTTATTTACATAACAGTCATCTTGAATCGTCACACTGATGATGTCACAGGATGTGATGATGTATATATGGCAATGATTGCACACTGCCTTATCCATTGGAAGATACAACAACCTGTGAAATTCTTAGTGGTACTTAGCTTTATTTCTAAGTAGGCCTTAATCGTAGAACAGTAAATCCTTGCTTATCTGCTATTACAAAAATGTAACACATTTTGCGACACCCTTTGTGGCCACGTAGAGGAAAAATTCTGACAGACCGATTGCACAGCAGTGACATGTGAGATTGAGCAACAAAAGTTTTGTGATGCTCTTAAATGACTTGGTCTGAACACACACTACATAGAATGGATCAACATGGGTCTACCTGGTGCAGAGAGGCTTGTGTAAGCCATTGAACTCCACTCGTGATGAGGATCATGGCTTGTTCCCCATGAACAAATAATTCCCAGTGAGTGTTGGTCATAGGTTCATACTAATAAAGTCCTTACCCTTTGTACTCTGATCATCGTTACTGCTGATTGGATGGCTAAGTGAGGTGTTTGGATTAGACCTATTGCAGTTGCTCAAGGACTCTGGCGGAGCGCAATGAAGGTGATCAAACTTGACTATAGAGAAAGTAAAAGTTGCAACATGGTAGGTTTCCGTAGGTGAACCTGCATCAGGATAATTATTGAGCCTCAAGGAGTGAAAGTGTAGGGCTGGCATGTCTGCCCACCCTGTCTCCCCCTGCTGGCCCTATTGTGGCCCACATGCTGCATTTGTGGGAGTCATGTGTACTAGGTTGGTACACAAGCTGGCATCCAATCTGACCCCTACCTTTACTGCCCATGCCTGACCCCATTAATCCTGCCAATTCATCCCATGTGAACACAAACTTAGACCCTGATGCGGCAAAGTAACCCCACACAAGAACATTTCTACCAGCATGCTTTACAGTTGCTATCATGTTCTTCTGTTTAAATGCTGCCTTTGGTTTTCATCACACATACTTTAGATAGATAAATAGATAGATTGAACTTTTGGAGCAGATAGATAATCACATCCTCCATTCTAGTCTTTGCCCAACAGGCAAACTGCAGTGGGTCCAGGTGGTCTACCACAAGTGGGCTAGTCTTTCAAAGGTCTTCATGATATGAGATGTAAGTGCCACTGGTCTGTAGTCATTAGGTGAAGAGGTGCCTGCCTTCTTTGGAACAGGAGCAATGCAGGATGTTTTCCACAGCAGTGGGACTTTCTGAAGCCTTAGAGATAGTCTGAACAAGTGACAAAGGACACTGCAAAGTTGGTCAGCACAGGCCTTAAGAAGGACTGATTACATCTGGCCTGTGTGTAGTTCTTCAGTTGTCTCCTTAGTTGGTCTTCAGTTATGGATATATGGACTGATGGTCAGAGGTGGACTTGTCACTGGCTATTCCAGTTGATATGGTAGGAGTTGTTGATGTAGTAGGGGTGATGTGGGGAGGCTGGTCATTGGAAGAAGGTGGCAGTAGGAGGGAAAAGCTATTAAAATACTGGTTCAGGGAGTTGGCTTGCTTGAGTCCAGTAATTATACCCAGTCCATTCTAGACACCCTTCATGTTATTCTGATTGAGTTTGTTTTCTGTTTTAGCTTTGTAAGTCTCCTTTCCTTCACACAGCTTTTTCTTTATCACTTGCTGTATGCCCTTCAGAGCCTCTTTTGTCACTGGATTTGAACGCTTTTCTTTTTCTTATTCAGGAGACCTCTTAGCTCCTTAGTAATCCAGGACTTGATGTTTGGAAAACAATGTGGGTACCACTGTGTCGACACAGAAGGTAATATAGTCTGTGATGCAGTGACAGAGTCTTTCACTATTATCCCTGTGTGACTCAAGCATCATTTCCCAGTCTTTCATTTGAAAGCAGTCTTTCAAAGCCAATTCATCCTCCAGGCTCCCATTCCTTAGTATTCAAGTGGTAACAGGTTGCCGTCTAATAAACAGGCTTGTAGCTGGGAATAAGATTAATCAGGTTGTGGTCAGATTTTCCTATAGGAGCAAGCAGATTACACTTAAAGACATCTTTAACATCTGAATACAGAGGGTCCAGCTTGTTATTTCCTCAAGTAGAACCCATCACAAACTGATAAAAATTTGTCATCGTTCCTTCCAAAGTCACATGGTTGAAATCACCACATATTATAACTACAGGGTTAGAGTGAGTCATCATTAAAGTGTTGGAGACAGAGTGAATAATTTCTGTTGCTAAGTCCCCATTTGTAGAGGGAGGAATATAAACATAAGAATGATAAAATTTATTTCCCTGGGCAAATAATGTGGACGAATTCCGACAGCCAGAATTTCAATGTCTGAATTACAAATTGTAGTTTTAATTATAATATGCTCCCTTTTACACCATTCCTCATTCACACAGATAAACAGTCCCCCTCTTGTGTTTTTTTCCACACTGCACTGGGTCTCTGTCTGCTCAAATAAGATCCATTTAGCATTAAAACAGTGTCAGTGCAAGCAGCCAATTACGGGAGTAATTAATACACCATCCATCCATCCATCCATTATCCAACCCGCTATATCCTAACTACAGGGTCACAGGGGTCTGCTGGAGCTAATTCCAGCCAACATAGGGCACAAGGCAGGAAACAAACCCCAGGCAGGGCGCCAGCCCACCGCAGTAATTAATACACCCTTCTTTCATTTTCTCATTGCCTCGTACTGTTTCAGGCGTTTGTACAGTCATGGCCAAAGGTTTTGAGAATGACACAAATATTGGTTTTCAGAAAGTTAGCTTTTATTGGCAATTACATTAAGTTTATGCAAAGAGTCAATGTTTGCAGTGTTGGCCCTTCTTTCTTTTTCAAGACCTTTGCAATTCACACTGGCAGGCTGTCGATCAACTTCTGGGCCAAATCCTGACTGATGGCAGCCCATTCTTGCAGAATCAAAGCTTGGAGTTTATCAGAATTGGTGGGTTTTTGTTTGTCCACTCGCCTCTTCTTGAAGATTGACCACAAGTTCTCAATGGGGAGTTTCCTGGCCATGGAACCCAAATGTTGATGTTTTGTTTGTTGAGCCACTTAGTTCTCACTTTTGCCTTATGGCCCGGTGCTCCATCATGTTGGTAACCAAACTGTTCTTGGATGGTTGGGAGAAGTTGCTCTCGGAGGATGTTTTGGTCCCATTCTTTATTCATGGCTGTATTCTTAGGCAAAATTGTGAGTGAGCCCACTGCCTTGGCTGAGAAGCAACCCCATACATGAATGGTCTTGGGATGCTTTACTGTTGGCATGACACAGGACTGATAGGAGCACTAACCTTTTCTTCTCTGGACAATCTTTTTTCCGGATGCTCCAAACAATCAGAAAGGGGATTCATAAGAGAACATTATTTTACCCCAGCAGTCCTCAGCAGTCCAATCCCTGTACCTTTTGCAGAATACCAGTCTGTCCCTGATGTTTTTCTTATAGAGAAGTGGCTTCTTTGCTGCCCTTCTTGACACCAGGCTATCCTCCAAAAGTTTTCACCTCACTGTGTATGCAGATGTACTCACACCTGCCTGCTGCCATTCCTGAGCAAGCTCTGCACTGGTGGTACCCCGATCCCGCAGCTGAATCAACTTTAGGAGAGATGGTCCAGGTGCTTGCTGGACTTTCTTGGGCGCCCTGAAGCCTTCTTCACAACAGCAGTGTAAATTGTTTTTTTTGGGATTAAGTTCATTTTCATGGCAAAGAGGGAATTTACAATTAATTGCAATTAATCTGATTACTTTTCGTAACATTCTGGAGTATATGCAAATTGCAGTCATAAAAACTGAGGCATCAAACTTTGTGAAAATTAATATTTGTGTCATTCTCAAAACTTTTGGCCATGACTGTAGACATAAGGCAGCCTGCGGGTCCTCTTCACAACTCCATACAGGTTTGCAGCCTGTTTGAAGTGCTGTCAAAGGAAGCCGGTGCCTGGGTTTGCATTAATTGCTATTCATCGGTAAATTTAAGAGCCATTTAAAATCCATTTTCCCGCTTTCTAGTGGCTACTATCAGTGACAAAGTCAGATCAATTCTAATTTTAAATAAGACTAGAATGGTTTGAGTTCTTTGTCAGCCCAGACTACATTGTTTCAGAAGTTCAGGTCTTTGCCTCGGTGTTCAAGGGCAAACTTTATTCTTGCCTGATATTCTTTCTGATTTCCTCCTGATACACCTCTCTTGTAGATCTTATTTGTGCAGCCTTTTTGTAATGGAAGACTTGTGCACTTTGACACCTACAGCCCATGATTAAATCTTGGGCTTCTCAGAGACTTCTTGCATACTGCTCTTGAGCTGAACTTACTTGGCAGCCTAGGCTGGTCAAGTTGTCAACTGTTTAAAATCTGCTCCATTTGTAGATGATCTTTAAGACAGTGGAATGATTGATATTTTGTTGTTTGGATTTTCTTAAATCCCTTCCTAGAATCATAAGCATCCATAACCTAACATCTGAAGACCCAAGAGAGCTCTTTTGATCACGGCATTGTGATAAGACACACTTCAGCAACAAACAGCTAACCAAATGGAATGCAAATTAGAAATGTGTCAGACAAGATCCCCTCTCATGATATTCTAGTCATTTACACCTGTTTCTAATTTGAGGGTCTGAGATAGTGATACATGAAGGGGCGCACTTAGATTTTCCACAGGCAAAATTTGCATTTATGTTTATTGGGGGCTCTGCCCCCTTCTCGCTTTGCTCGCCCACCTCCGGGTTTGGTTTACCAGATATACAATTTAAAAAGATTGTTATTTTCATGGGAATTGTTACATATACATTATTTTCACTTTTACTTTTAAACTTTAGTAAAAACAATATTTGGAATTAATTTTTCTTCAAGATTGCATTGAATTTTGATTCCGTGTTTGGACTTACATCGTGACAATGCAATGTATAACTGCCCGTGAGTGAATATCGTTTCTTTCTCTCTGTTAAATATAACAGACTTTTTCGAATGTTTGTCCATGCTGTTTCTTCTTCGCTTTGTAGTTGACGTGTCATCTAGAATGTATAAAATTATTGTCCCGATAAAATTTATGAGCTGAGAATGCAGGAAGTGTGTCTGCCAAAAGCATTCACATGACTGAGGTGAGATGATCGTGGTCTTGTTTGAAAATAGTTGTAAGCAGTGTAAATGTGGCCTGATAATTGTTATATTACATCACCTTTATCCATAGATACTGTTTAAATGAAGATCAAATCTTGATATGTCAACATATGTTAAAAAGAAAAACTAGACTAAATTTGCAAAAATTACAAAAATTCTGTTTTTGCTTCATCATTCTGGTGTATTGAGTGCTGCCTGATTATGGAAAAAATAAATTTAATCTCCTCAGTGTTACATTTCTTCTCAAAAAACATGTACCCTAGGTTCTTGTCTATAAGCCGGACTCATGTATAAGCCGGAGACCAAAAATCATACGAATTTTTAAAATAAAATCGTATTATAGATAAGCCGGACTCATGGATAAGCCGAACGTACTATAACCTATAACTAATAGAAGGGAGGGAGGTCAGTGGTCTCACTCGCACCCATTTAATTTCTTTAAGGGGGGAGAGAGTGTGAGATATTGGCGTCTCTCTCACTCCCCGCATGGCGCGGTTGGAGCGGCCGGAGCGCGTTCTTTCTGCTCTGGGCGTCACCGAGTCAACACGCGCGCGTAGCGGTCATTTAAATTGTGATTTTATATGTAAGCATATTTAAATATATATCGCGGATTTTTTGCTGGTTCGCGGATTTCTGCGGACAATGGGTCTTTTAATTTCTGGTACATGCTTCCTCAGTTGGTTTGCCCAGTTGATTTCATACAAGGGATGCTAGTGGCAGATGGCTGAGAAGCTAGATTGCTTACTTTTCTCTCACTCTTGCGCTGACTATCTGTGATCCTGACGTATGGGGATTGAGCAGGGGGGCTGTTCGTACACCTAGACGATACGGACGCTCGTCTAAAAATGCTGAAAGATTATCTTCACGTTGCTATCTTTTGTAAAGCTGATTCCTAAAAAGACATGCTGCACAGTGCTTCGCATACTTAAAAGCTCGAAGGGCACGTATTGATTTTTGACTGAAAAACAAACTCTGTCTCTGTCTCTCTCTCTCTCTCTCCCTGCTCCTGACGGAGGGGGTGTGAGCTGCCGCCTTCAACAGCTTTGTGCCGCGGTGCTTCGCATACCTAAAAGCCAAACAGCACCACTTATTTGTTTGCTAGAGATTGTTTTCTCTATCTATGTGACATTCTGTGCTCCTGACACACACACCTTTGAAGAGGAAGATATGTTTGCACTCTTTTAATTGTGAGACAGAACTGTCATCTCTATCTTGTCATGGAGCACAGTTTAAACTTTTGAAAAAGAGACAAATGTTTGTTTGCAGTGTTTGAATAACGTTCCTGTCTCTCTACAACCTCCTGTGTTTCTGCGCAAATCTGTGACCCAAGCATGACAATATAAAAATAACCATATAAACATATGGTTTCTACGTCGCGGATTTTCTTATTTCGCGGGTGGCTCTGGAACGCACCCCTGCGATGGAGGAGGGATTACTGTATAAGCCGGACTTATGTATAAGCCGATATTCTATTTTTTCATTTTCACAACTTTTTTCCTTAGATAAGCCGCGGCTTATAGACAAGAACTTAGGGTAAAAAGCATTGCATTTTTTGGCATTAAATCCAATCTTTCTACTGTAAAATGTGCAAAACACTAAGTACAAAGTCAGAAGTGTAGAAAGTATAATAATAGTAAATACTAATAATATGAACAGCACACTGCACATGTGCAAGTGACACAAGCATCGCTTTCGCAGTCACCAGATTAATTTTTTGTTTCACTGTCCATTTCAGTTTCACTGCCTGAAGACAGATTCACCTCGTCATTGCTAATGAGGAACGTTTCTTAGATGCCATTATGAGGCTAGGAGAAGATGCATCTACACCATTGCCTGGTCCTGATGTTTACGCAAGACACGCTTAAAGCGTTGCCCGAGTAACGCTGGGCACTAATGCTATTGACACTTTTACAGCCCGAGTAATCCGTACGTCTTATACAAAAGATCTTTGTACCGCTGCCCGAGGGACACTCTGGACTAATGCTTTAACCACTTTTTTTTTTTTTTTTACAGCCCAAGTGACGCTTGGGGCTGACGCTAAGGAGGTTATATGATTTTAGCCTAAGTCTGCAACATAACGACGTGAAAAATTGTGGGGGTTTCAATACTTTTTGAAGGCACTGTAGGTAGGTAGTGGGATACACTGTAAAACTTTGGGGACCTTCAAAACTCGACTTGGAGAAGTTAGGGGGATAGAATTGGTGAGATTGATGGACTGAATGACTGTTCTCATCAGAATTGTTCTGAAATGACATGTTGCCATGCTGACACCTTATCTACAATGGGGATGCTGTGTTCATATTTAGGAATTTCCAGTTTGTGTTAAGTTTTCCCTGTAAAACTTCATATTTTTTTTTTTTTGTTACTTCAGGTGGTGAAGATCCTTGAGAAGCATGACCCCCTGCGTGGCAACGGTAACACTGCCGGTATTGGAGTCGGTGGCAGCAGCCTCCGCTTTGGCCCCATTCCAATCGATGAAGCCAGTGCTGTGCAGAATTATGTGGAGCACATGCTGTTCCTCATGATGGAGGAGGAATGTGGGCAATCTGGTGCCATGGGCCCCATCTTGGAATTCGTGGTCTCCGAGAACGTCATGGAGAAGCTGTTTTTGTGGAGCCTGCGGAGGGAGTTCACAGATGACATGAAGATCGAACAGCTGAAGATGTACGAGATGTTGGTGTGTCAGTCCCGGCAGCCCCTATTACATCACAAACCCATCCTGCGACCCCTGATGATGCTGCTGAGCTCCTGTTCTGGGACGGCCACACCGTCCGTGGAAGCTGAACTTGTCATTCTACTCAATCAGCTTTGTTCCATTTTGGCTAAAGACCCCTCAATTCTGGAGCTATTCTTTCATACCAGCGAGGACCAGGGTGCAGCTAACTTCCTGATTTTCTCCCTTCTTATTCCTTTCATTCATCGCGAGGGCACAGTTGGTCAGCAAGCCCGTGATGCCCTGCTATTCATCATGGCACTGTCAGCAGAGAACCATGTTGTCGCCAACCATGTCGTGGAGAACACCTACTTTTGTCCAGTAAGTATGCTTTTTCAGTTATTGGTCCATGCTGGTTTTACGACGCATCCTAGCCTGCTGCGCAAGGTTCTCTCTGTTACTTCAGATGAGGTCCCGATTGTCTGGCCTGTGAAGTAGAGGGTACTGCTTCCGTCCAGAATTCAATGTAACTCTCTCTATTATATAAAAAAATACTGGGAAGAGACAAGACTTTTTCAGAGATACTTTAAAGTCCTGCGAGATGAGACTTTGTGCCAAGAGATTTAACTACGCCCGGGACCGGAAATAAAAGACAAAGAGTAGATGAGAAAGTAGAAAGTCGTAAAGAACTCAAAAACGTTGGCACGATACACATGCAGAACAGGTTAGAGATTATGAAAATACTAAAATTCGAAGGTCTCAAAGAAATGATAGTAAAGATCGCATTAGCACAAACAAACGGAAATTATTACTCGGTGAAATAATGGAACAGCGAAAAGAGATTGAATATATTGTTCGGATTTAAACTTTAAGTCAGAGACTTGTAGATTGTCTAATTTGTGTTTCCATCAGGGAAAAGTAGTGTTTCTTCCCAATGAAGAGGCGTATCCACGAGAATTAAAAGATTTGTTGTTTGGTGAAAGTGAAATCCACATACTCGAGCAGCAGAGACGCAAAGTGGGTGGCATGCAGTGCAGGCCGGGGGTTTGGTGAGCAAAACAAGCAGGAGGCGAAGCCCCCTAGTTGTACAACAAAACAAAATGTATTATAATTGTAAAGCTCATCAGCATGGCATTCAGTACTGTAAGGCACTGAAAAGGAGACAAAGGGAGTTTGGGATGGAAATTAAAACTGTGAGCTTATAATTGTGTGTACATCATGTCCTGTTTTAACATATATGGACATCAAGATTTGATCTTTATTCAAATAGTTTCTGTAGCTAAAGTTTATATAACAAACATCAAGCCACATTTACATTTTGTAGTCCATTGTGTAATGTAAATAAACATAAATGCAAATTTCACATGTGGAAAAAGTAAGAGGATTAGAATATCACTAGAGGGGCTCTTGTCTGATGCTGTCTTATTTAAACCTCAGGCATTTCATTTAGTTAGCTCTTTGCTGTTGAAGTGTGTGTTATCACCATGCAAGATCAAAAGAACAGTCTGAGGCCTTCAGAAGTAAGGTTGTAGATGGCTTGGAGTCTGGGAAGAAATTTAAAAAAGACAAGTTCAGCCCAAGAGCAGAAGATGTGAAAAATAGTCTCTTAAGAAGCAAAGACTTTCATCACAGGACCTACAGGTAGTTCTTGCCACTACTGATGTCGAAGTGTACGATTCTACCATTAGAAAGGAGCTGCACAAGTTAGATAGATAGACTTGGGATGTCTGCCAGGAGGAAACAAGATAGATGAACATTTAGGCAAAGACAATGACTTCTGAAACAAGGTGGTCTGGACAAACAAAGAAAAGATAGTTATTTGGCCACAGTACCTGAAGACATTTTGTGAAAACCAAAGACAGCAGTTGCACAGAAGAACCTGATAGCAACTGTAAAGCATGGTTATGGAAATGTGATTGTTTGGGGCTGCTTTGATGTATCTGGGCCTGGGTAGCTCCTGATTGTTGAATCCACTTTGATTTCTTCATTGTACCAGAGGGTGTTTGAGTATAGTAAGAAACCATCAGTCAGAAGATTGAAGCTCAGCTGAAAGTGGACGTTACAACATGACTTTGACCCTAAACATGCCAATATCTCCACCAAAGATTGACTGAAAGTAAAGAAATGGAGGGTCTTAGAATGGCAAAGTTAAAGCCTGGATCTGAATCCCGTCGAGTTGCTCAGGGGAGGGTTGAAATGGGCTGTGCACACAAGACGCCCCTCAGACATTGCGCAGCTGAAAGAATTCTACATGAAGAAGTGGAAACAACTTTCTCCTCATTGATGTCACAGACTGTAGGACAGTGATGGGAAGCTCCACCTTGAGGGGGCAATGCCAGCTATTAGAGCCAAGATGGTACTGCCAGATGTTCATTCTTCATTGACTAAATTATTACAAAGTGAAATTTTCATTGTATTTTTTTCCTCTTTAACATCTTTATATAAATATACTGTTTAAATAAAGATCAAATATTGATATGCCCAATATGTTTTTCACATGAATGTATATACAATTAAAACCTCACACATTTCAGCCTCATCCCTAACTTCCTGAGTGAATCACTTCTTATTATCATGGCTCACATTGTCAAAAGCATGAAACTTGTTTGAACACAAAATGTGTCATAGGATTACTGTGAAAATAAAAACAAGCAGAATGTGATTAACATGAAGCAGAGACTGGGTCAGGAAACTAAGGGTTAAAACCAGGAGTCAGAACTTGAAATCAACAGTCCAAATTAACAAAGGCATTAAGTCAATAGTGACATGAAGTAGACAATAGGGCCTACTTGGATTAGACACAAACTATGCAACAGAGAGACGTTGTTCATTATATATTCACTGAGGGTAAGGTAGCTTATGAATGTTGAGTTTAAACATTGTCCCTTCCTTGACGACCGTGAGACGATCGTGGTCACATGACACCACTATTGTGACACAAAGAAGACAAAAGATGTCATCCAATATGAACTTTTGTCAAAACGTATCAAATTTTAAAAAATAAACCACAGACATGGACTCCTAATGCAAGACCACCATGTAATATGCCTAATTGTACATCTAACAATCTGTTAGGATTCCTTTTTTTTCTGAAGGGTTATCAGGTCAAGAGAGAACAGGAAAATAAAGTAATTTAAAACTGAGTAAACTTAAAGGAGCCCAGCACTATCTGTCCATTAATTAATTGTTGAACTGGCCAGTTGAGGGATAGGAAAACTCAAAACTCTGCAGTGCCCTTGGAAAAAATAAACCTCTGGGGACTCCACAGTCAGTTATAACAGACAGAGTCATACATAGTCTCAGTCCTGGAGGCCTCGGCCAACTGGCTGGCCACCCACTGTTGGACATTCTACAGCAGAGTATGCATTGGGCCATCTAATCTGACAACAAAATCTTTGTATCTGTTGATTCCAAGGTTCCTGGTATTGCAGGTGTGTTTCCAAGGGTAGGATAACAGCTTTGTAGCAGAGCAGTGGTACCAAGTGGCACAGCAGGATACTGAAAAGAGAAATGGAACAGGGCAGGGTTAGTAACTGTTTATGTAATGCTTATACTGTATTTTTGTATGAATGACTAACAAACGTTATACATTTAGCCCCTGCCAGCATTAATACACGCAGCTTGTTCCGTCTGCAATATGCTACCTCATGCATTCTTCTCTCCACACATCAAACCAGTGTTGGTTTTGTACTTCAGAATAGTACAATGTTTTGTTCATCAATGTTATTGGGTGCTTTTGGCTGTGTGTTTTGGCTCCATATCCTGGTGGAGGATCCATGACATGTGACTGACACAGAGCTTTCTGACACTAGTCAGTACATTTCACTCCAGAATCTCTTGACAGTCTTGAGATTTCATTGTTCCCTGCAAACACTCATGGAACCCTGTGACAGATGCAGCAAAGCAGCCTCAAAACATAAGCGAGCCTCCGCCATGTTTCATAGTAGGTCTGGTGTTCATTTCTTTGAAAGCTTCATTTTTTCTTCTTGGGACATAGAGCTGATGTGACTTGCCAAAAAGCTTCAGTTTTGACTCATCTGTCTGAAGGACATTCTCCCAGAAGCATTGTGACTTGCCAATATGCATTTTAGGAAATTCCAGTCTGAACTTTTAATGTGGAATCCTTCTGGGTCTTTCTTTCATTGAGTCACTCAGAAAGTAACCAATTGCCGATCAGACACTGATGGACTTTGACCTTGGAGTTCAGCTTGCTTCTCTTTGGAAGTTGTCCTTGGCTTTTTGTCTACCATTCTCAATATTCTTCTGCCCATTCTGATTTTCCTCTTGTGGGCACATCCAGAGAGGATGGCTACAGTCTCATGGACTTTAAACTATTTTAATAATATTTGCAACTGTTGTCACAGGGACATCAAGCTGTTTGGAGATGATGATCTTCTAGCCTTTGCCTTTAACATGAGTGTCTGTCATTTTCTTTTAGATCTCCTCAGACAGCTCTCTCTATTGCTTTCTCTTATCCACATTTAGTGTGGGATACATGATGATACCAAACAGCAAAGTGACAACTTTTCTCCATTTTAATTGGTTGAATGACTGATTGCACCATTGGCAACATGTGTGATATGAATTGTAGAAACCCGCTAGTTTGTGAAATCACTCGAGTCCAATTATGTAGGATATTTTCTGGGGGAACCAACAAATGTGTCAAGGCCATATATAGAATATATTTGTAGAATAAGCAATAATTGATCTCTTGTCACACTTGCTTTACTTGATGTCATGTCAAAGGCAATCAATTCAGGGGAAAACTGCTTTTCATTCCATCATTTTTCAAGAGACACACAACACTTTTTCAATGAGCTGTAAGGCAACCAATAGTACCAACCAATCTGTCCACAATTTTGCTTATATTGCCCACCCTTGTGAGGTTTTTATTTGGAGTACTGTGTGCAGTGTTGGTCTCGAGGCTACAAAAAAAGAAATAGCTGTGCTAGAAAAAGTCCAGAGAAGAGGCTGATTCTGGGACTGCAGGGGAGTAATGAGAAAGATTAAATTCTTCAGTTAAACCAAATGGCAATTAAGAGGTAACATGATTGAAATGTATAAAATTATAAAGGCGATTGCTTTAGTGGATCCCAGCTTTTACTTTCTTTAACAAGAACATGGGACACAGTTGGAAAGTTAAGGGTAGATTTTACACAAACTTTAAAAAGCTTTTTAAACACACAGAATCATAGATACATAGGATAAATTAACAAATGCGGTAGATAGTAGGACTTTAGGGATCGTTGTAACTTAACTTGATGTTATTGTTTTTATGTATGCACTATTAAAAGGTGCAATATAAAATTACAGAGATTCCTTAGTCTTGCGTGACTGTGAGCTAAATGAGTTACAACACCTGCCAGAGCTCAGGCTGTTCAATAGCAGCAAGTTTTGGATGTTATTCAGTATGAGATGAGTGACGCCACCAGCTCCCATTGTGATGGCTGAGTGTGTCATTTCTTGTACCCGGGTTCACATTGGTAAATCACTTTGGGATGGTATCACCTAATAAAAGATGCTATGTAAAATAGGCATTGGGAGAACATGCAAACTCTGCACTGTAAACAACAGGTGAGGACGCTGGAACCCTGAAGTAGCATCAATAAATGCTCCTAAGCTCTGGCAGCTGTTTAAAATATGAAATGAAAGTAATTCATATTTTGCTGGTTCTGGCTAAGTTCTTTGAAGTTAGTGGATACACAAGCGTCTTTTTCTAATTGAGATTTCTTCCACCATTCCTTTCCAAATGCGCATTGTGGCAAGCACTTTTGCTGGCGTGAGATTTTGGGTGTTTACTTAAATGAGTTTTATTTCATTGTAATTCTCCACTGGGGGTCCTTTTAGGCCTACGTGCCACCATGACCATCACGGTGCATTTTTGAATTACCTTTGGGCCCACGGTAATCCTGTGGCACACCATCTGCGATCAGGTCCTTTGCTACATTACACATTTGTGATTTATGAGCCAAGCAGGTCTGTTGACTAAATGTAGTGCCTCCCGAGGCCACGACGATTTCCATAGTGTGCAGATGGTGCCATAAAACTAATCGGTTATGGCGGTCATATTTCAAAAAGCTTCAGCCCTTCATATGATAAACGAGTAGCCTGCAGCTAAAGAGCCTGCTTGTCCTTTTGGAAACTCATTCTTGGTTGCTTTCATGGCAGATTCCCGAAATAATTCCAGATGGGGTTCAAATATCCAGAGTTATGTCAGTTTTGTGTGCTGGTGTTTGCTTATCTATTGTGAAGGGAGGGGGTCTAAAAGTGCAGCATGGGAAAGGAATTTGGCCAAAGAAACGATGCTGCCACTTTATTCAAATAAAAGCCACTACCAGAAACAAAGTGGAAGAATGAAAGTTTAGCAAAGCTCAAGTAAGACATGCTTAGTAAGTTGTATCCTTGGGTACACGCAGTCCTCCCTATTTTGTCAGCTTCTTCTTACTCTTTGTGATTCAGCATAAAATGCATATACATTAGAAGGGTGGTGGTGGGGGGGTTGTCCTCCTTGGATGGACAAGTGCACTTATAATCATATACTTTGAAGAATGTTGGGTGGCCCTTGAATGTGAAATACATACAACATGGCGGAGGTCTGGGATGTTCTCTTGCAGGTCAAACTGTATTGTGTCACTATGCTCCAGTTTGCAAAGCCCTGGGTTCAGCACAAGTGGGGAGAATCAGCATGCCTTGCTCAGTTTAAATACTTGTGCAGCTCACTAAAGGGGTCACCCATGGACAGAACATAGAGGAAGTGGACATTATTATTTCTTTTCACTTGTTCTTTTCTGTACAATTCTTGAAACATTAAGTTCATTGCTTGGGCCACATACTCGTAAACGTGCAGCCTGTAAACATCAATGCTGTATGTCAGCTGTGCGCAACCTGCGGCCGTACAGCCGCATGCGGCCGTGGGCAAGGACTTTGGCGGCCGTGGACGTGTATATTAAAGTGTACGTAATGGCGGCCGTGCAGGTGTAGGGTCTCTGGACTCCAGCGAGTAAGGGGTCTCAACGCCGCGGAATCTTTGTCGGCCGGGTCGGTATGGTGACGCCGAAAGCCGATTTGGACTCTGGGGTCTCTAGACTCCTGCAAGTGTAGAATCTCAAACACCGCAGAACCTTCCTTAGCCGGGTCGGTATGTTGACCAAAATGTTGCCCTTTATATATTCATTGAGGCCTAGGGACTCTCGAGCTTACTCCGCATTTCCTGGGAGAAATGGGGTGAGATGGTGCAGCGTGGATAAACAAATGGAAGTAGCATTCGATGTAGCACTGCCATCTCCTAATGGTCTCCAGCGAGTCCCCTGACTTTGCAAGTCTGTCTGCAAACATGCAAGAGCAAGGAAGCCATTAATGGCGATGTTTTCCAAACTTCCTGAAACAATTGCTGTAAAGGTTTTTTGTCCTATATGACGTTTCGTAGACATTTTTTTACATATGTAGACCAGTAAATTGAATATTGTCAGATATATCATACTCTGTTTTAATGTGTAATCTGTAAATTTTTACATAAATCATAAAACATTATTAAGTTTACTTGGACTTACTGGCGGCCGTTATTAAAGTAAAAAGTCTGTAGTGTGGCCGTTATTAAAGTAAAAAGTCTGTAGTGCGGCCGTCAATAGCGGAAAAGTTGCGCATGCCTGCTGTATGTAATGACTTAAAGGTGTATATTGCATTTGCGAAAGCCTACCCAGGCTTTGTAGAAGTACAAGATTACAGAGCAAAGCATGTACATTTAAATCTTATCGAAGCTACCATTTTTATAGGTGAAATTATATTTATACCAAACTTTCCCATTATTTTTACTAATTACTTGTTTCAATTCAAAAGCATACAGTTTTGTTTAAAACTGTGTTTTTTCCAATGACCATCAACATAAGCCAAGGTCAGTCACCATGAAAGCAAGAATTGATCCATGGCTCAAATGTTTTACTCATGAGGAATTGAATTGTATGTAGTATATTCAAGAGTAAGGAGCTCCAGTGAATTAATAATATTAGCCCCTGGTGTTAGTCACATTGTACTTGTGATGTGTCTGATTAACCAACTGCACTATCACTGAGGCCTATTGTCTTAGGAAACACAACTAGTATCTCTTATACAAGTGAAACTGCAAAGAGCAGCGTGAGGTAGCATTCTACAAATACATTCGATCAAAGAGTAGTCCCCGGCGGAAATGTGCATAGCCAGTGACATTCAATCAAAGGGCTCCTCATGTGAAACTTTGATCTGGTACGCAAAGAAGTAGAAACTGGAAAGAACACTTATCTGTACACTAACAAAGGGAGAACTTGCAGCAGATAGCATCTGGCTATGGTAATTGAACGCATGATGCTTGAACTTTCTGCGACACTTCAAAAATATACTAAGCAGTACTCAAAAGTTAAGTGTAGCATCAAGTCCTTCAGAAAACACATCTTTCTCAGTCAAAACTGTGACTCAAGGCCTTCATATTCTGTATCACTAGCTTTCTGTAGCTTTCCTAGGGCCTCCTCAATCGTATGTTTTCTCTTTTTTTGGTGGTAGAGGACAGTTGGGATAACAAAACAAATGTGATTTAATTCAAGAATAAAACTGAATAAAAAATTCAAGTGACAACAAGATACCAAGAAGACATAATTCACCAGAGTTTGTGTGTCTGCTTACCATATATACTTGTGTTTAATAAGTTGGGGCTTGATTTTAATTTATGGTATTTTATAATACTGGTCGTATAAGTCGAATGCGGAAAACTCACGCTATTGGCCCAAGAGATTATGATATGCTAACGCCAACCTGAGAGAGTCACCACCGAGCACATGGCCTTTATTTCTATTTATTGTGCCTATGTGACCACACGGTAATACCCGAACTATTCCAAAGCGAAGTTTGCACTGTTTTGTGTTTTTTGTATCTCACACTCTCATACACCTTTATCATAAGTGCAACCCTTACCTACGATGGAGCGTTCAATCAGAAGAAAATATGAAGCTGGTTTTAAATGAAAAGTCGTTGAAGTGGCAAAAGAAATTGGTAACTGTGCTGCTTGAACAAAATTGGATATGTCTGAGAAACTGGTGTGAGATTGGAGGAAGCAAGAAGATGTAAAAAAAAATTTAAGTGTCATTTTTGAATGGGCGTATAAGTCGGGGTCTGATTTTCTGATTGATTTTTCATTTTAAAGGACCCGACTTAAACTCAAGTATACATATACGCTTCAGCGATATCTTTTACAAATAGCAAAAACTTTAACTGGGTGTTATAGGCTCAGATTAAATGTATGTTTTTATTATATAACTAGCTCTGTAAGCCCATGCTGTAAAAAGCTCGGGCTCCTAGAAACCATGGATTCTTGCACTTCAATCAATCAATCAATTGCAGTGGTTGTGTATTAGCAGCTAAGCGAGGTTCTCTTTTCTCGGTGGTTTCGTTTTGCTGATGTGCTTGTCTCCATTGTCCATCAGAGGCTAAGCGAGTTTCTCTCTCTTTGGAGGTTTCATTTTGCCAATGTGCTCACCTCGCTTGTGTATTAGCAGCTAAGCGACTTTCTGTCTTTTCTCAGCGGTTTCACTGTGGCGACAGAGTCGCTTTCTTTGAGCTTCATGCTGTAGCCTCGCACTTCCGGGCCGGACAGACAGACAGACACACTTTCATGTGCAGACGTTTATATGTAAGATAGTTAAAATAATTGCAGCTCACTACTCAAAACGGTGAATCTGGGGAGGACCTTATGGGATCAAACCAGCAACCTCTTGATTACAAGACTGCAGTTCTTACCTCTGCACCAGTCAAGCGGACATGTCTACTTTATATCGATTGACATTTAGGCTGACAGCAACATGTAAATTGAATGATTTCTTTTCCTTCGGTTATATTCTTGAATAAAAGCATACTTGTTTTGTATGCATTTTGTGAAAGTGTTTATTTGATATTTGGACTTCAGTCTTCACACATTATACACTTCATGTCAGCTTTTTGTCATTATTACTATAACATGAAAAACGTTTCTATATTAGTTATGTGTTCAATTTCTCTTGCCTCACATTTCCTGTCATCCTACGTTTACATAGATCGTTGCTGACACATGAAATGTATGTATTCCAAATACCGATATACAGTATTATTTACCTTCTACATTTCGACACTTAGCCCCCAGATAAAGAGACATCAGCTCTGAGAGTTTTGCATCTGACTTGACTTCAGCTGTGTCGGTGGTGGATGGGATAGCAGGCTGCTTGCTGCTTGTGCCGATTGACACATTTGCCAAACAAAGACACTGATGAGGAGCTGCAAGGGGATTTAAGGTGGCCTGGCATTACAAATATTTTTGTAGGCTTCAGGGATTCTAATGTTAGACTTTCTACCTTTTCCTTCTCTTTCTGACCCCTCTGTCTTCTGCTCATGCTTTTAATATACTTGTAATTAAATCCTGTTAGGTTGACTAAATATAGGATATTTCAGATATATAGTAAAAAAAAAACTGTAAATAACACCACTGCCACCAGAGCACCATCTCAGACGTCCATTGAAAGTCCAAGATATTTCCCTAGTACAAACTTCAAGTCTTATTGCAGATCAACCAAACAATCTGCATGCATTCTCTGATCACTCCTGGCTGTCTCATGCTAATGTTCATGTTCACTTCACTGTTAGGTTTACATCCTGTGGCTGCCAAATGACCTCTGATTTTTTTTTTGTCTTCCACTATAGGTGCTGGCGACTGGTCTAAGTGGTCTCTACTCTTCCCTCCCCACCAAGTTTGAAGTGCACAGTGAGGACTGGCACTGCCTGCAGCGAGAAGATTGGGTTCAGGTTCCAGCTCTGGTCCAGTTCATGAATTCCCTTGAGTTTTGTAATGCAGTAATACAGGTGAGCAAAGAGATCTTTAATGAAACAAAAAAAGTATTTTAGTGGAAAAGGTGAAGATGAATAGTGTGTGCCATAATATTAAAAAGAGCACAGGCAAAGCTGGCATCATAGTCTCCATTCATACTCAGTGAGTCACAAGCTCCCTTTAATAACAGTATGGCCTACTAAACCCAAAGCTGACTGCTTGGATGACCCTGGAGTGTCACAGCAGCAGCCAGTCACCAAACTGTGGAATTATGGAAGAAATTGTACAATAACTATTAATCCTTTGGGAGAAGGTTCACTATGGAAAGGCACTATAACGACACCTTGTTATAGATTCAGCTGCCTGTCTCTAACTGTAAATGAGTTACGTCACATGGCAATGCCTAAGCTTGTCCTGCATAATATAATATTTATAAAAGCAACTAAGATATGGTTCATTATGCCAAGGTGCTATATAAAGTCGCATTGTAGCAGGTTCAGCACCCACCTCTGACTACATGTGTGACTCTAAGAGGTTTGCATCACATGTCTGCTTTTATTTGTAAAAATGTATGAAAAATTTTTTACTGTAACTGTAAAAGCATCTGGGGGAGGGTTCACTATGGAACAGTGCTCTCAAGATACCTTGTTACAGTTTGAGTCCTCTGTCTGACTGTAAATGAGTCGTGTCACATGAGAGTGCCCCAGTTTGTACAAATATGGTAGCAACTAAGCTGTTCAGGAAGTATAAAGCCTCTAGGATAGGGTTCATTATGACAGGGTGCTGTATTAAATTGCATTGTTGCGGGTTAAGTTCCCACCTTTTGACTACAAGCGTGACTGTAAGAGGATCACATCACATGCCTGCTTTTATTTGTAAAAATGTTTAAAGAACTTCGATGTTAATTGTAAAACATTTGGTCAGCTATGCAATGGCACTATATAAACAACTTGTTACAGGTTCAGTCCTCACCGTTGGCTCTCTTTGTGACGGTAAATGAGTCATGTCACATAGTACTGACCTAGTTGAAGAAATCTGGGAACGATTGCATCATAAGTGTAGATTATGTTATTGCAAGGTGCTATAAAAATCTCGTCACATTGTCACTACTTGTGTGAATCAGAGTGAACTGTGCTATGTACCTGTGCTCCATTTGTAAAAATATAAAAGTGATTGATCTGTAAGTGTAAGGTACCAGGGATAGGGTTCATTAGGGTAGACTCTATATAATAAACTCACAGGTTCACTCCCCACAACTGACTACCTGTCTGAGTGTAAATGAGTCACATCTCATAGCACTGCTATATAAACTTACAGTTGTCATTCTCCACCACTGGCTACTTGTATGGCTAAGAGTAACTCATCTGCCTATGGTTCGTTTGTAAAAAATGTAGAAGCTATTGATCCATAAGTGAAAGGTACCTAAGGTAGTGTTCATTATGGTAAGGTGCTATTGTTGTAGCTTCAGTTCCCACCCCGACTACATGTGTGACTTATTATATGAGGTGTACATGACGTGTGCTTTTGTTTGTAAAGATTAGTAAGAATTTCACTCTGACTATAAAGCATTTGGGAGAGGGATTGCTAGGCAAAGGCGCTGTAAAAACACTTTGATACAGGTTCAATCCTCACCTTTAACTCCCTGTGCGACTGGAAATGAGTTGCATCAAAATATGGCAACAACTACACCTTAAGTGTAAATTGCAATGTTCCTGTAAGGCACTATATAAAATCAAATTGTGACAGGTTAAGCCTCCACCACTTGCTACCACACAGTAGCACTTACTCCCATAGCAATGAAGTACTTCGAGAGGCTGGTGCTGGAACACATTAAGAACATAATCCTTGACAGTTTGGACCCTCTCCAGTATGCCTGCTGTTGCAACAGGTCCACTGAGGATCCAATTTCCATGAGACTACTCTGTCTCACCTAGAGAACAAGAACTGTTATGCCAGGCTGCTGTTTGTGGACTACAAATCCTCATTTAACACCATCGTCTCATCCCAGCTCATCGCTAAACTCCTGGATCTGGGGTTCAGCTCTTCACTGTGCAACTGGGTCCTGGACTTCCTCACTGGCAGACCTCAGCATGTGTGTATTGGTGGAAATTCCTCATCCATCCTCATCATCAACACTGGCACCCCCACAGAGCAGTGTGCTGATTCCCTTGTTTTATTCTCTCTTCAGCTATGACATGCCTTGCTAAGTAGAGCTCTAATACGATCCTCAAGTTTGCTGACGACATCACTGTAATTGGTCTGATTAGCAAGGACGACGAGACGGCCTACAGAGAGTAGGTCACACTCCCGGCAGAATAGTGCCAGGACAACAACCTCACCCTAAATGTTAGCAAAACTAAGGAGCTAATCGTGGATTTCCACAAGCAGGTCAGGGAGCATCGTCCCATTTGCATCGGAGTGGAGGCTGTGGAGCAGGTTAGCAGCTTCACGTTCCTAGGGGTGACCCTCACTGATGACCTTAAATGGTTAAGTCACATTGCAGCATTAGTTCAGAAAGCCCAACAGCTCATCTTCTTCCTCAGGAAACTGAGGAAGGCCCAGATGTCACCCACCACCCTGTGCAGACTCTACAGCTGTGGAATCCATCCTCACAAGATGCATTATATCCTATTTCAGCAGCTGCTCAGTTCAGGATCACAGAACTCTGCAGCGTGTGGTGAAAACAGCACAGCAGATGACAGGCACTCAGCTCCCTGCAATCCACGACATCCACACCACATGCTATCTCAGGAAGGTAAACAGTATCAGGTGGGACTCCAGCCATCCTGCACTGTCACTCTTCACCCTCCTCCCATCTGGGAAGTATCTAAAGTTCATCTGAACATGCACCTCCAGATTCAGGAACAGTTTTTACCCAACTGCAATTAGACTCAGGAACAGACAGTAATCTTGTCACCTCCACTGCTACTACTACTGCTACCTTGCACATGCATTTTCTGACACTCATTGTATTTTTTATTTATTCTACGTGTATATTTATTTTGTCACTTGTGTCTGTTCCCTGTCTGCGGAGGCACATGCATGTAAGCATTTCATTGTACATGATACTTGTACACATGACAATAAAGAATTGAATACTTGTATGGCCAGAGTGAGCTGTGTCATGTGCCTGTGCTCCTTTTGTAAAAATGTAAATGTGATTGATCCATAAGTGTAAATGTATCTGGGATGGGGCTCATTATTAAACGCGCTATATGAAGTCACATTATCACAGATGCTGTCTGACTACCCTTGACAGCATGACTGGGTCGTGTTACATGCTCATTGTAGAAATGATCACCTACCAGAACTGATGCTCTGTAAATACCACACACCACTATGATGTGCCCACTGTATTTCTGAAATGCTGTTCCAGCAATGGAAACGGCACACCAGTATGTAGGCACAGATGCAAATTGTACCCAAGAGAAGAGCTGCACATAGAGTCTCATTTGAATCTGTGTACTGATACTTTGAATAAATGTCATCAGTTAATATGCGCAAAGAACAAACTGGTGAAAAATGCCCAATGGGCACTTGTAATTTGGCACTGTAAATGCCAAGCACTCTTCTCTTACCATTCCAAGCACTATATGATTTAAAGCCAAACCTGGGGCAGGTGATGTTGGGGTCCAGCCAATCTTCTTGTCTGCTTGTTCTCTTACCAGGTGGCACATCTCTCCATCAGATCCCAGCTGATCGACTACATTTACAATGGCTTCCTTGTGCCCGTGGTGGCGCCTGCTCTTCATAAGGTAAGGTTTTCTAGACTGATTATTTTATTCTAGTCAAAGTAACTGACGCCCAAGGTGTTTTATAACTTTTTTTTCTTGTACGAGTTGAAATAGTGTGGCATAGTGGTTAAGACTTTGAACTTTGCACTTCAAACCTTGAGGTTGTGGATTCAAATCCCACTGTGTGACCATGAGCTGGTCACTTCAATGTTGTAAGTTACGTTGGATAAAAGGTCAATTCTCTTGTAATGTTGTAATACGGAATGGCATGGTGGCACAAAGGTTAGCACATTGTCCTGGAGATCCAGGGTCTTGGGTTCAGTTTCCAGGCACGGTCACTGTCATTGTGGAGTTTGAATGTTCACCCCGTTTGCAGGTGGGTACCCCATTGTGTGTTAGCTGTGACACTATGTGGAGATTTGCCATGTCACAGGGTGACACTTCATCTACGGTGGCACCTGCCTTGTGTCCAGTGCTGCTGGGATTTTCTCTAGGTTACCCCACTCCGTCCAACTATCCAATTTCAAACCTGCTTAATCCATTTCCAAGTCATATTACATCTTGCCTGAAGAAAGGGCCTGAGTTGCCTCGAAAGCTTGCATATTGTAATCTTTTTAGTTAGCCAATAAAAGGTGTCATTTTGCTTGACTTCTCACTGCAAGTCGTATTGCAGTAAAGGATACGATGTGTTAGTCTATCAAAGGGCCCACTATTGTACCCACCCACACTTACTCACTTGGGAAGTTAAATTAATGTAGCCTGTTGATTTTTAATATATTTTCCAATCTTTCTAAAAACATTTTTTCATTTTGCCTTTGTGTGTTACTGAGTGTGGGTTGATGGGCACAGGTGGGAAAAGAATCATTTTAAAATTAAATCACAACACAACAAAGTGCAGAGAAAATGAAGGGGTTGGAATACTTTCTGAACCCACTGTATGTACAGGTATATCAGTTTCTGATTCTCCATTGCTGATTTAGTGTGTTTTCTGTAAGTTCTAGAGTAAGATTTTATTATGCAGCCAAAAGTGAAGCCCTCCAGTATTTCACACAATGACTCTTTCATTGATTTTCCTTTTCTTGTCTCTTCAGCTCACTGTGGAAGAAGTGATGACCACCACGGCTTATCTGGACCTGTTTCTCCGCAATATATCTGAGTTGGCACTGCTGCAGATATTCCTTAGCTTCATCTTTCTACACAAGCATGAGAATGTGCACATTTTGGACACTTTGGTCAGCCGAATCAACACGCCCTTCCAGGTGAGCATTGAGCTTGTGCCGTGGGCAGCATGGGATGAGAATTTGTGTGGTTGCAGCTGCAGGATGTGGGTCATTTAGCATGAATGTCACGCTGTGGAGTTTTTGAACTTAGTCAAATATTCTCTGTTGAAACATCAAGAATGCAAATGTAATGAGAATATAGACACAAGCAGACACACTTGGCATAAAAGAGAGATGGGCAATGATCTCACGTCTTAGGTAATATGACCAAAATGCACTTAGCTTTTGGAGTTATGAAATAATCACTGCGGTTAGCGTGTGTGGTATAGCGGGTCCATGCCTGAGAAATTAGTGGCCAATTTTAAATAAATAATCATGCCCTGAAATGGTGCAGGCTCCAATTGGGTGCAGGTATGTGCGATTATGTTTCACTCTGCGGTTGATTGGGGAACTGGCTTGCTGCACTACATATACATGCAGAGGCAGGCGAATCAGTCAGGCACCTCAATGATCCCATGGAGGGAATGGCTACTCGCACTTGCACCTAGTTAGGCAGCAGAGGATAAAGAAGCCTGCATGGGTCAGAAGCAGGGAGAAAAAAGACAAAAGAAAAGAGAAAATGAAAGGAGGTTAAAGGAAAGAGAGCAAAGGCAGGAGGCGAAGAGAGCAAGAGAGAGGAGGCAGGCAGCTGGGAGTAGAGTCCCTTGGGGAGTGCGCGGTCGATGCTACTCCAGCTGAATGACTTGGGAGCTGGAGTAACCTTCTGGTGAGGCTTTCCGCGTAAGTCTAGGAAGGCAGCGGGAGTTGGAAAGGTTTGGATGGAGAGCCCTGTCAGGGCCACAGATGGCCACAGTCACTTCCTACGTTGAGGTCCAAATTGGGAACCTTGCTGGGAGCCATGGGGACCAGCAGGAGTTGGATGGCTGTGTCTGCAGGATGGTTGAGTCCTCTTGCAACAGAAGTAAGCAGAGGAGACGTTGTTTACAAAGGGTTGCACCAGGGACCCAATTTTAAAAGGACAGTTTTCCTGCCTATGAGAATTTTACCTTGTTTTTAAAAGGATTATTTATTGACTATTTTAACCTGCACTGAACACTGGTTTCTTTTTATGGATTACGAGTTTATTTATTTATAATGGATGGAGCACTGCACTATTTATTTGGACACTATTTTGTTTTGGAAGGTTTTAATAAAATCACTGATACACTTATGTACCTATCTCTTGCTTTGAATGAGTGTACTCATTTGCTTGGCTCATCCCTTAGGTATGTTATCGGCGGTGGCGGGTTCAAGAGGCTCCCGGAAGGACCCGGTAGCGTGGAGCTGACTCGTACCATCACAACGTGTTTAGGCAATCATTGACGGTTTTGTGTGGACTTCACATGTGCACTACCAGCAGTGCTAAGTGTGCTCAACTTCACTTTGTTTATCATCACGTCACTTTGTATGCACAGAGAATCCTGTTGTTGTGAAGGGCTGTGGTCTCAAGTGTAACTTTGTTTGAAAGCTGCAATATTTACTAAACCGTGCATGAGTCCAACGTGCTTCATGCTTTGTAAACTCATAGTAATGTCACGAAGTGTGGTGTCAGTGCACTTGGCTTGTGAGTATTTAAGCTCCTTTTCATGATTGATTTTATACCCTCTTATCCTTAATAAGCTCTTGCTGTCCCAGCCATTCCAACTAGACTGAAGGCAAGATGGGCGTATAAATCCTTCCTTTTTATAGAGCGCAAATGCATGGGATTTTGTTGGCTCTTATATATATTGTGATGGGTGGCCACAGCCATTACCCAACTGGGACGCCAACGGAAAGGAAGGACCAGGGAAGAGAGCATCAGTGAAGCAGTACCTCCCCTGGGACGCTAGAGGGCAGTCCTTCTGGGAGGCTGTGGCACCGTGGCTTCCAGCAGGGAATGCTGTGACTTGGAGTTTGGTGCAGCCCTGTTGGGTTCCGTGGGGGCCTCCAGGGGGAGCTGCAGAACCCTATACTGGACTTGCACCACACCTGGGAGTGATTCCAGGTAGCACTGATAAGCCACCTTGAGCACTCCCAGGAGCAGAATAAAAGGGGCCGCCTCACTCCATTTGAGGATCCAGAGTTGGGAAGAGGTGGATGAAGCTTGTCAGGAGAGGAGTGGAGGCAGAACAAGGAGAGAAGGAAGATAAGAAAGAAAAGATGATTTCTTGTATTGTGCTTGGGAACTGTGACACTGTAGGGAACGACACAAAAGTGTCCCCCACGGGAATAAACGTATCTTGTGTGCTACTTGGCTTCTGTGTCTGGGGTTTGTAGAGCTGTACGCCCCTTGTTGTCCACAATATATATTATATATATACAGTGTGTATATATATATATATATATATATATATATATAAACTAGTCATTTAGCCCGTTACAATAACGGGCACTAGAACAGTAGTGCATAAACATTAGTAGGAACAGTCTATATTAAATGGCAAGGGACTTTGACCTCATTCTTTTTTTTGGTCATATTTATCTTTCTTTCAGCCTTTCTTTTGTTGATTTTTACGTGCTGAGCTGACCGTTCTTCGCGGGCTGCCGCCGTATATTGTGTGTCTTTAATTTTCTGTGACAGTAATACTGTCTTGTACATCCGCTGGTTTGTACGTCCGTAATATACCTTTAATTTTCCCTGGCGGTAATACAGGCGTGTGCGTTGGTAATATGCCTTTAATCTCCTCTGACAGTAATACTGGCTTGAATGTGGCTGTAATATGCGTCACTGTGTTGTGTATCTTTAATTTCCTCTCGCAGTAGTACTGGTTTGTATTTCCGTAAAACGCCTCTAACTTTCCTCTGACAGTAATATCGCGCATCACACAGTGCCATGCGCATGCGCACTTCACCAGAAGACACACACACACGGACACCTGGACGTACACAGGGATTTTATTAAAGAGGATAAATAATATCATGCAGTGATGTGCTGACTTGTAACTTCTTTTGGGGCTGGCCATTTGGCTGAATATCAAATAGGCTGTATGTCGCTTACGAAGTGTACAAGTGATTGCAGTTGAGGCTTTGTGGGCTTGGTATGGGTCACTGGCAGGCATACTTTAACTGCCGGTATGAAGTAACACAAACCGTTCTTTGAGTTGCAGTGTCTGCACAGCAGGTCTGTGTAAGGCAGTGTTTCTCAACCACTGGCTGCTGTTGTTGGTTGAGTCACAGTGGGTCATGTAAGAGATCAGCAGCGCTGCACGATATGTTGCCTTGTTTTCGAATTACCTTATTTCACATAGAGGGAACCTTTAAAGTTGCATGCTACTCGTTCGTCAATAAATTTAAAACTGGGCCATGTGACCATAAAGGTTGAGAAACATTGGCGTACGTGAAGGCAGTGTGGGCTGAAAGAATAAGAATTAGCCATGTGGATCAGCAACAATCAAAACTAACCTTAAAGGGCCCTCCAAGAGTCATACAACATATGAGACCCTATGAAATAATAATAATGAGAAAGATTTATAATTGCGGCTGGTTTGGGAAATTTTTATAACATTATTATCCTATGGATTTACCATGGCTCTTGGTCGTAAGTATGAATCGCCTCAACTCTGTCGGCCATTAATTGGCTCATAATTGTACTGTGAATACAAAGACAATGAGTTCTTGCTACTGAGTCTTCTTTGCTCACTTATATAACAGAGAGAGAGAGAGCTTATGATTGATGATGTCAGGGAGCTCTGCCTCCTGGTACCCCACCCTCAAAGAACAGGGAACGTAGGGAATCTTGAGGAGACGGTATAAAATCAACTGAAATAACATAGAAATATGATTAGTAATAATTTAAAGACAATTAAAACAATAAAACTTATAAAAATACATTAATGTGTATGTGTTTTCCCTTAGATGGAATGGCACCCTATTCAGGGTTTGTTCCTGCATTGTGCCCTGTTCTAGCTCCAGCACAAAACCCCAAAACCCTGTGACCTTGTCGAGGACTAAGCGGTTTAGAAAATGACAGCACGCATTAATACATAATAATATGTAAGACATATGTGGCCATAATTGGGGCCCCATGTCCTTCTAATAATGGCTGTAATAAAGGGATTGCCTGGTAGGCCACAGTTTATGATGTATCCTTTTGTAGAGAAAAGTGCTTTGGACAATTGTGACATTTGCACTTGGCTCACTGATTATTTTCTTTCTTTTCATTTTATTGTGGAAAATGCAAATAATGAACACAAAGAGCAGTGTATCTGTTTCTTTATTTAGGAAGCTTGACTTAGCAGCACAATACAAGGCTTGTCTGCCAGTTGTCAGCCATTGTCACACCAAACTCCTTTATCCATGCCAATGTCCTTTGTGCTTGGGCAAAGAAAATGACATCAAGCTTAACTCCACTGCAGAAAACTGACGTGTTGGCCACTTTTGGGATCAATTGGGTTTCTGGATAAGAGGCTGTAAAAATGAAAAATTTTCAGAAACAGCTGCAGTTTAATGTGACCACACAAGGGGAGCTACTGGAAGCAGGATGGAGTTATGTGAAGCCAAGAGAAGTGAGCCAGGACCATCATTTAAGATGCCTGGCTACACACAGAACTTAATTAAAGAAATGTATTGACTTAAAACATTAATAAAAAAAACATTGATTCAAAGAAAAAGAAAAATGCCTAAGTAATAATAATTTCAATTAAGGACACCATGTAGAAAGGGTGCAAAAATGACAAAAAAAAATTCAAAAGATCAAAAATATAAAATGCCATTGAATCTAACAATAAACAAGCTAAAACTAAATCCAAAATCAAGCAACCAAAATCCAAACTAAGTAACCAAACTAAAAGTTAAAAACTGGAGAATCACACACTAAATGGTTAAAAGAGCTCAAAACACAAGACCAAAGTACAGGAATTCAAAAAGGGCAGCCGAGACAAAGTGAACTGAATTCTAACTGATGGCATGAAAAACCAGAGTATTAAATAGCCGTCAGTTGCTTCAACACAAAGAATTACTAATATTGACTCACGGAGAAATGCAGTTGTGCTGTTTGGGAAGGCAGATAGCGAAGATGTTGTGAAAAGGACCAGGAGATGGAGAAATGAGGTCAAAATTAGAGATGGCACAATACTAACATTTTTTTATCTATACCAGTGAAATTGCATGATACATGATACCTATTCAATACAATGGTAAAAACAGAAATCCCTTTTCACCTACTTTTTAGTTAAAAGTAACTCCATTATTCAAGGGGACAATATTGCACCTGTTTCTGTAATAGAATATGCAATCTAATAGTCACAGCAAATTTAAAATAGTGGTAATATCAGTCAAGTAGTTGCCCTGCTATCATTTCAGTAAACTCAAATTAAAATGCAGGACTTGAATTTATTGTGTTATAGACCAGGGGGATTCCTCCAGTGTAATTATCACTGTTATTATAATAGGGGGATTTCAGCATAGAGTTTATAAAGAACAAGCCAGAGTACCTGTCAAAGGCAGGTAATAGAATAAATTTTAAAAATACTGGATATCTCTTGCCCTACATGTACCTTCAATGCCTTTCTTTCATATCCTCATGTGTCTGAACCCCTCTTGCCTGTGCTCTGTCAGGCACGTTCCTGTAAAGCCTGCTTCTCGGACTCATTTTGAGGTTTTTTGCTGTCCTCCTGTTTGCTTTTATACTTTTCGTCTTTGAAGGTGACGCTCAGGGTGACTCCTACTTCTTTACTGCTCCTTGTGTGTTCCCCACTTGTACTTCCTCTTTCAACTGTGTCACCAAAGCCAAACTGAGTACCCACACTAAAGCCAAACTGACCTGTCAGATTTCACACACACACACACAGACCTTAGCATTTTATTATATAGCAGATGGTATCATTATCAAATCAAGGTCCCAGAGTCTGGAGGAAGAGAGGAGAGGCACAGAATCCATGTTGCTTGAGGTCTAGTGTAAAGTTACCACAGTCAGTGATGGTTTGGGGTGCAATGTCATCTGCTGGTGTTGGTCCATTGTGTTTTCCGAGGTCCAAGGTCAACGCAGCCGTCTACCAGGAAGTTTTAGAGCACTTCATGCTTCCTGCTGCTGACGAACATTATGGAGATGCAGATTTCATTTTCCAACAGGACCTGGCACCTGCACACAGTGCCAAAGCTACCAATACCTGGTTTAAGGACCATGGTATCCCTGTTCTTGATTGGCCAGCAAACTCGCCTGACCTTAACCCCATAGAAAATCTATGGGGTATTGTGAAGAGGAAGATGCAATACGCCAGACCCAACAATTCAGAAGAGCTGAAGGCCACTATCAGAGCAACATGGGCTCTCATAACACCTGAGCAGTGCCACAGACTGATCGACTCCATGCCACGCCGCATTGCTGCAGTAATCCAGGCCAAATGAGCCCCAACTAAATATTGAGTGCTGTACATGCTCATACTTTTCATGTTCATACCTTTCAGTTGGCCAACATTTCTAAAAATCCTTTTTTTGCATTGGTCTTAATTGATATTCTAATTTTCCGAGATACTGAATTTGGGACTTTCACTAGTTGTCAGTTATAATCATCAAAATTAAAAGAAATACACATTTGAAATACATCAGTCTGTGTGTAATGAATGAATCTAATATACAAGTTTCACTTTTTGAATGGAATTACTGAAATAAATCAACTTTGTCATGCTATTCTAATTTTATGACCAGGACCTGTAATTATTATGACTTCTAAAGATGTTTGTCTACATGCAGTCTCTCATCAGTGTGCTACCAACTTTCACTTTGGTACCAATACTGTAAAAAAGCTAGCACTGTTATGTTTTTGGCATTTTGAATTCAGTTTGCTACCGAAGTCTTGGTTCTTTTTGACATCCCTAGTCAAAACAATAAACCAATTCATACACCAAAGTCAAAAATAACCTGCTAGAACTCGGTAAGCTACGACAAATCCAGGAAAATGGACAACAGAGGACGGCCAAATTCAACCTTCATCCCATCACACTAGTGACATCACAGGTCAAGCCCCTCCTATTGTCATCTGGTTAACAATGTCTACAGCAACTACAGTACAAGCAAAACAGCTTAAAATGGTATTGCCCATAAGGACAACAAAATGGTGGCCAAGACTCAAAGAATTTTTAACATGCTGAAAATAATTCCAGATAAGAAAACCAATTACAGAAATGAATTCCAGGTATTCAGAAACCCCTAAAATGAAGAAATTTGTGTAAAAATCAAGTTAAAAACTATTCATGTTTTTTACAACAGTGAACTAATGCAAAACACAAAATTAAAAAGGCCAAAATTAACTTGATAAAGATCTTTACCCAACTGTCAATACTCATAATGAGGCTCTGCCTCTAAGACTAGGCCTCAAGACATCAGTGAGCTTAACACCATACTCATAATGAGGCTCTGCCTCTAAGACTAGGCCTCAAGACATCAGTGAGCTTAACACCATACTCTTGAAGCAGGCTTGTGGCCTGCATATCTAGGCCTGAATTCAAAAACTCTGAGCGAGAGAGAGGGAGGGGGGGAACTGTTAAAACATCTGGCTCAAAGTAACAAAAACAAAGTTCATGTTTAAAGATTTATTCAAGAGATATTAAAAAAAAATTGAGAATAAAAGTAAAAAAAAGATACACCTTAAAAGGCAAACAAAACCCGCTCTCTGATCCAATAATCGAAATCCAAAATCAAAGCAAATTACGAAAGAATCTTAAAAAGAATTACATACAGTAGCAGAAATCCCAAGTTGCAATGCAAAAATCAAGAACAAAACGAGAGCTAAAGGACAGTAGTATTAAACTAGTTTAATATGTATGTGTTTTGTCTTATTGGGGGATTTTTTACAAGGGCAGTTCCTTTCCAACATTAGTTTTTAATTTAGTTTTCAATTTAAGAGTGTTGTTTCACATAACCATTTTGTTTTGTTCAATTCCTTGATGCCATTTTTTGGCTGTGTGTCATCACATTTCCATTCGCAAGAGCCACGATTAATGGCGTCACTGGGGTTTCTGTGATAAATATGGTGGTATACGGTAGGCTGCATATACTTTGCAATGTACTTTCTTAATGAAGGCCTAAGTACAGTAGTTTGTTTTGACTCCAGTTTCAATTCATGCCCTTTGTGTTCATTGTTGCCCTTTGTTTTTGTCTCTTCAGTCCTTCCTTTACTTTTCTGATTTTGGTCTCAGTATATCCCTGACTACGATTTCAGCTTCTCATCTCATCTCATGGATACCCTTTTCTCACAATTGGAAGTGCATTTGTTGCAGCCTTATAGGCCTGTTTTAAGATAGACAAGATGGCAAATTCTACAATGCTTTTCAGTGGGAGATTTTGTAATTTCCAAAATTTGTGCAGCATGCTGTATTCAAGATATCTCAGTGAATATTAAATTGTCCCAACAAATTTCCTTGAATACGTGTGCTGAATTTAAACAAAATTGGTCCACCGAGAGTCAAGTTGTTTCATACGGACTGACAGACGTTGGGTGCTTTTCTCATTTATATATGAATGCAGCTAAAAAAGGAAATGAAAAAAATACATAAAAAGACACCTGAGCCAGTGTTGGAACCCAGGCTGCAACATAGCAGAAACAAGAAACAACAAAGTGAACAGGAAAAACAAAAGACAAAAAGACCAAATCCACCATAGAACATAATAAGGGTTGCATGTTGTAATTTACTAATGATTTTACATTTCTTTTGTATTTCTGCCCTGCACACACCCCAACTTGGCACTTGCATTACTCTGTGCAGTTCTGAATCAATAAGGTTGGCCTTTCTGGAGGACAATTAAAGTTGTTTTGGCATTTTCTACAATTTTAGTATTGCTAGTATCAGCTCCACATTCTCTCCGTATTTACAGCAAGTGGGTTTTCCTCTGGGTTCTTTAATTTTCCTTCCACATCTTCAAAGATATGCATGTTAGGTTGACTGGAGACTCTAAATTGATTCTAAATATTTAACAGCACTATAAATTAATAATTATCAACCAGTCCCTACAGTAGCAATGTCTCCTATAAATGCCATGATTAGATATATGCTGGAGTTGGAGTTGTACTACTTTAAGCTTCCCAGAGTAAGAGTCTGAATCCTGGTGTTCATTTTGGAAAGGTGCTCTATTATCCGTGTTATGATTCAATGGCAAAATGGCTAAGGTTTTCAAAAAGACCCACAAAAACAGTCCAGGATCCTGACATGCCTTTTCAAAATGGGCCTCACCAGCCTTGACCTAAGGCAAACGGGAGGCTTCTAAATGAAGGACAGGGTATTAACGTTCAAAAATCACAAGTGTGCCTCACATATTTCCAAAAATATGTCTCACAAGAGGAGGTACTGTGAAAATTCTGGCTTGTATAGAGACAAGTACTACAAGAATCTTTATAAAAGATGATATGCATTCACCAAAAGGAAAAACACTAGGAAAAAAAGGAGTTGCTCAAGTCCCTAGAACACAATCCAGTAAAAATTCCATTAAATAGAAGCCAAAGACCAGCAAAATCAGTAAATCTAAAACCCAGAATAATACAATATTCTCCAAACAATGCAGTCAATGAACTACAAGGAACTCGCTCCCAACCTGCTTTTTATAAATGGGGATGGTCCCTTAGCAGTGATGCAAGAGGTGGTCCCATTGGCAAAATACAGGGAACAAGGGAGAGCAGTGGTGTCATACACATAGTTTCTATTTATTTATTATGAAGCGTCTAACAGAAAACACATAATTAAAGCAAACATTTGACAGAAAATTCACAAATAACAAAAACAATAATAAAACAGAAAATAGCATATTGGTGCCCATATTCCAGATATACTGTATTGTGCACATCCCCAAATTTGTCTGAGTTGGTTTTGATTTGGCTCTTGGCGAGTGATGATATGCCTGCAAGTGGGGCCTGCGATGAACTATCGCTCTGTTTAGGTTTGCTCTAGGCTTTGTACTTGATGTTACTGAAATAGGCTTTGATCCACCCTGGACCCTGAATTGGATTAAACTGGAGAGAATGCTAAGGTATGTTATGCTATAAACTACTTAGAGCAAAAATATTTTTGAATGCATTCGAAATTCAAGAGCACTATCTCACTATGCAGCCAGTATTTGGTACATATGGCCTGGTACCCCATTCAAAGATGGTTCTTGTGTTGTGCCCTAGGCTGCTGGGAATGGCTGTGGCTCCCCATGAGCCTAAACTGGATTTAGTGAATATTAAAATAGATAGATGGATGGATGTTACTCTAGAAAATAAAGTGTATTTGGACATTACTTTATACCTACATGTGAACTTGCCAGGCATTTCCTTTTGCAAACGACTTGGGAGGAAGACTAGTGTTGTAAATTTTAAAATAACGGCCTATGCAAAAGCAGAAGAGCAGAGGTTGCATTTTATGTGCATGACAATCCCTGATTACTCCCATTTGATCCTGTTACAGCTCGGCACGGTGTCTCTTGCCTTGTTCCGGACTCTGATTGGCCTGCACTGTGAAGATGTAATGCTGCAGCTTGTCTTGAGGTAGGGGTTTCCTTCATTGATTTGGTGGGAGGGGAACCATCCACACTGGGATGGGGTCAGCAGTGTGTCATACTCTGGGTTTTAGATGAATGATGAGGTGTTTCTGTTTTAAAAGCTTTCAAGAATGAGGTCTGTATGTTACATTCCATGATTTATTTAGGACCTTGTATTTGTAACCTGGAAAGAGCTTTCTGAAAAAGTTGCATAGCCATTGAGGTCATAGAATTTACCATTTCATCTCTTAATATGAGGCACAAACACAAGACTTTCAACAATGTGATAATCACTCGCAGTCATAAACCAAGATGGTCACTTGAGCTAAAGGAGTTCTTCTATTCCTCATTTAGCTTTCACGATCTGGACATCCGGGGGAACTCTTGAGAGGGACCATCATGTAAGTTAGCTTAGTTTGCTACCAAATCCAGATGGATTGCTGCCTAGCAATGGTGCCAGCCATATAACACACACTAATTATTTTGGTGCAATGACCAAGATTTGTCAGATTGGCAGAATTAAGGGCTGACATTGACCAAAACCAACCATCTTACTATAGCATGACCTTAGTGGCCTCCTACTGAAGGAATTTTTAAAATCGCCTCCCTCTGGTTGAGCAAAGGTGCTGTTCTAATCATAGTAGGAGTGTGAAGAGTAAATAATTAAATAATTCAAGTCAAAAGGTCCCTACCAAGCATGAGCAGGAGGATAAAATAACATGCCCACTTTTTGTCAGCAAGACCTAGAAAGCATGAAAGTGACGACTAAAAGACACACCCACTTTTAGTTAAGCATAAGCAGGACGAGAGAAGGACACACCCAATTTTAGTCAATAAGACACAGGAAGCCTAAGTATAAAATTAAAAGGAGTTGGCCATTTTTAGTCAAAGTGTGCCCTGTCAAGCATAAGTATGAAGAGAGAAGGACATGGCAACTTTTAGTCAAGCAAGTTCTGTTAATTAAAGAGCTGAGGAGAGAAGGTCAGGTCCACTTTTAGTCACCACATGTGACTGGACAGATTAAATATATCCTTCAGCTACTTTTCACTAGATGCACGGAGCATGTGGGTACTGCAGTGAATATCTTTGCAAAATAACTAAATATGTATTTTAATTTGAGTGGTGGGAATAAGCTTCCATAAACATCATAAAGACATTTTCGACATATCACTGTACTTACATGCTTATGGACATTCGTGTTTAATTCTGAAATTTTTCAGGATGCTACTGGAGTTCTCAAGAGAGAGTTTAGAAAATGTCTGGTAGACTCCCTGTGCTGCAGAACAGGGTGAACCCAATGTCTGCACTCGTGACCACGAAATCACTTTCTCTGCAGTGCTGTGGTTGCCAGCCTATTTAAACCAAGCAGCACTTCTCTCTTTACATTTTCAAAATCACTTAGTACCTCCTGTTAATTCTGGAAGGTTATGACCTGCTTCACATGTATAAACTTTCATAAAGTGCACATTCAAAGCATGCGCTTTTTCACTGTCTTTACCATTCTTAATACTCTTCACTGTCTCCTAGAAGTGAAGTAGAAGTGCACCATCAAATAACCAAAATAACAAACGTGAACATCATCTATCCAGGCTTACTCCTTAATAATAATGTTCCTTGATAACAAAGAACTAACCTTAAAGCTCAGAAAAATAACAATTAATTTCAACAAAGCACAGCCATTGCTCAGAATCATTGATGGGTTTCTTGTCAAAATGGAACAGAGCTCCCCTGGTGACTCCTAGGTGAACTGCATCACACTGGGCCAGGCCTCCTTCTGAGCAATTGGCTTACTGTTAGTAGATGCAGAGCCCCAGGGTTTCTTCACTTGGCACCAGTACTGGCACCCTACAGGTGTAGTTTATGGCAATGCTATTTGTTAGGTGCGGGATCTTGCTACTCATTGTCATATCCTGATAAGGGTGCCAGTCTCTTTTCTTTTTTTTGCTTTGATGCTGGTCTGCATCATGGCCAGAGATCTTTCATAAAGACATGCTGGTGCCTACCTCCAAGTCCCCTGCATCTTGATAAAATTAAGCAAGTTCAATAACATGCCATTGTCCCATGCTTAGGAATTCTTACCAAAACAGCAGTGGTAATGGAAATTCCTTCAGTCCGCATGCCATTTGTTTTGCAGGCCATTCCTGTGAAGAAGCAGATTTTGTAATGCAGTGTCATATAGGTGTATGAAAGGGCCCTGTGATAGACCAGTGTCTGGATCCACTGACCTGGGTTCAGATTGCTGTCTGTGATAAGTTTGCAAGTTCTCCCCACACCTTTGTGGGTTCTCATACTAGTTCTGCAGGTTTCCTGTCACTTCTCCTAAGCTGGTCAGGTTAGTTTGATTGGCTGATGCAAAAGTGGCCTAGTCCGAGTTTGGATGTGTGCCAGAGTACACCCTGAAGTAGACGGGTACTCCATGACCTTCAACTGGACTAAGCAGGTTTGAGAATGTTGTGTTAGGAGTGACAGTGGGTGCATGTATGAGTATTAACTAAGATGGACTGGCATCTACATTGACTTTGATTAAGTCTGATTGGGTTTGAGATTGTTAAGTTATGAGCAATAGTCTGTATGTGCTAAAGTATGCCGTACTGACATTCAATCCACGGTTGGTTCCTGCTTTGCCTTCAGTGTTGCTTGGATATGCTGTGGACACTCTTGACCCTGAATTGGATTAAGCAGGTCTGAGATTTGTTGTATTATGAGTGAGCATTGGTGTGGGGAGGAGTAGATCCTTCACAGGACTGGCATCCTATGTAGAGTTGATTCCTGCATTGCACCCATTACTATCCTACTAGGCCTTGGCATCCATGAACCTGAATTAGATTAAACGGGTTTGAGAAAGTCACATTATGAGTGACAGTGAGTGTGTGCAGAAGTAGGAATTGAAATGAAACTGGCATTCTGTCCTGCTTCAGTTCCTGCTTTGCCCTCGATGCTGCCTGGATAGACTCTGGTCCCTCTTGAACCCGCATAGAGTTTGAGAATGTTAATGTTGTTTGGTTATTGACTTACAAAAGAGGTCAACATAACTGAGTAGACATCAGTCTGGTGGGACTGTTTTGGGACACGTTAAGGAACAAGGGTACTAAACAGATTATCATAAGTGAAGAGTTCAGAGCAAAACACAAGTTTGTTACAATTCTCCTTTACAGAAACCCAACAGTTGGACAGAAAGTCACCAAAGGAGAGTCTTTAAACGCTTCTTAAACGTGTTGAGGGAGTCAGCGGTTTGAATGGCTTGTTCCACCAGCCAGGAGCTACACAAAAAAGAGTCTGGATTGAGATTTGATGCCATGGAGAAGATATCTGGCATCACCAGATATTGGCCATCAACAGACCTAAGTGGTTCAAGAAGAAGCACAGGACCTCACAAGTGTCTCCATATATGTAGGGGCTGACTAACTGACTTCTCTGTAGGCAAGCATCAAAGATTTGAACCTATTATGTGACACTAGATGGAGCCAATGTAGTGACCTGAGGAAAGGATTGACATGTGCCCACCTCGCTTGGTCAGAAAGCAGTTGTGGCGCTGCATTTTGAATCATCTGCAGTGACTTGGTGACACATACAGGTAATCCTGACATGTGTCACTACTGTAGATATGACAAAACCAAAGCCTAGACCAGGAGTTGTGCTGCTTACTCCACCAGATATGGTCTGATCTTGCTGGGGTTGTAGAGAGTGAATCTGCAAGACTGAGAGACCTTAGCAACATGGTCAGTGAAGGACTGCTGGTCATCAGTCACCACCCTAAGGTTGTGTACAGACACGACTGGTGTTACAGATAATGAGCCAAGTTGAACGGAGATGGGCTGCTGAATAAGCAGACAAGCTGGGTTAACAAGTAGGTCTGTCTTTGCCAGGTTGAGCTGGAGATAGTGCTCCTTCATGCAGGTTGCTTTGTCAGTAAGACGTGCAGAGATTATAGCGGATACCGCGTGGTTATGTGGAAGGAATGGAGTGACTGTGAATGTGTGCAGGGATAGGCCATGCAGGGGACTGGTATTCAACCCAGAGTTGATTCCTGCTTTACTCCTGTTGCACCTGGATAGGTTATGCCGCCTTTGATATTGACTTGGATTAAGAGTTTGAAAATGTTCCACTATGAGTGCCAAAGTAGGCCTGTGCACTGTATTGGCATCCCATCAAGGGTTGCTTCCTGCTTGCTTCAGGAAAGGCTCAACCCCCAATAACCCTAAACTGGTTTAAGTGGGTCATGTTATTGAATGATGAAATAGCCTGGACATCCGTTTTCAGATCATTTCTTTTACCAGCTGCTTTTCTTTTCCCACACCCTCCCCGAGTTCTCATGACCGTGTCAACTTTAGTCTGACGCTGCCTGCCTTTTTAAAAATAACCTGGCACTAACTGGGATCGATTTGCTCTTGCAGGTACCTAATCCCCTGCACTCACATGATGCTGAGCCAGCGGCGGGTTGTGCGGGAGCGGGACTGCTACTCCATGTCAGCTGCCAAATTCCTTGCCCTCACTCCTGTCTACAGCTCTCAAGGACTCAGCCCGGAATTTCAGAAACTGACGCCGGATTACATCCTCTGGTCCAAGAACTCTGGCAATGAGGGTATGTAACTGGACCGTGTTGGGGGCAGTTTAGAGGTTAGTTACACAGGTGCAAGCAGGTCCAGGAAATTCAAAAACTTATAAACTTACTAGAGCAAGTAGGCATTCAGTATAGCAGGTTTGATATATAGCACCTTGTAAATTGACCGTCAGATTTACAAATACACAGAAATTGGCAAAGCAGGTTCAGAAAATGAAAAAAAAAGAATTTATAATACTGTACTATACAATGACAATCCATTTGTACAGTTAAGAGTGGCAAGCAGCTGTTGCCCATTACAGCATCACTGGGTGCAAACGCAGGAAAAAAGTTATGATGCAACATTCGTCCATCGCATGTCTTGCAGTGAGGTTACACAGTGGCATTGTGGTTAGTCCTGGTGACTGATAGATCAAACATTTTGACTTCAGATCCTGACCCGGTGGCTGTCGGTGTGAGGTTTGCATGTTCTGCCTGTGTGTCTGAGCTGGCCCAGCATGGGTGTGTGCACAAGGGTGACCCTGGATAGAGTGGTGTCCTTTCTAGGATTACTGCCTGCTTAGCACTTAATGCTGCTGGGATAGGCTGTGACTGTGAAATTGATTGGGGTTTGAGAATGTTATAATAATGTAACACAGTGTAATATTAAGTATAATTATCATACCGGTATATTCGCATCATAATATCCATATGCAGTGGAACCTCGGTTTGCGAGCATAATTCGTTCCGGAAACGTGCTCGTAGTCCAAAGCACTCGTATATCAAAGTGAATTTCCCCATAAGAAATAATGGAAACTCAGATGATTTGTTCCACAACCCAAAACTATTCATATAAAAATGATTAATACAAAATATAAAGTAAAAATACATAAAACAAATTAACTTGCACTTTTCCTTTGAAAAGAATCATGGCTGGTATGAGTGAGTTTCTAAACTCTTGTGGGATTGCACCCAATGGGACGACACGCGGAAGAGCATCCCAATGCAATCGCAGTCTCCCAGCGCTGTAGCAGTTCTCCGTAAAAGCGAATCCAAAAAGATCGCGGACATGCTATAAGTGCCTGCCGTCGATGGGTGATACAAGGAACAAGGAACATTATAAATGTGCAGGGCCCTGCCTGACTGCTGTGTCTGTGTATAAATAACCGCGCTGTTGTTGTTTCAAGCTGAATAAAGCTGGTGTAGCTAAAATACTGAGACTCAGCTTCGTGTTTTAGGGTGCAAGACGGGGACTTGCACGTTAAAGAACACACGAGCGCGCGCGAGCACACACACACACGAGCGCGCGCGAGCACACATACACATACACACACACACACACACAAGCGCGCGCGCACACAGTCACAATGCTAATGCTGTATTAAACACTATACGCTCGTACGGATGTTGACTATATGAGTGAGGCACGCCGACTCAGACGGAGAATAGGAGACGATTGACCACAATCCCGCAGTGAGAGGGAGAGAAGAACCATCAGCTCAGTTGTGATCATATGATGCTCAGCAGACAAACTACTCATACTGCAAGACCTCGCTCGTTTATCAAGTGAAAATTTATTAAAAATTTTTGCTCGTCTTGCAAAACACTCGTAAACCAAGTTACTCGAAATCCGAGGTTCCACTGTATTGTATGATGCAATTTGATACAAGACTGGCAGTGTGGTATAGTGGTTAAGGCTTTGGACTGCAAACCCTGAGGTTGTGGGTTCAAATCTCACAACTCGCGCTGTGTGAGCATGAACAATTCACTTCACCTGCCTGTACTTGAATTGGCAAGACCAGAATTAGTGTTACCAATTATATCTGATATTGCCTTGGATGAAGGAGGCAGGCAAATAAGGAAATGCAATGTAATACCCTGTGTTTTATTAAGTGGGTTTTTAGAAAGTTGTAACCGTGCCTTTTGTATATCTATCTAAGATAAATTGTCTAAATATTACCATTATTGAAAGGGTAGAAGTAATGAAACACATTGCCATATTTGTTTTGCCATTTCCTTCTACCAAGTTTTATTAAATATGTTCTGAGGTTTTTCAGGTAAGAAGACAGAACTTTCAAGGTCAGGTGGCTGTCCTCATTAATGTTGGTTACCACAGGCAAATGAGAATCTCCAAGCAGCACTGGGTGCAAGGCAGGAACACAGCAGAGCAGAAACGTCACGTACTGATTTATGGCATCCTGTGGCAGTGCCACGTTTAAAGTCAATAACCCTCTTCATTATGTTTGTCAATGGAGATTGCACGGCTGTGTGCTGATTTGAAGGACGTTTGAAGAATGAAACACCTGAACTCAAATCATTTATGGGGGGGTGTCCACATACTTTTGGTGGTATAGTGTATTTGGGCCCACGGTCATGATACATGATTGAATGTGGCTGATCACTTCGGCCTGAGTCCAGTTTGAACTGGATTGACTTGTTCACAGCCTAGTGTCTTAACTGCTTGGCCACACTTCAACGTTGGGTGCCACTTGCTCATGGACACCTCACTTCACACAGTGATACCGATGTCATTGATCTGATTGCTGTTAGTCACTCACCCACGTTACATGCTTTGCTTTCATTTCAGGTTCTGATGAAGCCATCCTGGATCTCAGCGGTCAAGAGTACGCTTGCATTGTAGGGCCGGGGAAGGTCATGGACATTGGTTACCTGCAGTATCTGTATGAAGCCCGGGAGAAGATCTCACTGTGCATTAAGGCCTGCCAGGTCTGGTCAGCTGCATATGATAGCGAGGACCCACCACCTGAATGCATCTGCTCAGGGTCAGGTGATGATAGGCTCAGGCAGTCCACTCCATCACACCAGCCCCAGATGCCTGGGCACCACACTACCTCTGACCGTTTGTTTCCTTCAGAGAGGAGCCAACATCTGGAGCTGGAATGGGACAACAGCTATGACACTGGCATGTCCCCTGACTCTGAGCCAGGCTCCCTGTTTTCGAAGGACGCTCCTCTTGTTGATCCACCAAAGCATATTCAGGAAATGCGGAAGAACGCCATCATGCTCGTTAAAGGCTCCTACATTGAGGAGTCGGATTTTCAGGACGATTTCATGGCATACAAACTGGTTTCACAGAAAGACTCACTGGATACAGTTGACGCTGTTCTGAGCAAAGGTGGCAGTCCCGAGCAACAGACAGTGAACACCTCCACACAAAGGGATCAGCCAGTCAGCAATGGCCTCCTAACCTCCCTTCCCAAAAATGAAGTGGAGCTTAAAAATAAGATGAACAGCAGCCTCAGTCAGCCGGCCGGCACCCCAGAGAACACAAAGGGCCAGAAACCCAACTTCAGGCAAAAGGCCTCAGGTGGTGAGGAGGATGACATCATGGCCCAATACAGTGAACTCCTGAAGGGCTTGGGCATCAGTGCAGAAGGGGCACAGGACGCTAAAGGGGACTCCGCCGAGCTCACCATGCCCATGGAAGAAGACGACGTAGATTTTAATGCCTTCAATGGAGAGCAGCCAGAGCAGGAAAAAATGTCACCTCCATTTGGCACCAAAAACTGGGCAGCGAATAACAGCAGTGTCACCCGCGACAAAGGAGTGCCATTCACCGGTGAGTCGAGGGGGGCAGCAGAGAAATGAATGGTTACATTGCTTCATGTCTCCTCACTGTATATAGTGCCTATCATCTGTCTAACTATCTGTATGTTATAGATAGATACATAGATATGAAAGGCACTATATAATAGACAGATAGATATATAGATTGATAGAACATTATTTGTTCTCAGGGGGAAATTTGGCTTTCTACAGAAGTTCTTTAAAGGCCCAGCACATCACAGCATAGACAATTGCACTAGCTATCACAGAATTATAAGAAATGTGAAGAATGTCACTTCCAACATTAAAGAAACCTAAGGAAGAAGAGCCTACTCTGCTCTTTCTTACATCATACTTCTGTGTTCTGAGACTAGTCCAACCTGTCATTAATGTGGACCCCCAAGTACTTGTAGGGGTCGACCACCTCTACATCGACTCCCTAAATAGTGACCGGACACAGAGGCTCTTTAGTGTGGTGAAAATCAATAAGCAGTTCCTTGGTTTTGCTGTTGTTAGGAGTCAGACAATTCTCTTTGCACCAAGAAACAAAGTTCTCCATCTAACTCCTACACTCTGCCTCATCCCTGTTATCAATACACCCCATAAGTGCAGAGTCACCTGAGAATTTCTGCAAGTGCCACGACCTGCCATTATATTTATAGTGAGAGTTGTACTGAGTGAAAGGAAAAGGAGACAGGACTGTTCCTTGTGGTGCGTTGCTCACACAGTCCTCAAGTCTCACAAACAAGCTTTGTTTGGGTGAGAATAAGCTTTGTGGAGCAGATAGATAATTGCATCCTCTGCTCTAATCTTGGTCTGATAGACAAACTGCAGTGGGTCCAGATGGTCTCCCACAAGAGGAGTCATATAGTCCAGGACTAGTCTCTCAAAGGTCTTCATGATGTGAGATGTAAGTGCCACTGGTCTGTAGTCATTAGGTGAAGAGGCGCCTACCTTCTTTGGAACAGGAACGATGCAGGATGTCTCCCACAGCAGTGGCACTTTCTGAAGGCTTAGGGACAGACTGAACAGGTGACAGGGGCCACCACATAGGTCAGCACAGGCCTTAAGAACTTGCAGGACCAGATGGAGCTAGTCCTCAGGTTGTCCTGTGTGTAGCTTCCTCAACTGGCTCTTTACTTGGTCTCCACTTATGAACAGTCCTCACTAATGGTCGGAAGGGGACTTGTCACTGGCTATTCCAGTTGACGTGGTATCAGTTATTGATGTAGTAGGGATGGCGTGGGGGAGACCGGTCATTGGAAGAAGGTGGCAGTGAGTGGGAAAATCTATTGAAAAATTTGTTCATAAAGCCATTATGATTTAGATAAAGCTATCTATTACATTGTGACTTTCACATCTGTGTCTTTTATAGTGTGTGAAGTGAAGAATGCTTGGGCTTTAAAAATCTTCGAGGTGCCAACCTGGCAACACCCATTTAATGACAAAATAAAAAGTTCAAGCAAAAAAATCAGTCCCATAGGACATACAAGCTATTAACTCAGTAAGGCTTAACGTGCTCTTCAAATATTGAGTCGGCGTTGGATACGAGCTTTCCGTCTCTGAGATGCTTGGCAGGTCAAAAGACCACCTCCATAGGCAGGCACCCTGCTTATATTCCTCCAGGCCCAAGAGGGGCGGGCGTATGACGCTCAAAGGGGGCATGGCTAGGCTTTGTCTCCTGGCAACGGTGAAAACCAGAGGTACAGTTAGTGGCAGCGCCCCCCTCTGTTCAGCAGTGGGATTGTTCAGCTTAGAGAGAGTTTAATAATAATAATAATAATTCATTACATTTATATAGCGCTTTTCTCAGTACTCAAAGCGCTATCCACACAGGAAGGAACCGGGAAGCGAACCCACAATCTTCCACAGTCTCCTTACTGCAAAGCAGCAGCACTACCACTGCGCCTTTCTCCCCATGTCTTCCTCATCCTTAAAATATTATGACTTTCATGTGTATTACATATGGCATTTCTTAACTAGCTAATAATGCCTTCACATCTATTATATTGTGACTTTCATATTAAACTATCTTATAGTTCCATTCATATCTATTTGTCTATTATAGTGTCTGTCACATCTGATATACAGTATATAGTGCCTTCCGATTTTCTATCTTGAAGCTATCTTTTGTGTAGTGCCCTTTATTTATATGGCGCCTTTCACATCTATCTTTTTATTTAGTGCCTTTTCTATCTCTTATCTGGTACCGTTCATATCAATAAATCTGACATATAGTGCCTCTCATATCTATCTGTTATAGAGTACTTTTTATATCCATCAGGGACCTCACGTATAACACCTTGTGTAGAATTCGCACTAAAGCATGACATATGGAAAAAACTGGAAATGTGCATATGCACAAAAAAAGTCAGATGCATAAAACTGCGTGACCAAAGTTCCACGCACTTCCCAGTCAATGTGAATTTTAACACATATGCACAGCCCCGCGCCTACCACTCCTAGAATTTCACATATTTGAAAATGCAAATCAATATAAATAGCCCCTTCTCATCAATGTTTTCTTAATAGACAATGGCAAAAGCATATGTAAAAAAAAAAAGAATTTAAGTGAATGCGAAATGGAGGTCCTGCTCAGTGAAGTGGAGGCAAGGAAAGAAGTACTGTTTGGTGACTTAAGCAGTGGTACAAGCAACAAAAGGAAATTGATGGAGTGGCACAGTGTGGTGGAGGCACTCAAATGTTCAAGTTCAGAAAGTCACACAGTACCCGTAATAAAAAAAGAAGTGGTCAGATATCAAAGTCGATATGAAAAGGAAAGTCACAGCCCACGTATGAGTGTCAATACCACTGGAGGAGGTAACAGAATTCCAGTGGCTCACGCTGGTTGAGCAGTGAGCTGCTGCAGTTATTGGCAAGACACTTGTGTATCTCTCTACAACATTGAGACACATTTTTGCATCACAGATAATTTTCACATTAATAGAGTGGAAATGCTTTTTATTTAAATAAGCATTCATTCTCTTAAAGGTGCCTTTATAGCAATGTTCGTGAAGTCGGTCTCTCTGACTACATTTGGAAAACCAGAAGTTGCTGTGAATTGCACTTTGAAGTGTGTCCATTCAAGCACAGTGTAAGGAAATCTTATATATCTGGATGACAAACGGATAATACCATCCCATGCAGCTGGCATGGAACAACTCAGAGATGACTGACAAATGCCCAATTGGTCAGCCAGTTCACACTGAAAAGCTCCTGTGGCTAAAAACCCGAGGGTGGACAGAACTTGCGAAGAAGCAGGTAGCACACAATTCTTCAAAGTCTGCCTTTGTAAAGCTGGCGCCACTTCAGCACGCCGCTCCAAGAGGAAAGCTCTTGGAAATCGAAATCGACTTAGAAGGCAGTCATCATCATGGGACAAGAAATTAGTATGTTCTCTAAATACACGCTTTCTTCAAATTCTTCCATTTGCAATGTCTTCTAACAACACTAAAGATGCCAGAGTAGTTGGAATAGTTTGGCCATTCCATGCATCATTATATTGTTACAGATTGATTATAATCAAGTGCTTTAAATTTGTAAGTGATATGCAGTTAATTTCGCTATATTTGATGAAGCCTGCGTCAAGGATGTGAGTTAAAAAAAGTAAGGGAGATCATACAGAAACAGTAGCACTGCTTTGACGCTGGGTGCTGCCCATTTACAAAACCCAGCAGAAACTTGTGTACACATGGTCTGAGGCTGCCGTAAAAATGTGCGTAGCTTTACACCAAATTTAGTTTTTACACATCTTGATGAGAGTGTGGAAATGGAAGTATGCAACATTTTTGTGCTTACACACCATTTATACTTGAGGCCGCAGGTCTTTTATGTGCCTTTTCTATCGGTTCTACAATATCTTTCACATATATCAATCCATCTGTTATAAAATGCCTTACATATCTACAGTATCTGTCATGCATAGTACCTTTAATATCCATGTTATATAATATTTTTTTTTTTATTCTATCTACAGTATATCTAATACTTTTGCCATTTCTATTTATTCTATTGGTCCATTTATCTGTTGTATAGTACCTTTGATATCTTGGATTCTTTCTATCATATAAAGTGCCTTTCATGTATATTATATACTAGTATCTGTATATAGTGCCTGTCTAATTGACTTTCTGTTGTGTTTATACAGTGCTCAGTGTTTCTTGGTTTCTCAATGTTCATGTGAAAAGCAGAAAACTGAGCCTCCCTCCCAAGTGCCAGTTATTTGTAGGATAACCTTCTAGAATGCCTTCTAGAATTTTCCGGCCACTTTCCCAGCATGTTGTCCCTCCCTCACCCCCTGTGTAGCTCTCTTTTCCCACTAACAGAACTGGTGTGTGCGTCTTTTTTTTTGCCATACACACACTTCCTCTGGTCTCTGGTTAGCTCAAGTGACCTCTGACTTGAGTTTCTTCGATATATGTTCTTCTCATTCTCCTTGTCCCTCCACTAATTGTTCCTTTTATATTTTCCTCCTTCAGGACCATTCATCAGTGTGCTCCTGTCGCGGCTCGAGAACATGCTTGACAACTCTCTGCATGTCAACCTGCTGCTGACTGGAATCATCGCCCAACTGGCTGCCTACCCACAGCCCCTGCTGCGCTCCTTCCTTCTCAACACCAACATGGTCTTCCAGCCGAGTGTGCGCTCCCTCTATCAGGTAGGAGCCGGCGGTTCTGCAACTCCCCTTGCTTGGAGAAGAAATTTGTTGCGTAGTCTAATTATTTGGTTTTGAGTTTAAATTCTTTTTCACCTTATGTTAAATTTGTTCAAGGGTTTTCTCTTTTGCTTTGTTGTTTTGAACAATGTCTTTTTTTTGTTTAAACACTGTGACCAGTTGGGGGCTTTGCAGCACCCCAAACCTCAGACACCACCACACAAACACAAGTCTTGGGTTCAAATGTAAGATTTATTATTATCAATTACCTTATAAAGGTTTCTTTAATACACACCAAAACTAATCAACACTCTTTCTCTTTCTTCCTCTCTTGCTTCCACTCCTCCACTTTTCTCAGTCGAGCTTTGTCCACTTCCGCCCAACTTCAACTTGCCTGGATGAAGTCGAGCGGCTCTTTCTATCTTGGACCCGGGAGTGCTTCTGGTGCCAGGGCATAGCCCGATGGAAGTACTTCTGGGTCATGACGATGAACACTCATGACACAGTCCAGTTTTGCAGATGTCGATGGTATAGTTGGCAGTACTCGTCAAATAAAGCCGTTTTCCACGCAGCAGGCACAGGACAAGCACTTTAATCCAGAGAAAACTGTGATCTGATGCGTTTAATTGCACAGGGAGATTCACTCGAAAGAGACCACGAATATTCTGTAATAACTCTCGCTAGGACGAAGCAATCTGAACGAAGCAATGTGCTCCTCCATATATGCAGCTTTGAACAAGGTGCAAACCTATTGGTTCGTTTAAGCAATGTCAGAATCAACTGGATGATACTGAGTTAATGGAACGTTACTTCCAGCAAGACGGAGCAACGTGTCACACACATCGGCAAGAAGCATGGCAGAAATCGACTCGTTCTTCAGCAACAGGCTAATTTTAAAGGGGCTGTGGCCACCATTGTTCCTGGATCTAACACCACCAGACTTCTTCCTTTGGGTATGCTCAAAGGAAAAGTCTATTGGAACAAGCCTCGCACTGTGGAAGGAAAATATTCAACATGAATTTCCTGCAATTGCCCCCCCCCCCCACCCCCAAAGAGACAGAACATAGATCGCCGTGTCAAAATGTGTCTGGCAGAAAACGGAAACCACTTCCAGCATTGCATGTAATGCAATCGATTACACATACGTCAAGGTATACAGCGTATTTGTTTGGTTCAGATTGCTTCATCCTAACGGGATTTACAACAGAATATTTGGGGCCTTTTTCAAGTGAATCTCCCTGTAATTCAGCTGTGCAGTCAATCCTGCAGGCTGCTTATGGCTCACCTTTTAAACCTGCCACCCTTATCTTTTTCCTAATAGCCCTTCCAGCAACTGCCAAAGCTGCCCAAAGAAGTGGGGGTTGCTGGGATTTGCAGTCAGTTTAGGTAACTACAGCATCATCTGTGGCTTTCTGCAATAAACTGCAAAATAATTTCCAATTAATTGTTGATGACAAGTCCGTGAATAGGTAGATCTGCAGATCGTAAATCTGCCTGCCAATACTGTCTGATTTCTTGGGATCGACTCGTCTAGTAGAGCCAAAAGTGACAAGCATGAGTGAATTTCACTTTAAAGGGTGGAAACAATTAGACGGCTCACAGAGTGTTACATTTCTAAACCAATCCAATGCCTCATAGTGGCGGCGCTCACAGTAGGAGGCGGTGATTTTGAACTACAGAGATCAGTGGTGTTCTCGTTAACCTGGTCAGACAGACATCAAGCTTCTGATTATGATAAACTGTCTGCAGCCAAAAATCCCCCTATTAAACATGTGTGTCGTGTGTGCGGAGAGCACACTGCAAATGTTAAAAATAAACCGAAACCTTTGCAAGGAGAAACCCCTTTGGTGAAATCAGATTATACATTGGCATTCAAATACCTCAATGGACTAGTGGATACTAGTGGCGCCGTGGGTGCTTTCTGCTGTTTGGCATTACAGCTGTAGTGTTGGAGTCGAAGTAAGGTTGAAAGAATTGACAGCTTTGTTCTTGAAAAATATCACCTGCAAAATATGCATTCGAAGTAAATGGTGTGTCACACTCCGTCAAAAGGACTGCCATTAAGAGAGCTGATAATTATGAGCCACAGGTGATGCACATTTCAGCACTCAAAACACTCGAAATCAAGAAATTTGCCCAATGACACCAGTAGAACAACAGACAAGGCAGCATAGCATCCACCTTCTGACTGCATGTCTAAATAAATAACTGAAGTAAGTTAACACTACTCTCTGACTGGAAATGCAAACATGCCATGACAAAATACAGTCACAGCATTCTAACACGTGGTATATCCACAGACCACAATGCTTATCTATAGTCCATGTATTGTTGTTAGGCCACATAGTGATGCAATAGTCAGAATGACAGTAAGATACCGTAGCAGAACCCAGTAGCTGCGGTGGTCTGCGTGTATATCTGCCTGCCTGTCTGTCTCCACTATCATTGTGCTCTATATAACATACAAATTAATTATTAAGCTTTGGTTACCTTGTGCTACTGAATTGATAACAGCAATGTTAGCTTTTTGTTTGTCTCCTTTGCTCTTTTTCTAAAAACACTGGCCGTTTGAAGTGCATGGACCAGAGGAAATGAGGGCGAGTGTTTTAGGAAGAAGTCCTGTGTGTGGAGCCTTTACAGTGGCAGATTTAGCTGTTATTCGCTACAAACTTTAACGAGTTGACCCCAAATATGTGCTCTCCTTTGAGGATCACGTCTGGCCCCACAAGACTAGGGCTCTAGTTTCGCTAATCTGACTATATTGTTTCCGGGTCTTTCTAAGCCTTAGCCTGCTAGCCTTGCCGCTTGCAGAACTGTACTGGCTCAGAGTGAGACAGCTTATTTATTTATTTTATTTTTTGAAGGAGATCGTAACTTGGTTGTGCGTTTGCACCTGTGTCGTTAGCAAGGAATGCAAGGCGATCAACTTTCAAGTCCAAAACGCAAGGCAAAATGAAGTTCAAAAGAAACAAAGCAGTTCAAATATCTGCAAATCTTTAAACAAGAATTAGATTTGTGCACTGATTGTTTTTAATCCAAAAATCAGATATGAAAGAGTCGCTCATTATATGGTCTTTCCAGTGACGACACCCAGTGAGACATGCCTTGTGTGATTTTTGTCTTTTGTCAAAACTGGATACCATCATGAAAAATCCCCTCCAGGAGGTGCTGTCTTGGAGCACTTTTAGCCACAGGCTCATTCCACCACAGTGTGCTAAGAAGCGCCTCTGTGGGGTCTTTTCTGCCCACTACTATCAGGCAATTCAGTGCTTCCTTCCAATGCACTCGTTAAGTTTATTGATTGATTGATCGATTGATTGGCTGTATTAATCGTCCTGGTAGTTTGCATCATTGTTTTTTATGTTTCTACTGCTGTATGCAACTGAATTTCTCCATGGCATTAATAAAGTTTATCTAATCTATACAATAAATACATTTGTGTTGTTGTTGACACACTCGTTGCGCATTCTCTGGCTACAATAAGAACAACGCAGTCACCTAGTGAATATATAAAGCAGATAAAGAGTCCTCTCTGGACCCTCACCACGATGATACTTACCCTCTACCCTGCTGGATCCTCATTGGGGGGGGACTGCACACGGGTTTTGTGTGTGTGTGTGTGTGTGTGTGTGTGTGAACCCTTTGATGACCTGGCATCCTGTCCCAGCTTTGAACCTGGGGCTAATGAACAGTGTGTGAGCTGCTGTGACATTTTTTTAAAAGTTGTTTAAGAAAATGGATGGATTTCTTCAAGGCACTCTTTTGTAAAATGTATTATCAGAAAGTCTCTCTGTTACTCTCCCTTCAGGTGCTGGCATCTGTCAAGAATAATATTGAGAAAATCGCGGCTGCCAGGAAGGACTTCTCCACCCTGGTGTTTGATGCCAAGCAGTACCTCCTCCACCGGGACAGCCCCCACTCAGGTAAAGTAGTGCCTTGGCTTGCTAGAAAAATTAGTGTTGTCAAGAAGGAGAAGGAGAATCATGTTGCATTATCAGAAATGAATAATTATTGAGAGTCATTGATAAATGCTGCTGTAATATAAGAGGCACCCCATACAGGAAGGGATTCTGTCAGGTACCCGATGCTGTTTGAGTTCAGGCCCCCGTAACACCATCCATGGTACAGGCGGGTGCTCTTTATTTCCCAAGTTCCATTGAGCTGCTCAGGTAATGGATGAGTGAATGAATATTAAATGACACAATGTGTCTTGAATGAGTGAGAATCTTTTAAGTTCTTTCTTAAATCAAAGGAAGTCCTTACTTTTTCATTTATTTTATATAGCACCTTTATCCATGGTGAGCATCATCTCTGGGCACTTTACACAATATTGCATGCTGCACATATTTTTGGATAAATTAACCCATCAGCACTATGGACAGCGCCCTGCTCAGTGTTGTCAGCGTTCCCTGCAAGTCACCTGACCATGAATAAAACAATATATAGCGCCTTTACTATAATGAACACTTTGTTAAGGTGCTGTACAGGACTGGAATACACAACAGTTGTTCACAAGTCATTTTTTTTGACCATTTCAATTTCAGCACTCTGGACAGCACTTGTACACTGCTTGATCCTGAATATCGTATATACTCATGTTTAAGTTCTCCCGCGGATAAGTCAGGGCTTGACTTCCGGTATTTTATAATGTCAGTTGTATAGGTTGAATGCGGAAAACTCCCGCTATTGGTCCAAGAGATTATGATATGCTAACGCCCACCTGAGAGAGTCACCATGGAGCACACAGCCTTTTTATTTCTATGTATTGTGCCTACGTGACCACACGGTAATACCTGAACTATTCTGAAGTGACATTTACACTGATTTGTGTTTTTTGTATCTCACACCCTTACACACTTTTATCGTAAGAACGTCCCTTATCTACGATGGAGCATTCGATCAGAAGAAAATATGATGCTGGTTTTAAATTAAACGTCGTTGAAATGGCGAAAGAAACTGGTAACTGCACTGCTGCAGCAAAATCCGATGCATCTGAGAAACTGATGGGGAGATTGGAGGAGGCAAGAAGATGTTAAAAAAAAAAAAAAAATTAAGTGTTGTATTTTTGAACGGGGGTATAAGTTGGGGTCTGATTTTATGATTGTTTTTTCGGGTTTCAAGACCTGACTTATATGCGAATATATACGGTAAGCCTACCAAGCAACCTACCTTTAATTTAAATAGTGACGATTCTATAAAAATCATCACGGAGTTGTGCTTTATAGGAATGGGATACAACTGCAATTGGCCAAGTGAATTTTTGACCATTTGAATTTCAACACCTGTAATGTTTCATGCCTGCTCACACCCTGTCATGACCTTGACCCTTGGGTATTCTTGTAGTTCGTCAGCCGAGACTGATCAGTGATGGAGAGACATGACAGACAAAAATGTAAAAAGAGGGAATAAAACAGTGAGTCTTACTTACAGTGATCAAGTTCTTTACGAAAAGAAAATAAAGCACAGATCCTTTTTTCGTTTTCTGGAGAAAAAGTACATGGGAAAAAAAAAAATATGTACAAGTAGGCAGTGAGCTCACCGGCCCGCCAAATTGCCCCTTTTCTATTACTCAAGGATTTTTGGGTATTCTTAACGTTGGCTTCCTCAGCCCCCTTCGCTCTCATACTGACCCTGAGCACAGCGCCCCCTCAGAGTGTGTCATGTCTCCTCTCGTTTTCTTGTCTTCTTCTCTACAGCAATGACTGCACTTCCAGTGACTGTTTTTATAACACTTCCATATCTTGGACTCTTAGGCTCACAAGCTTTTCCTGACTGTGTTAAATAAGCAAATATTGTTCTAATGCAGCCTTCCATTTGAACTGGGAAATCAGAATTTTCAACTGGAAAGCCCCCACGTGGCTGGTCTGTCAAGTCTAAGTTTGTCTGACTTCAGCTTGTGACGTCACTCCCAAATAGTGAGGTACACCACAGATTGTAGTGGAAGCTGCAGTATTAAACTCTTTATTAGCACTTTTGTATCTCATTACAGCAGTTGTACACTCAGTGCTGTCCATCGTCTATCTCTGGACTTGTGCCTATGGTGTATGGAGGCTCAAAATGACGTGTATTGCATTGTTCAGCAGTTGTCTGTATTCCAAAAAAGCAAGCACAACAAAGGTGTTGTTGGAGGCATCAACGTTGTTTCTCTAAATGTTTTACTGGAATGCGGTGAACTCGGGTATGATGTCATTCCCAGCTCCAACTTCCAAGGTAAGTGGAACACAGCATGTGAGATGCAGCAGCTGTGTTCAGCCTACCCTTGAAGGGATGTCTTAAAATTGCCTTTCCGACGCATGTTTGTGACTATAAAAGGGAACTGGAAATAATTGTTTTATCGCTTATTCGTGGTACTATTTTTCTCATAAGGATATGTTTTCTATTCACTTGTGTGAGTTCTCACGTAAATATGGAAGTAAATTAAAGTAACACTAACCATGCAGTGCAAAATGTTTACTGTGATTTGGTCTTTTGAGAGGAAACCATGCCACCCACAGGGGGTGAAACGTTACTGTGGAAGAAGACAACTGCTGAGATGGGAGTGGCCACAGTTAATGGTTGAATCTAATAATGTTGCTCAATATTTAATGACAAGTATAAACTATTTTACAGTGTGTGTGTAATCATAAGACATAGATCAATACTCGACAACTGTCTTGGCTTGAAAAACAGACGTATTTGAATTTTTTTATGATTTTCCCCCGTGCCCCAGAGCTTCCAATGTGAAGTGTCAGTGCAGGAAGATATTTTGTAAAATTCACAGGAAACGCTTAACTTTAGAACCCAGTTTCATGTGGCTGTTACACATGTAGCATGTGTGTCAAGACCTAACTTCCACTTAAACTACCAAATGTACCCTTCAAGGTGTTAACTTTATGGGATCTAAGGAAGCTGTGGTCTACCTGGGCATCACTGGTCATATGGCAGAAGTCAGCCGTGGATGGGATGCCAGCTTAAGTGCAGGGTACACTCAGAGGTACCCTTGGTGCCGTAGCCACTAGTGGGGACTACACAGCCCTCAGGTTCCTTTCACTGGGTTTGAGGTTTGGGCTCGTTTTTGGAAGGAGCCCCCACTTCCTTTAAAGCTATTGTCTATTCTTTTTTTTTATCTTTTAGATCCTTTGGGGCCAGAAAATGCACTATGGTGTCACAATGGAGATGGCAGTCGAACACAGGTGCGACTTGGCAAACAGACGAGGGGGGCTCTTCCTGTACCTACTCTTCCTCCTACCTCTCCTCCTCTTCCTCCCAGGATCCCCCCATACATGAGGAACTCTGTGTTTGCAGCTGTGCTGTTCACCGAGTTTCTCAAAGAGCTGGCAGCCACGGCGCAGGAGCACTCCATCTTGTCACATGCGCCACTGGAGGAGGAGTAGCAACAGCAGCAGCGCCCCCTGGTGGGGAGCATTTGAAAATGACTTTAATAGTCGAAAGAGCTTCGGAGTTTATTTTCTTATATTTCACGGTGCCTGGCACTACTTCATTGAGATGCGGCTCGGGTGGTCATCCGCCTTTGTTGTGGGGTGTGGAATGGAAGGGGGGCATATTTGCTGGCTTCTAATGTCCGTCTCGGGGGGGCATGTTGTGTCAGAAGCTGGTTCGTGTGGGCTCAAGCATTTTCCCTTTCTCGTTGCTGTGTTGTTTAGTACATATGTGGGAATATTGCGCAAACATTACTCGTAATGGAACGCTGTACTAATTTGGGACGTTCTTTGCTGACCGGTTTTAATATTTGAGTAGCTGAGCAGACACCTGACAATCTCTGAGCTTAAGGTCTGATTTGTATCAGCATGGAGGTGACATTTGGCCAAAACAGCATCGTTAACATGATAGGGTCAAAACCTAAGGGGTATCGCTAGGGATTAGTGAGCAGGCAGGGGCTCCAGGTGCCACGCATTCTGATTGGTGTGGAGTGTTGTGCTGCAAGAGGCTGTCATGAGGAATACCGGTGCCAGTCATGAGACTTGCCCTGTGTTCTCCTCTAGGATTGCAGTTCTCCGCCATCCCATCAAAGGACATGCATATATAATCCTAATGTATGCCATTCTTGATTTGACTGGCTGCTGTGTGACAACATCTGTCCCCAATCCCACACAATAAGACTTGAGGCAGTGACAGCCAGGAGAGGAACGCTAAACAGCCATTAAACCAACATAGCTTCATCTGTTATAGGAAGGCAAGGAGCCGGCATAGGCAACCAAGAGCGACTTCACTGTAGACAGAATGCATCAGTATAGATGTATCTTTTAAAGGAAGCAAGGAGCTGGCATTGCACACCAGGAAGGACCCAGCTCTGGGCAGAATGCATCAAGGTAGCTTAAAGTATTCTAGGGAGGCAAGGTATTAAACACCAGAAAGGTCTCTACCCTGGGCAGAGTGCATTAAGATAGCGAGCGTATTCCATTCTAGAGAGGTAAGGAGCTGGCATTGGGTACCAGGAATGACTCAACCCTGGGTAGAATGCATTAAGATAGCTTAATCTATTTATAGGCGGGCAAGCAACCTGGCATTGGGCACCAGAAAGAACACAGCCATGGGCAGAAAGCATCAGGAAAGCATATTCTATTATAGGGATGCATGGAGCTGGTATTTGGGTACAGGGAAGGACCAAACCCTTGGTAGGATGCCACCCTTGCCCCCCATTTTTTTTGGATATCTTTAGGCCATTCCTGGATATAGTCCTCCACAGGCATAAGAAACGGATTCCGTAAAGACTCCAAATTTAACCCAACTTAGAGTAATTGGGTGCACCTCACCAAGCACTGCAAAAACAAATAACACAGACAGAGGGACAGTGTTGCTTAGAAAAAGATTTGGACCTTTGGTGGGGGCTTGAGGCGATACACCAGGCCATTGCAGAGTCCACCGACACACTCCGCTATGAGGCCAGTTTGGATGTGAAACTAATAGTGGGCATCACCCCGTGCAGCGTGCACTTGGATTCAAGCTGGAAAGCAGCACTAGAAAAGTAAGATTCAGCTACAAGTTAGAAAACATCTTCATCAGAGACCACAGGGTCTCACTTTTATGACTTTGTGGGGAGATGAAAGGATATTGAAGGGGGGAAAGCTTCATAGGGAAGGGTGCTGCAGATATTTAAGATGATTGTCAACCTTTGCTAAATGACCGACTGTAGGGACCAGACAAGACCTGCCCTGTTTGTTTTAATGAAGCTGAACTGGGTGGCACAGAGTTTGATGATGTATGCCCGCCAGGGACTTGGGTTCAATTTGTACTTGCTAAAGGACGGCTGGTATGCATGGCAAGGCTAAATTTACCCCTTGGGACAAATGAAGTGCTAATGAGTGAACGAGCTGGATAGATAGATATAAAAGGCACAATATGATCTATGTATGTCTATATTATACACTGCCTTTAATATCTATTATATAGTGCCTTTCACATCTATTTATCTAAATCGGAACAAGTTGGCACATGTACTGCACGTTAAGTATAAATCACATGAAGGCGATGGATGGCAACATGTTATTCAGGACTGTCCAGAACAGAAGCCCTCAAGTTCAGGCACGGCTGCAGGTTTTTATTCCAGGTAGGGGTGTCATTCTTTCCTTTCATTGCTCTCATTGTATACTGTGCTGGCTTTTTTATTCTCTAACGAGCTGTGCTATCAGGGTTGAAATCTAAATAATCAACGTAGACCTCAAGAGTTAATGTTTTCAGTGTATTTGTATGTATTTTGAAATGCACATAGTAATGCAATGCATTGCAGTTGTCATTCCAACAGATGACACGTCACAAACATCTGTCGTAATACAATGCAATACAACAAATGTTTGTGGTGCGCCATGACAAATGCAACGCTTATGTCTATTATATGCCATTTGGAATGGGATTCATAAAAGCAGTGTTAATGTTTGAGTGATACCATCTGTTGGAGTGACAAAGGCAATGCATTTTATTACTGGACATTTATTACAGATACCTAGACACAGAGACACTTTGCTTTGCAAAAAGTAAAAAGAATTATAAGGAATGCAAAAAGTAAGTAAAATAACAAAAGAAAATGAATAAATACACTAAACAAGCAAGTAATAGAAAAGGATGAGGCCCTAAGCACTGCTTCAATTGCGGTTAGCAAAATGCAGTTTTCAATGGTCAAGGTGATAAAGACCGGAGTCCAAGGTTCTGGTTAGGAGCCCAAGGCCACAAGACCACTCAATAACCCCCTAGTTCTGCAGTATGCAAATGTGATAAAAATATTCATTACTGTTAAGATACAGTGTCCTCAGCCAGGAGTCTCAAATTCAGTCCTGGGGTCCCCACTCTGGCTGCAGGTGTTCATTCTGATCAGTTTCACAAATCAGCGAGTCCCACTTAAAGGCGGATTGATTTAATGTTTAGTTATCACAGGAAATCCTGTCCTTAAAACATAAATCCCCTTTCATCAAATGCACAGATTGTCTTGCTGTAGACCAGTTGGTCGCTACTCTCCTGTGTCTGTTCTTATGCTTACCAATCTTTATACTCCAAAACGTCATGAATATATCTGTGTTCTGCACTCTATGGTAACTCATTAATATTCATGAGGGGTGGAGCCTTCAACCAAAAATAGTCCATCAGTTTCTAACCCGCTTTGTCCTGGACAGGGTCACGGGGGGTGATGGAGCCTATCTCAGCTAACATTTGGCGCAGGGCAGGAACAAGCCCTGGAGATGGCGGCAGTCCACCGCAGGGCAAACACACCCACCCCACACACTAAGGCCAATTTAGCATAGCCAGTCCGCCTAACCCACGCAGACACAGGAAGAACATGTCAAATATACCGTCAAACCCCTGACTGGATACAAGAAAGGGCCAGAAATAATTGTTATAAAAATGAAAGGTTTATTTTATCAAAAGGCTCAGCAATACATGAAACTCCAAAGAGCACAAAGGAATTGCTTGAAAAGTCAAGGTACTCACAGAACGGTCCCAGTATGGAATCCAAGGTGATTGTCAACAGGAACACAGGTTCAAAAAAATGCCGAGATCAGTACAAGCAAAAGCACAGCTAGACGAGCATTTAAAATGAACCGCTAGGAGCCACGGAAGGCCCGCCCATAAAAAGGCATCTCTGGTGATGATTGGCAGGTGGCCCTGCCCCTTGGGGACCACCCACAAAACAGATGGGACATAATCATGGAGAGTTCCACTTACAAATAAACACAAACATGTACAAAATAAATAAGAGAAACATAAATACAAAGACTTGGCACAAAATTAGACAATACAAGTAAGAAATACCACCTTGGACCCTGCCAGTGGAGAAATGCTAGCTGAGATGTGACATACAGAAAAAGGGTAGAAAACCGAAATTATGAGCACAGAAAGCTATGGCAAAGTAATCAGATGCGGGTGAATTTCTTCATAAGAGTTGTGGGCCGCCAAGGAGAGCAGTTAAAAGTAAGGCTGGATAGAAAGGCGCTATATACTGTAAGAGAGTTTGTTCCAAGGGGAAATTTGTCTGTTTACAGAAGTTGAGTAAATTTCATAACCACCACCACCACCACCTCTCAAATACAGAGAAAGACTCGCACAAATACAAGACTTCTGGCTAAAGGGAGCAGCGGTGGTCCCGGCGAGGCGCTATAAAGGCGTGCTGTTGTTGCTGTAAAGGACCCTCAGTCGCGGTTCTCAACCCACTTTTCCTGAATGATTTGTTACCATAGAGAGAGCGTCGTTCATAATGGCACTCAGTGTTGTCTACCCCCATGAATTCCTTTGGGGGTCCATATGGTGTCCCGTAACGGAGTCTGCTTTTTTTAATCAGCTCTTGAAGTTACCTTAGTAACGCTCTGATTGGGAATTTAGTGGGAATAACAACCTGCAGTCCCCCAGGACCGTTTTACCATTAGAACTGTGATCTTTCAAATTTAACGGGTAACCTTGAGGGGTCCGAGCATGGCGCCCTTTTCAGTTGTTTGCACTTCTTACCTTAAAGATTCCTTGGCATCAGTGAGGTGCCCATTTTTAAGACCCGTTATGGTCATCTTTAGGGGTTTGGGTTTAAACTGGACTGGCACGGCTACTGCCCGACTGTTGCATTGTGTCAGACCACTGTGAGAGGGGGGTCCTAGAAGATCTGCCAGGCCCACCAGCGTTTAGATGGGGTGGGGCCCAAAGATTTTACAGCTAAAAAAAAGAGAGGTGGGATTGCATTTTGAGTTCTGAACGTTGGCTGAAATCTCTGTGGTTTTCTCCTTCAGATTGCGAGCAGCGTTCGTCATGGAGTTCAATTACGCCGACCCTCAGTGTCGATTTCTTATGGTGGCGTCATTTATTCATTTATTTCTTTTTACATTATTCAACACAAGGCAACTCACTCAGAAATGCATTCGTGGGGAGGTGAGCCAGTGGTCTCAGTTACTTGAGCGCCCATGGACCGGAGACTTGGACCCTTAGGAGGAGCCGTTGAGATGAAGTGGAGATGCCAGAAGTGAAACGTAGACAAACCCAACAGACTGGGACTAGAAAGATGGAGAGCACATCTCCTTAGATGACACACCAGACTGAAGTGGGCAGAAGACTCGTGAGTAGAACCCATCACCGGGGATGAGACAGAAGATTAAAGAAGAAAGCAAAGACCAGAGAAGGCTGAAGAGCAGAAGCCACCGCCACCAGTCAGGGCACCAGAAACGGGAGACGGTCATCTAGCAGACTAGGATGAGCACAGGAGATGACTCAGAGCAGACAGTGAAGAGCTGACAGGACTGGTGCCAGTAAAGAGCAGAGCCCACCACCATTCAGATAAAATGGTAGAGAAAGTTCAATTAGAAAGAAATGAGCAGTTTGGATTGGCATCGCCAAAAAGAAGAAATCCTGATTGAGTAGCAAGGTCTGACTTCACCAGAACCGCACAGTAGGCGATGATGGAGCAAAAAGATTCAAGTAGACCATGGTGAGCAGACTCCTGCCAAGAATGAACAGAGCCCACCAGCAGGTCAGATGATAACTGCATACAGAAGATTAAAGTAGCATGAGATGAGAGAAAAAGACTGGCACCACCCACAGGTAGCAAACACAATGGGTGGCAAAGACTGGCACCACCAAAAGACAAATCATGATGGGTGGCAAAGACTGCCAAATGAAGGGTGGAAATCACGATGGGTGGCAAAGACTGGCACCACTTAAAGACAGAAAATCATGAGGGGTGGTGAAGACTGGCACCACTAAAGGGTAGAAATCACAATGGGTGGGAAAGACTGGCACCACTGAGGGCCAGAAATCATAATAAGCAGCAAAGAATAGCACTACTGAAGAGTAAGAATCATAATGGGCATTGAAAAGTAGAAATCAGGATAAAAAGCAAAAACTGGCACAAGTGAGTACAAATGATGGCGAGTGTCCAACTTTGTCGCCACCGTAGTGTGGAAATCACTGTAGGCCGTAAAAATGACCAACAACGAAGAGTGGAAATGGGTGACAAAGACTGGCACCTATGAAGGGCAGCTATCACCATAAGTGGTAAAGGCTGGCACCACCAAAGGTTAGAAATTGGGATGAGCAGTGAAGACTGGCACACATAATGAGCAGAAACCACCACAAGTCAGGTAAGATAACACAGAAGGCTGAAGGAAAAAGCAGTGAACAAAGACGGGTGCAATTAGTGGGCAGACAATAAGGCGATCCAGAAGGCGGGCACCATTCACTAGGTGGTCGAGAGGGTTATCAGAAAACACAATGGGCAGAGCAGACTGGGTGGGGGGGTGTGTGGCGCAACTGGAGAGCAAAACCCACAGCCTAGGAGTGATGAACAAGAAGACAGGTGCCATTCAGTAGTAGTAGCCTGCCACCCGGCAGACGGGTAAAGTGGTGAACTAGGACTGGGTGTGGTGCCCACAGTGGGACATGGAATGAGGCGGAGTCAGATGTAGGCGGAGTTGGATGTGCGAGTGTTAATCATATTCGACAGTGTTTGGTGACAGACATGAGGTGGGGGTGGGCTGATGCCAGGCTGTATGCATATAGTGAGGCTGGCACTTATTCTCGTGCAGTAGGGGGGCATTATTTACATTGCAGATTGTATCGACAAAAGGGCGGAGACCAAACACATTTAACGTTCCTTATATGGAAACACTGGTAACATGTGACCCCGCAGTGTGTGTGGTACTTGAAGACTGGCACCAGTGAAGGGCACAACCTGCCTGTTGGAGGACAAGTATGTAACTTCACAAAGTCAGAACTGGTGAGTGGAGTGGACTGGTGCCACAAACTGGCAGACGAGGGTGACGGCGGGGGGCTCCGTACAGCCACCTAATGGGAGCGGGTGGGCGGCATGTAAACTGCGAATGCCTTAACTTGAATGGCGCGGCTCGTACCCGGCGACGATTTCAGTGACGTCTAGGATTTTACAGCAACACATCAGCCTTAAACTCTTTGCACATTTATATTATAGCAGGCGAATTTAAAGAAGAAAACCTCTATGCAAATTCTTTGTAGTCCTCATCGGCGCGCGGTTGGTTTTATTTTTGGTGTGTTTTGCAATATTTTTAGTATTTTTGCAATCGGAGAACAATCTGAATTATTTTTGTCAAAAGCTCCACTTGTAAGGACTGTCTGGTTTGGTTCTTAATAAAAATCTGTAAATCTGCAGCCCCCGCTACGTCTACAGCTGGTCCTTTCTGAAGGTTCTGGTAGGACCACCGTTTGGAGCCATTCAGGATCTCGGGGTCACTGCGTAAATATCCTGACCATCAAGAAAGGACCCCCCCCCCCTTGACTACTTACTACTTAGGCAGTTGAGAGATGAGTGTGACATTAACCAGCAGGAGGCGCTCCGTCTCTCTGTCCACTCGGCCCTCCCCTGAGTGAGCCCGGGGGAGCCGCCAAAAGCTGTCAGCACGCAGTCCTTCAGGATGGCCGCCTCACACCAAAGGCCCGGCCGTGAAACCCAAAGACACTCCGGTGTGCCTCTTAATCCAATCTGGAAATTTACAGGCCGTTTCTTCCTAATGGTTCTGGTAGGACCACTGTTTGGAATCATTTAGGGTCTCAGGTCTTTTCTGTTTCACAGCCTTATATAGAAAGGACTTTGCAGTCGGACATGGAGGTCCACTGAGCTGAATCATTGGCAGGCCTTTTGACTTTTACCACAGGTGTGCAGGAATCTCATTACCCAGCAGGGGGCTCTCTCTCTCTCTGTGCTCAACTCTCCCCTCCCCCTGAAGGAGCCACTGAGGATCTGCGCCCCCCCCCTCTGTTTCACTTTATCGACCATGAAGAACGGACCTCTAAGTCTGACGAGGGGGCTCATCAAGCTTGGCAGGCAACTGGGAGAGTATGAAGCGGGTGGCACTCTCTCTTTCTATGCCACCAATTGCCACCTTGAAGAATCCTTCAGGATCTCCGCACTGTCTGTGTCCCAGGCACACACAGAAAGGCCCGCTGTGAAGTCACGACCTCCGAGTCAAACAGAAGATACCCCCTGAAAGCTGAGGAGAACAGGCTTCCAAGTTGTACCACCGCTGAGAGAGTGTGGCATTACCCAGTGGGGGAATACGCTATCACTCTGCCAGTCAGACCCCACACTCTCCTCTCTCCCAGGTGGTCTCAGACAATCCCCAAAATGTCACTGGTGAAGCACAGCTTGGTAAGTGCCAAGTGACTTCTAGCACAGATGCTCATCCTGAGGGCTCCCTTGACGCTCACTGAGCTTCCCTTCCTTGACCCGGTGGACCCTCTCAGTGGGTGTCGTGTTTTATTTTTTTAATGTTGATTCCTTTTTCTTTGTACAATTTTAAACCCACTAAATATACAGTATCTCACAAAAGTGAGTGCACCCCTCACATTTTTGTAAATATTTTATTATATCTTTTCACGGGACAACACTGAAGATTTGATCCAATGTAAAGTAGTCCGCGTACAGCTTGTCTAATGGTGTAAATTTGCTGTCCCCTCAAAATAACTCGACACACAGCCTTTAATGTCTGAACCGCTGGCAACAAAAGTGAGTACACCCCTAAGAGAAAAATGTCCAAACTGAGCCCAGTGCCATGTGACTCGTTAGTGTTACAAGGTCTCAGGTGTGTTAAATTTGGTGTTCTCGCTCTCACACTCTCTCATACTGGTCACTGCAAGTTCAACATGGCACCTCATGGCAAAGACCTCTCTGAGGATCTGAAAGAAAGAATTGTTGCTGTACCTAAAGATGGCCTCGGCTATAAGAAGACTGGCAACACCCTGAAACTGAGCTGCAGCACGGTGGCCAAGACCATACAGGGACAGGTTTAACAGGACAGGCCTCACCATGGTCGACCGAAGAAGTTGTGTGCACGTGCTGAGCGTCCTATCCAGAGGTGGTCTTTTGAAAATCGCCGTACGAGTGCTGCTGGCATTGCTGCGGAGGTAGAAGGGGTGGGGGGTCAGCCTGCCAGTGCTCAGACCGTACGCCCGCCGCACACGGCATCAAATTGGTCTGCGTGGCTGTCGTCCCAGAAGGAAGACTCTTCTAAAGATGATGCACAAGAAACACAAGCAGACTAAGGACATGGATTACTGGAACCGTGTCCTGTGGTCTGATGAGACCGAGATGAACTTACTTGGTTCAGATGGTGTCAAGCGTGTGTGGCGGCAACCAGGTGAGGAGTACAAAGACAAGTGTGTCAGGCCTACAGTCAAGCATGGTGGTGGGAGTGTCATGGTTGGGAGCTGCATGAGTGCTGCTGGCACTGGGGAGCTACAGTTCACTGAGGGCACCATGAATGCCAACATGTACTGTGACCTACTGAAGCAGAGTGTGATCCCCTCCCTGGGCCGCAGGGCAGTATTCCAGCATGATAACGACCCCAAACACACCTCCAAGATGACCACTGCCTTGCTAAAGAAACTGAAGGGAAAGGTGCTGGACTGGCCAAGCATGTCTCCAAACCTAAACCTTATTGGGCATCTGTGGGGCATCCTCAAACGGAAGGTACAGTTAGCCCAGTGTGAGCGAGTGCACCCTGAAATGGACTGGCACCCCATCCACATTTCCTTCCTGCATTATGCCCAGTTTTATGTGGTTTAAAACTGGCACCTTGTGATGCTGTAATATACTGGAAGCAAAATTACCCAGTGTGAGCAAGTGTGCTCTGCAATATACTGGCACCACCGCTGTGCCAGCTTAAACTCAGACTCCTGCCACTAGATGAAAATGAAAGATGGGTCTTTAGTGTATTATCCTGCATGTGCCATCAATCAGTGCTCTGGTAGTTCTGCCAGCTGCCTCCTTAAAGAGCGATGGGCATCACGTTGGCTCTCTTTTTTTAAGCCAAGCTAAATTCAATTTTTTCCATTTTTTTCCCTTCTCCTGGTGTTCTGTGAATTTGCTGAATTGCTGCCCTCACTCCCTGGGCATTCCGAAATTGTTTAAAGCAAAGGTCACCACGAACGGCCCTGGCGGTGATGTATGAAGGTTAATTTCATGTTAATTCCAGCAATAAAAGTACAAATGATGGATGGTCCTGGCAGCTGCCACCCGAAGCGAGCCTCTGCAAATTAAATATGAGAAGCTGGCCGCAAAGCAGCGTGGGGCGATGCCCAGGTCAGGTACCCTGGAAGATGGCATGGGAGTTTATAAAATGTCTCTGCAGTGCCACATAAATGAACAATCGGGAACCTAAAGTTGCCAAGCCTGCTAAATCCAATGTAGGTGGGGTCTGTAGAGGACCCTACCAGCAGTGGGCATAAGGCAGAAAATAACGATGGGGATGGGGCACTGGGCCTCCGTGGCACACAAATGGCCAATAGAGAGTGGCCAGAGAACTAAACCCACATCTGGGAGAAAAGACATAAGGAGACCACAGAGTGACCAGATGTGGGCTTTGAACCCGAGGGAGGCGACAGTGGCAGCGGTGGCACTGACCACTGTGCAGTCCACACCACTGAAACTCGACAGATCCCTGCATACTAAAAGGCGCTATATTCAACATGTCTGTGTAAAACGGGAGCCAGACCCTCCAAGGCGGCCAAAGTGGATGAAAATATCGGAGGTATCACCATCTAGCAATCAGCGTTTACGATGTGAAAAAGTAAGTGCACCCCATGGCGTGCCGGTCACCCTGTGACGAGTTCATTTAATCAGCGCCCATAGATAAAGGTGACATAGCAAACTTCAGGCCATATTAGCATTTTGTAGTCCACTGTGTGATTTGTTAATGCAAAGTTCACGTGTGAAAAAGTAAGTGCACCCCATACATGTACCACTGCTTCACAACCCCTCCCATTAGAATCGGGTGCCAATGCTTAAAACGTCATCAGAGAGGGTCTCACCTGAAACTGGCCGCCGATTTCAAGTTCAGACATTTAGTTTGGTCGGCTCCACTCTTCTGTTGTAAACATGACTCTCAGAATTCATAAATGGAAGTCCAAGTTTGGAACAAACGCCAGCTCTTCCTAGAAGCTGTCCGTCTGGCCACAGGAATAGAGCGAGGAGACCGAGAACACAAAGGTCACTCTGGCTGAGACCCTGAGAAGCTGTGGGCGGGTGGGTGAAACTTCCAGATGAACAACCACCACTGACCTGGGCTTAATGGCAGAGTGGCCTGGTGACACCGAGTCTACAGCTCAGGAGTCTCTCAGAGGCCATTAAATGCAGGTGGGCCGTTATCTGTGCCGCTGAGATGGCTGCCACTTTGACAGACTCTCTCATCTCAGGAGAGGACGTCTAAAGAGCTGTTTATAAGTAACCATTGTGTTCTTGGTCACTTTGACCAAAGTCCTTCTTGCCTGGGACAGCCAACTCTAGAAAGAGCCCTGGAGTTTCCAAACATCTCCCACTTCACAGTTTTATGGAGGCTCCAGGAAACACTAAAAGCTTTAGAAATGGAGTTATCTGTGGCTCAGCACAATTTGAACTCAGGGGTCTACGGAGACTTCTTGGACTTTATGGCTTGTTGTTTATTGTCCTGACATGCACTGTGAACTGTGGGACTTTCTAAATGACATCCAATCAATTCAGCGTGCCACTGGCGGGCTCCGATCAAGTTAAAGGACCACCTGAGCAGAATTTGGAGTGACAGAGCAAAGGGTCTGAATACTTGTAGGATTTTTTTCAAATACAATTTCCAAACCTTTCTGAAAATGTGTTTTCACTTTGACATTATGGGTTGTTGAGTGTAGATGGGTGGGCAAAAATGGCAAATGAATCCATTTGAAATTAAATCTACAACGTAATAAAGTGTGCAGACAGTGAGGGGCTCAGAAAATGTTAGGAATGTGTGTGCGTGTGTACAGTACAGTATATCTATATGGGCATAGGTCTGATCACCATCTGGTATTTGGGTGGTCACCTACCAGGTAATACCTGTGGTTGGTCAGCTAGCTGGCAGATGTCTGCCACAGCCTCTCAAGGAGATGATAGACACGATGAGGGCAAACACCTGATGAGCCCCAATTAGGGCAAAACACGTCAAGTCTACTCTTGGTATTATCTGGCAAGTACTACATATCATAAATATTTATATACTGTACATGTGCTAGGTGGAGCAACTTCATGTAGTGCTGCTATGTCTTTATGGAGACCAAACCTGCACACAGGACTCCAGCTGAGGCCTCACCAGTGTGTTATAAAGCTTGAGCAGAACCTCCTGTGACTTGTACTCCACATGTCAAGGCGCTATATAACCTGTTAGCCTTCTTAATGGCTTGTCTGGCCTTCAACTGCTTAGAGTCCACTACGACTCCTAACACCTTCTCATAAGGTGGACTCTCGATTTTCAGACCTCTCATTGTGTATTCAACCCTCATATTTTTACGTCCTATGTGTAATATTTTACATCTACTGACATTGAATGGTTAAAGGGCTCAAGTCCTTCAATCTTTCCTCATAACTTATCTCCTGTAGCCCTGAATCAGCCGAGTTGCTCTTCTCTGGACCTTTTCTAGTGCTGTTATGTCTTTATGGAGACCAAAACTGCCCACCGTACTCCAGATGATGCCTCACCAGTGTGTTATAAAGCTTGAGCAGAACCTCCTACTCCACACATCAAGGCGCTATATAACCTGTTAGCCTTCTTAATGGCTTGTCTCCCAGTCGATAGCTTAGTGTCCACTACGACTCCTAACTCCTTCTCATAAGGTGGACGTTCGATTTTCTGACCATCCATTGTGTATTCAAACCTCACATTTTTACTTCCTATGTGTAATTTTTTACATTTACTGACATTAAACTTCATTGTCCACAAATCTGCCCAAGCCTGTCTGATGTCCAATTCCCTCTGTGGTGATATAACGGATTCTCAATTATCTGCCAATCCACCCATCTTGGTATCATCTGCACACTTAACCAGCTTGTAATTTCTATTCCTAAGTCATTAATATGAATGAAAAAGAGCAGCGGCCTCGGCACTGACCCCTGCTGGACGCCACACTTAACATCACCCAAATCTGAGACAATTCTGCACCCACCTACACACCACACCCTGAACTGCCACTTCTTTTAGTTTGATGCCCACCTCTCCTATGGCACCTGATCAAATGCTTTCTGAAAGTCAACCAATCATGTCTGAATTTTTTGATCTGTAATTTTAAACTGTGGCGCTGGGGGGGAGGAAATCAAGTAAAATTAAGGAAACTGCTTGAATGGATATTTTATATTTATATATATATGGGTGGCACGGTGGTGCATTGGGTAGCGCTGCTGCCTCGCAGTTAGGAGACCTGTGGTTCGATTCCCGGGTCCTCCCTGCGTGGAGTTTGCATGTTCTCCCCGTGTCTGCGTGGGTTTCCTCCCACAGTCCAAAGACATGCAGGTTAGGTGGATTGGTGATTCTAAATTGGCCCTAGTGTGTGCTTGGTGTGTGTGTGTGTCCTGCAGTGGGCAGACCCCCGTGACCCTGTGTTCGGATTCAGCGGGTTGGAAAATGGATGGATGGATGGAAAATGGATGTATATATATATCCATCCATCCATCCATTTTCCAACCCGCTGAATCCGAACACAGGGTGACGGGGATCTGCTGGAGCCAATCCCAGCCAACACAGGGCACAAGGCAGGAACCAATCCCGGGCAGGGTGCCAACCCACCACAGGACACACACAAACACACCCACACACCAAGCACACACTAGGGGCCAATTTAGAATCACCAATCCACCTAACCTGCATGTCTTTGGACTGTGGGAGGAAACCCACGCAGACACGGGGAGAACATGCAAACTCCACGCAGGGAGGACCTGGGAAGCGAACCCAGGTCTGCAAACTACGAGGCAGCAGCGCTACCACTGCGCCGCCCATATATATATATATATATATATATATATATATATATATATATATATATATATATATATATAGTGGTGTACAGCCTGGACCCTTGCCTGACGCCTCTCCGCTGGAAGAGAGTGTATCCATGGCATTACCACCCCCAGAGCGCTAGGTGGTAGCAGTGCCTGGGACTCCCGCTGGGCTCCATGTGAGTTGGCTACAGCCCTGTTGGGTTCCGAGGGCGTCGCCAGGAGATGCTGCACCTGCTGCTGAACCCTTAATTGCAGAACTTCAGCCACAGCCAGAAACAAGTGCTGCTGGGAAGATGGTCAATGAGCACATGGTGCAGTTCTGGGTGCCTTATAAAAGGAGCCAGAGTCGGGTGGGAGAAGATGAAGCTTGCCAGGAGCTGTGGAGATGGAGAAATAGAAAGAAGTGGGCTTGTGACTGTGCTGTACACGTGGGAAACGGGGAAAAAAGAAAAAAATAAATAAATAAATGTGTGCCCTGAACTGGTGTCCCACATTTGTCTGTGTTGGGTGGTGCTGCACCCCTTGGTGGACCACTATATATAGATAGATAGACACATACGGTACAGTATAGACCTAAGGTTCCCAATGGGGGCGGTTCCACCCACCAGTGGGCGCTGAAGAAATCTAAGGGGGCATTTCTGGTCCAACAAATATTAAGTGGGCGTTGAGGACCAGTCGCCGCCCCCTTGGGCAATAAGTTTGATTAATGCTAAAAATCATCGAACGCATGTTTCACCCAATTATTCTAAATGTCCATTAAGAAAGACCCGTCCGTATTACATAGTAGGTATTGGCACATTATATTTACAAGTTTGCACAAGTCATGCAGTCTCAGATCACGACAGTCCTTACGAGATTAACGCACGTGCAGAGGACCGAATCTATGCAGGTTCACTGAACATCACTATAAATATGTGAAGTTTTTTTATCAATACCAGATTGTTTCGTAATTCCTTCAGTGCGAGCGTAAACCTAAAAGTACAGTGCGGTCCCTACAGATAACATTCAAAGGAAAACTTTCATGGACCCCGCGATTACGTTACACGCCAGTCACTTCACGTCTCTGCAGCTCGCGTCTGTGGATTTCACTTTCACCAAACAACAAATCTTTTAATTCTCACAGATACGCCTCTTCATTGGAATTCAACACGAATTAGACGATCAACAAGTCTCTGACTTAAAGTTTCAATCCGAACAATATCTACATACTTGTGTCGTATCACCTCTGTCCTTGTATTCCATCTCTTTTCGCTTTTACCTTTCCGTCAGTATCGCATTGAATTTTGATGTCGTGTTTGGAATTACATCGTGACAACGCAACGTATAAGTGCCTGTGAGTGATTATCATCTCTTTCTCTCTACACGAACTGTGTCTGACAATAGCATTCACACGAATGACAAACGACTGAACCGTGTACGTGGTTGTAAATGTTTTAGAGGTGGGTGGATTTTTCCAAATCTCTTTGCATAAAGTCTTGTCTCGCGGGATTTCACTTTCACCAAACAACAAATCTTTTAATTCTCGCGGATACGCCGCTTCATTGGGAGGCAGCACTACTTTTCCCTGATGGCAACACGAATTAGACAATGTACAAGTCTCCCATCATCATCATCATATTTAGCCCAGTCAGCAATCTGTTGACAAAGAAAAGAAACAGATTGTCAGTAGTGGAATGCGGCAATTTAAGATTGCTGATGACAAAAATGGCACCAAACATCGAAAAATTGGTGTCATCACACCAACTCAGCCCTCTCACTAATTATATTCATTTTTTAATAAGATATATATTTTTAATTATACTTTGAGAAATACACGATATTGTTAATATCTTCTAATAAAATAATTTTAAAAATCTGTCCTTGTTTTTCAATATATAGTATAGTTCACCCAAGGGGGGCGCTAGCGAGTCACTCTTTGAAAAAGTGGGGAACCTGCGGTGCAGACAATCTGGTCATTAAGGCCCACTGGAGCTCGGCACGCGTGGCGTCCTGTGCAGCGGCTCATCACGGCTCCTGTCACCACTGCAGGACCTCCAGGATTAGACGCGGATGTGATGAGCCGTTTCCTACATCTTGCAGGCGGCCACACGACGACTATTTACAGTATCCTGGAGGAAATCCCATTACTGTCTCTTTAATGTTCTTGAACTCTGTGAAGGAATCTCTTAAAAAGACGATTGCATTACAACATACAACTGATTTGAGGGGTTTGTTTTTGTTAAAGATTTCATAAGACCACCGACATCATCCCAAGGTACCCTTTAAGAGACGGTCACTTACTGTACCTCCAGCTGTAATCCTTTAAGTCAGGCCAAGTGCTTATGTCGCTTTAGGTTAACATAAGAAACTGAACTCGTGACAAGAAGCTGCTCACTCCATCAAGCTGCCCACCCAATGCTGAGCAACAAATCAGACGTCTCTGGTCCTCTGCTCACTGCAGCGGACATTCGTCCATCATCTCCACACCAGTTTACCAGTTCAAGGTTGTGTAGAGTGGATGCTGATCTGGAGAACACTGGGTGTTAGGAAGGCACCAAATCTGAAAAGTGTGTCAGTCCATTGCAGTACCCGCTCACACACAGCACAAGTACCCCCAACCTGCACATCTGTGGAACGAGGAGGGAAAACCAGAGGAATGTTCTAGAAGACCAAATGAGAGCGCAAACTCCACAAAGGCAGAAGATTTGAACCTGAAGC